>NC_136067.1:49786175-50435237 GCF_964261635.1 Lissotriton helveticus
GTCCAGCCGGACAGGGTATTTTTATTTTTCAATGAAATCTATAGTGGAGTAGACAAAGGCACAATCCTGTACCGTTTTGTGAACACACAGAGAGGGTTTTTAGGCAAGAGAGAGCATAATTGGCCACTTGTAATTCAGTAGGGATTTTAAGTAGTGCCAAGCAAGTGCCAGACACAGCATCAATCAAACATAATAGTTAGGCTGTGAAAACACTTTAAACAAGTCGACGTTTCGATCCCTTATGCTCAACATTACGGGATCATCATCAGGACTAGCAATCCTTATATTTGCTTGCCTGGTATAAACATTTTAACACACAACCGCCTAATAGGAACAGAAATACAAATGAAAAAGAAGAATAAAAAAAAAAATTTGGGGATTAAAGAAGAGAGAGAGAGAGAGAGGGGGTTACCCACTGCGTTAAACTCTGAATATCACTGACATTGCACTGTATTCGGAACCGACTGTGTGTTCACAAAACGGTACAGGATTGTGCCTTTGTCTACTCCACTATAGATTTCATTGAAAAATAAAAATACCCTGTCCGGCTGGACAGTGGCCAATATAGCTCCTATCGTGGACTGTATTTTATCTGCTAAATCCATATCTACATACTCCTTGGGACCACTGTTGTTTATAAAGTATAGCTACCCACGGTCCCTGGATAACCGAATGGGTTCCCTTGTTGTTTAAAATACACTGTGCATATGCCGGCTCAAACCAGTTCCTGGGGCACACCAGCCCCTGAGCTGGGGAGAGACCGGACAAAGGAGAGGGGTGTAACCACCCCCCTCCTAGTCCCACCCATAGGGCAGGACTTAGTCGCGTGCCAGCCCCCTTTTTCAGGATAAAGGTAGGAGCAGGCCCCCTTCCAAAGGAGATCATCTTTGAATCCTGAAACTACTTTCTACGAAAGGAACTCAAGACTTCTTCCTAAGATTTCTCCCTTGTGACTAAGGCGTAGTCACCCTGCACCCGCAGGCACCAACCAAGCATCGCGGTTTGCTGTAAGTCTCTCCTCCGGATCAAGACTGCCCAGCTCGACGAGAACCGGCTTCCCTGGCACCTCTGACCTCTACCTGCATCATCAGCCCAGCTGAGATTCGTGGGTGTGACGAGACCTCGAGGGACCGGCCATCTTCAAGACTGCACGACACTTGCCCAGCACGACCACCGAGGGATCCTTGAGTGAGTGCTTTGGGGTTTGAGAAGCCCCGATCCTGAGCAGCTCCAGCACCGAAGTCCAGCCCTCCAGCATCCACGAGATTTGCGTGGGGCCCTTCTGCTCTTTGCTGCTCACCGCGTTGTCCAGGTCACTTGCCCGTTGGCTAGTGGCCCTTCTGACGACGAACCACGACGACAACACCGCTGGTCTGGTTGCTCCAGACTGGCCTTTGCTCCCCTCCAACAGAGGAGCACCCCGGACCCTCCTGGTCCACTCCAGACGCCATTTTGAGTCCACCGCGTGGGCTTGCATTTGCCAAGAGTTGTTTCCCCAATCCTGGGTCCAGCTACGTCGACAGCAGATACCACCGTGGGACAGCTCGCACCTCCATCCTGGTCGCCGACAACGCCTCCTGGTCCGAGAGACTGCAGAGCCCAGCGTCGCCCACTCACCTGGTCGAGGTGACTTCGCCCGGTGCCATCCTGGTGCCCACCTAATCACTGGCTAGTGAGTGAGGACTTGGTCCCCTCTGCTAACAGGTCTCCATCTTCATCGATCCAGGCTTGGATCACATCGAACTTCATCACTGGTCGCCTGCCAGCAACTTCTTCTTTCAGGCTCCATAGACTGCAACGAGGATTCCCGACGTCTTTTCAGACCTATGCAGCCGCAGCCCCTGGGCTAGGTAACCTGAGGATTTCGGTGCTCCAGCATAGCTTAACTATCTAAGTGTCCAGATCCTTTTTCGTTTTAGCTCTATTTAGTCGGATTCGTCCGATAACACTAACTTTGCATTTACTAGCCTCCATAGACTTTGTTCCGCATCCCGCGTGAGAGTGCACACTCTGTACCCGATCTCCCTAGGCCTCCTGCTCGTAATCTAAAGGTTCAGTAGTCTAGTCCTAGTGATCCCAAAGCCTCTGAGAATAGTTACTTACCTGCTAGTAATTCGCATTCCACTTTTGTAGTATATGGTTTTTCGTGCCCCTTGGGCATTTGTGTAAATTGTGCGACTTTCAGTATTTCTTTAAGAGTTTTGTATTGTGCTTAGCTCCCTGACTCATAAAGAGTTCAGGGTAGTCTTGTTATAAATAAATATACTTTATTTTTCATAACAACTTGTGTGGTGTCCTTTCACTTGGTGTTCAAGGGGTAAATGTGATGGTAAAACAGCTGGCTTAACACGCCCTCTAGAGTTTAGCCTAAAGACTGCTCTTGTCCATGCTACTAGGATAGCTGGTCTATCAGGTTGACTTACAACCAATCATCAATAAGGGTCGTTTGGACTGATACATAGTGATCACTAGAATAGTGAGCACTGCATATCAGGCCAACTTCTCACATTGGTGAGCAGCGGTTGGGATTTGAGCTTGCTGTTGTTTTACCACACACGTATCCTAAGAATATCATTTGAAAGATCACATAGGTACATAGGTACATATAACTTAACTTAGAAAACTCTGAGTTCTACTGAACCAGCTGTTGTAGTGTGTTAGGGCTTAGCACACCCTAAACTACAACTCTAGCAAGGGATCAGTAGGTAAACCCATAGTGTAGGTAGGTGCATCACTTACACCACACTAGAAGCATGTCTACCCATGGAGAGTCTTCAGAGACTCCCCTAGTGGCTAGTGACCCTCCACAGGTCATCTCAAGATATGCAGCTCTCAGTTTCCAGGAGTTGAGACAATTGTGTACTTCCAGGAAATTGAAACAGGGGTCTAACCCCACCACTCCCTTTCTGTTAGGTCTCTTAGAGACATATGATGCTAGGAAAGCTTCTCATACAGATGGGAGTATGCCAGCCTTAGAGGGTACCCTTGGTGATCCAGACCTCCTTGACACTGAAAATGCAGTTGAGGAGGAGGAAGAAGAGGAACTCTCTGGGGTTGAGGCAGACAACAGGCCTGAGCTAGTCAGAAGACTTACTAGGGCCAACTTAGACCTACTTAGGGAAGGATCTGGGGGACCCCCAGTACTGACCCTAATGAGGCCTAACCTTGGAGTTAGAAGAGATAGATCTCCTTCTAGGGACTCCAATAGATATCTGCACTCTAATGCCTTCTCTCAGAGGAGAAGGATTTCTCCCCAGAGGAGATTGACTTCCCCTCAGAGAAGAGAACATGAAGCAAGGATGAAACAGGCTAATCTAAGGATTGAAAGGGAAGAACTTGCCCTGGTCAAAGAGAAGCTTGCCTTTGCTAGAGAGCAGCAGATGAGTGGGATAGTCCCCACTGGTGGCAGCAATCTCCCTAGAGATAAAGAAAGGAGTTTAGACACTAAACACCTGAGTAAGATAGTGCCCCCCTTTAAACTAGGGGATGACATCCATGTGAGAAGTTGGCCTGATATATAATGTCCACTATTCTAGTGAACACTTTGTATCAGTCCAAACAACCCTTATTGATGTTTGGTTGTAAGTCAACCTGATAGACCAGCTATCCTAGTAGCATGGACACGTGCAGTCTTTAGACTAAACTCTAGAGGGCGTGTTAAGCCAGCTGTTTTACCATCACATTTACCCCTTGAACACCAAGTGAAAGGACACCATACAAGTTGTTATGAAAAATAAAGTATATTTATTTATAACAAGACTACCCTGGCTCTTTATGAGACAGGGAGCTAAGCACACTACAAAAACTCTTATAGAAATACTTAAAGTCGCACAATTTACACAAATGCCCGAGGGGCACGAAAAACCATATACTACACAAGTGGAATGCGAAATACTAGCAGGTAAGTAACTATTCTCATAGGCTTTAGGATCGGTAGGACTGGACTACTGAACCTTTAGATTACAAGCAGGAGGCCTAGGGACGTCGTGTGCAGAGTGGGAACTCTCACGCGTAAGGCGGGAAAAAGTCTATGGAGGCTAGTAAAAGCAAAGTTAGTGTTTTCGGGCGAACCCGACTAGGTAGGTCAAAAACGAAAGTGGATCTAGACACTTAAAGAGTTGGTCTACGCTGGAGCACCGGAGTACTCGGTTTACCTAGCCCAGGGGCTGCGGCTGCATAGGGTTCAAATGTCGTCGGGTTTCTTCGTTGATGAACCAGGAGCCTGAAGGAAGAAGTTGCTGGCAGGCGACCAGTGAAGAAGTTCGTGGAGATCCAAGCCTGGATCGGGAAAGAAGAAGACCTGTAAGCAGAGGGGACCAAGTTCTGAATCACTAGCCAGTGATTTAGGTGGGCACCAGAGTGGCACCGGACGAAGTCACCTCGACCAGGTGAGTGGGCGCTGCTGGGCTCTGCAGTCTCTCGGACCAGGAGGCGTTGTCGGCGACCAGGATGGAGGTGCGAGCTGTCCCACGAAGATATCTGCTGTCGACGTCGCTGGACCCAGGATTGGGGCAACAAGTCTTGGCAAATGCAAGCCCACGCGGGGGACTTAAAATGGCGTCTGGAGTGGACCAGGAGGGTCCAGGGTGCTCCTCTGTTGGGGGGGAGCAAGGGCCAGTCTGGAGCAACCAGACCAGCGGTGTTTGTCGTCGAAGTTCGTCGTCAGAGGGCCACTAGCCAACGGGCAAGTGACCTGGACAACACGGTGAGCAGTAAAGAGCAGAAGGGCCCGACGCAGATCTCGTGGATGCAAGGGGGCTGAACTTCGGTGCTGGAGCTGCTCAGGGTTGGGGCTTCTCTTACCCCAAAGCACTCGGTCGAGGGTCACTCGGGAGTCGTGCTGGGCAAGCGTCGTGCAGTCTTGAAGATGGCCGGTCCCTCGAGGTCTCGTCACACCCACGGGTCTCAGCTGGGCTGAAGATGCAGGTAGAGGTCAGAGGTGCCAGGGAAGCCGGTTCTCGTTGAGCTGGGCAGTCTTGATCCGGAGGAGAGACTTACAGCAGACCGCGATGCTTAGATGGTGCCTGCTGCTGCAGGGTGACTACTCCTTAGTCACAAGGGAGAAATCTTAGGAAGAGTCTTGAGTTCCTTTCGTAGAAAGTCGGTTCAGAATTCAAAGATGATCTAATTTGGAAGGGGGCCTGCTCCTACCTTTATCCTGAAAAAGAGGGCTGGCACGCGACTAAGTCCTGCCCTATGGGTGGGACTAGGAGGGGGTGGTAACACCCCTCTCCTTTGTCCGGTCTCTCCCCAGCTCAGGGGCTGGTGTGCCCCTGGAACTGGTTCTAGCCGGCATATGCACAGTGAGCACCGGGGTGCCACTTGCAGTCACCTTCCTCTAAAGCCCTGCCTACCTAGGATACACAAAATCCTGTCTGGGATGGTGCTGGCACCGCCCCTGGCAGGAAACCCTTTGTCCTTGCCTCCCGCGCTGGGAGGACTCCCAGCAGCAGGAGGGCAGACTTGTGTCTCGGTGGCAGCATCCATCTTGTGGAGCTGAGGCTATGTCTGACTTTAACCGGGGTTACAGGTTACCAACATGTCGTGTCCCTCTAGAAGGGTGGAATGCTAACCCCGTCGCCAGAATTGGCGAGGGGTTAGTATTCCAATTCGTATGACACCTTACTCGACATGTTTTGATAATGTTATACCAAAGTTAGCATATGACCGCGAGGTACATAATGCACTTAAGAGTATATGGTATAGCGTTATCATGGAACAGCTATTAGGACTTGGTTCCGCAAGCTGCAAACGGGCTCAGCTCATGCCAGAGCACCATTTCACATTATTCCACGCACTCTGCCTTCAGGATTGTTAAGGCCTGCCATAGGAGTGACTGATAGGGATATATGTGTCCATTTTAGGTTTAGATATAGGAATACTATATCTAAAGCAAAGGGTGATTACACCACCTTGCCCCAGCTGTCAAGCAGCCAGTTGTGTCTGGTTTAGTTAGTCAACCCAGGGGTGGCATAATACATGCTGCAGCCCCTGGGAGACTTCTGGGTACACCTCTGCCCTGGTTACAGGGACACAAGAGAGGGCCCAGTGCCAATTCAGTACCTGGGTACAATTTGGAGTAGAGAGAACAGCTAGGCTGTGGGTCTGATTAGCAGGCCCACAGCCAGGGAAAGTCGTAAACCAGTGAAGCAAAAAGCAAAAATCTGGGTGATCATAGGATTGCAGACCCTACTCTCCTACATGACCCCCCCCCCAAACTTTGGGACAATAAGCTAACCTTGACCAGGTGAGTCTTCTTGCTCTAAGTGGAAATACCTGGAGAGCCCATCAGCATTGCCATGATCAGTACCAGGTCTATGCTCCACTGTAAAATCCATCCCCTGTAGGGAAATGGACCACGTAAGTAGTTTGGGGTTTTCACCCTTCATCTGATTTAGCCATAAGAGGGGCTTATGGTCGGTCTGAATCTTAAAGTGAGTGCCAAACAAGTAGGACCTCAACTTTTTCAGGGCCCACACCACAGCAAAGGCCTTCCTCTCAATAGCTGACCAATTTTTCTCTCTGGGGGTCAGCCTTCTGCTAATAAAAGCAATGGGCTGGTCGTTACCATCAAAATTCAGCTGAGATAGAACAGCTCCCACACCCAACTCAGAAGCATCTGTTTGGACAATGAAGGTCTTGGAGTAGTCTGGACTCTTTAGGATAGGTGCTGTGCACATGGCCTGCTTTAGATCATCAAATGCTTTCTGACAGCTTGCTGTCCACTGAACTTTCTTTGGCATCTTTTTACTTGTCAGGTCATTAAGTGGAGTCACAATGGACCCATAATTCTTGACAAATTTCCTATAGTAACCAGTCAGGCCCAAGAAAGCTCGAACCTGAGTCTGGGTGGTTGGAGGAGCCCAGTCCTTGATGGCCTGTATCTTGCTCTCCAAGGGCTGAACCTGGCCTCCACCTACAAGGTGGCCCAGGTATACAACCTGTGTCTGCCCTATCTGGCACTTGGTGGCCTTGATAGTGAGGCCTGCCTTTTGCAGAGCCTCTAACACTTTCCTCAGGTGGACCAGGTGATCCTCCCAGGTGGAACTAAAGACAGCTATATCATCAAGATATGCTGCACAGAAGTCATCCAACCCAGTGAGAACTTGATTCACCAGCCTTTGGAAGGTGGCAGGTGCATTTTTCAAACCAAAGGGCATTACCACAAATTGATAATGCCCACCAGGGGTAGAAAATGCTGTCTTGGGCTTGGCCTCCTCAGCTAACCTGATTTGCCAATACCCAGCTGTCAGGTAAAATGTACTTAAGTAGTTGGCAGAAGCCAATCTATCTATAAGTTCATCTGCTCTTGGTATTGGGTGGGCATCAGTCTTAGTGACTGCATTGAGGCCTCTGTAGTCTACGCAAAACCTCATCTCTTTCTTACCACCCTGGGTGTGAGGCTTTGGCACTAGAACTACTGGGCTAGCCCAAGGGCTCTCTGAGGGCTCAATGACTCCCAGCTCCAACATTTTCTGCACTTCTGTCTTGATGCAGTCTCTGACATGATCAGGCTGTCTGTAGATTTTACTCTTGACAGGCAGACTGTCTCCAGTGTCAACTTCATGGGTACACCAATCAGTTTGACTGGGTGTCAGAGAGAACATATGTCTAAAGGATTGCAGAACTTGTCTACAATCCTGTTGCTGATGTTCAGAGAGGCTGCCACAAAAGACAACACCATCTACTGATCCATCATCAGGATTCTGAGTGAGCAGGTCTGGGAGAGGGTCACTCTCTTCCTCCTGTCCCTCATCTGTGGCCATGAGCAAGCTCATGTCCTTCCTGTCGACATATGCCTTGAGCCTGTTCACATGGAGCACCCTGAGGGGGCTCTTGGGAGTTCCAAGGTCCACCAGGTAGGTGACCTCTCTCTTTTGCTCAATGATTGTGTGGGGCCCAGACCATTTGTCTTTGAGTGCTGCTGGGGCCACTGGCTCCAGCAGCCACACTTTCTGTCCAGGCTTGTACACAGTCAGGACAGCCTTCTGGTCATGCCAAGCTTTTTGGAGTTCTTGGCTGGCCTCAAGGTTTTTAGATGCCTTCTCCATGTATTCAGCCATCCTGGAACGGAGACCAAGTACATAGTCCACTATGTTGGTTGCAGGCTTTTTGAGAGGTCTCTCCCATCCTTCCTTCACCAAACACAGGGGTCCTCTTACAGGATGCCCATACAGAAGTTCAAAAGGGCTGTAGCCAACCCCCTTCTGTGGGACCTCTCTGTAAGCAAACAAGAGGCAGGGTATCAGGACATCCCATCTACGCCTGAGCTTTTCAGGGAGTCCATGAATCATCCCTTTTGAGGGTCCTGTTGAATCTTTCAACAAGCCCATTGCACTGTGGATGATAGGGTGTGGTGAACTTGTAGTTGACACCACATTCCTTCCACATTGCAGTCAGATATCCTGACATGAAGTTTGCACCTCTGTCAGAAACAACCTCCTTAGGGAAGCCCACTCTGGAGAACACTCCAACTAGGGCCCTTGCCACTACAGGTGCTGTAGTGGTCCTAAGTGGAATAGCTTCAGGATACCTGGTGGCATGGTCCACCACCACCAGTATAAACTTGTGCCCTGATGCTGTCTGGGGTTCCATTGGACCAACAATGTCAATCCCCACTCTTTCAAAGGGAACCCCCACCACAGGTAGTGGTATGAGGGGGGCCTTTGTTGTGCCACCTGACTTACCACTGGCTTGGCAAGTGACACAGGAGCGACAAAACTCCTTGGTATTCTCATTCATGTGAGGCCAGTGAAAGTGTGAGACAAGTCTGTCCCAAGTCTTTGTCTGGCCTAAGTGACCTGCAAGGGGAATCTCATGGGCCAGGGTGAGAAGGAAACCCCTCTGAGACAAGGGGATGACCAGCCTCCTGGTTGCACCAGGCTTGGGGTCTCGTGACTCAGAGTACAGGAGTCCATCTTCCCAGTATACCTTGTGGGCACCTGTGGCGTTCCCTGCAGCCTCAGCAGCAGCCTGCTGTCTGAGGGGTTCAAGGGAAGGGCAGTCTAACTGTGCCTTCCCCAGGTCTTCTCTGGAGGGTCCCCCTGAGCCCAGAAACTCAACTTGATCAAGTTCAAGCTCTTTAGGCTCAGTTTCCCTCAGCTCTTTCAGGTCAGCCTCCTCAGAGACTTGATCCTCAACCTGGGGCAAGGGGGAAGGCAATGCCTTAACCCTACTGCTCTTCTTCTTGGAAGGTGTCTGGTCCATTGTTCCAGGATCCAGCACCTGTTCAGTGGGGCATCTTCTGGCATGTGACCTAGTCACAGCAAGCACATGTGCTGGCAAGCCTAACATTTCCATGTGAGTCCTCTGCTCCACTTCTGACCATAGTGATGACTCCAAATCATTGCCCAATAAACAATCCACTGGGAGGTCTGAACTAACCACAACTTTCTTTTGGCCACTTACCCCTCCCCAGGAGAAAGCAACAATCGCCATACTATGACTGGTAGTGACGTTGCTGGCATTGGTCACCAGGAAATCTGTACCTGGCATGATCTGTCCAGGGTCCACAAAGTTAGGTGTCACCATTGTGACACTGGCACAAGTGTCCCTATAGGCCTGAGCCATTTTGCCATTTATCAAAGGTGTCTGCCTGTATTTGCCCAAAGTATTGGGACTGACATCAGGGGACATATCCATATCCCCTGTACAGACAAGGACAGCCTGAGTGAGTGTGCCAACTAAGTTGTCAGACCCCTCAGTTCCCAAGGTTAACCCAACTATTCCCTTGGGAGGTGCACTACCACTACTGACTGTACTAGGGGGTGCAGGTGCCTTAGGGGCTGTAGTGGTAGGAGTTTGCCCTCCTCTCTTGGTGCACTCACTAAACCAGTGAGACTTACTTTTACAGTACTGGCACCACCTTTTTGACTGGCCTTCTTGAGTCTTCTTTTTCTGCTGTGAAGCCTGACCCCCACCCTCTTTGGTTTGTTGGGGACCTGTTGAAGACTTCTGGTCATTTTGTTCACTCTTGTTACTACCCTTTTGGTCTGCTTTCTTCTGACCACCCTGGTTCTGAGTCTGGTTCTGCTTAACCCTTGTTCTGACCCATCTGTCTGTCTTCTTTCCCAATTCTTGGGGAGAGGTCAGATCTGAGTCAACAAGGTGCTGATGCAACAACTGGTTCTGACAGTTATTTAAAATCTGCTCTCTCATGATCAGATTGTACAACCCTGTATAATCAGTAACCTTACTGCCCAGCAACCAGCCTTCCAAAGCCTTAGTGGCACAATCCACAAAGTCAGACCAATCCTGAGACTGTATTTTCTGGGTATCCCTGAACAGCAACCTGTACTGCTCAGTGGTTAAGCCAAACCCATCAACCAGTGTATTCTTCAGGACTTGGTAATTGTTAGCATCCTCAACTCTAGTAGTGAGGAGCTTATCTCTACCTTTGCCTTCAAAGGAGAGCCACAGTATAGCTGCCCACTGACTTTGGGGGATGCACTGGACAGTGCAGGCACTCTCCAAAGCAGCCATCCACTTGTGGATGTCATCCCCTTGTTTAAAGGGGGGCACTATCTTACTCAGGTGCTTAGTATCTAAACTCCTTTCTTTATCTCTTGGGAGATTGCTGCCACCAGTGGGAACTATCCCACTCATCTGCTGTTCTCTAGCAAAGGCAAGCTTCTCTTTGGCCAGGGCAAGTTCTTCCCTTTCAATCCTCAGATTAGCCTGTCTCATCCTTGCTTCATGCTCTATTCTCTGAGGGGAAGTAAATCTCCTCTGGGGAGAAATCCTTCTCCTCTGAGAAGAGGCATTAGAGTGCAGAGATCTATTGGAGTCCCTAGAAGGAGATCTATCTCTTCTAACTCCAAGGTTAGGCCTAATTAGGGTCAGTACTGGGGGTCCCCCAGATCCTTCCTGTTGGAAATGGGATCCCCGGCTGGCCAGGGCTTTCGCCAAAGTCAGTCAGAGACCACCACACCCAAGTCAGGGCAAGGGAGTTACACGCCAAGATAACCCCTACTCACCCTCTAGGTAACGTGGCGCGAGCAGCAAGGCTAAACTTGGAGGCGATGTAGGTTAAGTATTTGCGCACGCACCCCAGCAACAACAACCAAAGGCCCACCACAAAGGAAACTCCACACAAGGTTATAGAAAAAATAGCCTTTGTATTACACCAAAACACATTAGATAAAACACACACTTTACAATGTGCCAGAGGCACGGGCAGAATTTACAAGGGGATATTTACAAGACAGGGCCACCTGGACCACTGTCAGGAATCAGAAGTAGCACTTTCAGAAAGTAAAATTACTTTAGCACAAAATAGCACACAATATAACAATAGAGCGCACAACCAGTAATCACTGGTGACCAGGACCTCACTAGCACCACTTGTACTAGGGAGAAAACAACCACCTATGTATTACAATACCTGTAGGGGTGTAAGAGGAAAACACATGATGCAATGCATAACATTCATTCAGAGGTGTAAAGGCACATGACGCATAAACAATACATTCAGAGGTGCAGCAATAACATTGCGCAAAACTTAGATCAGTCACCACCTGTGACTGTCCCTGTGTCCCAATGTCAGGGCCTAAACGTCGCAGTTGCCCACAAAGTGCTGGGCAACTGGTGCCGGGAAAGTTAGGGCAACGTTGGAGCCTCTCTGGGCTCAAGAACCACCACTGTGGCACTGCTGAGCCTCGCTGGGCTCCTGGACAAGTAAGGAGGCTGCTGAGCCTCTCTCAGGCCCTTCTTTCCAGGACCACTGGGCCCCAGAGCCTCTCAGGGCTCTCAAAACGAAAAATGGGCAATGAGCCTTTCTCAGGGCTCTCACAAAACCAGCAGGCCCCCTAGAGCCTCTCTGGGCTCGGTAAACAAATAGCGCCTCGAGCCTCTCTGGCTCTAGTTGGAGTCCCCCTCTTGGGGACTCGAATTGCCCAGAAATGCCCCCTAAGAGCCTCTCTGGCTCTGAAACACAATGGTGGGGCTCACAAGCCTCTCTGGGCTCTGCAAAGCAACTGGTGCCCCCGGGGCACCTCGTGGCTCCAAGAAAAGGCTCCCACTCGTTGGAGTCGCTCCCGGGGGACTCGGGATCAAGGGAGGCCCCACGGGCCTCTCAGCACTAAGGCCTGCACGGGAGGGGCGGGGCGGGCACCGGCAATGTGCCCCGACACCCCCCTCTCCTTTGGATGCACTCACCGGGTTCCCGCCGTCGCGCTGGGTCTCGGCGGCGTCTCTGCTCCGCCGGCGCTTCCCCTCTCCCCGGGGCTCTCCTCACTTTCCTGGAGCCTCGGGGGGGACAGGTGCCGGCTTCTTCTTCTCGCGCTGCTCCTCGCTGGGTCTCTCTCCTCCTGGGGGCCGGGGCAGGACGGGACTTCCTGTTGTCCCGCTACAGCCTGCCTGACTTCCGGTGACTGGGGGCCGCCAATGGCAGCGCGGCCCTCGGTCGGGAGGCGGGCCCTCGAGGCAAACTCCGGGCAGCGGCGGTGAACCCTCCAATTTAGATAGCAGGCGAGGTGGGCTCTCGCTATGGCCACGACAATAGCGGCACAGTCCCTGGCGAGGTGGGCACTCGCCAGGGGCTTCCAAATTGGCAAATAGAGCAGGAAAAAGCACCCAGAGCGCTCTCAAGCGCCAAATGAAATTTAAAGCGCTCCCTGCGCTCAAATGGCAATTTCAAGCGCTATTAAGCGCTGGGTCACAGCAAAGCGCCCTCAAGCGCCAAAAGTCAATAAAAAGCGCTCCCAGGCGCTAGGGGCTAATAAGCCCAGCAGAAGTCCTCCTTGGTAGGCAGGGGGGCAAGGCTGGGCCCAGAGCCAGCACACTGGGTCTCCAGGCAGGGAGACACCCCAAGTGGCGGTCCTCTGGCCCAGCAGCAGCAACAGCAGCCCCCTCAGGATCCTGGAAGAGAACAACTTCAGTGGGGACACAGCCCCATTTTTATACAGTGCATTCCTTTGTCTGAGGGTGTAGAGTGGGGGCGGAACCAGTCGCAGCTGGTTCTTGAGTACTCTGTTTACCTCAACCACCCTCTCTATTCACTGGCAGGGCTTGGGTCATTAGACACACCACAGGGGGGCGGAGCCAGCATTGTGTGGGGAAAACCCAGCCCATCCAGGACACAGGTACACTCCTCCCACACATTACTCATGCAGATCTCCCACTCACCACCGGGCAGACCCATCCAGACTTCCTGGAGCCTGGCATGCCAGCCAGCTCCAGCCAATCACACGCCAGCACCCTCACAGCACACGTACAGCCATGTCTAGAAATGGCGCTTCGCTACTAGACACATACATGCTGCATACACCGTTGCGCAGCATTCACTCACACGAGTTCACACATACCAGACTCAAGCCTGTACACCCCACGCATCAGGAACTACCAGGGACCCATACATTCCCCATGCATTCCTATGGGCGGGCAGGCCTAGCTCAGCACATGCACTCAGAGTGCGCCCGCACTTTCCACTGGGACACAGTGAAAGTGCGCAGAATCCCAAAATCACCATTTCAAGCAAAAAGTCTAGGGGTGAACCTGCCCTAAGGGCCAAAGTCCAACATAACCCCCTTCCAGCCAAAACGCAGGGGAGACCAATCACCACCGTGATGGACTTCCCTGCTTGGGGCGATAGAACACGGACGCGGGCCCGCAACTGCAGGGACACCCTCCTGTTCTATGCCACGGTGAACCCATGGGATTCCTTCTAAACACACTGTCTGGACCAACTGGGCTACCCCACTGGTACTCCCAAGTTGTCCGCGGCCAGGACCAGGCCCTGGGCCACCCAGGTGCCACTGGTCCATGCCAATTCGCAGAGCGGGGGGTAGTAACCCCTGGCAAATAGGAGCCATTCTCCACTCTTCCTGTCTGCAAGACAGGACTAGACTGCCACTGGTACTCCAGCCTAGGGCCTACAACCTCAGGCGGACCAGGAGTCTCAGGGAAGGCTCTCCTCCCCTTACCTCTTCTTCTAGGGTTCCTCCTCCCTCTGCGAGGGGTACCCCTAGAATGCCATTCCAACCCAGGACTTATCCACTCAGGTTGCACCGGGGTCAGAGGTGGGCTCTCCCACCCTCTGCACCCCCTTCCAGAGGTCTGCCCTCTCCCACCTGGAGAAGTTCCTCTGGACGAAGAACCGGTCAGGACACTGGTTACAGTCGTCCTACCCTTCAGGTCAGGCTGACCCTGAACCTGGCCTCCCAACCTCTGGTCTAGAACCTTCGGTGGAACAATTGCCTGGCACTCCAGGACTTCTGGGGATTCACACGCAATCCCCCTGAGGCTAACAAATGTCACATCTGTTGCGTGACTGTCTGTCTGGCGCAGATCTCCCGCCCTCTGTCCACCTGACAGTGCGTGACGATCCCCCAGACCAGAAGTGGTGTTACCATGGTCACTACACGGGAACCTAGCCCAACTGGGTAGTCCCTGACCCACTGGTCCTTCCACTGGGGAACTCCCCCAATCACTCCTCACTCTGGACTCTTGTACCCTCCCTACCGGAGCGGTACCGCCAGACTCTAGAACCACAGGAGCTCTGGTTACAGACACTCCAGGTCCTCTACTCACTAGGAGATCTTCCTCAAGTGGACTAACAGGACAGCCTAGGTCCCCAACCTGGTGTTCCCTCAAGAAACCACCCAGGTTCTGAGACAGGGCTTCGGGCCTCTGGGGGCTCTCAGCCACCCACTGACTCCTGCTCCACTGAGCCAGGCAGTCAGCCCCTACACCCTTCTCACTAACCAGGGACCTAGCTGGGCTACACTGAGCCTCTTCCACCACGCTGGGCTGGAAGATCCCTGACCCACTACTTTTGGAGTCACTCACCAATGACTCTACAGAACCTCTGGTCCCTTCCCAGCGGTCTGCTTCCTCTGCCAGCTCACATGGTTCAGACAATCCACACCCTAACAGGTGTTGGCGCAACCCTGGTGAACAACAACTGAGCAACTGCTCTCTGAGAAGCATATCGAACAATAGGTCCCAATCACATTTCGTGGGCTCCCGTACCCAATCACACAGGGCTTCACAACAGTCATCCTCAAAGTCTTCCCAAGACTGATGAGACGGTTTCCTAAGGTTCCTAAACCTCAACCTATTCTCCTCCTCTGGGGAAACAGGAACCATACTCTGGGAACTGGGACTTTCTAGACTGAGATTTAAATAGCTGCCACCACTGGACCCAACCCTCCCTGGGGGATCCAGAAACTCAACACTGCGCGCAGGGGATAGTCTACCCTCCAGAGCTACTTTGCCTCTGGTGGCGGCCCTCTCAGCCTCCTCTATCCTTTCCTGCGCTAAGACCCTCTCGGTCTCCAGCTGTTGCTTTCTAATGCCCAGCTGTGCCATAGCCTGGGCATGCTCCAACCTGAGCTTTTCTAAAGCCAGCTGGTGCTCCCTTTCTCTCCTCCTATCTTCCAGCTCCTCTGGGGACAGGGAAAGGGATGAGGCGCTGCCTCCTATGCTGGACCCAGCAAGGGACTCCCTATCTATGGGGTCCTCACTATCTGCTGGCGTCCCTGTGCTATCATTTTCTTCCTCCTCTTCTGAATCTTCAGGGCTCCCCACAGACCCACCACCCTCCTGGTGTGAAGCCCGGGCCCTTTCCTCACTGCGCTCAAGGTCCCACTGACACTTTTGCCATAGGATCAGGCTGCTCCTAAGTTCGGACTGAGTGTCTAACTCATCCACCCCTATGTCTCTCTCTTCACAGAACCTTACCAACTCTCCCATACTGTATCTAAACAGAACACAGAAATCAAAAGCAGGCTCCATTCTGGCGGACGTTCTAAAAGAAGAGATCACACAGGGAACCTAGGGGTCTGAGCTAACACAGGAGTACACAATTCACAAGGTATCAGCAAGCTCTCTACCCCAGAGAACTCACACTCATTTGCCTAGTGCCACACACCATTCATCCACACACAACCCCCCCCTCGGACTAGTAAGGCAGTTTCTACCACCCCTGACTTCTCAACCTGACCACAAGTGACACAGGTACCAGACTCTGGGCGCGGGGCAGGGGAACAAATGCACTGGACACAATTGCACAATGATACCTTCAGGAGAAGAAAATATGAAACTTCCAAAAAAACAATCCCCTTAAAATGTGGTCATCTAAAAATGCAGAGCTTTGTGGTGCAGCCAGCCGCTACTAAGGTACAAGGCAAACACAAATCCTTATCCCGCCGCTTGCCGCCAATGTTGGAAATGGGATCCCCGGCTGGCCAGGGCTTTCGCCAAAGTCAGTCAGAGACCACCACACCCAAGTCAGGGCAAGGGAGTTACACGCCAAGATAACCCCTACTCACCCTCTAGGTAACGTGGCGCGAGCAGCAAGGCTAAACTTGGAGGCGATGTAGGTTAAGTATTTGCGCACGCACCCCAGCAACAACAACCAAAGGCCCACCACAAAGGAAACTCCACACAAGGTTATAGAAAAAATAGCCTTTGTATTACACCAAAACACATTAGATAAAACACACACTTTACAATGTGCCAGAGGCACGGGCAGAATTTACAAGGGGATATTTACAAGACAGGGCCACCTGGACCACTGTCAGGAATCAGAAGTAGCACTTTCAGAAAGTAAAATTACTTTAGCACAAAATAGCACACAATATAACAATAGAGCGCACAACCAGTAATCACTGGTGACCAGGACCTCACTAGCACCACTTGTACTAGGGAGAAAACAACCACCTATGTATTACAATACCTGTAGGGGTGTAAGAGGAAAACACATGATGCAATGCATAACATTCATTCAGAGGTGTAAAGGCACATGACGCATAAACAATACATTCAGAGGTGCAGCAATAACATTGCGCAAAACTTAGATCAGTCACCACCTGTGACTGTCCCTGTGTCCCAATGTCAGGGCCTAAACGTCGCAGTTGCCCACAAAGTGCTGGGCAACTGGTGCCGGGAAAGTTAGGGCAACGTTGGAGCCTCTCTGGGCTCAAGAACCACCACTGTGGCACTGCTGAGCCTCGCTGGGCTCCTGGACAAGTAAGGAGGCTGCTGAGCCTCTCTCAGGCCCTTCTTTCCAGGACCACTGGGCCCCAGAGCCTCTCAGGGCTCTCAAAACGAAAAATGGGCAATGAGCCTTTCTCAGGGCTCTCACAAAACCAGCAGGCCC
Organism: Lissotriton helveticus; assembly: GCF_964261635.1. Taxonomy (NCBI): domain Eukaryota; kingdom Metazoa; phylum Chordata; class Amphibia; order Caudata; family Salamandridae; genus Lissotriton; species Lissotriton helveticus. The sequence goes on from NC_136067.1 coordinate 49,803,277, forward strand.
CCTAGAGCCTCTCTGGGCTCGGTAAACAAATAGCGCCTCGAGCCTCTCTGGCTCTAGTTGGAGTCCCCCTCTTGGGGACTCGAATTGCCCAGAAATGCCCCCTAAGAGCCTCTCTGGCTCTGAAACACAATGGTGGGGCTCACGAGCCTCTCTGGGCTCTGCAAAGCAACTGGTGCCCCCGGGGCACCTCGTGGCTCCAAGAAAAGGCTCCCACTCGTTGGAGTCGCTCCCGGGGGACTCGGGATCAAGGGAGGCCCCACGGGCCTCTCAGCACTAAGGCCTGCACGGGAGGGGCGGGGCGGGCACCGGCAATGTGCCCCGACACCCCCCTCTCCTTTGGATGCACTCACCGGGTTCCCGCCGTCGCGCTGGGTCTCGGCGGCGTCTCTGCTCCGCCGGCGCTTCCCCTCTCCCCGGGGCTCTCCTCACTTTCCTGGAGCCTCGGGGGGGACAGGTGCCGGCTTCTTCTTCTCGCGCTGCTCCTCGCTGGGTCTCTCTCCTCCTGGGGGCCGGGGCAGGACGGGACTTCCTGTTGTCCCGCTACAGCCTGCCTGACTTCCGGTGACTGGGGGCCGCCAATGGCAGCGCGGCCCTCGGTCGGGAGGCGGGCCCTCGAGGCAAACTCCGGGCAGCGGCGGTGAACCCTCCAATTTAGATAGCAGGCGAGGTGGGCTCTCGCTATGGCCACGACAATAGCGGCACAGTCCCTGGCGAGGTGGGCACTCGCCAGGGGCTTCCAAATTGGCAAATAGAGCAGGAAAAAGCACCCAGAGCGCTCTCAAGCGCCAAATGAAATTTAAAGCGCTCCCTGCGCTCAAATGGCAATTTCAAGCGCTATTAAGCGCTGGGTCACAGCAAAGCGCCCTCAAGCGCCAAAAGTCAATAAAAAGCGCTCCCAGGCGCTAGGGGCTAATAAGCCCAGCAGAAGTCCTCCTTGGTAGGCAGGGGGGCAAGGCTGGGCCCAGAGCCAGCACACTGGGTCTCCAGGCAGGGAGACACCCCAAGTGGCGGTCCTCTGGCCCAGCAGCAGCAACAGCAGCCCCCTCAGGATCCTGGAAGAGAACAACTTCAGTGGGGACACAGCCCCATTTTTATACAGTGCATTCCTTTGTCTGAGGGTGTAGAGTGGGGGCGGAACCAGTCGCAGCTGGTTCTTGAGTACTCTGTTTACCTCAACCACCCTCTCTATTCACTGGCAGGGCTTGGGTCATTAGACACACCACAGGGGGGCGGAGCCAGCATTGTGTGGGGAAAACCCAGCCCATCCAGGACACAGGTACACTCCTCCCACACATTACTCATGCAGATCTCCCACTCACCACCGGGCAGACCCATCCAGACTTCCTGGAGCCTGGCATGCCAGCCAGCTCCAGCCAATCACACGCCAGCACCCTCACAGCACACGTACAGCCATGTCTAGAAATGGCGCTTCGCTACTAGACACATACATGCTGCATACACCGTTGCGCAGCATTCACTCACACGAGTTCACACATACCAGACTCAAGCCTGTACACCCCACGCATCAGGAACTACCAGGGACCCATACATTCCCCATGCATTCCTATGGGCGGGCAGGCCTAGCTCAGCACATGCACTCAGAGTGCGCCCGCACTTTCCACTGGGACACAGTGAAAGTGCGCAGAATCCCAAAATCACCATTTCAAGCAAAAAGTCTAGGGGTGAACCTGCCCTAAGGGCCAAAGTCCAACACTTCCCTAAGTAGTTCTAAGTTGGCCCTAGTGAGTCTGCTGACTAACTCAGGACCCTTGTCTGCCTCATCCCCAGAGAGTTCCTCTTGATCCTCCTCCTCAACTGCATTTTCAGTGTCAAGGAGGTCTGGATCACCACTGGTACCCTCTAAGGCTGGCATATTCCCATCTACATGAGAGGCTTTCCTAGCATCATATGTCTCTAAGAGACCTATCAGAAAGGGAATGGTGGGGTTAGACCCCTGTTTCAGTTTCCTGGAGGTACACACTTGTCTCATCTCCTGGAAACTAAGAGCTGCATATCTTGATTTGACCTGTGGAGGGTCAATAGCCACAAGGGGAGTCTCAGTAGACTCTCCATGGGTAGGCATGCTTTTCTAGTGAGGTGTAAGTGGTGCACTTACCTACACTATTTGTTTACCTACTGATCCCTTGCTAGAGTTGTAGTTTAGGGTGTGCTAGGCCCTAGGAGCTACAACAGCTGGTTCAGTAGAACTCAGAGTATTCTAAGTTAAGTTATATGTACCTTAGTACTTATGTGATCTTTCAAATGATATTCTTAGGATATGTGTGGTAAAACAACAGCAAGCTCAAATCCCAACCGCTGCTCACCAATGTGAGAAGTTGGCCTGATATATAATGTTCACTATTCTAGTGAACACTTTGTATCAGTCCAAACAACCCTTATTGATGTTTGGTTGTAAGTCAACCTGATAGACCAGCTATCCTAGTAGCATGGACACGTGCAGTCTTTAGGCTAAACTCTAGAGGGCGTGTTAAGCCAGCTGTTTTACCATCACATTTACCCCTTGAACACCAAGTGAAAGGACACCACACAAGTTGTTATGAAAAATAAAGTATATTTATTTATAACAAGACTACCCTGGCTCTTTATGAGACAGGGAGCTAAGCACACAACAAAAACTCTTAAAGAAATACTTAAAGTCGCACAATTTACACAAATGCCCGAGGGGCACGAAAAACCATATACTACACAAGTGGAATGCGAAATACTAGCAGGTAAGTAACTATTCTCATAGGCTTTAGGATCGCTAGGACTGGACTACTGAACCTTTAGATTACAAGCAGGAGGCCTAGGGACGTCGTGTGCAGAGTGGGAACTCTCACGCGTAAGGCGGGAAAAAGTCTATGAGGGCTAGTAAAAGCAAAGTTAGTGTTTTCGGGCGAACCCGACTAGGTAGGTCAAAAACGAAAGTGGATCTAGACACTTAAAGAGTTGGTCTACGCTGGAGCACCGGAGTACTCTGTTTACCTAGCCCAGGGGCTGCGACTGCGTAGGGTTCAAATGTCGTCGGGTTTCTTCGTTGATGAACCAGGAGCCTGAAGGAAGAAGTTGCTGGCAGGCGACTAGTGAAGAAGTTCGTGGAGATCCAAGCCTGGATCGGGGAAGAAGAAGACCTGTAAGCAGAGGGGACCAAGTTCTGAATCACTAGCCAGTGATTTAGGTGGGCACCAGAGTGGCACCGGATGAAGTCACCTCGACCAGGTGAGTGGGCGCTGCTGGGCTCTGCAGTCTCTTGGAGCAGGAGGCATTGTCGGTGACCAGGATGGAGGTGCGAGCTGTCCCACGAAGATATCTGCTGTCGATGTCGCTGGACCCAGGATTGGGGCAACAAGTCTTGGCAAATGCAAGCCCACGCGGGGGACTTAAAATGGCGTCTGGAGTGGACCAGGAGGGTCCAGGGTGCTCCTCTGTTGGAGGGGAGCAAGGGCCAGTCTGGAGCAACCAGACCAGCGGTGTTTGTCATCGAAGTTCGTCGTCAGAGGGCCACTAGCCAACGGGCAAGTGACCTGGACAACGCGGTGAGCAGTAAAGAGCAGAAGGGCCCCACGCAGATCTCGTGGATGCAATGGGGCTGAACTTCGGTGCTGGAGCTGCTCAGGGTTGGGGCTTCTCTTACCCCAAAGCACTCGATCGAGGGTCACTCGGGAGTCGTGCTGGGCAAGCGTCGTGCAGTCTTGAAGATGGCCGGTCCCTCGAGGTCTCGTCACACCCACGGGTCTCAGCTGGGCTGAAGATGCAGGTAGAGGTCAGAGGTGCCAGGGAAGCCGGTTCTCGTCGAGCTGGGCAGTCTTGATCCGGAGGAGAGACTTACAGCAGACCGCGATGCTTGGATGGTGCCTGCTGCTGCAGGGTGACTACTCCTTAGTCACAAGGGAGAAATCTTAGGAAGAGTCTTGAGTTCCTTTCGTAGAAAGTCGGTTCAGGATTCAAAGATGATCTAATTTGGAAGGGGGCCTGCTCCTACCTTTATCCTGAAAAAGGGGGCTGGCACGCGACTAAGTCCTGCCCTATGGGTGGGACTAGGAGGGGGGTGGTTACACCCCTCTCCTTTGTCCGGTCTCTCCCCAGCTCAGGGGCTGGTGTGCCCCAGGAACTGGTTTGAGCCGGCATATGCACAGTGAGCACCGGGGTGCCACTTGCAGTCACCTTCCTCTATAGCCCTGCCTACCTGGGATACACAAAACCCTGTCTGGGATGGTGCTGGCACCGCCCCTGACAGGAAACCCTTTGTCCAAGCACTCCTCGCTGGAAGGATTCCCAGCAGCAGGAGGTCAGACTTGTGTCTCGGTGGCAGCATCCATTTTGTGGAGCTGAGGCTATGTCCAACTTTAACCGGGTGTGAGAAGTTGGCCTGATATATAATGTTCACTATTCTAGTGAGCACTTTGTATCAGTCCAAACAACCCTTATTGATGATTGGTTGTAAGTCAACCTTATAGACCAGCTATCCTAGTAGCATGGATACGAGCAGTCTAAGGCTAAGACTCTAGAGGGCGTGTTAAGCCAGCTGTTTTACCATCACATTACCCCTTGAACACCCAGTGAAAGGACACCACACAAGTTGTTATGAAAATAAATGTATATTTATTTCTAACAAGTCTACCCTGAACTCTTTATGAGTCAGGGAGCTAAGCACAATACAAAACTCTTAAGAAAATACTTTAAGTCGCACAATTTACACAAATGCCCGAGGGGCACGAAAAACCATATATTACAAAAGTGGAATGCGAATTACTAGCAGGTAAGTAACGTTTCTCAGAGGCTTTAGAAACGCTAGGCCTACAATACTGAACCCTCAGGTTATGAGCAGGAGGCCTAGGGGCACCACGTGCAGAGTGGGAACTCTCACGCGCAAGGCAGGAAAAAGCCTATGGAAGCTAGTATTCACAAAGTTAGTGTTCTCGGGCGAACCCGACTAGGTAGGTCAAAAACGAAAGTGGATCTGGACCCTTGGATAGTGAGGCTATGCTGAGGCACCGAAATGCCGAAGTTACCTAGCCCAGGGGCTGCAGCTGCATAGGTCTGAAAAGACGTCGGGATTCTCCGTTGACGAACCAGGAGCCTGAAGGAAAGGAGTTGCTGGCAGGCGACCAGTGAAGATTGTTCGGGTGATCCAAGCCTGGATCGAAGAAAGATGGTACCTGAAAGCAGAGGGGACCAAGTTCGTGACTACTAGCCAGTAGTCAGGTGGCACCAGGAGGGCACCGGGTGGTAGTCACCTCGACTAGGTGAGTGGGCGACGCTGGGCTCTGTAGTCTCACGGACCAGGAGGCGTTGTCGGCGACCAGGATGGAGGTACGAGCTGTCCCACGATGGATGATGCTCTCGACGTCGCTGGACCCAGGATTGGGGCAACAAGTCTTGGCAAATTCAAGCCCACGCGGTGGACCTAAAATGGCGTCTGGAGTGGACCAGGAGGGTCCGGGGTGCTCCTCTCTTGGAAGGGAGCAAGGGCCAGTCTGGAGCAACCAGACCAGCAACAGTGATGTCGTCGGGCGTCGTTAAGAAGGCCACAAGCCAGCGGGCTAGTAGCCAAACAACGCGGTGAGCAGCAAAAAGCAGAAGGGCCCCACGCAGATCGTGGAGATGCTGGGAGGCTGAACTTCGGTGCGGGGGCTGCTCAGGGTCGGGGCTTCTCGGACCCCAAAGCACTCACCAGAGGATCCCTCGGCGGTCGTGCTGGAAAGAAGTCGTGCAGTCTTGAAGATGGCCGGTCCCTCGAGGTCTCGTCGCACCCACGGTTCTCAGCTTAGCTGTAGAGGTGGGTAGAGGTCAGAGGTGCCAGGGTAGCCAGTTCTCGTTGAGCTCAGCAGTCAGATTCCGGAGGAAGGACTTGCAGCAGACCGCAGTGTTCTTAAGATGTGCCTGCGGATGCAGGGTGACTACTCCTTAGTCACAAGGGAGAATCTTGAAGAAGAAATCTTGATGTCCTTTCGTAGAAAGTCGTGTCTTGATTCCAAAGATGATCTAATTTGGAAGGGGGCCTGCTCCTACCTTTATCTGGGAAAAGGGGGCTGGCACGCGACTAAGTCCTGCCCTATGGGTGGGACCAGGAGGGGGGTGGTTACACCCACTTCCTTGGCGGGCTTTTCCCCAGCTCAGGGTCTGGAGTGTCCCTGGAACTGGTTCAAGCCGGCCTATGCATAGTGAGCACCGGGGTGCCACTTGCAGTCACCTTCCTCTGAAGCCCTGCCTACCTAGGATACACAAAATCCTGTCTGGGACGGTGCTGGCACCGCCCCTGGCAGGAAACCCTTTGTCCTTATCTCCTGCTCTGGGAGGACTCCCAGCAGCAGGAGGGCAGACTTGTGTCTCGGTGGCAGCATCCATTTTGTGGAGCTGAGGCTCTGTTTGACTTTAACCGGGGTTAGGGGTTACATACATGCCGTATCCCTCTAGAAGGGTGGAATGCTAACCCCGTCGCCAGAATTGGCGAGGGGTTAGTATTCCAATTCGTATGACACCTTACTCGACATGTTTTGATAAAGCGATACCAGAGTTGGCATATAACCGCGAGGATTATAATGCACTTAAGAGTATATGGTATGCGATATCATGGAAACGGCTAAGGGATAGATCCCGAAAGCCGCAGACAGGCTCAGCTCATGCCAGAGCACCATCTCACACGATTCCAAGCACTCTGCCTTCAGGATTGTTAAGGCCTGCCATAGGAGTGACTGATAGGAGATCTGTGTGTCCATTTTAGGGTTAGATATAGGTATACTATATCTAAAGCAAAGGGTGAGTACACCACCTTGCCCCAGCTGTCGTGCAGCCAGTTGTGTCAGTTTAGTTAGTCAGTCCAGGGGTGGCACAATACATGCTTCAGCCCCTGGGAGACATCTGGGTGCACCTCAGCCCTGGGTACAGGGACTTGGAGAGGGCCCAGTGCCAATTCAGTACCTGAGTACAATTTGGATAGAGAGAACAGCTAGGCTGTGGGTCTGATTAGCAGGCCCACAGCCAGGGAAAGTCGTAAACCAGTGCAGCAAAAAGCAAAAATCTGGGTGATCATAGGATTGCAGACCCTACTCTCCTACATGACCCCCCCCCAAACTTTGGGACAATAAACTAACCTTGACCAGGTGAGTCTTCTTGCTCTAAGTGGAAATACCTGGAGAGCCCATCAGCATTGCTGTGATCAGTACCAGGTCTATGCTCCACTGTAAAATCCATCCCCTGTAGGGAAATGGACCACCTAAGCAGTTTGGGGTTTTCACCCTTCATCTGATTTAGCCACAAGAGGGGCTTATGGTCGGTCTGAATGGTGAAGTGAGTGCCAAACAAGTAGGCCCTCAGCTTCTTCAGGGCCCAAACCACAGCAAAGGCCTCCCTCTCAATAGCTGACCAATTTTTCTCTCTGGGTGTCAACCTTCTACTAATGAAAGCAATAGGCTGATCATTACCATCAAAATTCAGTTGAGACAGAACAGCCCCCACACCCAACTCAGAAGCATCTGTTTGGACAATGAATGGCTTGGAGTAATCTGGACTCTTTAGGATAGGTGCTGTGCACATGGCCTGCTTTAGGTCATTGAATGCTTTCTGACAGCTTGCTGTCCACTGAACTTTCTTTGGCATCTTTTTGCTTGTCAGGTCATTAAGAGGGGTCACTATGGACCCATAATTTCTGACAAACTTCCTATAGTACCCAGTCAGGCCCAAGAAAGCTCGAACTTGAGTCTGGGTGATTGTAGGAGTCCAGTCCTTGATGGCCTGTATCTTACTCTCCAGTGGCTGAACCTGGCCTCCACCTACAAGGTGGCCCAGGTATACAACCTGTGTCTGCCCTATCTGGCACTTTGTGGCCTTGATAGTTAGGCCTGCCTTTTGCAGAGCCTCTAACACTTTCCTCAGGTGGACCAGGTGATCCTCCCAGGTGGAGCTAAAGACAGCAATATCGTCTAGATATGCTGCACAGAAGTCATCCAGCCCAGTGAGGACTTGATTCACCAACCTTTGGAAGGTGGCAGGTGCATTTTTCAGTCCAAAGGGCATTACCACAAACTGATAATGCCCTCCAGGGGTAGAAAATGCTGTCTTGGGTTTGGCCTCCTCAGCTAACCTGATTTGCCAATACCCAGCTGTCAAATCAAATGTACTTAAGAAGTTGGCAGAAGCCAATTTATCTATAAGTTCATCTGCTCTTGGTATTGGGTGGGCATCAGTCTTAGTGACTGCATTGAGGCCTCTGTAGTCTACGCAAAACCTCATCTCTTTCTTACCACCCTGGGTGTGAGGCTTTGGCACTAGAACTACTGGGCTAGCCCAAGGGCTATCTGAGGGCTCAATGACTCCCAGCTCCAACATTTTCTGCACTTCAGTTTTGATGCAGTCTCTAACATGATCAGGCTGTCTGTAGATTTTACTCTTGACAGGCAGACTGTCTCCAGTGTCAACATCATGGGTACACCAATCAGTTTGGCTGGGTGTCAGAGAGAACATATGTCTGAAGGATTGCAGAACTTGCCTGCAATCCTGTTGCTGATGTTCAGTGAGGCTGCCACAAAAGACAACACCATCAACTGATCCATCATCAGGATTCTGAGTGAGCAGGTCTGGGAGAGGGTCACTCTCTTCCTCCTGTCCCTCATCTGTGGCCATGAGCAAGCTCATGTCCTTCCTGTCAACATATGCCTTGAGCCTGTTAACATGGAGCACTCTGAGAGGGCTCCTGGGAGTTCCAAGGTCCACCAAGTAGGTAACCTCTCCCTTTTGCTCAATGATGGTGTGGGGCCCAGACCATTTGTCTTTCAGAGCTGCTGGGGCCACTGGCTCCAGCACCCACATCTTCTGTCCTGGCTGGTACACAGTCAGAACAGCCTTTTGGTCATGCCAAGCTTTTTGAAGTTATTGGCTGGCCTCCAGGTTTTTAGATGCCTTCTCCATATACTCAGCCATCCTGGAGCGGAGACCAAGTACATAGTCCACTATGTTGGTTGCAGGCTTTTTGAGAGGTCTCTCCCATCCTTCCTTCACCAAACACAGGGGTCCTCTCACAGGATGCCCATACAGAAGCTCAAAAGGGCTGTAGCCAACCCCCTTCTGTGGGACCTCTCTGTAAGCAAACAAGAGGCAGGGGATCAGGACATCCCATCTTCTCCTAAGAGTTTCAGGTAGCCCATGAATCATCCCTTTGAGGGTCCTGTTGAATCTCTCAACAAGCCCATTGCATTGTGGGTGGTAGGGTGTGGTGAACTTGTAGTTCACACCACACTCCTTCCACATTGCAGTCAGATATCCTGACATGAAGTTTGTACCTCTGTCAGAAACAACCTCCTTAGGGAAGCCCACTCTGGAGAACACTCCAACTAGGGCCCTTGCCACTACAGGTGCTGTAGTGGTCCTAAGTGGAATAGCTTCAGGATACCTGGTGGCATGATCCACTACCACCAGTATAAACTTGTGCCCTGATGCTGTCTGGGGTTCCATTGGACCAACAATGTCAATCCCCACTCTTTCAAAGGGAACCCCCACCACTGGTAGTGGTATGAGGGGGGCCTTTGTTGTGCCACCTGACTTACCACTGGCTTGGCAAGTGACACAGGAGCGACAAAACTCCTTGGTATTCTCATTCATATGGGGCCAGTGAAAGTGTGAGACAAGCCTGTCCCAAGTCTTTGTCTGACCTAAATGACCTGCAAGGGGAATTTCATGGGCCAAGGTGAGAAGGAAACCTCTCAGAGACAAGGGGATGACCAGCCTCCTGGTTGCACCAGGCTTGGGGTCTCTTGACTCAGAGTACAGGAGTCCATCTTCCCAGTATACCCTGTGGGCACCTGTGGCATTCCCTGCAGCCTCAGCAGCAGCCTGCTGTCTGAGGGGTTCAAGGGAAGGGCAGTCTAACTGTGCCTTCCCCAGGTCTGCTCTGGAGAGTTCCCCTGAGCCCAGAAACTCAACTTGATCAAGTTCTTGCTCTTTAGGCTCAGTTTCCCTCAGTTCTCTCAGATCAGCCTCCTCAGAGACTTGATCCTCAACCTGGGGCAAGGGGGAAGGCAAAGCCTTAACCCTACTGCTCTTCTTCTTGGAAGGTGTCTGGTCCATAATTTCAGGATCCAGCACCTGTTCAGTGGGGCATTTTCTGGCCTGTGACCTAGTCACAGCAAGCACATGTGCTGGCAAGCCTAACATTTCCATGTGAGTCCTCTGCTCCACTTCTGACCATTGTGATGACTCCAAATCATTGCCCAACAAACAATCAACTGGGAGGTCTGAACTGACTACAACTTTCTTTTGTCCCTTCACTCCACCCCAGGAGAAAGCCACAATTGCCACACTATGACTAGTAGTGACATTGCTGGCATTGGTCACCAGGAAATCAGTACCTGGCATGATCTGTCCAGGGTCCACAAAGTTAGGTGTCACCATGGTGACACTGGCACAAGTGTCCCTATAGGCCTGAGCCATTTCGCCATTAATCAAAGGTGTCTGCCTGTATTTGCCCAAAGTATTGGGACTTATCTCAGGGGATATATCCATATCCCCTGTACAGACAAGGACAGCCTGAGTGAGTGTGCCAACTAAGTTGTCAGACCCCTCAGTACCCAAGGTTAACCCAACTAATGCCTTGGGAGGTACACTACCACTACTGACTGTACTAGGGGGTGCAGTTGCCTTAGGGGCTGTAGTGGCAGGAGTTTGTCCTCCTCTTTTGGTGCACTCACTAAACCAGTGAGACTTACTTTTGCAGTACTGGCACCACCTTTTTGACTGGCCTTCTTGAGTCTTCTTCTTCTGGGAAGCCTGACCCCCACCCTCTTTGGTTTGTTGGGGACCTGGTGAAGACTTCTGGTCATTTTGTTCACTCTTTGCATTACCCTTCTGGTCTGCTTTCTTCTGACCACCCTGGTTCTGGTTCTGGTTCTGCTTGATCCTTGTCCTGACCCATTTGTCTGCCTTCTTTCCCAATTCTTGGGGAGAGGTCAGATCTGAATCAACAAGGTGCTGGTGCAACAACTGGTTCTGACAATTGTTTAAAATGTGTTCTCTCATCATAAGATTATACAATCCTGTGTAATCTGTAACCTTGCTACCCAGCAACCAGCCCTCCAAAGCCTTAGTGGCACTATCCACAAAGTCAGACCAGTCCTGAGACTGAGTTTTCTGGGTGTCTCTGAACAGCAACCTGTACTGCTCAGTGGTTAAACCAAACCCATCAATCAGTGCATTTTTCAGGACCTGGTAATCATTAGCATCCTCCACTCTTGTAGTGAGGAGCTTATCTCTACCTTTACCATCAAAGGAGAGCCACAGTATAGCTGCCCACTGACTTCGGGGAATGCACTGCACAGTGCAGGCCCTCTCCAAAGCAGCCATCCATTTCTGGATATCATCCCCTTGCTTAAAGGGGGGCACTATTTTAGTCAGGTGTTTAGTATCTAAACCCTTCTCTCTATCTCTTGGGAGATTGCTGCCACCAGTGGGAGCTAGCCCACTCATCTGCTGCTCTCTAGCAAAGGCAAGCTTTTCTTTGGCCAGGGCAAGTTCTTCCCTTTCAATCCTCAGAGCAGCCTGTCTCATCCTAGCTTCATGCTCTATTCTCTGAGGGGAAGTCACTCTCCTCTGTGGAGAGTTTCTCCTCCTCTGGGAAGAGGCATTAGAGTGCAGAGATCTATTGGAGTCCCTAGAAAGAGATCTATCTCTCCTAACTCCAAGGTTAGGCCCACTCCGGGTCAGAACTGGGGGTCCCCCAGTTCCTAGCCCAAGTAAGTCTAAGTTGGCCCTGGTAAGCCTTCTGACTACCTCAAGACCTTTGTCTACCTCATCCTCAGAGAGTTCCTCCTGATCCTCCTCTCCCTCAACTGCAGTAGCAGTGTTGGGGAGGTCTGGATCCCCAGAGGTTCCCTCTAAGGCTGGCATGTTCTCATGTAACTGAGAAATCTTTCTGGCATCATATGTCTCTAAGAGACCTATCAGAAAGGGAATGGTGGGGTTAGACCCCTGCTTCAGTTTCCTGGAGGTACAGACTTGTCTCATCTCCTGGAAACTGAGAGCTGCATATCTGGAAGTGACCTGTGGAGGGTCAACACTGACCAGGGGAGTCTCAGTAGATTCTCCCTGGGTAGACATGCTTTTCTAGTGAGGTGTAAGTGGTGCACTTACCTACACTATATGTTTGCCTACTGATCCCTTGCTAGAGTTGTAGTTTAGGGTGTGCTAGGCTCTAGGAGCTACAACAGCTGGTTCAGTAGAACTCAGAGTATTCTAAGCTAAGTTATATGTACCTTTAGTACTTATGTGATCTTTCACAAGATATTCTTAGGATATGTGTGGTAAAACAACAGCAAGCTCAAATCCCCACCGCTGCTCACCAATGTGAGAAGTTGGCCTGATATATAATGTTCACTATTCTAGTGAGCACTTTGTATCAGTCCAAACAACCCTTATTGATGATTGGTTGTAAGTCAACCTTATAGACCAGCTATCCTAGTAGCATGGATACGAGCAGTCTAAGGCTAAGACTCTAGAGGGCGTGTTAAGCCAGCTGTTTTACCATCACATTACCCCTTGAACACCCAGTGAAAGGACACCACACAAGTTGTTATGAAAATAAATGTATATTTATTTCTAACAAGTCTACCCTGAACTCTTTATGAGTCAGGGAGCTAAGCACAATACAAAACTCTTAAGAAAATACTTTAAGTCGCACAATTTACACAAATGCCCGAGGGGCACGAAAAACCATATATTACAAAAGTGGAATGCGAATTACTAGCAGGTAAGTAACGTTTCTCAGAGGCTTTAGAAACGCTAGGCCTACAATACTGAACCCTCAGGTTAGGAGCAGGAGGCCTAGGGGCGCCACGTGCAGAGTGGGAACTCTCACGCGCAAGGCAGGAAAAAGCCTATGGAAGCTAATATTCACAAAGTTAGTGTTCTCGGGCAAACCCGACTAGGTAGGTCAAAAACGAAAGTGGATCTGGACCCTTGGATAGTGAGGCTATGCTGAGGCACCGAAATGCCGAAGTTACCTAGCCCAGGGGCTGAAGGAAAGGAGTTGCTGGCAGGCGACCAGTGAAGATTGTTCGGGTGATCCAAGCCTGGATCGAAGAAAGATGGCACCTGAAAGCAGAGGGGACCAAGTTCGTGACTACTAGCCAGTAGTCAGGTGGCACCAGGAGGGCACCGGGTGGTAGTCACCTCGACTAGGTGAGTGGGCGACGCTGGGCTCTGTAGTCTCACGGACCAGGAGGCGTTGTCGGCGACCAGGATGGAGGTACGAGCTGTCCCACGATGGATGATGCTCTCGACGTCGCTGGACCCAGGATTGGGGCAACAAGTCTTGGCAAATTCAAGCCCACGCGGTGGACCTAAAATGGCGTCTGGAGTGGACCAGGAGGGTCCGGGGTGCTCCTCTCTTGGAAGGGAGCAAGGGCCAGTCTGGAGCAACCAGACCAGCAACAGTGATGTTGTCGGGCGTCGTTAAGAAGGCCACAAGCCAGCGGGCTAGTAGCCAAACAACGCGGTGAGCAGCAAAAAGCAGAAGGGCCCCACGCAGATTGTGGAGATGCTGGGAGGCTGAACTTCGGTGCTGGGGCTGCTCAGGGTCGGGGCTTCTCGGACCCCAAAGCACTCACCAGAGGATCCCTCGGCGGTCGTGCTGGAAAGAAGTCATGCAGTCTTGAAGATGGCCGGTCCCTCGAGGTCTCGTCGCACCCACGGTTCTCAGCTTAGCTGTAGAGGTGGGTAGAGGTCAGAGGTGCCAGGGTAGCTGGTTCTCGTCGAGCTCGGCAGTCAGATTCCGGAGGAAGGACTTGCAGCAGACCGCAGTGTTCTTAAGATGTGCCTGCGGATGCAGGGTGACTACTCCTTAGTCACAAGGGAGAATCTTGAAGAAGAAATCTTGATGTCCTTTCGTAGAAAGTCGTGTCTTGATTCCAAAGATGATCTAATTTGGAAGGGGGCCTGCTCCTACCTTTATCTGGGAAAAGGGGGCTGGCACGCGACTAAGTCCTGCCCTATGGGTGGGACCAGGAGGGGGGTGGTTACACCCACTTCCTTGGCGGGCTTTTCCCCAGCTCAGGGTCTGGAGTGTCCCTGGAACTGGTTCAAGCCGGCCTATGCATAGTGAGCACCGGGGTGCCACTTGCAGTCACCTTCCTCTGAAGCCCTGCCTACCTAGGATACACAAAATCCTGTCTGGGACGGTGCTGGCACCGCCCCTGGCAGGAAACCCTTTGTCCTTATCTCCTGCTCTGGGAGGACTCCCAGCAGCAGGAGGGCAGACTTGTGTCTCGGTGGCAGCATCCATTTTGTGGAGCTGAGGCTCTGTTTGACTTTAACCGGGGTTAGGGGTTACATACATGCCGTATCTCTCTAGAAGGGTGGAATGCTAACCCCGTCGCCAGAATTGGCGAGGGGTTAGTATTCCAATTCGTATGACACCTTACTCGACATGTTTGATAAAGCGATACCAGAGTTGGCATATAACCGCGAGGATTATAATGCACTTAAGAGTATATGGTATGCGATATCATGGAAATGGCTAAGGGATAGATCCCGAAAGCCGCAGACAGGCTCAGCTCATGCCAGAGCACCATCTCACACGATTCCAAGCACTCTGCCTTCAGGATTGTTAAGGCCTGCCATAGGAGTGACTGATAGGAGATCTGTGTGTCCATTTTAGGGTTAGATATAGGTATACTATATCTAAAGCAAAGGGTGAGTACACCACCTTGCCCCAGCTGTCGTGCAGCCAGTTGTGTCAGTTTAGGTAGTCAGTCCAGGGGTGGCACAATACATGCTTCAGCCCCTGGGAGACTTCTGGGTGCACCTCAGCCCTGGGTACAGGGACTTGGAGAGGGCCCAGTGCCAATTCAGTACCTGAGTACAATTTGGATAGAGAGAACAGCTAGGCTGTGGGTCTGATTAGCAGGCCCACAGCCAGGGAAAGTCGTAAACCAGTGCAGCAAAAAGCAAAAATCTGGGTGATCATAGGATTGCAGACCCTACTCTCCTACACCGGGGTTACAGGATACCAACATGTCTTCTCCCTCTAGAGGGGTGGAATGCTACCCCCGTCACCAGAACTGGTGAGGGGGTAGTATTCCAAAGCGTATGACACCTTACACGACATGTTTAGATATTGTCAGACCAAAGTTACCATAACCGCGAGGATTATAAGGCACTTAGAGTATATGGTCTGACGCTATCATGGAAACGGCTAAGGGATAGATCCCGAAAGCCGCAGACAGGCTCAGCTCATGCCAGAGCACCATCTCACACGATTCCAAGCACTCTGCCTTCAGGATTGTTAAGGCCTGCCATAGGAGTGACTGATAGGAGATCTGTGTGCCCATTTTAGGTTTAGATATAGGTATACTATATCTAAAGCAAAGGGCGATTACACCACCTTGCCCCAGCTGTCAAGCAGCTAGTTGTGTCAGTTTTGGATGGCCAGCCAGGGGTGGCATAATACATGCTTCAGCCCCTGGTAGGCCCTGGGTACACCTATGCCCTGGATACCTAAGGTATACTGTACAGGGACTGATAAGGTGACTCAGTATCGAATCAGATATGTACCTAGGGTACATGGAATCCATTTTAACAGAGAGAGCAGTAGGCCTGGGGTCCTGAATAGCAGGGCCTCAGGTCAACTAAGTCAGAAAACCAGCAAAACACCAGGCAAAAAGTTGGGGGCAACCATAGTCATGGATCTACCTTCCTACATAACCCCCCCCCCAAACGAAAGGTCCGCGAGACTGCAGAGCCCAGCGTCGCCCACTCACCTGGTCGAGGTGACTTCGCCCGGTGCCATTGTGGTGCCCACCTAATCACTGGCTAGTGATTCAAGACTTGGTCCCCTCTGCTTACAGGTCTCCATCTTCATCGATCCAGGCTTGGATCACATCGAACTTCATCACTGGTCGCCTGCCAGCAACTTCTTCTTTCAGGCTCCATAGACTGCAACGAGGATTCCTGACGTCTTTTCAGACCTATGCAGCCGCAGCCCCTGGGCTAGGTAACCTGAGCATTTCGGTGCTCCAGCATAGCTTAACTATCTAAGTGTCCAGATCCTTTTTCGTTTCAGCTCTATCTAGTCGGATTCGTCCGATAACACTAACTTTGCATTTACTAGCCTCCATAGACTTTGTTCCGCATCCCGCGTGAGAGTGCACACTCTGCACCCGATCTCCCTAGGCCTCCTGCTCGTAATCTAAAGGTTCAGTAGTATAGTCCTAGCGATCCCAAAGCCTCTGAGAATAGTTACTTACCTGCTAGTAATTCGCATTCCACTTTTGTAGTATATGGTTTTTCGTGCCCCTCGGGCATTTGTGTAAATTGTGCGACTTTCAGTATTTCTTTAAGAGTTTTGTATTGTGCTTAGCTCCCTGACTCATAAAGAGTTCAGGGTAGTCTTGTTATAAATAAATATACTTTATTTTTCATAACAACTTGTGTGGTGTCCTTTCACTTGGTGTTCAAGGGGTAAATGTGATGGTAAAACAGCTGGCTTAACACGCCCTCTAGAGTTTAGCCTAAAGACTGCTCTTGTCCATGCTACTGGTCTATCAGGTTGACTTACAACCAATCATCAATAAGGGTCGTTTGGACTGATACATAGTGATCACTAGAATAGTGAGCACTGCATATCAGGCCAACTTCTCACAACCACCGCGTTGGGTATTACCTTGCGGAGCGTGGCTGGCAGCACGTGTGGGTACACCCCTTCCGTGGCCATGAAAGGAGTGAAAGGCAGCCGATTGCTGGCGCGAGGCCGAGAGGCCCAAGCACTTGGCCGTAGCCCTGGAGTCCTTAAAGCGCTCGAGCGCATGGTCTGCCTTGTCGCCAAAGAGGCGACGGCTATCGAACGGCATGTCCATCAGAGTGTTTTGGACATCGGCCGAAAATTTGGCGGACCTCAACCAGGCATGGCGTCTGACCGCCACCGTCGTTGCCATCGCTCTACCTAGTGAGTTGGAGGTATCCAGCCCACACCGTATAGAGTATTTGGCTGCATCCCGGCCCTCCACAAGGGCTTGGCCAAGTTTGGCCCGAACCTCCAACGGACACTCTGGCAGCACTTCCGCGACCGTATCCCACAGAGAGTGGGTGTAACGGCCTAAGAGGCATGCGGTGTTGGAAGACCTCAGACCCAGACTAAGGGATGAGAAGATCTTTTTACCATACTGCTCATACCTCTTGGATTCCCTGTCCGGCGGGGCCGACGGTAACGCGGTCTGGGAATTGGAGGCCTGGATGACCAGTCTCTCGGGGGTGGGGTGGGTGGACAGGAAACATGGGTCGCCCGGGGCTGGGCGGTGGCGTCTGTCCACGTTCCTATCTACGGGCGAACCCGCAGCAGGCTTGGACCAAGTGGCCAGAAGAACGTCGGTCAAGGCCTCATTAAAGGGCAGCAGAGGCTCGGCCGAGCTTGACTGTGGTTTAAGGACCTCAGTGAGGAGATTAGACCTCACGGCCGCGACGGGGAGCTCAAGGCCCAAGGCCTTGGCAGCCCTCATCAACACCACACTGTAGGTTGCCCCCTCCTCCGAAGCCACGGTAGGAGGGGAGACAAAAGCAGTGTCTGGAGAGGTGTCCAGGCCACTGGCCTCCCCAAGGTCTCCTGCCCAGTCCTCATGAGACTGACACTCTCGGGTCAGAGGGTCCTCAGACCTCTCCCAATCCCCTTCATCACCCATCTCCTGATACTCAGAGTTCTCAATCTATGGGGCCTGTTCATAGAAGTGAAACTCCCCAAACGACGTCTGGAGCGGCACCCGATGGTCCGACGCCGGGGAGGTCGTAAGGTCCACCGGGGACGATCCAGATCCCGAAGAAGGTCTAGCGGGGTCCCGCGGCGCCGGGCCCGAAGGCGCCGGCGGCGCCGGGGCCGCTCAACCCTGCGGCGCCGAGGCTGAAGGCACCGGCGTCGTCGGGATTGTGGGGCCCAAAGGCGCCGGGCCCAAAGGCGTCGGCGGCGTCGGGGCCGAAGCCCCCGACCCGCTAGAGGCCCCAGACGGGTCCGCTAGGCCCGAAGGTGCCGCGGAGCCCGTCGGAGGAGAGAATTTCCTCATGGCCATGAGGAAGTGCTCAAACTCCTCTGGCGTCGCGTCTTGCCCCGGGACCGAAGGGTGTGGAGCAGGACGCGGCGCCCGCGACTCCGACGGAGCCGCGTGGGTGGTGTCACCCGAACCCCCGGCCGCATCGCGCGAGCGTCGGGGGGAGTCCGAAGAGCGATGACGCCTCTTGGACTTCTTGTGCTTCTTACCTGACGACGACTTCGACCCGGAGGAGTGCGGCCTACTCTCGGAACTGTGGTGGCTCCGAGCCAGCGACCTGTCCCTCGACCTCCCGTGGGACCGAGACCTGTCGCGGCGCGGGACCGACTGCCGGAGTTCGAGTCGCCTGTGGGACCGCTCCCGCCTGGCTTTCGAAGAGAGGGCCCGGCAGTCGGAGCAGGCCTACTCGTCGTGGTCGACGCCTAGACAAGTTAGGCACAGGTGGTGAGGATCCGTGACCGACATTGTGCGGTCGCAATCCTCGCAGTGCTTAAAGCCAGGCATCCCTACGGCACCAATCGGAGTCGAAAGACTTCGAGAAATGATTAAAAATTATTCAAAAAGTTAGTCAAAAATTGACTAAGGGTTACTGCTTTTTCCAGATCTGCGCTTGCTGGCGCGGAAAATAGAAGAACTGACGTCAGCACGCGGAGGCGGCGTCTAAGTACTCTGACGACGTCATCACGGCGCCCACGACGCCGACGACGGACGCAGAGCCGCAGGCGACGCCTACCGACGCGCAAGGGTACTGCTACGCAAAAATTTCCGGATTCAGTCTGACGCCTGGGGATATTCTATGGTAAGGAATATAATACTAACGTGTCTCTTTCAGATAATTGGATATGCCATGCTTGTGAGAAGTTGGCCTGATATATGATGCTCACTAGTTCTAGTGATCACCTTGTATCAGTCCAAACAACCCTTATGGTGATTGGTTGTAAGTCAACCTTATAGACCAGCTATCCTAATGGTAGCATGGACAAAGCAGTCTTAGGCTAAACTCTTTTGGCATGTGAAGCCAGCTGTTTTACCACAATATAACCCCTTGAATACCAGATGAAAGGACACCACACAGGTTGTTATGAAAATAAACTGTATATTTATAAATAACAAACAACTCTGAACTCTTTATGAGGTCAGAGGGCTAAGCACATGACAATCTCTTACGAAAAATATGATAAGTTGCACAAAATTACAATGGTGCCCTAGGGGCACGACAAACCATATACTAAGTAAGTGGAATGTGAAAGTCGATAGAAGGAATGGAGCTGTCCAGAGGCTGTAGGATCATTGGGACCACGCTACCCTAACACTAGGTAAGTAATAGGAGGTCCACGGAACGCGTGTGCAGAGTGTGAACTCACACGCGAGATGCGTAACAACGTCTATGGACAGTACAGTTCAAGTAAAAGGTAAGTACGGACAATCCTGACTAGGTAGGACTAAAACCACTGTGGAACTGGACAAACTACCCTTGAGCACCGAAAGGCTCTCGTTACCTCACCCACGGGCTGCGAGTGCATAGGTGCGAAGTCGTGTCGGGTTCTCGCGTTGAAGTCTATGGAGCCTGAAAGAAAAGATGCTGCAGGCGACCAGGAGGAAGATGTCCGGTGCAATCCAAGAGTGAATCGGTGAAGAAGAGGACCTGAAAGCAGAGGGGACAATGTTCAAAGTCACTAGCCAGTGACCGGTGTGGAACCAGGAAGGAACCAGATGTCGTCGTCGCAATCAGGTGAAGAGTGGACGCTTGACTCTGCAGCCACGTGGACCAGGAGGTGTCTTCGACGAGCAGGATGGAGGCACAAGCTGTCCCACGCAGGCTCTCGCTGTCGGCGGTATTGGATCCGGAATCGGCGTCAACAGGCCTTGGCAAAGGCAACCCACGCGGTGAGTGGAGAAAGAGTCTGGTGCGGACTAGGAGAGTCCGGGGTGCCCCTCTTTTGGAAGGGAGCAAGGGCCATTCTGGAACAACCAGACCAGCAACAAAGATTCAAAGGTTCGTCGTCTAGGAGGCCACTAGCCAGCCGGCAAGTGACCAGACAACGCGTCGAGCAGCAAACAAGCAGAAGGGCCCCACGCAGATCTCGTGGATGCTGGAGGGTTGATCTTCGGTGCAGGGGCTGCTCGGGGCTGGGGCTTCTCGGTCCCCAAAGCACTTGGTCGAGTTTACCTCGGGAGTCGTGCTGGAAGCGAAGTGCAGGTTCGTTCAAGCTGGCTGGTCCCACGTGTCTCGTCGCACCCACGGATCTCAGCTGTGCTGCAGATGTAGGTTGAGTTCGGAGAGGTCTGGGAATCAGGATCTCGTCGGGCTCTGAAGTCTGGATCCTCGAGGGATGACGACAAAGGGAAGCCGCTGGACGCTTGATGGTGCCTGCTTGTGCAGGGTGGACACTCCTTGCCCACAAGGGAGATTTTCTTCAGTCTTCTGGGGAGCAGAACGTCGAAGTCCAGAGTTTCTTCTTGTAGAGTAGTTCAGGATTAATCTAACTTGGAATGGGACCAGCTCCTACCTTTATCCTGCTAAAGGGGGCTGCACTGCTGACTAGGTCCCTCCCCTGGGTGGGACCAGGAAGGGGGGTGGCTACAACCCCTATCCTTTGTCCGGTTTCCTGCCAGAGCTGGGGCAGGGATGTCCCAGCAACTGGTTTGAACCGGTGTATGCACAGGACACCTTGTGTGCCCCGGGCATGTCTCATTCCTTTCAGGCCTATCCTACCCAATACACAAAATCCTGTCTGGGGTGGTGCTAGCACCTCCCAAGGAAGGAAACCCTTTGTCCAAGCCTCCCTCGCTGGAAGGACTCCCAGCAGCGGGAGGTCAGACTTGTGTCTGTGGTGGCAGCATCCATTTTGTGATGCCAAGGCTCGAGTTAACTTTAACCGGGGTTCTCAGTTACATACATGTCGTGTTCCTCTAGAAGGGTGGAATGCTACCCCCGTCGCCAGAATTGGCGAGGGGGTAGTATTCCAATTCGTATGACACCTTACTCGACATATTTTGATAATGTTATACCAGAGTTAGCATTTAACCGCGAGGATTATAATGCACTTAAGAGTATATGGTATAGCGTTATCATGGAACACCTATAAGGACTTGGTTCCGCAAGCTGCAAACGGGCTCAGCTCATGCCAGAGCACCATCTCACATAATTCCAAGCACTCTGCCTTCAGGATTGATAAGGCCTTCCATAGGAGTGACTGATAGGAATATATGTGTCCATTTTAGGGTTAGATATAGGTATACTATATCTATAGCAAAGGGTGATTACACCACCTTGCCCCAGCTGTCTTGCAGCCAGTTGTGTCAGTTTTGTATGGCCAGCCAGGGGTGGCATAATACATGCTTCAGCCCCTGGTAGGCCCTGAGTACACCTATGCCCTGGGTACCTAAGGTACTCTGTACAGGGACTGATAAGGTGACCCAGTATCCAATTAGATATGTACCTAAGGTACATGGAGTCCATTTTAACAGAGAGAGCAGGAAGCCTGGGGTCCTGAATAGCAGGATCCCAGGCCAACTAAGTCAAAAAACAGCAAAACACCAGGCAAAAAGTTGGGGGTAACCATAGTCAGATATCGACCTTCCTACAATGCTTCAAAGCTTAATCCTATTAGTTGCGCCAGTAACAGTCTTCTTTATTGGTGAATGAAGGAACCATTCAGAAAGGTGTACCACTATTCATGGAATGATAAGATTGACTGAAATTAAACTACATAAACCAAAGAGAGCCTTATTTACAAAAGCAATCTATAACAACAATCTTATGATTTGCTAAATCCTAGGTTTGCAACCGTGAACTATCCTTTCTATGATACACAACATTCTTTCACAGGTCTCCAAAGTATATCATATGAGGGCTTTTACGATCCATGAAGTGCATACAGGAAAATGTATGAAAAATAATCTCCCTCTTATTTGCGAGTATGAAAGGCTTGTAACAGAAGTTTGATATCGCAATTGTAGCACCCAATTATTGATTAGTTACTGACACCCAAGGTGGGGTGAAAAGTAATTTGCAAAGGGGAAGCTGTCCTCGTTTGGAAATCGCATCAGGTGGCCTCATTGGAAGCAGGCGGTGCTCCACCGGACCACTGAATGCTTACCGCAAGGTCATCCCTACATGTTAAGATTTTCTTTGAAGCAGTACCTATTCCTTTAAGGGGGACAGGCAGCTTTTTTTTAAAAAAGTTGACATGCAGGGAATTAGTACAAAGGGATGGTGTTCCCTTGCAGACCTCCATCACTCTGTTCTCCCTCATTCAAGCAGATAGCAAAATAGGACTTAATTCATCATTCTTCAAAAGGTGGGAGTTTTTGTAATTCTTTCTGAATTTGCATTTTCCAATGGAACTGAGTAATATGATATATCATTTGCAGATGATTGTTTGTGACTAGTCTCTGGAATATTGGGCCCAAAGATCTTAAAACATAGATACAGAGCGCTGGGACGCTGAATATATGACAGAACTAACTGTTCTGTTTAGCAAAGGTGTCTGTGTTGTTGGCACGATTATTTTTGTGCAAGTGGGGGACCTTTTGCACAAAAACAATCAATAGAGGTGTTTTCCTCTTTCTATGTGTGCTGCCGAATACAGCACACATAGAAAGAGGAACAATAAGGAGAAATAAAGTTATTTCTCCCCTTTATGCCACCCTTGGGGAGGTGCGCAGTTTTGCCACGTTCCCAGGTTTACAGACCTTGCAAATTTGGGAATGTGTCAAAACCCATGGGTGTTGCAGTGAAATCCCACTCCAATGCCACTGGAATGCATCCTTGATGTAGAGTAAGGCAAGGCAGCGCTTTGCGATGCCTTTCCTTACTAGACATCTATGAGGCCATCCATAAGGAACTCAAGTTGGCTTTGCGTCACCTCATAAATATGATTGAGAGAACTGCACCACCGGAGCATCGTAAAAAGTGATGCTCCGGCGGCGCAGGCCTCTTATAAATGAGGGCCCAATTGAGGAAAATAGTAAGTTCGACCTTTCCTATAATACTTCCCTTCACCCTTACATCCACTAATCTGTCCATCAATCCTGCCACCCTTTCACCCATTCATCAACCTTTCCACCCTTCTAGCCATCCTTTCATTATTCTAAGCATCCATCGAAACTCTGTTCAACCATCTGTTCATATATTCATCAATCCTTTTGCCCATTAGTTCACCTTTTACCTTTCCATTTGTCAGTCCATCCATCCAGTGACCAGCACTTTACACAAAGATATGTCATCCTTTGACTGTACCAGACATCCAGCCTTTCACTCTTCTGTATAGCTTTCTATCTGCCTAGCTATCCTTCCATCAGTCCTCTCCACCTTTCTTGCATCCATTCACAAGCTGATGCTTTCTTTCACCCATCTATCCTTGAACTGTCTGTGTTTTCATATCACCAACTATTTCTATCATTTTGTCTTTCATCTTTCTTTCCTTTCATAATTCCTTTCTTATTTGCCCCTTTCATTGCTTTCACCGTTTCTTCATTCTCACCTTCCTCCTGTCCTGTTTCTAACTCCCACAATTTTTCTTTTCACATACTTTTTCTTAATTGCCTTTCTTTCTTCAACACAATTTTTTGCTTCTTTTGTACTTTTTTCTGTGTTTGCATCATTTCTTTCTCTATCTCCTTTTCTTGATGTGGCTCACATAGTGCTAGACCACCACTTCTTAGCCCTGCCGAACAAGTGACTTACCTTCAGTAACGATATATCTGTAATAAACATAGGTTAGTTATAGATTCCTTACCTTAGAATTACCCCCAGGCGTCAGACTGGATCTGGAGAATTTTCGTCAGGAGTACCCTTGCAAATCAAAAGGTGGCATCCGTCGAGTCCGCATTCGCCGTTGGCGTTGTGGTTGTCGGGATGACGTCGCTAGAGCTACTTAGATGCCGCCCACGCACACTGCCTTCAGTTCTGTACACGACTTTCCACGCATGAAGTGCAGAGCCATGGAAGACACTGACCACTGGTACACAAAACTATGGCCCTGAAAGGAAGTTCTTAACCCTAGAAATCAGTTTGCAGAATGGGGAGGATAGGTGGGGTGGTAAGGAATCTATAACTAACCTATGTTTCTTACAGCTATATCGTTACCGAAGGTAAGTAACTTGTTCGTCTGAAAGAAACAGTTAGTTATAGATTCCTTACCTTAGAATAGATACCCCAGCAATACCAACCCCAAATGTGGGTCTGCGAACTAAGTTCACACCAGAAAGCCCTGGAGAACAGATTGGCCAAAGAAGCCATCTCTGCGGACTTGGCGGTCCAGGCAGTAGTGTTCGGTGAACATGTGCAGCGATGCCCACGTAGCTGCCTGACTGATGTCATTAAAGGGGACTCCTCGTCCCAGAGCAGTGGCAGCTGCCATCGCCCTGGTAGAATGGGCGTGCAGTCCCACTGGAGACTCCTTCTTTGCCAAAGAAAAGCAAGCTTTGATGCACAGAACGACCCACCTGAAGATGGTCCATTTGTTCACAGCCCGACCTTTCTTAGCACCCAAGTAACCAACAATGAGCTGGTCATCCACCCGGAATTGTTTGGTGCGATCCAAGTAGAAGGAAAGGGCATGTTTTGGATCCAGACGGCGGAGCCTCTCTTCCTCTTTTGAAGGATGCAGAGGCGGAAAGAAGGTAGGCAAAGAGATGGTTTGGACAATGTGGAAAGAAGTAACCACCTTGGGAAGAAAAGAAGGTCTAATTCTAAGGACGACCTTGTCCAGATGAACTACCAGAAAGGGAGGCTGGGAAAAAAGAGCTTATACCTCACTCACCCTGCACGCAGAAGTGATGGCCACCAGAAAGGCAGTCTTCAAAGTTAGAAGCCTGAGAGGACAGTTATGTAGCGGCTCAAAGGGAGCGCACATAAGAAATGTAAGAACCAAGTTCAAGTCCCACTGGGGCATTACGAAGAGAACTGGAGGAAAAAGATGACTAATGCCCTTAAGGAAACGATTTACAACAGGGGAATTGAAAAGAGAAGGCGGATCAGGAAGCCTAAGGAAGGCTGAAATGGCAGAAAGATAGCCTTTAAGAGTGCCCAGAGCAGAGCCCTGCTGGGCCAAAGAAAGAAGGAACAAGAGAACTTCGGAAAGAGGGGGAGAAAGGCGATCCACAGCCTTTGCTGTGCATCATGCCACAAATTTGTTCCATCTGCAGGTGTATACCATCTTAGTGGAGGGACGCCTTGCTGCCAAGATAACATCACAGAGTTCGGGAGGAAGATAGAAGGCTGTCAACTGTCGCCGCTCAATCTCCACGCAAGGAGGTGGAGGATGGATAGGTTCGGTTGGAGGATCGCCCCCTGCTGCTGCGACAGAAGATCCTCCTGAAGAGGAAGTCAGATCGGAGGATCGATGGCCATGTGCAATAGTTCGAGATACCAGACTCTTTGTGCCCAATCCGGAGCCACAAGGATGACTTGGGCCCGGTTGCGCTTGATCTTGTTCACCTCTCTGGGCAGAAGTGGTATAGGCGGAAAGGTGTATAGAAGACCCCAACTCCACTTGCGATGAAAAGCGTCGTCTAGTGTGTGCCGCCTTGGAAATTCCAACGTGCAGAACTGCTGACATTGCACATTCTCTTCAGTGGCAAATAGATCTAACCAAGGGTCTCCCCACTGCTGAAAGAGACCTTGCGCCACCTCGGAGTGAAGATGCCATTCGTGATCCATCATGCACCCGCGGCTGATTTTGCCCGTCCTGGGGTTCAGCGAACCTGCCAGGTGTTGAACCACCAGGGATATGCCCTGATGTTCCAGCCATGTCCAGGTAGGGAGAGCCTCTTGACATAGGGTCCACGACCCCACCCACCCTGTTTGTTGCAGTACCACATGGTGGTGGTGTTGTCTGTGAACACCTGCACCACTCTTCCCCGGACCGAGGGAAGGAATGCCTTTAGTGCAAGACGGATCACCCGACGCTCAGAAGGCTGATGTGGAGCACGGCTCCGTCAGAGACCAGAGGCCTCTGATCTCCGCCTCTCTCATGTGGCGCCCTATCCCAGCAGTGATACATCTGTCACCACTGTGAACTCCGGTAAGGGAAGGGAGAGGGATCTGCCATAACACCCAATTTCGGTTCGTTAGCCACCACTGCATTTGTTGTGCAGTGCCCTTCGAAATCTGGACGCAATCGGACAGATTCCCCTAATGCTATGCCACTGGAACTTCAGGTCCCACTGCAGAGCCCGCATATGCCACCTGGCATGATCCACCAGCAGAATGCAGGAGACCATGAAGCCCAGCAGTCTCGGAGTCATTCTGAGCGAAAACCGGGATAGAGGTTGAAAGATCGAAATCAGCCCAACAATCCCAGTCTCGATGTTCAGGAGCATAGACCCAAAACTACGTCGTGTCCAGAACCGCTCAGATGAAAAGGAGCTTCTGAGAGAGAGTCAGGTGTGACTTCGGCATGTAAAGAACCCCAGCGAATGCAGGAGGTTGTCCGTAGTCTGGAGGTGAGAGACGACAGCCTGGGGCGAGCCCGGCTTCAACAGTCAGTCTTTGAGATAGGGGAACACTGGAAACTCTGATCTGTGCAGATGAGCATGGACCACCGCCATCACTTTCGTGAACACCCGAGGCCAAAGGGGAGCACAGTAAACTGAAAGTGCTTCTGGCCTACCATGAACCGCAGGTAATGCTGGTGGGCCAGCAGGACAAGGATGTGAAAACAAGTGACCTGCAAGTCCAACGCTACCATCCAGTCTCCAGTGTCTAGGGCAGACATGACCTGAGCCAGCGTCAACATTTTGGACTTCTCCTTCTGGAGGAAGTGGTTGACATTCCAGAGATCCAAGATAGGACGCATGCCGTTGTCCTTCTTGGGCACCAGAAAGTAGTGGGAATAGCAACTACGACCTACTTCTGGGACATTAACTCGCTCCCTTGGCCAGGAGTGCCGAAACTTCCTGTTGGAGAAGGGCCAGATGATCCTCCGACATGCGATGGTACTGAGGTGGCATGGCGGCAGAGGTAGTCTCGAAGGGGAGGGAGTAGCCCCTTTGTATTATTTGCAAAACCCACCTGTCTGACGTGATGGTGCGTCAGTAGGGGAGGTGATGGTGAATCCTATCACCCACTTGCATTTGGGGGCCCTAAAAGGTCAGACTAGGAAAGTTTGGAGGCTGGTGCAGAGGGGGCTTTGGTGGACTGGCCGGCCCGCTGAGCCGCAGAGCCACGGCGGTAGTTCCCACATCCCCGGCGGCCCTGAGGTTAAACAGTTTGCGCTGACCTGTGGCTCTGGGCAGGACGTACCAGGGCACCCCATCCGTAGCCACGAAAGGGGCGAAAGGCAGACTGTGCAGGACGGGTGGTGGAGAGGTCCAAGGACCTGGCCATAGCCCAAGAGTCGTTAAGGCACTCCAGCGCGTTGTCTGCCTTGTCACCGAATAGGTGAAGGCCATCAAAGGGCTTGTCCAAAACAGTGGATTGGAAATCTCCTGAAAAACCAGTTGACCTCAACCAGGCGTAGTGTCGAAGGGCTACCTACGTGGAAATCGTCCTGCCTAGTGAGTCGGCGGTATCCAGCTCACAGCGGATGGTAAACTCTGCTGCGTCTCTGCCTACAGCCACAGCTTGGGAGAGTACAGCCCGGGCCTCCTCTGGTCCAAGCTGGAGGAAAAAACATATTTTTTGGGATTCCCTATCAGGTGGAGCATTAGGGAATATGCCTTTGGAAGTGGAGGCTTAGACCACCAAGCTCTCAGGGGATGGGTGTTGGGAGAGGAAAGTCTGGTCGCCCAGGGCCGGGCGGTGGTGTTGGGTAATCAACCTATCCACAGGAGCCCCTGTATTGGGCCTGGACCAGGTGCCCAAAAGGATGTCTGTCAGGGCTTCATTTAACGGCAGCAGAGGCTCCAAAGAGCTCGCTGCCGGTTTAAGCACCTCTATCAGGAGGTTAGTCCTGGCTGCCACCGTAGGTAGCTCAAGGCTGAGAGCCTCGGCTGCCCTATGGAACACCACTACATACTCCGCTCCCTACTCCGTAGCTACAGTAGGAGGAGACAACATGCCAAGGTCTCGTGAGGTATCCAGACCACTGACTTCCTCCAGTTCCTCTCTCCAGTCCAGTTCATAACATATCTGGTCAGTTAAAGCGTCTCCAGACCCCTCTCAGTACTCCTCACCCTCTTCTGGCTGCCAATCTGGTCTCAAAAAGCCGGGGTAGAACAGGGGCACAAAAGATCCCGTTGGTGCCTGATTCGGCATCGGTCGACGCCGGTCCGGCTCTGTGTCTACCTCGAGGTGGAGGCCGAGGCCAACGTCATCTGGGGACACAGACAACGCCGGCTACAGACTTGGTGCCGGTAGAGTCGGCGCCAGGGAAGTTCTAATAAGGTCGACCGGCCCTGATCCAAATCCAAGCCTGGATCCAAGGGGACCCCGCGGAGCCAAGGCCGGATCCGTGGGCATTGAAGGCCCAAGGCCCCCAGCTGAGTCCGCAGGGCCCAAAGGCACGCCGGCAGAGTCAAGCTTCCAAAATATGGCGTGCATCACCTCTTAAAATTGATGAAGCTGGGCAGGGGTCACTCTAAGTCCCGGAAAGGGGGAAAACCCCGAGTCGACCCTTTGGGCTCCGCACGCATAAGCCGCGGGAGATGCACACTGACATCCCTCGTACCGCCGGCCAACAGATTGGGAGAAGTTGAAGAGAGATGACGCTTCTTGGACTTCTTCTTGTGCTTCGACTTACCTGGCCCGAGTGCGAAGACTTAGAAGAAGAATGATGGTGGCTCAACCTCCCACGAGACCGGGACCTCAAGAGGTGCGGAGCCGAATTGCCAGGCCACGAGAACCTTTCAGGTCCCCTCCCACAAAGACTTCGGGGCCATGGTCTGGCAGCCAGAGCATGACTTGGGGTTGTGGTCGCGCTCCAGGCAGAAGGGGCACACACGGTCACCGACATCAGTCGGTTTCAGTACCCGCAAGCCTTGAAGCCGGGCATCCCTCATACACCAGGAGTCGATGGACTCACAAACAAGGTCGATAAAAGTCAAGAAAAAATCAGTCAAAAAGTGACTGGAGTTACCGCTCTCTCCAGATCTGCGTTTCCTGGTGTGAAAAAAGAAAGAACTGAAGTCAGCGCACAAGGGTGGCGTCTAAGTAGCTACCGCAACGCCATCCAGATGACCACAATGCCAACGACGAACTCAGAGCCGACCAACGCCACCTTTCGACGCACAGGGGTACTGCTGACAAAAATTCTCCGATTCCAGTCTCACGTCTGGGGGTAATTCTAAGGTAAGGAATCTATAACTAACTGTTTCTTTCAGATATGCTTTTCTCTGAAAGCGTTTTATTAGATTTTGTCTGCAGACCTTCAGAGGCCATTAAAGGGTTTAATGAGCTTTATAAATTCATATTTAATTTAATTTCCTTACATTATAAAGTTAATAAGCTTTTAGTGGCTACCCCAACTTGAGCTGCTAAATCACAGGGAGTAGTGGGGGGAGGGTTGGTTCACAACACCACTACAAGATGATGCGGTTAGAATAGGGCCAGACGGGTCGGACTGGCCTACAGTGCAATCAGGCAGTGCCTGAAGGGATGGTCTAATAGGTCAGTGTGTGGGCTGTTTTTCTGGAGGTTTGTGAGTCTTTTGTGGTCTGGTGCACTGGTTTTTCCTGCTCATTTTCCTGATATTACTTCAAACATTTCCGGTAGCAGGTACAAATGCAAACGTTCTCCGTTACCTTAAAAAACACCTATGCAACGTGTCGCTCTAAAAGTTCAAAACTGGCCAATTTAAAAGGTGGGCAACTTTTTCAAGCTATCTGATTCGCTAATCGAGGCAACTTTTATTTTGGTGCCCGGATCTATTTTCTGTCCCAGTCAAATCCTGCAGGCCAGTAAGTAACACTCAAACCTACATTTTCCTGAGTACATATATAACCTTATTATGGAGCTATGTTTACTGTTTATATTACTCCACTGTACAGTCGTATTTAAAGCGATAGTTCAATTTTACCTAACATTTCAAAGAGGATATAGTTTAAATTGTGAATAAAAATGTTACAGCTTACCTCTATATCATCCTTATATTTAAGAAGCGGGGCCTCCATTATGTTTTGTAAACTGAAAGATTCTGATTCGACATCCAATTTATGACCTGTCAATTCAGATATACGATTCCAGTGACGTGTTTTCATGGACTTGTTTGTCATCATTTCCAAAAGGGGGCATGACTCGCTGAAGTCATCGATCCGTTTTTTCAGATCTAAAAATGCTTGCCATTCTTTAAGCCCTTTAGGAAGCTTTTTGCACCTTTTAAAGCAAGAGGAAACACATTAAAAGCCTGTTCGAGAGTGAATAGCTTATAAGGATACAAATACATTCCTGGAAACAATGTTATTTTCATTTGGTTTCAAACTGTGAGTGCCAACAATATTTATGAGTGCGAAAGATAAAACATAGTTTGGGGCATATTTAGGTAATTTACATTTTGCG
This sequence comes from Lissotriton helveticus, assembly GCF_964261635.1. Classification (NCBI taxonomy): domain Eukaryota; kingdom Metazoa; phylum Chordata; class Amphibia; order Caudata; family Salamandridae; genus Lissotriton; species Lissotriton helveticus. The sequence continues at coordinate 49,833,742 of NC_136067.1, forward strand.
ATTCTCAAATAGCGATTTTTAAGGAATCGCTATTTGAGAATTGCAAAATGGAATGTAGGTAATAAATCGCAATTTTTTGCGAATCTCTAAAATTCCTTAATTGCGATTAGCAAATTGCGAGTCGCAATTAAGGAATGAGTGTCTCATTCATTCATATGGGCCTAGAGGCCCATAGGAATGAATGGGGATACATTCTCAAATTGCGATTTTCTATGAGAAAATCGCAATTTGAGAATCGCAATTCCAAGGGTGCCAGGGTGTCCAAAGGACACCTGTTGCACCCCTGGAATGTGCCTGTAAATACATGTGGCGCACAGACATGCCCTTAGGGCATGTATGTGCGCCACATGGAAAATTAAAAAAAAATGCATTTTGACAGGAAATCGCAAAATACCATCTACTTGGAGTAGGTGGTATTTTGCGATTCCTTAAGCCAAAATCGCAATTTGCAAGGCACCCCTACATAGCATTTAAGGAACTGCAAAATTGCGATTCCTTAAATGCTTCAACAAAATAAGGAATCACAATTTTTGCGATTCCTTATTTTGCTATGTGGCCCCTACATACCAAAACGCCGTTTGCGATTCGCAAACGCAGGAATTCTGCGAATTCCGGCCTTCCTACATATGTCCCTTAATCTTTTACCAAAGCTATTGCGAATATTTACAGAAAAGCACGACATTTAGCTCATGTACCCATATTCACATGTATATTTTAGCATATTGTTATTAGATCATATAATGTAAGGTGTATTACTTCATGTTCGAACTTCTTGTATAGCGCACCTTCGCTGTCAGGGCTTTCTTGGTGAAGTATTATGCTGAATGGTATGTATTTACTTTTACTTATTTACTTTCTTCATGAGGGTATTATACAGCAAAATATCTACTCAGCATTCAAACTCAGCATTTGTCTTCAATAGATCCAATACTGTTATCCTGTTGTTTATTTGCTTGTGTTAATATTTCAAAGTACTCCCTAAGTCCCTTCCTGGTTCTGTCACACGCAAACTGCCGATGCACTAATTTTGTAAATGAGTTATATATCATGTAGTTACGTACTCACCCTGCACTCATTACTTCCCGAACTGAATAAGCATGCACTAAACAGAGACTGGTATCTCGTGATCTTTTGCTTTTCGGTTTATCGTAAAATATCCGTCCTCTAAGTCAGAGGTATAGATATCAATGGCATATAAGGCCAGAGGCACTATTAGTCCATTGAACCGTGACCATGTCTATATTTAACTACTCATTCAGCACGTAGGCGGGCCATTTCTTGCTTACAAAAGAGCCATTGGCATCTGTGCTTTGCCAATTTTCCAATTGTATTTTTTGCTATCGTGTTTTTATTGATTTAAATCAAAATGCAAAGTACCGAAATATATAAATACATACATTCAATTAAATAAACAATACACTAAACTCTGGGAATTTAATGTGCAACCTGGCTTAACACTGCCGACACTTTCAAGTAATATGGCAACTACCTAATGATGTTATCTAATGAAAGATGAGATGTTACTCAAGTTTTTGATTGTTAAAAACGAAAAAACATATATATGGCAACCACTGGTTAATCATCTCACAGGTATTGACCACAGTGTAGCATAAAGGTAGCACACCATAAAGAAAGGAAATAATTGGTAAGCATGAATTGGTTTAATCAGATGAGACTACGGAAGCAATAAATAATTCCAGTGGGGTGATGATTCAGTCCCCAAGTTAAGATATATATTGTGACTCAGAATCCCCGAATTAACTCAGTCTGTGTAAAACAAACAGATCACTGTTGTCATAAATAGTCCTGAAGAAGGTGGCCTTATTTAATTTCATCCACGGAAACGCTGCGTCGACAACCCTATGGTTACAGTATTTTTATTTGTATAGATGGACATGCATATGGTTTGAGATATTTGTGATTATTTTAACTGTGATATTGATGAAATATTGTCATCATAAAAATCTTTATTTCGGTAAGATACCATAAAAGCACACATAAAAACGTATAGCAATAATACAGTTAAATAACATTCACAGTTAGCCATAGCAAAAGACTTTACAGATCACATTAAAAAACTAGAGCAATAAATACGTTTCTGATAAAAACACTAAACAAAGCAGGATTGGTCACTTGACTAGTATGCCAAACTTAACCATGTGTAATTAAAACTATGCGGATACGCCACATGGCTGCCAGATAATGCGAAACAGTAAAAACAATGGGTCCGGATGTGTCAGTCTTTAATACTCTAAGTGCATGTGTAGAATGCCGGAAACCAAGATTTTTACACAAGGGAACGAGCCAGTGCTTCCTGGGTTTATGATATGCAGGACAAAAAAAGAAGATATGTATCTCCGATTCGCTATCACATTCACAGAAAGGACATTTTTTCGGGGCAGGAGTAGACCAATTACTAGTAAAAGCTCGTACAGGTAAAACTCCATGCCTCCATTGTACGTACAATTTTCTGGCTAAGACAGGGTAAATGTCATCTATGAATCGTTCGAAGTGGTATGAGTAACCATAAGGAAAGAAGCAGTTCTAGAGACATTTTTGGGATTGCACAGAGCCACATTCAGGTTCTCAGCACGAAATGCCTTCGCAAGCATGGTGCTCGAAATCTCTTTGAAGCCCCTCTCAGGATCAGCCCATAAGACAGAAAATCCCAACCTTGTAAATTCCTTCTTAATAAAGGTGAGCCAGGGGATTTTACATGCGCTCGTGCAAGTAAATATTTCTCTGAGCTCCTGTCTGTAATTAATCAGCTCAGGTGTGACCCAGAGCCGGCGCCAGTACCTTAATGGTTTTAAGGCTAGCTCCTCATCAATTGACCCAATCCCCATGTCAAATCTTAGTGAAAGAAGCGGGGTACTGGGAGGAAGGGTTAACAAGTTTCTTAAAAAATTTGTTCTCGACCCTAGTGATTTTGGTTTTATTACAATGTCCCCATAATTCGCCACCATACATGCTAGCACCACTAGCTTGTGATTTATAGACCTCCAGCCGGGGTCCAACTGGTTTTATCGTTGACACATTGGATAGTCTGAGAATTCCACCCGTTGGGCAAGTTTTAGTTGTGATTTGGTTAGCTGGGAGGCCCACGACAAGCTCTCATTAATCGTGACCCCCAGGTAAACAAAAGTGCTTACCCTTTCCAATCTCGTTTTGCCCAGGGTAGAGTTAGGTCTTGTAGTTCTAGGCGGATTGAAGATCATGAATTTTGTTTTAAGCGAGTTGATCTCCAATCCTGAGCAATACAGAATTCTACAAAACCATCCAGTGTTCGCTGGATGCCCATTGGGGATCTGGAGAGCAAGAGGGTATCGTCGGCGAACATTATCGCCGGAACCCTGTTCCCGGCTAGCTCAGGCGCTTCATTGTTCTGAACTCCATTTAGATGCACGATTACCCCATTGAAATAGAGGTAGAACAGGGTCGGCGCGAGCACACAGCCCTGCTTTACCCCCCGGTCAACGGGAAATCTAGATGTCAGTTCACCGGTCTTCCCGCATCTAACTTGGGCAAAGTTAGCCTCATGCAGCCTCATCAAGACCGAAAGGAGTTGAATGGGGATGCCCAGCTCGAGGAGGACACTCTAGAGTTTTCCCCTGGGTACAAGGTCAAAGGCGGAGCGAAGGTCGACGAATACCATATAGAGGCTGCCACCCTCTATACACACCGTTTTCTAGTGCAGAAGCACTAGTCGAAAGATTTGGTCCATCGTGGAGGTATTCTTCCTAAACCCCGCCTGATAGGGGCTAAGTATTGTAAACTCCTCCATCCAGTCCTGTAACCGGTCCAAGATAAGTCTCGCAAAGATCTTCTGAGGGACGTCGATAAGACTTATGGGTCTGTAGTTGGATGGGAGCAGAGGTGAGTATTGAAAGGAGAAGGGAATTATTTTTATCCATCAATTAATCCAACATAATTCTGTTATTCCCTTTCAGGATATACAGTCACAATATAATTTACCTGATTCATTTCTTAATGAATATCTTTTAATATCAACAGCTTTGCAGTCTTATTTATCTTCCAATAATTTCCCTTTAGCCTCTCCTTTACTCACTTCATCCTCACCGTTATGTAGTGTTTTTCAAAAAAACATAGGCCTAAGGCTGCCTTTATTTATAAGTTGTTGTTATCTCATGTTACGGAACGACCGAAATCCTCTGTCGAATTACTCTGGGAAACAGACTTATCTATGACACTCCCTATCTCCTCTTGGGATAAAGTATGGCTCAAGTTTTTAAAAACTTTTATTGCTGCACGTATTACTCAATCCCTTTACTTTATTTATAGTAGAGCTGTCATCACCCCTGTTCATACATCCAAGTATTCACCTACTTCCTCATCCCTTTGTTGGTCTTGTTTGGAATCTACTGGGACTTTACTTCATCAACTTTATAATTGTTCAAATGTTTTAAAGTACTGGCAATCTATTTGGCCTAAATGTATGATAATATGTCAATGTAATTTTCCATTAACAATGCAAAATGTTTTTCTAGGTTCCTCCTCCCCTGATTTTGATATTTCTAATCATGTTACTTTGTGGTTTGATTTATTCATTGCTATAGCATTTAAAGTGATTCTGTCCTGTTGGAAAGATTACTCTAAATTATCATTATTAACTTGGTGGAACATTTTTGCGATGAACAAAGAATTGCTACTATTTTTTCCCTTATCCTCTTTCAGAAAATTAAATCCGACCTACTTTGGCTACCCTTAATTTCCTATCTTTCTACACATGCACCTGCATCTTAATTTCTTACTCTTTCTTAATCTTTAATTCTCTTTATTCCTCTTTTTTCTCTCTTCCTTTCTTTTCTTCATCTCCTTTATATCTCTTTTCTTCTTCTCCTTCATATCTCTACCTTTTCCCTTTTTCCTTCTTCGCTCAATTCTTTTTCCTCTCTTCTCCTCTTTTGAATTTTCTGCTCATATTTTACTCTTTTAATTCATTATTATATTTTATTCATAATGTGTTCATTTGATTATTATATGTTCTCTTTTTCTGAAAACTTAATGAAAAATTATTTTTAAAAAACGTTAATGTTTAAAGGTTTTGGGGAAGAGGGGAAAGGCAAGTGGGGCATGCATTGCGGTAATCAGAGGCGGAGCACGCGGAGAGACATGTTGTTGCAAATATAGCCAATAGTATGTAAAAAATGCACCTGTTTTGAAACTCCTGCAATTCTGCATTGATCTTTTCAATATCCACTTCTGTCCAAAGCATATCGAAATATCCACTAATGTTAGTCATTACCGCATCATATAAGCTGTACAGTTTCTGAAGCAATCCAAGCTCCTTCCTAAAAGACGTAGAAGATAATGGCTGAATACAAAAAATAGTGTGTGTGGAACATAAGAAAGACAAAATGAAAAGGACATCAAGAATAAGTGCCTTTTACAGAGGATAAAGCAGATTTGAACATATGTTTATTTAGCTACAAATGATTACAGTACTGACAATATGCAGTAGTATGTGCACCTTGTGACTTATAAAATGTAGCTATTATTGCATATTTAGCAGCTATGTATTTCTGCAACCATCCACCATCCTGAATATTTCTCTTGTTAGGAATGAGGGAGACTGGATAAAAAAATATAATGATAAATCTGAAATGACTAACAGGTATAACTAGAAAAGCAATGTACCTCACTTGCGTGTTGCGAAGTATGGACTTCCCTAATGAGGATCTTGTAAGCATAGTTTTTCACCGTGGCTCACTGAATTAATAAAAAATAAAACATTTCCAAGCACATGCACATTTTATGTGAAGCCTTTCATCTCAAAATAGAGATGCATATGTGACATCTCATGAAATGTGTAAACGTGGCAAAGTAAACGCAAGTGACAGAATGAATAAAGCATTTTTTCAAAACAATACATCCCAGAATCCGTATATCATGTAGCAAAACAAATATGATCAATGGCAGAAAGAATATGAGGCATAGTGAATTAAATTAGTAACGAACAAGTTACTTACCTTTGGTAACGATGTATCTGGTAGAGACACAGTCTAGCTGCAGATTCCTTAACTTGAAATGAAATGAAATTAAATGAAACAGCTATTTATAGAGCGGGAAACATTCACCCGAGGGTGTCAAGGCGCTTGCTCAGTAAGACAGGATTTAGGCTAGGGGGTTCGTGGGCACTTTAACCTCTTCGACGCTCATGACGAGCTGAGCTCGTCATGAGCCACGGCGCTCTGGTGCTCATGACGAGCTCAGCTCGTCATGGCCCGTGGAACGCTCAAGTGCGGGGAGAATTCCCCCGCTGTGCTGAGCGTTCCACGGGAGCCAATGCACCTGTGACGAGCTCAGCTCGTCATGAGCACCGTAGCGCCGTAGCTCATGATGAGCTCAGCTCATCATGAGCATGGGGGCGCTGTGCGCCCCCCCTCTCCCCCAGCACAGCCGGGGAATAACACCCGCAGCGTAGGGGTTAAAGACTGAACAGCCAAGTCTTTAGCCCTTTCCTAAAAGCTAACAGATGTGTTTCCTGTTTCAAATCTTGTTGGGAGAGAGTTCCACAACCTAGTTGCACCCACCAGAAAGCTTCTCTCCCCCTAGGAAAAATGTTTCACCTTGGAAACAATAAGATCGTGGGCAGAGGATGAGCGTAGACAGCAGGGTGGGACATAGGGTAGCAAATTCCGTTTTAAAAAGCCCAGTCCTATGTGCTGTGTGTCTTAAAATACGAGTTACTTACCTTCGGTAACAATGTATCTGGTAGAGACGATTCTAGCCGCAGATTCCTTAACGTAGAATTATCCCCAGGTGTGAGACTGGATCTGACATGTTTTTGACACAGCATCTCTGCGTGCCTGGAGGACGGCATCACGCGACTCCGCCCAGGCGTTGTCTGCGTACGTGACGTCAGCAAGGTCACATAAGTCCCACCCGGTGCGCCAACATCTGTTTTCTTCGGAGAACTTTTCTGCGCCACAATGAGGAGCCATCAGACAAAACTGTGAGAGTATAGGAACAGTGTGCGAAATAGCGGAAAAAGTGGAAAAAGGAATGGTGAGGAGCACACCATAAATAGCAGTACCAGGCACTGTAGTACCCAAAGGCAGGTAAAAAAATAAAGAAAATAGCCCAGCCCTGAGCAGCAACCCTGCCAGTAAGGAGATAGCCCCCCCTGGAGACAAAGAACATATGTAAAAATGTCATGATAACATGTAGCAATGAAGGGGAACCAGTCCGGGACAAACAAGGAGCGACAAAACTACAAGACGGCCCCATCACAGAATGTGACAACCCCCAAGGTACAAGGAGCACAGGCACAGCCAAAAGACCTCAACCAGAGGATAGCAGAGGCCCCACGACCCTTGTAATAAGGGGGAGGTGGAGGGGAGGGGGCCGGGTTGAAGGATAGGCTCCAACCTGGAGCAAGCAGAGCATAAGGGCACAGTAGTTCCCATAAACCCATCCCCCAATGTGCCACACAGGAGAGGAAAAGGAACAAGTAAACAGGACGAACATCCTGTCAGAAAGAGGAAAAGAAAGCACTCACAGAAGACGTACCACCCAAAGGGAGGCGAGTGCAGAAGACCAAGCCAAAGGTTCTCGCAGGGGAGGAAGGGCGGGCCGTGAAGGAATATGCGGCTAGAATGGTCCCTACCAGATACATTGTTACCGAAGGTAATTAACTCGTACATCTGATAGAGACTACTAGCCGCAGATTCCTTCACGTAGAATAGATACCCTAGCCATACCCAAGGGGAAGGAGGGTAAGCGGGAGGACCCCACCAGCCTGGACATAACAGAGGGTCCCACAGGGGACGAGTTCCAAGGACAGGACAAGGAGCCCTGTCCCCACAGGCCAGGGGAATCCCTATAATCAGAAGACCACTGACCCCAAAGGGGATGTGGGAAAAACAAGAGAAGAAGCAGCCCATCCTCAATCAGCAGAGAAAACAAGGGCAAGGAGAAGGAGGCCAAAGCACCCCAAGCTCATACAAGGCAACAAAACCTCTGCCCAAGGCCTAGGCAAAGAAGAAGAGCCCTGAGGAAAAAGATCAACCGAGAGACTCCAAGGAGAAGAGGTAGAGCAAAGGCAAGCCCCCCCAAGGGGAACACACCCAGTGAAGGGAGGGGCAGCCGAGCCTATCACAGCAAGTAGACAATAGACCAGACAGAATGGCGCCGTCACCAATAAAGCAATACCAAAGGGGATGATGGACGGAGCGTTTGAGCAAATAAAACACTCACCCCCAGTCAACTGATCTGGGTTTAATCCATCACCATTCTTTAGCTCACTCCGCCACCCCAGTTCAGACATGGCCATTTGCAAATCAGTCTGACCCTGTGCCTCATGGGAACAGTCTAGCCCGAACGGCCAAGCCATATCTTCCCTGGACCAGAAACAAGCATCCTGGGACCGGTTTCGGGTTCATGATCCTCATCAGCCAGGCTCTCTTGAATCCAGTGGTAGAGTAAGCAAAGGAACCACGTCTGGGCATACCCTGTCAACCTAGGGCAAACAAAGCGATACCAAAGGGGATGATGGACGGAGTGTTTGAGCAAATCAAACACTCACCCCCAGTCAACTGGTCTGGGTTTAATCCCTCACCATTCTTTAGCTCACTCCACCAACCCAGTTCAGACATGGCCATAAGCAAATCAGTCTGACCCTATGCCTCATGGGAACAGTCCAGCCCGAAATGCCAAGCCTTGTCTTCCCTGGACTGGAAACAGGCATCCTGTGACTGGTTTCGGATTCATAATCCTCATCAGCCAGGCTATCTTGAATCCAGTGGGAGAGTGAGCAAGGGACCCACGTCTGGGCATACCCTGCCAATTTAGGGTGAACAAAGCAATACCAAAGGGGATTATGGACGGAGCGTTTGAGCAAATCAAACACTCACCCCCAGTAAACTGATCAGGGTTTAATCCATCACCATTCTTTAGCTCACTCCACCACCCCAGTTCAGACATGGTCATATGCAAATCAGTCTGACCCTATGCCTCATGGGAACAGTCCAGCCCGAAATGCCAAGCCATTGGACTGGAAACAGGCATCCTGGGACCGGTTTTGGATTCATAATCCTCATCTGCCAGGCTATCCTGAAACCTGTGGTAGAGTGAGCAAGGGACCCACGTCTGGGCATACCCTGCCAACTTAGGGCGAACAAAGCGATACCACAGGGGATGATGGACGCAGCGTTTGAGCAAATCAAACACTCATCCCCAGTAAACTGATCTGGGTTTAATCCATCACCATTCTTTAGCTCACTCCGCCACCCCAGTTCAGACATGGCCATTTGCAAATCAGTCTGACCCTGTGCCTCATGGGAACAGTCCAGGCCGAACTGCCAAGCCATGTCTTCCCTGGACCGGAAACAAGCATCCTGGGACCGGTTTTGGATTCATAATCCTCGTCAGCCATGCTATCTTGAATCCTGTGGTAGAGTGAGCAAGGGACCCACGTATGGGCATACCCTGCCAACTTAGGGCGAACAAAGCGATACCACAGGGGATGATTGACGGCGCATTTGAGCAAATCAAACACTCACCCCCAGTCAACTGATCTGGGTTTAATCCAACACCATTCTTTAGCTCACTCCACCACCCCAGTTCAGACATGGCCATATGCAAATCAGTCTTCCCCTATGCCTCATGGAAACAGTCCAGTCCGAAATGCCAAGCCATGTCTTCCCTAGACCAAAAACAAGCATTCTAGGACCGGTTTCAGATTCATAATCCGCATCACCCAGGTTATCTTGAATCCTGTGGTAGAGTGAGCAACGGACCCACGTCTGGGCATATCCTGCCAACTTAGGAGACAATCCTGGCCGCGTGCATCGCCTTGGAGGCGATTTGAAACGAGCACGCGCACGCGAACGCGCTCGCTGTGGGCAGCTGCTGTCGCGCATTCTCTCAGACACACACACAAGCGCCCATGCACGCACGCACATACAGCCCCACGCACGCACATACAGCCCCCCCACACACATAAACACGCGCAGGCACACAGACACACGAGTGCTCCCCCCCTCCCCCCCGTCGCACACAGACACACATTAAAGGTCACCAAGACCCCCCCAGCCCTTTTTAACTTACCGGGCCAATCTCGGGGGACTCCGCCGCTGCAGCTCTTGCCAGCTCCTTTCACGGGGCTCCCTCTTGGTCAAGGGAGCCCCGCAAAACTCGCTTAACCTGCTGCTGGCGGCCCCGGGGCTCTCCACCGCTCACAGGAGCCCCGGGCCGCGATACGTATGCCTCCTCTTTCGGTCCGGACGCGGCCCCGCCCCCGTCACAGGCGACATTGCCTGACTTCCGGTGGGTGCGTAGATTTCCGTCTTCGAATCGGACTTCTACAAAATAGCTTCTTTATTTGGGGGAAGTTTTCTACAGCGCGAACTTGGCCCGAAGGCATCAGGGCGCTTTACACGAGCATCAGTTGCATCACAAGGGACTCATTAATTGGAATTTTAGTACGGGGAGGATTAAGCGATTTGCTCAGAATCAGAGTATGATGAACTTCGCCGCCGAGACTCGAACTGCTTATCCCGCGTCCAAGTCAACAGGTCTAGCAGTTAAGCCATATCCTCAGGTTGTGACCTCCTCCTTGTTTGTTTTTGCTGCTGTGGTGTAACTTGGTAGTGACTCCAGAGCCGTCCTTAAGGGGTTAAACACCTCAGTATCGGACTGAGCCCGACACCAGACTATGGGGCTCATTAGGATGGCGGACGGAAGAGCCACCGCGGCCCTGGAGTAGGCGGAAAAAGCCTTTTCCGTGTCCGCCTGCCGCGGATACTCCGTCCGCCATATCAGGATAGGAAAACGTGTCAAATTTCCGTCCGCGGCAGTGGTTGTTCATTGGACTCCGTCCGCCGCGGACGGAGTTGGATGTGTTCCGTCCACCGCGGACGGTGTTGGTTATGATCCGTCCGCCGCGGTCGGAGTTTCGTGATATGATTATCCTAATCCCAACCGCGGAATCTCCGCGGCGCAGCCGGGAGTAAAATTTCCCCCACCATGGCGGACAGTACCCATTTCCGTCCGCCATCCTAATCGACCCCTTAGTAAGGCTGCTATATATGTGCTACTGAGCGAAAACTTCATACACGGATAGGCACAGTGTTAGCAGCAGCATACACTGTAGTTACACACAGACTTGTGTTTAGCTGCGTTTAAACAGAAGCTGCTTGAGTTTCACAGGTTTTTTTCAAGCCCATATACTACCTTTTATATTGTTCATCATATTATTTTTTCCTCTCTAATTTCGTCTTTGGACGTTCCTCCCTGCAAATCAATGATTTTCTTCAATATGTACGACTTTCTTCTGTAACGCTTCGAAATACAAAAATAGTGTCTGTGCACTGCACGCTGCTCCGAAGCAGCCCCTTATCCTGCTGCCAGTACTCTGCTACCGTATAGAGTGCTGTATGCGGGTCTTTAAAGCACAGAAGGCCCAGACGTGGCCGCAGATATAGAGGAGCGCACAGGGGTAGGTATACACAGGGGCAGTGACAGTGGTGAATGTCCATTCGGTCCGGTTAAGGTACCCAGTGCCGGAGTGTCCAGAGCCCTTTCTGCGGTAAGAACAGACAGGATGCATCTACCTGCAGACCAGCTCGATAGCCCACGCCAGACAGCGCCCATTCCTGACACACAATACAACCACCGCCTCTGAAATGACCAGTTTTCTTTTTTACGTGCCTTTTTGGGACACTGGCATTTTGGTCCAGAGACTGTTAAGGGGGCTTCTTCATTCGGCCGCAAGTCGTTAAACTGTGAACACGGTCGAACGGGTGTTGAGTGCTAACCATTTAGGTGTTATGGGCGTGATTTGTGTGCTCGGTCCGTGTGGTGTGCACTCCCTCCCGGACACCCCCAGTAAGGGGCCATCGGTAGGTAAAGCTTTGAATTCGTGCACAGTCAATGGGCGCATCACCCTCTTAGACTACTTGCTCATTCTGTACTTATTATTTTGTTTTTAGAGAGATTTATCAATCTCTATGGTGCACATTCCCTTAGTTGTCCACTTTATTCTCTACCCTACTAGGCTCTCCACACTCAAAGGTCTCTATGATGCTAATGTCAACATGCTCTTGCTTCTGCTGTTTAATTAGCTGCGCGGTTTGCCACATTTTGCCTAAATTGTTCCTTGCACCTGTATATCTGCACTGATCTGCTTGCGACCTAAATTAGCTGGTATGCTGCTTTTCCTACCAACCTGTGTCTCTTTACCTAGTACTGTATGCGTCCACTGCAGCACGCATCCTCCCATTATCAAATACACCAAGGTAAAGAGGCCAACAGCTGTGCAACTATATCCTGATGGCCTGTTTGGATAGCAGACTGCACAGTGCTTTGAAACCTGCTTGTTTTTTACAGTAAAGAACGGACGACAATCCAGTCAAAGAGGCACTGCTTTGTTTTTCAGTTGCCTAAGTGTGTACGCCTCATCACTTCCTTCATTACACACACGGACACGCTCACATGGACACCACCACTCCCATGCACACACAGACACCAACACTGCCATGCACACACGGACACCACCACTGCCATGCACACACGGACACCACCACTGCCATACACACACGGATACCACCACTGCCATACACACACAGACACCACCACTGCCATACACACACGGACACCACCACTGCCATACACACACGGATACCACCACTGCCGTGCACACACGGACACCGCCACTGCTGTGCAAACACGGACACCACCACTGCCGTGCACACACGGACACCACCACTGCCGTGCACACACGGACACCACCACTGCCATGCACACACGGACACCACCACTGCCATGCACACACAGACACCCCCACTGCCATGCACACACGGACAACACCACTCCCATGCACACACGGACACCACCACTCCCATGCACACATGGACACCACCACTGCCATGCAGACACGGACAACACCCGTGCTTAATTTGTTAAAAAAAAAAGTGCCAGGGCTTTCATTTGTAAACATTTAAGTGAAAGGGCACTCGTCAGGAGGCTACTGTAGTTTGCCATACACATTAGGCGACTTTGAGCTATTGGCATTGTAAATGACAATGACTTTTATTTATGTTTTGGTTTTTAAAACATAAATAAAAGATCTTGTCATTTACAATGTCAAGACCTTCAACTCGCGTTCATTTACAATGCTAATAGCTTTAACTTTTGCAATGCCGAGACCGTTGCATTGTAAATGCTTGTTTTTCTTTGTTTCCTAGTCTGTTACTGTTTGCCTGTGCTGAGCTTCAGCACCATCACAGCTGATATGTAAATAAAGAATTCCCCCCTCCCATCTCATCCTAATTCTACAGTTGTGTTACTGTTGTCTCCCAAGCAGTGCCTCCCGCTCTGTTCATTGTATTTATATAGACTTTTTCAACTCTTCGATTTTCACAGCAGTTGGTCTTCCTTTTGGTAGGATATTTGCGTTGTTTGGGCTTTCTTTTGAAGGGAATTAGGCTAGATTTATGTGCGTAGGCAGAGCTGCAGTCATGGTGGAGGCATGGTACATAGACGAGTCCTCACACCAGTTGCAGCCCAGCCAGTCTGTCAGCATCAGCTGAATTGGAGCAGATATGTGTCTTTTGCTGGAAGGTCAAGGCCACAGTAGGCAGTGCTGGAGGTGCAGCCCGGACAATGGGATTGCAAATATTTTTACGCAGGGGCACCGCTCTTGATCACGGCGCCTGCTTCATTTAATATTCACTGGAGCCGCGCATGATCACAGCGCCCTCGTCAACTTTTTTCCTCATATAGTTTTTCATGTAAATAAACATGGTGTCCTGCCTCCTGGGAGGCTTGACTTACAGGAGAGTTAAGAGAACACCCTGACGCTTAGGTTTTTTTTGGCCATTAATATTTCCCTCGAGGTTTGACAGCTGTGTTATCCCTTCGCCAGTAAGCAGTCAAGCTGACTTTCGTTGCCACCTCCAACATGGCGCTCACCGTGACCGGCCTCTGTGGTCATCTTGTAGGTGGCAAATGGAGCTGAGCGGGAAAGTCGCGCGCAGATGTCTCTTAATGGGACAGCTTATTTCCTACTGTCTGGCCACAGAAGGGGAGACGACCAGGGTTTAAGTGGGAAAAAAATCCTGGGGGTGCTCTAAAAGGGGCGGGGAAAACCTCTTAAGGGGTGTGGCCTATCCAAGTGGGGGCGTAGGAGAGCGTGGTCTAAATCAAGAAAACTAGCATTGTGTGCTTAAGAAAATCAAAGTCGCATCCAGGCACTCTGCTAGGCACATTGAGAAGCAGCGACGTGAACTCGGGACAAGAGTCCAGGGCTCGACTGCAGAGAGATGGGACGCCTTTCACAGAGGTGGCACAAGGCAATCTGCCCCTGCTGTGCACTTTGAAAACAGTAGCTAGGACAAAGGGGGCACAGTGGTGCCAACAACACAACAATCCCATGTGCATTCTGCCGAAGCTAAGGTGGACACTGGCACACAGGCTGCCGCACTGAGGAGGTGGCCAATTGCCCTATTCACCAGTGTGGATTTGGGACGATGAGGGCTGAAGCTTACCTAACCACCTTTTGCTGTGGTCATTGATGCCACCCTTAAAAACCTATAACACCACACCGGCGCTTGATCGAGACAAAGAAAAAGTTTTCAGGCCGACCGCGATGGAGCCCTGGCTGGATACACTAAATGGGAGATCCCTTTCAAAATGTTACCTTCACACTTTTCTGGAGCTTTTCTTCCTAGGGCCCTCACTGCTCTTCACGATGATGGATTCGGGGAGGGCTAGCAGATGTAAATTTCCACAAGGCCTCAGTCAAATCCTGGAAGTCAGGGCTCTGGAGCTTTTCAAGGTGACAAATCTGCAGGCCAGGCCGGGTCGCAGTTCAAGGAGGCTGGCTTGACTCTCCCTGTCGAGTTAGCCACCTTATTGCGCTTTTTCCCAAAAATTCTCCAAACTTCTCTAAACTTCAGGAAGTGTTTCCCGAAAGTCTCCTTGTGGATTTCAAAGTGCCCAAAACACATATTCAAGGGTTTGGAATCTGCTTGGAAGGTTGTTACCAAAATTCCCACAATGCACCTGGCCAAATACTTAACCCTTTCCTTGCTGCCGTCAGTCAACGGCCATCGCGAGCACTACCTTGGTAGTGCTGCGCACGTCTGTTGGCCGACGCCGCACTGCGGTGAAATTATCGCTGAGGTAAATGGGTTAAAAGTTCAGTCTTGGTGGAGATGAGGAAGGTGGGCTCTGTTAACTTGCAGCTGCAGAGAGTCCATTCCTTAATCCTTCTTGGAGCACGGCACAGTCTGCAGGGCAGGCGCAATTAGTTCGGAGTACAGGGCCTTTGGGTGCAAATTCAGATTCCAACAGGACAGTCCTTCTTTTCCTTGTAGCAGCAGAAATTAGAAGCTATGCAGCTCTCAGAAGCCTATTCTCAGCTTCAGGGTATCAAGAAGGGGCCACTCCTGACCAGTGGGATGCAGAGTACATCCAGGCGTATGTTCACTTCCTCAAAAGTGTGGCATCTTCTTGTCCCAGAAAGCACTATTCCTCCAAAATCCATCATGGCTGAAATCTCAGCAGAGGTAACTAAACCAACTCACCGTGTGGCTCATTTCCATAGCCCTCTCCTCCTAACATCTGCATATTCCTTCTAAAGGATTGGGCTTTGTCCCTACAAATCAAGTAGACCTGTTACAAAGAAGTTGTAGAGAGGGGCTCACAAGAGGACACAGGGCTGAAACCAATATCCACCTTTGTTACGTCATTGTAAAAAGTACCACCAGAAATCGGTGTTTTTGAACAGGCAGTAATTTCATTAAATAGAAGAATCCACTGAGATGCAGAAAAGATGTTTCACAATCTGACGAAGTTGGAACAGAAGGTGATGCTTGAAATGAAAGGAGATCCATGTATAAAGATAAGGGTGGTGCGATTGTCATCCAAACCAATGAGGGTTACAATGCAGAGTGACTACACCCATTAGGGGACAGGAGGAATTATGGAGTACTTGTGAACAATTCTACAATGGAGATGTAACATGAGATTAATATCCTGGTGGAAGAAGCTCTGGCTAATGGGTGGATCTGTCAAAAAGAAGCAGCTTTTTTATGCAAAGGAAAACCCAATATTCAGTACTTCTATACAATACCGAAGATACATATGACAACCAAGCCCCCACCTGGGAGGCCGATAGTGTCAGGTATTGACTGCTTCTTGGAACCATTATCACAGTTTTTTTTACTTTTTTCTCTGGCCTATAGTACAAAAAACGCTGGCGTACTTAAAGGATTCAAGAGAAGTATTAAACCTGATTAAAGACATGGATTTCAATTCAAACAATGAACTCTTGATTGGACTGAATATTGAATCCCTTTATACTGACATCCCTCAGAGGGAGACATTAAGTCATCTAAAACATCTTGTTTGAGGAGAATTGGGATTATCAGACTCCGAGAGCCTTTATATTGTGTCTGGCAGAACTAGCACTCACGAGGAACTTTTTCCTTGTACTTACAAACCCATGGTTCTTGTATAGAGGGTGGATGAGAGGCAATAGGAGAGAGTAACAGGTAAAGAGATGCAACATATAAAAGTTAACAAACAATAAAAAAAGTTGTTGGTGAAAATCTTTGTGTAGCTTTATTTCAGGTACGCTTTATTTGCATTCTGTGGAAACAGCCAATGTGTTTTGCCCAAAGGGCTTCTTCAGGGCGATTAATGATGCTGTGTATGTTAGGCCAGAGTGGCGGGCATCATAGGAAAAAGTTGGCGTAGTAGGTATGTGGGGTCGGCAGTAAAGAAGCCTGTGGGTATATCTCACTGTGATCTAGTATTATCCAGTCCATAGAGTTGTATTCACTCTATAGATATGTTAATTTGTTTGTCGATGAAAGTGTAGTATAGAAGGAGCCGTGTCCGGATGCCATCCTATGGTCTGGGGGATGAAAGGCAGATGGCACTTCAACGGGAAGTCCTACGCACCCAGCCTAGCATGCCTGTATGTCTCTCATTTTGAAAACAAGTACATACACTCTCCAACAAACCCTTTATGTAACCAAATAAAGGTATGACAATGGTAAATCGATGATGTACTTCTTGTCTGGCATGGCAACAGCGCTTGAGTGGATGAATTTCTTACATTGCTGAAAAGCAGAAATCCTTTTCTGTTTTTTACATCAACTATACCAATGGACGATTAACCGTTCTTGGACTAAATCTAACAAGGGTAAATTGGCAAGTGAAGTATATCACAAGCCCACAGATAGAAACAATCTAGTATCCTTGTGCAGTTTCCATCCTTGGTCTCTTAGGAAAAACCTCCCATACTGGCAATTCTTACTCTTGCGGAGGAATTGCTCTGAAACAAAAGACTTCGAGAAAGAAACCGAAAAATTGAATGACCAACTTTAGGAACGGGATTACCCTTAACATGTAGTGAGAAGGATCCCTTTTGGAGACGCATGAGAGAGAGATAATAGAAATATCTGTGTCACTACATTTAGTACTGCTTCCAATTGTGTTAAAAAGATCCTCATGAAAAATTGGTGCATCTTGAACTCTAATGGACTGAACTTGAAAAGTCCACTCTTCTCTTTTAAAAAGAGTTAGAGTATTAGGAATATGTTTATACATACTAGACCCCAGAAGGTAAGAACTGATCTAACACCCTGGGGCCTGACTACAATCACATGACATTATGCCTGTGGGACATGTAAAGCATGTCCACTGACTACAAATACAAAATCAGTAGATCTTGACCTCAAGTATCCTTGGGAACAAGGAATTATACCACCTGTAATTCAGAGAACATAATCTATTTGATTATATGCCCATGTGGCTACCAATAAGTAGGCATGACTACTAGACACATAAAATCAGAATTTTAGAGCACATGAGTAACATCAGGTGCAAAAAGACGTTCACAAAATTAACTGCATACTTTCTCAAGAAAAGACATTCAGAAAAAGGCAGGAGATGGGTTGTTATAGATAAACCTTATACTCACATCATAATTAAAAATGTTGCTAATTTTTTTGTTCCAGCAAGAGCAAAGATGGGTACACAGGCTCCAGGGCATGGAACAGGGGCTCAATGACTCAATACCGTGGCACCGTTTAAACTGTGCTGGGTATGTGGATATGAGAATTATTTTTTCTTAAAAATGATTGAATTCAATATAATTACTCACTAGTAATAAGGAGAACATTATCCCATTTTAATGAGGATGAGTTGATACTCATTGAGGAAGGAGAGAAGGTCTAGATTTAAGGTACAGAGTAGCCCCAGACAGGACATATCTTACCTGAATATGTGACGTTTTTCCGCATACAAATACCCCGCATACCATCACTCTGCAAATTAGCACAACGCAAACTTTTACAACGAATATGCCTTTAGCACGCATGCCTTTACAACGCAAAGGCATGCATGTTAAAGGTATACTCATTGTAAAAGTTTTAAAGGTAAGTGAGAGTACCCTACACTACACCAACACCAAAACACTACCTGTAGGAAGGTGGATACCTGACTATGGTTGCCCCCAACTTTTTGCCTAGTGTTTTGCTGGTTTCTGACTTAGTTGGCCTGGGATCTTGCTATCCAGGACCCCAGGCTTCCTGCTCTCCCTGTTAAAATGGACTCCATGTACCCTAGGTACATATCTAATTGGATACTGAGTCACCTTATCAGTCCCTGTATAGTATACCTTAGGTATCCAGGGCATAGGTGTACCCAGGGCCAACCAGGGGCTGAAGCATGTATTATGCCACCCCTGGCTAGCCATGCAAAACTGACACAACTGGCTGCACGACAGCTGGGGCAAAGTGGTGTAATCACCCTTTGCTTTAGATATAGTATACCTATATCTAACCCTAAAATGGACACATATATTCCTATCAGTCACTCCTATGGAAGGCCTTATCAATCCTGAAGGCAGAGTGCATGGAATTATGTGAGATGGTGCTCTGGCATGAGCTGAGCCCGTTTGCAGCTTGCGGAACCAAGTCCAAATAGCTGTTCCATGATAACGCTATACCATATACTCTTAAGTGCATTATAATCCTCGCGGTTAAATGCTAACTTTGGCATAGCATTATCAAAACATGTCGAGTAAGGTGTCATACGAATTGGAATACTAACCCCTCGCCAATTCTGGCGACGGGGTTAGCATTCCACCCTTCTAGAGGGACACGACATGTATGTAACTGTGAACCCCGGTTAAAGTCAGACACAGCCTCAGCTCCACAAAATGGATGCTGCCACCGAGACAAAAGTCTGCCCTCCTGCTGCTGGGAGTCCTTCCAGCAACGGAGGCCTGGACAAAGGGTTTCCTGTCAGGGGCAGTGCTAGCACCATCCCAGACAGGATTTTGTGTATCCCAGGTAGGCAGGGCTGAAAGGAAGGTGACTGCAAGTGGCACCCCGGTGCTCACTGTGCATATGCCGGCTCAAACCAGTTCCAGGGGCACCCCAGCCCCTGAGCTGGGGAGAGACTGGACAAAGGAGAGGGGTGTAACCACCCCCCTCCTGGTCCCACCCATAGGGCAGGACCTAGTCCCGTGCCAGCCCCTTTTCTTAGGATAAAGGTAGGAGCAGGCCCCCTTCCCAGTTTAGATCATTCTGAATCTTGAACTACTTTCCACGAAAGGAACTCTTGACTTTTCAGAAGACTCTCCCTTGTGGCTAAGGAGTAGCCACCCTGCACCAGCAGGCACCATCGAAGCTCTTGCGGTTTGCTGCACGTCCATCCTCCGGATCAAGACTGCCCAGCTCGACGAGACCCGGATTCCCTGCCATCTCTGACCTCTACCTACATCATCCAGCCCAGCTGAGATTCGTGGGTGTGACGAGACCCGTGGGACCGGCCATCTTCAAGACCTGCACGACGCTTCACCAGCACGACCCCCGAGAGACCCTCGAGTAAGTGCACTGGGGTTTGAGAAGCCCTAACCCTAAGCAGCTCCAGCACCGAAGTCCAGCCTCCCAGCATCCACGAGATCTGCGTGGGGCTCTTCTGCTTCTTTGCTGCTTGCCACGTTGTCCGGTCACTTGCCCGTTGGCTAGCGACCCTCTTGACTACGTACCACGACGTTTTCACCGCTGGTCTAGGTCCCCTAGACTGGCCCTTGCTTCTTGTCCAACAAGAAGTGCCCTGGACCCTCCTGGTCCACTCCAGACGCCATCTTGACTCCACCGCGTGGGCTTGCCTTTGCCAAGGTTTGTTGCTCAAATCCTGAGTCCAGCATCGCCGACAGCCGACAGCCTCGTGGGACAGCTCGCACCTCCAGCCTGGACGCCGACAACGCCTCCTAGCCCGTGTGACTGCAGAGTCCAGCGTCGCCCACTCACCTGGTCGAGGTGACTTCATCCGGTGCCATCCTGGTGCCCACATAATCACTGGCTAGTGATTAAGAACTAAGTCCCCTCTGCTTTCAGGTCGTCTCCTTCACTGTTCCAGCCTTGGATCACACCGAACTTCTTCACTGGTCGCCTGCCAGCAACTTCTTCTTTCAGGCTCCATAGACTTCAACGAGGTTTCCCGACGTCTTTTGAACCCTATGCAGCCGCGGCCCCTGGGCTAGGTAACTTGAGTATTTCGATACTCCAGCACAGGTTCACTATCTAAGTGTCCAGATCCTTATTCGTTTTCAGTCTACCTAGTCGGATTCGTCCGGAAACAGTAACTTTAGAAACGCTAGCACCCATAGACTTCTTCCCGCATCCCGCGTGAGAGTGCACACTCTGCACCCGATCTCCCTAGGCCTCCTGCTCATAATCTTAAGGTTCAGTAGTGTAGTCCTAGCGATCCTGAAGCCTCTGGATCTTGTTACTTACCTGCTAGTATTTCGCATTCCACTTTTTGTGTATATGGTTTTTCGTGCCCCTCGGGCATTTGTGTAAATTGTGCAACTTAAAGTATTTTCGTAAGAGTTTTGTATTGTGCTTAGCTCCCTGACTCATGAAGAGTTCAGGGTAGTCTTGTTATAAATAAATATCCTTTATTTTCATAACAACTTGTGTGGTGTCCTTTCACTTGGTGTTCAAGGGGTATATGTGATGGCAAAGCAGCTGGCTTAACAAGCCCTCTAGAGTTTAGCCTGAAGACTGCTCGTGTCCATGCTACTAGGATAGCTGGTCTAAAAGGTTGACTTACAACCAATCATCAATGAGGGTTGTTTGGTATGATACAAAGTGATCACTAGAATAGTGAGCACTATATATCAGGCCAACTTCTCACATTGGTGTGCAGCGGTTGGGATTTGAGCTTGCTGTTGTTTTGCCTCACACGTATCCTAAGAATATCAATTGAAAGATCACATAAGTACCCAGGTACATATAACTTAACTTAGAATACTCTGAGTTCTACTGAACCAGCTGTTGTAGTGCAACAGGGCTTAGCACACCCTGACTACAACTCTTAGCAAGGGATCAGTAGGTAAACCCATAGTGTAGGTAGGTGCATCACTTACACCACACTAGAAGCATGTCTACCCATGGAGAGTCTTCAGAGACTCCCCTTGTGGTTGTTGACCCTCCACAGGTCACTTCCAGATATGCAGCCCTTAGCTTCCAGGAGATGAGACAATTGTGTACCTCCAGGAAACTAAAACAGGGTTCTAACCCTACCACTCCTTTTATGTTAGGTCTCTTAGAGACTTATGATGCTAGAAAGGCTACTCATACAGATGGGAGCATGCCACCCCTAGAAGGTACCCTTGGTGATCCTGACCTCCTTGAAACTGAGGAAGTAGAGGAGGAGGAGGATGAAGAGGTTATTTCTGGGGATGAGGCAGACAATGGTCCTGAGCTAGTCAGACTTACTAGGGCCAACTTAGACCTACATAGGGAAGGATCTGGGGGACCCCCAGTACTGACCTTAAGCAGGCCTAACTTTGGAGTTAGAAGAGATAGGTCTCATTCTAGGGACTCCAATAGATCTGTGCACTCTCATGCCTCTGCTCAGAGGAGAAGGATCTCTCCCCAGAGGAGACTGACTTCCCCTCAGAGAAGAGAACATGAAGCAAGGATGAAACAGGCTAATCTGAGGATTCAGAGGGAAGAACTGGCCCTTGCCAAGGAGAAGTGTGCCTTTGCTAGAGAGCAACAGTTAAGTGGGGTAGTCCCCACTGGTGGCAGCAATATCCCTAAGGATAAAGACAGGAGTTTTGATACTAGACACCTGAGTAAAATAGTGCCCCCCTTTAAACAAGGGGATGACATCCACAAATGGATGACTGCTTTGGAGAGGGCCTGCACTGCCCAGTGCATCCCCAGAGTCAGTGCGCAGCTATATTGTGGCTCTCGTTTGAAGGTAAAGGTAGAGATAAGCTCCTCACTACTAGAGCTGAGGATGCTAACAATTACCAAGTCTTGAAGAATACACTGATTGATGGGTTTGGCTTAACTACTGAGCAGTACAGGTTGCTGTTCAGAGACACCCAGAAAACTCAGTCTCAGGATTGGACTGACTTTGTTGATTGTGCCACTAAGGCTCTGCAAGGCTGGCTACTGGGTAGTAAAGTTACTGACTTCACAGGATTGTATAATCTTATTATGAGAGAGCAAGTCTTAAATAATTGTCAGAACCAGTTATTACACCAGCACCTGGTAGACTCTGATCTTACCTCTCCACAAGAATTGGGTAAGAGGGCAGACAAATGGGTCAGAACCAGGATTAGGCCTAAGAACCAAGGTGGTAACCAGAAGAAGGAATCAACCAAGCCTCAAGAGAAGGGTGGGAATAAATCTACAGATCAAACCACATCAGGGCCCCAAAAATCCTCTGAGGGGGGTGGGTCCCAGAATCCTTCCAATACCCAGAAGAAACCTTATTGCCAAACCTGCAAGCAGGTGGGTCATTGGAAAACTGACAGCAGTTGCCCAAAGAACCCCAATAAGGAGACCATACCCCCAAGTAACATTCCCAAGCCCCCTGTTACTACTAGTAGTAATCCCCCAGGTGGTGGGAGTGCCCCCAAGAATTTGGGTGGTTTTACTTTGGGAGTTCCTGGGGACTCTGGCCTAAACAGGTCCCCTACTTAGATACTCTTGTCTGTGAGGATGGCATGGGGTTTGCCAATTTCACTGATTGTCCCAACACTTTGGGCAAATACAGACAGGAGCCCCTCATCAATGGTTCAAAAGTTGAGGCCTATAGAGACACAGGGGCTAGCATCACTATGGTGACTGAGAGCCTAGTCCCCTCAATGCAACTTATACCTGGTGCCACATACCAGGTGACAAACATTGATGGAGTGCAGAAGAGTCATCCCATAGCAGTGGTAAATCTCAGCTGGGGAGGTGTCACTGGCCCCAAGAGAGTGGCAGTGTCATCAAACTTGCCTGTAGATTGCCTACTGGGGAATGATTTAGAGATCTCAGCCTGGGCTGAGGTAGAACAAGAAACCCATTCTAAAATGGTAAATCTTCCTGAACAGGTTAGAAGGGCTGTGCCAGTCTCAGCCCAATCTCAAGTAGATTCCCTCCCTGAAAAGGTTAGCAGGGCTGTGATGGTAACAGCCCATACCCAAACTGAGTCCCTTCCTGAAAAGGTTGGTGGGGTTGTGATGGCCACAGCCCAAACTCAGACTGATAATAGTGTTGTGAAGCCTGAAACTATGGATCACTCCACTCAAACAGAGAGCATTGAGGAGGAAGAGAAATCTCCCTCCCACCAGACTTTAGGAAAGGATCAGTCTCCTCAGGGAACTGATCTTGCCCCTTGTGAAGGAGCTGCCCCAGAGGTAGTCAGGCCTAGCCTGGCAGAGCCCCTGAGGTCAGTGGACCTCTCCAAGGTGGGACCCAGTCTGGAGCAGGTAACCTGCCCCTCTCTACCCTGCCTCAGTCAGCCCAGGGCTGTGGAGGTCAGGGAGGCCAGTGGTGGACCCCAAAGGGCCCCCTGTCCAAAAGAACTCCCCAATCAGCAGATTAAGGGCACTGAAGCTAGTAGTCCTAGCCAAGTGAAAATAAAACAAACTCCTGAGGGATCCCCCTTAAAATTAGTTAGGGACCTCCCACAGATGGACACTGTTGGGCACAGCCAAACCTGGGACCTAAGGGCCCCAAACCTGACCTGTCCCTCCAGTAAGCCAACCAGAGGGACCCAGCCTCCAGCTTTAGGTAGCCAGAGGTTGACCCTGAGAGCATACAGCAACTCAGTCCTGGAAAGAAAGGCATGTATGGTGGACAGTGATTGGAGGAAGCTGAGCCCAAAATTAGTGGAGCCTCACTTCAGTACTCCATATCAGCACCAGCCTTTTTCTTTACCAAAACACACCACAGGTAGAGATTCCCTATGGTGGAGACCCTCAGATACCCTTAGGGTGAGGGATTGCTTAGTGGACCATGAGATAGGGGGTAACCATGCCAGTGCATGCACCTCCTCATATGGCCACTCAGGCAATATAGGCTTACCTGGTCAAGGATAGCCTTATCTCCTTTCGTTTGGGGGGGTTATGTAGGAAGGTGGATACCTGACTATGGTTGCCCCCAACTTTTTGCCTAGTGTTTTGCTGGTTTCTGACTTAGTTGGCCTGGGATCTTGCTATCCAGGACCCCAGGCTTCCTGCTCTCCCTGTTAAAATGGACTCCATGTACCCTAGGTACATATCTAATTGGATAATGAGTCACCTTATCAGTCCCTGTATAGTATACCTTAGGTATCCAGGGCATAGGTGTACCCAGGGCCTACCAGGGGCTGAAGCATGTATTATGCCACCCCTGGCTAGCCATCCAAAACTGACACAACTGGCTGCACGACAGCTGGGGCAAGGTGGTGTAATCACCCTTTGCTTTAGATATAGTATACCTCTATCTAACCCTAAAATGGACACATATATTCCTATCAGTCACTCCTATGGAAGGCCTTATCAATCCTGAAGGCAGAGTGCATGGAATTATGTGAGATGGTGCTCTGGCATGAGCTGAGCCCGTTTGCAGCTTGCGGAACCAAGTCCAAATAGCTGTTCCATGATAACGCTATACCATATACTCTTAAGTGCATTATAATCCTCGCGGTTAAATGCTAACTTTGGCATAGCATTATCAAAACATGTCGAGTAAGGTGTCATACGAATTGGAATACTAACCCCTCGCCAATTCTGGCGACGGGGTTAGCATTCCACCCTTCTAGAGGGACACGACATGTATGTAACTGTGAACCCCGGTTAAAGTCAGACACAGCCTCAGCTCCACAAAATGGATGCTGCCACCGAGACAAAAGTCTGCCCTCCTGCTGCTGGGAGTCCTTCCAGCAACGGAGGCCTGGACAAAGGGTTTCCTGTCAGGGGCGGTGCTAGCACCATCCCAGATAGGATTTTGTGTATCCCAGGTAGGCAGGGCTGAAAGGAAGGTGACTGCAAGTGGCACCCCGGTGCTCACTGTGCATATGCCAGCTCAAACCAGTTCCAGGGGCACCCCAGCCCCTGAGCTGGGGAGAGACTGGACAAAGGAAAGGGGTGTAACCACCCCCCTCCTGGTCCCACCCATAGGGCAGGACCTAGTCGCGTGCCAGCCCCTTTTCTTAGGATAAAGGTAGGAGCAGGCCCCCTTCCCAGATTAGATCATTCTGAATCTTGAACTACTTTCCACGAAAGGAACTCTTGACTTTTCTGAAGACTCTCCCTTGTGGCTAAGGAGTAGCCACTCTGCACCAGCAGGCACCATCGAAGCTCTTGCGGTTTGCTGCACGTCCATCCTCCGGATCAACACTGCCCAGCTCGACGAGACCCGGATTCCCTGCCATCTCTGACCTCTACCTACATCATCCAGCCCAGCTGAGATTCGTGGGTGTGACGAGACCTGTGGGACCGGCCATCTTCAAGACCTGCACGACGCTTCACCAGCACGACCCCCGAGAGACCCTCGAGTAAGTGCACTGGGGTTTGAGAAGCCCTAACCCTAAGCAGCTCCAGCACCGAAGTCAAGCCTCCCAGCATCCACGAGATCTGCGTGGGGCCCTTCTGCTTCTTTGCTGCTTGCCACGTTGTCTGGTCACTTGCCCGTTGGCTAGTGACCCTCTTGACTACATACCACAACGTTTTCACCGCTGGTCTAGGTCCCCTAGACTGGCCCTTGCTTCTTGTCCAACAAGAAGTGCCCTGGACCCTCCTGGTCCACTCCAGACGCCATCTTGACTCCACCGCGTGGGCTTGCCTTTGCCAAGGTTTATTGCTCAAATCCTGAGTCCAGCATCGCCGACAGCCGACAGCGTCGTGGGACAGCTCGCACCTCCAGCCTGGACGCCGACAACGCCTCCTAGCCCGTGTGACTGCAGAGTCCAGCGTCGCGCACTCACCTGGTAGAGGTGACTTCATCCGGTGCCATCCTGGTGCCCACATAATCACTGGCTAGTGATTAAGAACTAAGTCCCCTCTGCTTTCAGGTCGTCTCCTTCACTGATCCAGCCTTGGATCACACCGAACTTCTTCACTGGTCGCCTGCCAGCAACTTCTTCTTTCAGGCTCCATAGACTTCAACGAGGATTCCCGACGTCTTTTGAACCCTATGCAGCCGCGGCCCCTGGGCTAGGTAACTTGAGTATTTCGATACTCCAGCACAGGTTCACTATCTAAGTGTCCAGATCCTTTTTCGTTTTCAGTCTACCTAGTCGGATTCGTCCGGAAACAGTAACTTTAGAAACGCTAGCACCCATAGACTTCTTCCCGCATCCCGCGTGAGAGTGCACACTCTGCACCCGATCTCCCTAGGCCTCCTGCTCGTAATCTTAAGGTTCAGTAGTGTAGTCCTAGCGATCCTGAAGCCTCTGGATCTTGTTACTTACCTGCTAGTATTTCGCATTCCACTTTTTGTGTATATGGTTTTTCGTGCCCCTCGGGCATTTGTGTAAATTGTGCAACTTAAAGTATTTTCGTAAGAGTTTTGTATTGTGCTTAGCTCCCTGACTCATAAAGAGTTCAGGGTAGTCTTGTTATAAATAAATATCCTTTATTTTCATAACAACTTGTGTGGTGTCCTTTCACTTGGTGTTCAAGGGGTATATGTGATGGTAAAGCAGCTGGCTTAACACGCCCTCTAGAGTTTAGCCTGAAGACTGCTCGTGTCCATGCTACTAGGATAGCTGGTCTAAAAGGTTGACTTACAACCAATCATCAATGAGGGTTGTTTGGTATGATACAAAGTGAACACTAGAATAGTGAGCACTATATATCAGGCCAACTTCTCACACTACCCACTACCCTACACTACCTTACAGTACACTAACACTACCATAACCCTAAAACACTACCTACACTACATAAACACTACCTTACACTACACCAACACTACCCTAAACCCTAAAACACTACCCTACACTACACATACACTACCCTACACTACACAAACACTACCATAAACCCTAAAACACTACCCTACACTACAAAAAGACTACCCTACACTACACCCACACCACAACACTACCCTAACCCCTAAAACACTACCCTACACTACACATACACTACTGTAGTATTGAGTCCACTCAATATTTAGTAGAAAGGTGAGTTTATTAGGAGAAAAGCACAGGAGCAGGGTAGGGTACAACCTACACAGGACTTCTTCCCCAGCAACTGTCAGCACAGAGGCTAGGAGAGAATTCTGTGACAGAAAGGAATGTCATAGCAAAACAATTCTAAACATAGCTTAAAGGGCAACACGACACACCTTCTTCCTTATGAAACAAAAGAAAATAAATAAATAAATAATTAACAAACAAAATCTTGTAACC
This sequence comes from Lissotriton helveticus, assembly GCF_964261635.1. NCBI lineage: Eukaryota > Metazoa > Chordata > Amphibia > Caudata > Salamandridae > Lissotriton > Lissotriton helveticus. The sequence continues at coordinate 49,861,414 of NC_136067.1, forward strand.
ATATAGGTTTGGAACAAACACGTTTCTTTCCAATACCAATATCCTTGGTACAATCAAAATCTCTAACAGTGGTGTTGTTGATGTTTTGATTAGAAGAACAACATTCATCTGCAATGTAAGTATCATTAACATTTCCAGTGGAAACCAACCCTTCCTTATTAGTAACTTCAGGAATAGTTTCATTGTTAATACCTCCAGGAATAACAACATCATTAGAGATACTAACAGGAATAGAAATGTCTTCAGAAGGGGCAGAAATATTTTCAGAAAAGAGAAAACCACCATGATCCTCTTTTTGAACAATTTGAGGGTCCGGAGTAATATTAGAAAAATTTGCAGAATTATCAGCACAAAAATCCTTCTTCCCCTTGTAAATAGCAATTCTCTTTAAATTCAAAACTTTACCATCACTCAAAAGGACAGCATTATGTAACACTTTCTTAATCATTAAAGGTTTTGAAAATTGAGATTCACCTTTGCGAACCTTCCAGGGTTTTTTAACTTTAACCAACATTCCAGTTTTAACATTCGCAGAACCAGAAGCAAATTTATTGTCAAAACTCTTCTTATATTGGAGATGTTTTTCAACAATATTGCCTTTAATTTCGTTCATACAGATATCCAAACAATCTCTCTTATGCAACCAGTTAGGATTGCACTTAGTCCTTGCGACACGACCTCTCATAATTTCGAACGGTGACAGCTTTAATGCATCATGAATATTGGTTCTGTAGGACCAGACAGCTTTGTAAATGCCAACTTCCCAATCTTCTCCTTTCAATTTAGCAATTTGAATGGCATTCTTCAGGACTCTATTAAATCTCTCGCACAATCCATTGCCGCTCGGATTGTATAATGAAGTAGTTTTATGAATTATACCTGTTCTGTCAAAATAAGATTTCGCCAGTTTTGATAAGAACTGGACACCATTGTCACTGATAATTTGAGTAGGTAGACCTTCCTCCATAAAAACTTTATCAATAAATTCTAAAATAGTAGCTGAATCAACTCTATCTACAATGGCAATGCAAGGCCATCTAGAAAAAATGTCAATGATAGAAATTACGAACTTGTGACTGTCCCCAACAGGTCCCATAATATCCATTGCAACAGTATGCCAAGGACCATCAGGAACTACAGGTACACACATATCAGGTTTCAAAGTATTAAGTACTTTATCTGAGTTTGAACAAACCACACACTCACGTACCATTCTTTCAGACATGACATCAATACCAGGCCACCAGTACCACTGTTTGATATTCTGCTTGGTCTTGACAATACCACAATGATCCTTGTGGCACAACCCTAAAATGGAGTTCCTCAAAGTTACCGGAGGAACAGCTTTGTCACCGCGAAAAATCTTATTATCTAAAACAGTGAGCTCATTCCTGACCTCCCAAAACGGTTTAAGATCAGGTGACAATTTACTTTCCTCTGGCCATCCTTCACGAACATAAGAAATAACAGAGATCAAAACATTGTCCTTTATATACTCCTCAACCCAAACTTTCTTTTCAATGCAAAAAGGGTTCTCATCATGAATAAGAGCAACTTGAAAAGAATCCGATTCATTAACTGCAAACTCTTGTAAATCTGAAGGCATGCGCGAAAGGAAATCAGCAATTACGTTGTTTTTGCCTGGAAAATATACAATTTTGATTATAAAGTCTTGGAAGCGCATAGTCATCCTAGCAATTCTAGCAGTGGCATTGTAAAGGCCTTCAGTAGAAAGCAGTTTGGTAAGGGGTTTATGATCGGTTCTAACTACACATCTTTTGCCCCATACAACACTCCGAAAGTGTTCTAAAGACCAAACAACAGCAAGAGTTTCCTTTTCAATAACAGAAAATTTACCTTCAGGAACTGAAAGAGCCCTGGACGCAAAAGCGACAATGTGTTCTTTACCAGAACTGTCAATCTGCGAAAGAACGCTTCCCAACCCTTTATTACTGGCATCAACAGTAATGACAGAGTCAAGGTCCAAATCGAAAGGGGATAACACTGGGGCATTGATGATGTCGGATTTAATACCATTGAATTCATTTTCACAAAGGGCAGACCACTCGAATTTGACCTTACTTTTCAAAAGTTGTCTAATATTAAAAACTTTACTAGAGAAACCTTCAACAAATTTAGAATAAAATTCAACCATTCCAAGGAATGACCGAACATCATCCTTACTAGTAGGGGAGGGTGCTTCCTTAATAGCATCAACTAGCTTGGGTTTAGTTGAAACACCATCTGAACACAATACATGACCTAGATAAGTCACAGATTTTACCCCAAAATGACATTTGGAAAACTCAATGGTTAAACCTTTTTTTTCCAGAATACTAAGAACTTCTTCAAGGATGGAATTGTGCTCAACCTCATCTTTTCCATAAATTAAGATATCGTCTTGAAAAAAATCTAATTTTAGGATGTTTGCCAAAAAGCTGGTGCATAATACGTTGGAAAATGGCAGCAGCGGAGGCCAAACCGAATGGCATCCTCTTAAATTGAAAACACCCCATAGGAGTAATAAATGCTGTAAGATGCCTGCTGTCATAATCTAAAGAGATCTGATGGTAAGCAGCAGAAAGGTCTAGGGTAGAAAAAATAGAGGCACCTTTAACAGAAGATAACATTTCAGAAATTTTGGGTAATGGAAACTTATCAATTACAATGTTCTCGTTTAAATGGCGAAGATCAACACATAGCCGAATTTTGCCATTTGAACGTTTGGCGATTACAACTGGAGAAATCCATTCAGAGGATTCTATTGCTTCAATTATATCCTCTCCGACCAACTTCTCCAGCTCCTTTTCGACATCATTGCAAACCAAAATAGGAATGTTTCTAGCTTTAAAAATGTTAGGTTTTGCATCACTCTTCAAGACAATACGATGAGAAAATCCATGAAGATTACCAATTTTGCCACTAAAAACTTTGGGATTTTTTTTTAACATGGAATCACCAATTTTTTCACCGTCATTAATTACTAAAACTGGTTCAGGACTATTGGGATTCAAGATAATATCTAAATCTCTCTGATCTCTCCATCCAAGGACAGAAGGACCACGTTTAGCCACATAAAGTTTTCCCAAGGAATCTCTGTCTTTAAATCTGAACTTTAAAGGCTTGAAACCAATAATATCAATCTTTTCTCCTAAAAACCCTTCAGGAGAAATATCTGAAGCATAAAAATCATTTCCCAAATATTGTGCAAAATCAGAATTCCACACTCTCTCATTAACTATTGTGTAGGGAGAGCCAGAATCCGCATAAATATTAATGGGAACCCCACCAATTAACATGTTACAAATTGGTTTTTTGAGAACATTCCCCTTGCAGGAGTCATTAATATTGAAAATATAAACCTTCTCAAGTGGTTTCTGAACGCACTTATCCTCCATAGAGCAATGTGTAATTTTTTTTATGCATTCATCTTCAACAGAACAATGTAACACTTTTCTAATAATATCTTCCTCATCACTAGAAGAGGAATCACAAATTACCTTGATTTTCTTACTCTTAGATCTGTGACAAGCTCTAGAATAATGGCCAATCAACCCACAGTTGGAAAAATTTTCCTTAATAGCTGGACACAATTTACAGTTAGCCAAATGTGAACTACTACCACACCTGAAGCACTTTAGCTTATCAGGATTTGTAACTTCACCAGGCTTTGGTTTAATTTGAAACTTCTGTTTATAATTAGACTTACTTTGAACTTTAGAAACAATATGTTCAGAAACAACACTAGAATCGGAAGAAACTTTGTCATTAACCTTAATGGCTTTTGCGCTGCGGCCAGACAGTTCAGCTTTCCTAACTATAGCTAAAACATCCTTAAGGTCAGAATCTCCGTTAATCCAAAGTCTATCTTGGATCAATGGATCAGATGCATGCATTACAACTTGATCCCTTATAAACTGTTCTTGAAGGTGATCAAACTTACAATCATCTGCTATCTTTTTTAATTCAGATACATAAACATCTATAGTTTCTCCAGGTTGTTGTTTCCTGCGAAAAAATGTATACCTGGTAATACCTATACATACTTTGGGAGAAAAATGGTTATCAAAATCTATCAATATATCACTAAAAACATTAGATTCTCCACCACCAGTACATTTTGACATTTCTTCATATACTTTCAAACCTCCAGCACCAAGAGAATGTAAAAATAACTTCTTTTTCCTTTCCGGTTTCATTTTTCCTTCTTCGTCGATAGTATCGATAAAGTTTAGAAAATATGCCTTCCATTGAAGCCACTTCATGCAAGGTTCTGATTCAGACGGCCAAAAGGCTTGAGGTGATTGTATGGTAAAGTTTTGAGTAGCCATGAGGAAAACAAGAAGTCACAATATAAATAAAGGAAATGAGAAAAAAATATTACTGGATAAAGTTGGTGGAAAACTGGAATAATAATGTGGCGAATTAAAGGATTAGTAGAATAGAAGAAACGCTGTTGAAAACTGCCTTAAAATGATGAAACGTTGCTGAAAGATGCTTGATGAGTAACGAGGAACCGCTGAAAAGCTGGTAATGTTGTTATGGAAACAACAAAATGGCTGCCGGTGTCCTACGTCATCGCGCGACGTGCGTAAAGCGTCGTGATGTGAAGTGCATCAGAGCGAACGTAGATGGAAGTTGGAGAATCGGAGAGCGAGGCAGAATGGAAGCGCTCGATCCGAATTAAGGTAACAGCTTCTCTAACTGCTTTACTGCACTTTCAAAAGATGCACAGTGTACCCATAAGGTTAAGGAATTAAGATCAGACTCTGCGTCAAAACAATAGAGATTGATCACAAATCTCTGAAATGAATGCGCATAAAACGGAAGTTCGGGGTCAAGTATAATTAAAATCTTTTACTCACATGGGTACTGTGAAGAAGGCAGTTAAACAACAAAGAGCAGTCAAACGAAGGAGAAGCAGTTAAACGAAGTAGAGGTAGTGAAAAGTCTTTAAAACAACAAAGAAATAAATGTAGTATTAATTTTTCAAATAAGACGCTTCTTCCTTGTAAATAGGTAAAAATACGAAAAATTCTTGAAGTTGAAATCATCAGGGTTCAGAGGTTTCCTAGTGCTTCCTGGACCTCGTTGCCAAAATTGTAGTATTGAGTCCACTCAATATTTAGTAGAAAGGTGAGTTTATTAGGAGAAAAGCACAGGAGCAGGGTAGGGTACAACCTACACAGGACTTCTTCCCCAGCAACTGTCAGCACAGAGGCTAGGAGAGAATTCTGTGACAGAAAGGAATGTCATAGCAAAACAATTCTAAAAATAGCTTAAAGGACAACACGACAACTACCCTACACTACACTAACACAGTCCTAAACCCTAAAACACTACCCTACACTACACATACACTACCCTACACTACACAAACACGACCCTAAACCCTAAAACACTACCCTACACTACACATACACTACCCTACACTACATAAACACGACCCTAAAACCTAAAATACTACCCTACATTACACATACACTAACCTACACTACACAAACACTACCCTACACTACACCCATACCACAACACTCCCCTAACCCCTAAAACACTACCCTACACTACACATACACCACCCTACACTACCCAAACACGACCCTAAAACCTAAAACACTACCCTACACTACACATACACTACCCTACACTACACAAACACGACCCTTAAACACTACCCTCACTACACATACACCACCCTACACTACACAAACACGACCCCAAAACCTAAAACACTACCCTACACTACACATACACTACCCTACACTCCACAAACACTACCCTACACTACACCCACACCACAACACTACCCTAACCCTTAAAACACTACCCTACACTACACATACACTACCCTACACTACACAAACACGACCCTAAAACCTAAAACACTACCCTACACTACACATACACGACCCTAAAACCTAAAACACTACCGTACACTACACATACACTACCCTATACTACACAAACATGACCCTAAAACACCACCCTACACTACACATAGATCCTTCCTCTAAAGACTTTTCTGCTACCCTGCAGTGCCTGAACTTTCTGCCCCACATCTCGGCCCCCACCCATGCCCAGGGTCACATCCTGGACCAAATCTGGTCATTGCGCCGTGATGTTTCACCCCCTTCTATACTCCCTTGCATTTGGTCTGATCATTCCATTATTTCATTTTCTATTCTTTCGGCTTCGACTGACAAGCTGCCTCTACCCAAAAACATATTAGTTCGCAGCTGGAACCATAAGGACCTTAACTCCCTTTCGATCTCCCTGGCCTCCTCAGCGCCTGATCTTACTGATCTCTCTTTGGACTCGCAGTCAAAAGTCATTAGCACCTGGCTCTCCTCCTCCTGCGACCAGGTCGCCCCGCTCAAGAAGGTCAAATCCGTCTGCCCCCACGACGCCCATAAATGGTTCACCAGGGAGCTCAAAGACCTAAAACTCGATCATAGGCGATCGGAACGCCATTGGAGACGACACTATTGCCCCACTCTCCGTGCTAAATATAGACTTCTTCTCAACGATTACAAAAAAGCGATCCTTGCGGCCAAATCTAAATACTTCACCGAGAGAGTTGCTCACTCTGCTAATAAACCCCGAGAAATTTTCTCCCTGGTCCACAACCTTGCCACCTCTGATCGCACCAGCACTAGCCTTGTTCCATCTCAGACCCTCTGCTCTTCACTCAATGATTACTTCATTGACAAGATTGCCAACATAAAGGCTAATATTCCTAAGGGGCATCAATCTGGTGTCTCCTGCCCCCTCTTCCTACCCTCCTTCTCTCTGGATCACTTCCCCCCCATTTCCTTGGACCGTTTCCTCAATCTGCTCACAAAAATCAAGTCTGGCTCTCCGGGGGACTGCGCTCCGGCTCGGATTCTCAAAACTCTTTTCTCCAGTTGCCCTGCTCCTCCTCTTGCCCTTCTCAACACTTCCCTGGCTCTGGGTTCTGTTCCTTCCTCCTTCAAAGCCGCCATAGTTTTACCTATTCTTAAAAAACCTGGTCTTGACCCCTCTCTTCTCTCTAATTTCAGACCCATCTCTATTCTCCCTTACCTGGGTAAGATCCTTGAAAGCTACGTTACAACCTGTCTGTCCACTTATGTCGAGGAGAACCACCTCTTGGCCTCCCATCAGGCGGGTTTTCGCCCAGGACACTCCACGGAGACAGTGGTCATCGCGGTCCTGGACGAACTTAAGGGGAAAGCTGACATCAATCTTCCCCAAGCCCTGGTCCTCCTCGATTTGTCCGCTGCGTTTGACACGGTTGATCATTCCATCCTTCTCGACCGTGTCAGCGCAGCAGGCGTTCGGGGCGCAGCCTTTTCCTGGTTGGCGTCCTTTCTCCAGGGCAGGTCCCAAGCGGTCCATCTCTCGGGTTACTTCGCTCCCCCCCGTTTGGTCTCCTGTGGGGTCCCCCAAGGTTCCTCCCTCTCCCCTCTTCTTTTCAATCTCTATATTCACCCTCTTATTATTTCTCTTCGCGAGCTGGGGGTCTCTGTGTACAATTACGCGGACGACCTCCAGCTCGTCTTCGATCTTTCTTCCCCTTCTGACTCTCTTCCCAAGTTCTGCTCTACCTCAGTCTTTATTTCTGAATGGATGAGCATCAACCACTTGAAGCTCAATCCGGACAAGACGGAGCTTGTCCTCACGGGTGGCCCCTTAAATCCATGGTCCCCGGTCCACTGGCCCCCTTCCTTTGGCTCCCCCCCTTCACCGGTCTCCTCCGTTCGGACCTTGGGCATCAAGGTCAGTCATGACCTATCTATGCATGCCCAAGTCAGTTCCGTTGTATCTTCTTGCTTTCTATCCCTTCGCCTCATTCGGAAGATCTCCCGGTATTTCTCTGCAGACGCCCTCAAATCCATAGTCATGGCTCTTATCACCTCCCGCCTTGACTATGGGAACGGCCTGTATGTGGGCATACCCGCTTATGAAACCCGCCGTCTTCAGGCCATTCAAAATCAGGCAGCCCGCCTTATTCTTCATCTCCCCAAATCTTCTCACATTACCCGCGCACTTAAGTCCCTCCATTGGCTCCCAGTACACCTTAGATCTTTTTTCAAATTGGCCTGCCTGGTATTTCGGGCGCACACCCACTCAGCTCCCCTCTTTATCAGTTCTCTCATCACTCCTTACGCCCCTAGCCGCACTCTCCGCTCCTCCTCCCTGTCCCTTCTGCATGCCCCCCGTTTCCGCAAATCGAGAACGGGGGGCACCCGTTTTTCGGTTCTGGCCCCTCGGTTCTGGAACAGTCTTCCTCTTTCCATTCGCTCCATTCCCATCTACACCCACTTCCGTAAAGCCCTTAAAACATTCCTGTTTTTTCAGGCATTCCCCTGCTAGTTCCCTCGGATCCCCTCGCTGAGTCTGGTCTAGTCCCCAGCGCCAGGAAGCCGCTTGGCCGCAGAGCGCTTTATTAAGTTTCTTTTTCATTCATTCATTCATTCATACACTACCCTACACTACACAAACACAACCCTAAAACCTAAAGCACTACCCTACATTACACATACACTACCCTACACTACACAAACACTACCCTAATCCCTTAAAAATTAACGCCCACCCCAGGCCCTTTTCCCCTTACCTCTCTCTCCTCGTGGTTTCTCTCTTTTTCTTCTTGTATTTTCTCACTGCTTCTGTTTCCTCAATCACGTCCTCTCTCTGTCAGGGGCGGTGCACGTCGATGTGAGGAAACGGAAAAGCCTGTTTCCTCACAACGACGTGGATCGCCCAAATTTTGTTTTTTTACATCGTATGCGTATTTACCATACATACCTTTACAATGATTTTCGTTATAAAGGCATACGTGATAAATGCACTTGGGATGTAAAAAAATGCGGAGTAATGGTATGCGGGGTAGGGGACAATGTGGAGAAAAGGTATGCGGAGTCAAAGTCCGTGTGATAAAAAATTCGTAATAAAGGATATTTACCATCTTAGCTGTCCTCAACTTATTCATACACTTGCCTGCGTAGGAAACTGATTAATTGTTTCCCTATAAAGGGACCCACTGTATAAAACCTCACCAGTTACTATGAGCAAATAGGATGGATAGGGCATGAATCACTGTAACTAGTGAAAGGATAAAAAAAAAAACACTTTGATATACATGCATCCCTAGTAATGGGTCCAGCAATATGTGAGAAAAAACAGCCAGCGGCATATACTGTATTACAATCCCCAACCTTTCCAATATTGCCACCATAGGTCACTCACAGGAAGTAAGGGTTCCGCTCTAACATCTTAGTCGGAAGAACAAACAGGAAGTCACAGGCTTGCGACCGGCAGCCACGGAAGACTTTTAATAGACACGCAGACCGAGCAGGATCATCGTTGGATGGTGCAGAGGTAAGTGGGGCTTGGGTGTTTTTAGGATTGGAGGGACATGCAGTCAATCTAATATAAGCATTTTGGACCACTGTGAACATTTGAAGACCTATGGAAAAAAGAACGAGATAGGTGGAGTAAGGGGTATTAGAATTACTTCACTGCCATAGCTCCGGACCATTGCTGATATATAATGCTCACAGAGACCAGCGAACTACAGAAGTTATTTGGATTGCCACAGATTGTCACATGAACTAGCTAGGTGGAGTAAGGGGCATCGCAATTACACCACTTCCCAAGCTCTGAACCATTGCTATGCCATAATGCCCTTAGAGACCGGTAAACTATAGTGGTCATTTAAACAGCAAAAGATTGAGTATGGAGATGCACAAATAGAAAGAGCTGAAAGGAATAATAACATACATGAGTTATTAAAAAGGAGTCTATGCTGACACAAGTCATAGGATTCACCATCATTCCAACGAAAAAGCAGTTCTTCTTTGACCATAGGGTAACATATCCACTCTAGCCCGGAGCTTGGAACAGCAATAATGAGACTTGGGTAACGAAGTTTAACCTTATATTTTACATTGATGACTGTAGATAGCGTCTGTTGAATTCAAGATGTGTCTGGTGAGAGGGTAATATAAATCAGGTGTTTACTCTTTAAATGCGAAGATTGATAGTTTCATTAAAGGAGGTGATCCAAAGAACACATAATTAATGATGGGATTTATATTCTTTAGTTTTGTAGGTACGCTTCAAGAGTGTGTCTACCAAAAGGCAAGTAATACTGTATATTTATCCCTACCACTCGGCGTAGTTAACTAGGAGGTATTAGATCTTTCCCAAGGGATCTGTATCCTGAAGAAGGTCGACAACCGACTAGGGCAATAAGAACAGGCCGAAACATGTTGATTTTATCTTTTTCTGCTTTTCTGAGACTCTATGTTTGTCTATTTCTGAGACTCTTTGTCTGTCTGTCTTCTGCGCCTTGATGCCCTTTGGGCTAAGTCAGCGCATTACAAGACCTCTATTCATTCATTCATACAAGCTATGAGCACTTGCTGAAGGTCATGAAAGCTAAACTGATTCCATCTTTGGAATATAGTTCGATGATCTTACGTGGCAAAGATGCAAAAATATTAGATGACATTCAGATAAAAGTTTATAAATCAGTTTACAGGATTCCCAGTTATATAGGCCGTGCCAACGTCAGATCACAACTTGGACTAAAAACACAAATCTTTACTATCATTATCACGATCAGAAAAAGGTTCTCTCTCATGTCAGTGTTGGCAGGAGATTCTGAGGAGTGATCATGCAAGCAGTTGAAGAACATATTTGAATGAGTGTTTACTTAACTTTGAATGCCCAAATTTAGAAGATGAAGTTAGAATTATACACCCATTTAAAAGATTAATAAATCAATAAATCAATCAGTTAATCTACTGTCGACCATAACTGACAATGACGAGCTTAGGAAAAAGAACCATTCATGGTCAGTTGCTAACTCTTTTGGAAAATTAGAACCACAACTGTATTTGCTGTCCTATTTAAAACCGTTTTTTAAAAATAGATTCATGGTAATACGGTTTGGGCGATATCCTTCTAAGGATGGATTCCCAAAATGGGAAAAAAATGGCCTTCCAAAGTATGTAGGTTGCGTGGATTATGTGATGAAACACTAGTTCATATTGTAACTTTGTGTCCCCAAATAGTAGATGAGCGGAAATTTCTACTGAAATCTATTTTTAATGAACTGGGGGTAACATCCTTTAGAAATGCCATCATCACATGTCTCACTGGCGTATCGCCAACAAATGACTTTGTTTTGTTAAATTTATGTTAATAGCTGAAAAAAACTATTATCTTGTGATGAAGGGGGTCTTATAAAATAGGCGCATACATTAATGTGGTTATAAGTGTATTTAGAGAATAAAGACTCTGGAATTTGAGTGATATTATATTGTGATTATAACGTCAGTACAAATGCATTTTACTATTTGCTATCTACCTCATTTGTCAACTTTACTGATATCATCTAATCTATATTTTATCTGTTAAGAATTGTGGCCATGAACATTGCCCACTGCTAATGCTTCTTATCATTGCGAAATTTACTGGCTTATGTGGTTTATTTGTGTATATAATGATTTTGTAAATGTTAACCATGAGAAACTTTACGTTGTGGCTGCTTAAAACAGGAATTGGTCAAATCTTATTCCTTTTTTTTTTTTTTGTGAATTTGAAGTCATAATGTCGTTTTTATTGCTCATGTTTGTTTTTGTACAAAATTGTAATGATTTTAATTAATTAACAAATACATATTTACACACTTAATGTTGATACTAGCAGACAGAGTGATGGAGATATATTCTCTCAGATACACCCGCTGAATAATATTTTTTAATCCTGCCAAGCAGGGCCAGAATAAATAAGAAGAGGGGAACCTGCTTAGACAGTTCTCTTTCTGCAATTGTGATCCCTTTCATGTAAAATTATTTCTAAAAATATACATGCAATCCACCCTGAGCACTGGTCGGCACCAGGGTGTAGAAGTGGCCCTATGATGAAGCATGCCACTATTTAGTGAGTGATGGCAATTTTAACACCCCTATGGGTTTTCCAGTTGATTTTCCTCCTAGACTTTAGTTAAATCACATTCCCAGATCCCGATTAGGGCAACTGGCTGTTTATGAATAACTTCTTGTCCTTCTCATTTGATGAGTTCTATATTCCTACGTTAAGCCTGCCATCTGACTGGCGCACAGGGGAAGGGGTAGGTAGACCTGGCATTTCCAGCCTTTCCTGTCCTCCTTTGAAGCCTCATGCTCCTCCCCCCTGCCCTGGCATCCCTGTGTAGCTGATCAAGGCAGTCTGGCTATGCCTGTTCGCACTGGCCAATCACAGGAGACTGCAGGAAGGCTGGATTTTGGTTCACAGAAAAGAAAGTCTTGTAGCTTATTTTCTGTACAAGTTATGATTAAATCAACCATGGCTTTATAATAAGATAGTTACGTGACCCCCACCCCTGGGGTACCGAGGGGAGACTCTAGGGGTACCTAATATGTAAGAATAAGTTAGATTATCACTTTTTAAGTGCCCATACCACTTAAGTCGAGTTTGAGCATAATTACATTTAAAAGCAGTGCTGCAGAGCATGGCTGCTTTTAAAATGACACCAGGCACTCAGCAGTGCACACAAGCAAGTGCAACAATGGCTGCTGCCCTCTAAACTTCCATGCTCTATTATATACTAGGGTCTTACATATAGTTTCAATCCTCCTGTCCTTTTATCTACAAGGGAAGTATAGGGTAGGTAATGCAAATTAAAAGAATTGGTTGTATGACGTTATAACGCATACTTTTACAACGCACACCTTTACAACGCAATTTTTACAACGCAACATCCATTACAAGGCATTCCATTACAACACATGCCATTATAACGAATTTTTAAAAACGACCTTTCCAACGCATTCCATTACAACGCATACTACCTTTACAACGCATACCAATACAACGCATAACATTACATTGCATGTATGGTAAGTATTGGATAGTGTGGGGGTAAAAATTACTATTCTAACTCCAGGGGGTGCAACAGTAGGGTAAGTGTTGGATAGTGTAGGGGTAAAAATTACTATTCTAGCTCCAGGGGAAGCAACAGTAGGGTAAGTGTTGGATGGTAATGGTATGCGTTGTAATGGTATGCGTTGTAATGACTGCGTTGTAATGACATGCATTGTAATGGTGTGCGTTGTAGTGTCATGCGTTGTAATGGTTGCGTTGTAATGGCATGCTATGTAATGGATGTTGCATTGTAAAAGTTTTGTTGTAATGGTAGTGCGTTGTAAAAGTTGCATTGTAAAGGTTGTTTCCCAAAGAATTTACTTGGTAAGGCAGTCTAAAAGGCAAGGTTGCATTTCAAAGGACAGACAGCCACTCAGCAGTGCCCACATACAAAGTGCAAAACCTTTGCTGAGCTTCTAAACCTCTATGCCCTATTATCTACTAGGGGCTTATAGGTAAATTAATACCCGTGTCCTATTACCTACAAAGGACATATAGGGTTTGCCAGGCCAATTTTAAGTGTACCTTAATACATAGTGTACCCTATACATGTGTTGCGTCTTAAACATAGCACTGACCTTGGCCTGTCAGCAGAGCCCAGGGCACAGTCAGTCAGTTGCCAGCAGTATTATTCAGCAACAAATGGGGTGAACAGGGCACAAAGATGACTATCTAACAAAAGTATAAAACAGAATAGTAATAAAGAAAACAACATGAAAGGGTACGTCTTCAGACACGACCTTGCTACCAGATGTGTGAAATTTGAGTGCAGATAACTATCTCTCTCAAAATAGTAAGAAATTGTCTGGAGCACACCCAATAAGTGTGCATATTCAATAGTAATGGTGAGCGTAAGGCAAACATTCAAAAATTGTATTGTGGGCCACAATACACAGACACAATACATATCTTGTTCCCAAGGATAGTGATATATTGAGCTTGCTATTTACGGAAGTATTACTCACAATCTGAAATATACAAGCAGTTGTGTGCACTAATTCTGGTAAGTTACATAGTAGTCATGTCTATGGTATTTTCATAAAGATTTGTTGTAACTACGGGAGGCTTTCACTGAGCACATCTGAGCAGCTATCCACAGCTAACAAAATCATATCAAATCTAACACCTCCCCTCAAAGGCAAGGTGTGAACCAGCTCCCACTCATTTGATTCATGCTGTGTAAACCCTTGACCTTCTGAAACTTACGGAACATAGTTTGGCAACAACTTGTCATCTTCCTACTTCAACAACCTACTTATGACAAGTCCCCAGTATTGAAACCTCCATGTAGAGGGCACATGTCCAGTATGCTTGGAATGAGCATCTAAGTGCAAGGGGAGAGGGATCTAGCTGCACCATGAAGATGATTCTTATCTTGGTAACTAATTCACACACACTTAGTAGAAACATATATTCTTTCCTTTTTACCTGATCTTGTGCAAAACCTCATAGTCCGTAATGGGCAAACCAAATAGTTGCTCTCCAGTTGAGTAAGTCACAAATCTCCTCCAAAGATCATCAAAGCCCGCCTAGAACAAAATTAGATAGTTATCAACCTAACCATGCAGATTGAAACTGGTAACATATTGCAAGCAATGTCTAGTAGATAAATATGGAATCTTTCTTTTCAAATCTATGAATATATCAGTAGCATTATGCAAAATGATGCACCCCTACAGAATGTGGTGAGGGGTCCTAGACTCTCCCATATCTCACAAATATATATATTGACCTTGGCTGAATGTTGCCCCCTTGAAGGTTTGGGGACCCACTGAATGTTTGTGGTCCCTTGTACTGCAGAGGCTGCATGGGTCTTCATTATGCCCCAGTAGAATGAGTTACTTACCTCCTGTAGCACATTATTTGGTACTAGTAGTAAATAGTTATTGTACTGACATAATGAAATAGCAATTACAATCATAAGACCATTTAAAATCACTTAGTGAACATAAAAACAAGTTACTTACCTGTAACTTTGGTTCCCCAGTATTGGTAACTTTCATAGATTCCCATGCTTTGTATCATTCCCCGTCGTCGGACTGGGAGTCTCGGTAATAAAAAAAATATCATAGTAGTAGGTACAAAAGAGAAAGGAAAGGCCTAGGCCTCATTCCCTTTTGTAACATATCAGCCTCTTTTTGTAAAAGAGACCAAACTCTAGGCGTCAGCCAATCAGAAGAGCCTCACCCTTAGAACCTTCCTGAAGGAACCTCAGAGCCTCAGATTTTCGTAGCCGTAGTGTGCTAGACACCATACTTGCTGAAGGCTGAGCTTTCCCCGGGGAGGTGGGTGGGCGCATGGGAATCTATGAAAGTTACCAATACTGGGGAACCAAAGTTACAGGTAAGTAACTTGTTTTCTTACCCCAGTATTGGAACTTTCATAGATTCCCATGCTTTGTATCAGAATAGCAAGCAGTAAACACCATAAACACATTTTGTAAAGCAGTATACCATAACATTAGCCAGAAAAGTAAAAAATGTGTCACCCATGGAAGGTGGGATAGAAAGGAAAGCTCACCCATCACTTGAAGAGGTTTCTCAGGACAGCCTGGCCCACAGCCGCGTCATCCTGCTGCAATGACTCTAAGCAATAATGCTTAGTGAACGTGTGCACGCTGCTCCAGGTAGCAGCTCTGCAGATGTCCTTCATATGTACCCCCGCAAAGAGGGCCGTAGAAGAAGCCACTGATCTCGTCGAGTGAGCACGGATCTTGCCCACTAGAGGTTTTCCTGCTAACTTGTGGCAATGCAGAATGGCACTTGAAATCCATCTCAAGATCCCCTGTTTAGACAGAGGGAGACCTTTGTTTGGACCGCCGAAAGCAATGAACAATTGTGAAGATTTTCTAAAGTCTTTGGTTCGGTCCATGTAGAACTTTAGACAGCGTTGCAAATCCAGAGTGTGCAATGTCTTTTCTGCTGGAGTGACTGGGTTCGGAAAAAATGTCTTTAGTATGACCGGCTCATTTAGGTGAAAGTCAGTGGGGACCTTGGGAATGAACCTTGGGTTCGTCCTTAATATGGTAGTGTTCTTTTTGAACTGCAAAAACGGTTCTTGGATAGTCAGGGCTTGCATCTCCCCCACTCGCCTCGCTGATGTGAGGGCCAAGAGTAAAGCTAACTTCCATGATAAGAATTTTAGGTCTGAGCGGTGAATCGGCTCAAAAGGTCCCTTCATTAGTTGAGCCAGGACTAAGTTTAGATGCCATGTTGGAGGAGGAGATCGCACTGGCGGATAGACCCTGAACAGGCCTTTGAGGAATTGTTTGACAATTCTTGCAGACCACAACGAAGGACCAGAATCAGATCTTCTGAATCTCGAAATTGCCGCTAAATGAACCTTGATAGTAGAATGGGACAGATTAGACTTAGCTAGCGAGAGTAGGTAAGGTAGGAGCTGATGAGGTTTTGACGTGAAAGGATCAATCTTTTCTTTTTTGCACCAGATACAGAATCTTTTCCACTTCAGTCTGTATGTTTTGTTTGTGGACGGAGCCCTTGCCTGAGAGAGGATGTCTTTGACCTCATTGGAAAGAGGAACATTCATGTATTCTCGCTGGTCAGGAGCCATGCAGTCAGGTGCAACGATCTTGGGTCTGGATGCCAAACTTGTCCTTCGGACATTGCCAGGAGATCCGGAACATCTTCCAGCCTTATCGGAGGTACTAGCGATAGCAGATGGAGCTCGGTGTACCAGAATTGTCTTGGCCATACCGGGGCTATAAGGATGAGCTTGCATGGTTCCGTCCTCATTTTCCTGAGGAGACGAGGAAGCAGGGGAATCGGTGGAAATGCATAGAGAAACCTCCCCGTCCAGGCTATCGATAGGGCATTGCCCAATGAGCCTTGGTGATGGAACCTGCTGGCGTAGGCTAGGCACTTTTTGTTGGTCGGCGTTGCAAAAAGGTCCACCTCTGGTGTGCCCCATTTTTGAAAGAGTAGATCTATTACTTGTTGTTTCAGCTCCCACTCGTGACTGACTGAGGCGAGCCTGCTCAGCCTGTCGGCTCCCTCGTTGAGCACTCCTGGTAAGTGCTCCGCCTTTAGAGAAATTCCGTGAAGAATGGTCCATTCCAGAATCTGTTGAGCCTCTCGCGACAAGGGGAGTGACCTCGTCCCTCCTTCCTTGTTCACATAATGCATAGCCGTGGTGTTGTCCGTCCTGACTAGCACCTGTGAACCCTGGAGACGCGGAAGAAAGGCTTGAAGGGCTAGCCTGATCGCTCTCAGCTCCAACAGGTTGATGTGTAGCTTTTGGTCGCTTGGAGACCATTGGCCGCTGACCTGCAGGTCCTGCATCACTGCTCCCTATCCCTCCAATGACGCATCCGTCGTCAGTATGTGAGGTGATGGAACGCTTGCGAAGGATAGACCTTGGCATAAGTTCTGTGGATTCGACCACCAAAGCACCGCCTCCTTCATCTCTCGAGTGACCATTACTTTGTCGTCGAACGATCCGTGCACTTGCTGCCACTGGAGGTCCAGTTGCTCCTGCAGGGGGCGCATCCGGAGCCTGCAGTGCGGGATCAGGGGTATACAAGATGACATCACCCCCAACAGCGACTTGTAGCTGCGTACAGAAAGACACTTTTTTCTTTGAAGGCTTCCTGCTAATCTTTGCAGTTTCTGTACCCTTTCTCGAGTAGGAAATGCTTTTGAGAGCCGCGAATCCAACATCGCTCCCAGGAACCGCGCTGTCCGTGACGGCAGCAGCGTGGATTTCTCCATGTTCAAGGTGAGACCCAGATTTTGGAACAGAGTGGTGCAAGCCTGCACCGCGTCCTGCGCTAATGCTCTGGTCGGGGCCTTTAGTAACCAATCGTCCAGGTAAGGGAAGACCTGGAAGTGGTTTTTCCGCAGAAATGCTGCTACAGGTGCCAGCACCTTCGTAAAAATCCTTGGAGCAGAGCGAAGGCCGAACGGCAAGACTCTGAACTGAAAATGGCTCTTGGCTACTGTGAAGCGTAGGAACCTTCTGTGCGCTGGGTGAATCGGGATATGGAAGTACGCATCCTCCAGATCGAGTGTGGCCATATAATCCCCCGGGTTGACCATTTTCAAAACGTCCTGTAGGGATACCATCCTGAAGGATAAGGAGATGAGATAGGCATTTAGCTCCCTGAGGTCCAGGATGGGACGCCATTTCTCCTGCGTTTTTCTCACCAGGAAGAACCTGGAATAGAAACCGTGGCCCTGTTGATTGGAGGGGACCGGCTCTATCGCTCCTTTGCGGAGCATTTGTTGTACCTCTAGCCGCAGGAGATGCAGATGTTTTGAAGGGATGGCTGATGGGGGTCTGGGTGGAGGGACTTCCGTAAACTCCAAAGTATGTCCCCGTCTGATGATGTTGAGCACCCAACGGTCCGATGTAATTTGGGACCAGTTCAGAAGGAATTTTGACACCCTGCCTCCAACTGATGATCTCTCGGAGGAGGGAGCAGTAGGCAGAGCCAGAAGGCCGCTATTGGCGTTTGGACGAGTCTCGTCCACGGGCCGCTTGCTTGCCTTTGTTGTAAGGCCGTGAATAACCAGAGGACTGGCCCTGCCTTTGTTGGTATGACTGGCGATTCGGCTGGTACCCAGAGCTGTTCGAAGAATAGCGCTGTTGTTGGTATGCGCCTCTGTAGGTGCCACCTCTGCCTCTTGTGCCCCTAAAAGGAGTTTTGCGGTACTGGAGTGTTCCCAGCGATCTAGCTGTCTCCGTGTCCTTTTTGATGTCTTGCAGCGTGTCGTCGATCAATTTGCCGAAGAGTGCCTCGCCATCAAAAGGTAGATCAAGGACCTTGTTTTGGATTTCTGGCCGAAACCAAGTCGCTTTTAGCCACCCTTGGCGTCTTAATACTGCCGCTCCTGCCAAAGCTCTAAAGGACGTTGTGGCAATGTCCATGGCACAGTCTATTATCTCCATGGAGACCGCTTCACCTTCTTGCAAGGTTTTCTTGGCTTCCAGCCCGTTTTCTGGTGTAAGCTGATCCAAATAGGGAGCTATATCGCACCATAACTGGCGATCATATCGTCCCAATATTGCCAAAGCATTGGCGGCGCGAACCAGAAGGCTAGCAATGGATGAAAATCTCTTGCCTGTGTTATCCAGCCGCCGTCCATCCTTGTCAGGAGGGGCTGTCAAGGGAGCAGAAGGGTTCCGTGACTTCCTTTGCGCCGCTTGTGAGATTACAGAGTCCGGCTTGGGATGACCTGTCAGGGCAGCCGGTCCATCCTCCGGCGCTTTATACTTTTTGTCAAGGCGCGGTAGCACAGGGACCACCGTCGCTGGGTTTTTCATGGTCTTCAAACCCTCCTTCCATAGATGTTCCACAATCGGAATGGACCTTGTAGTCTTGCGGTGAGTGTCTTTAAAATCGTACAAGAAACAGTCTGTGGTTTCCGCAGGCAATACCAACTTAAATCGGCCGGCTGCACGTTCCATCAGTTGGTGAAAACTGCCAATGTCAGCAGGAGGAGAATCACCTAGGTCCTGGTGGGGCGAAGCTGGATCCGGGATGATGTAGTCATTGTATTCATCCCCTTCCTGATCCGAGTCCTGATTATCACCGGATGAC
This sequence comes from Lissotriton helveticus, assembly GCF_964261635.1. Taxonomy (NCBI): domain Eukaryota; kingdom Metazoa; phylum Chordata; class Amphibia; order Caudata; family Salamandridae; genus Lissotriton; species Lissotriton helveticus. Next base: position 49,880,894 of record NC_136067.1, read on the forward strand.
GCATCCGTATCATTATCATGATCCCCATCCGGATCATCCGCTGTTCCAGACGCAGCCTGGGGCACTGGCCGCTGTGGTTGAGGAGGAGTCTGCACTGGGTGTACAGGAGGGACAATTGAAGAGTGGTCCTTTACTGGTGTTGACGGAGTAGACCTCCTCGGCGCTGGTCGCTCGGCCTTGGACTTGTAGTCTTGCAACATCTTGTGCAGGTCATGCAGGAAGGACGTCGGGACTGAAACCATGTCTTGTGATTCACAGTCCATTAAGTGGTCTGTTTGTGGGTAGTCACCTCCACCTTGTTCATATGCCTCCTCTGAGTCCGTCTCTTGACTTTTAATGAGAAGCTGAGATGGGCTATTCGCATAATCAAAGCCATCCTGACCGTCTCCCTCAGAGTACTCCTGGTCTAGCAACATCGTTGGGGGTAATGAGGTCACCCTCCTTGGGGATGTCATTTCAGGCGTGATCCTTGTGAGAGATATTGTTACCCTTCTCTCTGCAGCCAGTATCGTTGGTTGGTCCGTCGACGCCGGTGAAATCCTCGTCGACGAGATAGGAATAGTAGATGTCGTCGTCGACGCCACCGACGACGAGCCCGCCGTCGATGTAGAAATTGTTGTCGTCGTCGAAGCACTCATCGACGACATGACCGTCGTCGACACCGTCGTCGACGTCGTCGTCGGTACTGCCGTCGTCGACGATGATGGTTTCTTCGTCGACGATGTCGTCGGCATACTTCCCGTCGACGCTGCAGTCGTCGAGCTCTTCTTACACGACGACGAAGCTTTCGTCGTCGACGCTCCCGCTGACGAGCCCGTCGACGGGACCAATTGGAGCTTGGGCTTCATTTTCGTCGTCGACGGAGCCACCGTCGACGAAGTCTTCGTCGTAGAGGACTTGGAACTCCTCTCTGAAGAGTGTGAAGAGGGTCTCTTGAAGGCTGGGTCAGTCTTCTCACCCTTAGGAGGCGAAACCAGTTCTGCCTTGCCCGACCCACTGTGGTGGGGGGAACCTCCTGAACCCCGGCCATCAGACTCCCTGGGGGTCTTCTTTGAAGCCTTAGAGGGGCGCCCAATAGAGGAAGATGGGGAACCTCTACCCCTTTTCACTGACCTGCTAGAGGAAGCACAGGACGACGATTCCTCCTCATCACTGGAAACTCCATGTGTCCTTTCCTTCTGCCTCTGCAACCATGTAAGAAGCCTTCCAGCAGGATCTCTCAAGGTCTTGGTGGAGAGAGTGCGGCAAATCTTACAGTCCTCTGCCTTGTGATCTGGATACAGGCAGTAGATGCAATCCTTGTGTTTGTCTTCCACAAACAGCCTTTTCTTCCCACAGGTGGAACAGGGCTTGAAAAGGGCTTTCTTCTTCTCAACCTCCGACATTTTGAAGAAGAAAGAGTTTCCTGAAGAAACCTGAAGAAAATTCTGAAGAAATATCTGTAGAAATGAGTTTTAAAGAGTAGAAATAGAGCAGAGCTCAATGGAGACTCCCTAGCACAACGTGCAGTAGAAAATCTGAGGCTCTGAGGTTCCTTCAGGAAGGTTCTAAGGGTGAGGCTCTTCTGATTGGCTGACGCCTAGAGTTTGGTCTCTTTTACAAAAAGAGGCTGATATGTTACAAAAGGGAATGAGGCCTAGGCCTTTCCTTTCTCTTTTGTACCTACTACTATGATATTTTTTTTATTACCGAGACTCCCAGTCCGACGACGGGGAATGATACAAAGCATGGGAATCTATGAAAGTTCCAATACTGGGGTAATCTGAAAAATTCCCAAACATCCAAACTAATATTATAAAGAGAGAGCCCAAACCTTTGAGGCGGGTAATCTCAGTAACCACAGCACCAATCACAACACCCAATACAGCGTTGGAAAGGGCAGTTGCAGCAGAAGGACATAGGCTATGCAGACGGCCACCATATACATACATTTTTTTTCCAGAGTTTTATATAGCGCGAACTTGACCTGAACTGAATCAGGTATCAGAGCCCTTTACATAGCACCAGTTACATTACATAAGGACACACATTCATTTTTGTTAGGCATGGGGAGATTAAGTGATTTGCCCAGAATCACAGGATGTTTGGCGTCATTACCAAGACTTGAACCCAGATCCCCAGGTCCGAGGTCGAGCGCCTTAGCCGTTAGGCCAACTCCTCTATACATTTAAAAGGTAAAAGAACCGTGCCAGCAAAGTAGTCCCTTGTGGGCGTGTCTGCGTTGTGCTGTGGGCATGGGCTGGGGGCGTGACTAACGCTGGGGGCGTATGGTACGGCCATCACATCGTGGGCTGTGGGCGTGTGCTGGGGGCGTGACAAACGTTGGGGGCGTGACAAACGCTGGGGGCGTGTGTCCGCCCTACATGCCATGTGAGTCATACATACAAGCGCCAATTACGTTGCTGCGCAGCATCAAGGGGCACGCTGTGGGGGTGACACGCTGGGGGCGTGGGAAATGCTGGGGGCGTGTGTTCAGCCTTCATGCCATGTGAACGCAATTGCGCCGCATCAAGGGGCACGCTGGGGACGTGAGAAATGCTGGGGGCGTGTGCTAAGTTCCGTCCTTCATGCCATGTGGGTCGTACATTAATCAGAAGATCGTCTGCTGTGGCCGTGTGCTGGGGGCGTGACAAACGCGTTGACCTGGAGGCCTGGTAAGTAACGTTACTGCAGCCTCTCCTGCGCGCTGTTACTGAACTCTCTCATTCAACAAAATTACACGCGCCTGCTACCATCAACCAGGGCTCTAGCCGGGCTCAGGCGGCAGATAAGTACACTAATTACACGCGCCTGATAACATCAACCAGGGCTGCAGCTGGGCCTCAAGCGGGGGAACACATGCCTGCTAACATCAAACAGGCCTGCATCTGGGCCTCAAGCGGGGGAACACGCAAATGAGTGTGTCTGCGGGGACAATTACTGCAGCCTCTCCTACTCGCTGTCACTCAACTCTCTCATTAAACGGATTTACCCGCGGCTGATAACTCTCTCATTCAATGACATTACACACGCCTGCTAACATCAACCAGGGCTGTAGCCGGGCTCAGGCGGCGGTCCACTACACCAATTACATGTGCCTGCTAACATCAACCAGGGCTGCAGCTGGGCCTTCTCCGTCCCTATTCTAATGAAACAAAAAAATGTGTCTACCTCGAGATTTTCAAATAAATTGCCCTTGCCAAATACACACATTACACACATTCTATTTCATACCCGGACAACGTCGGGACGGGCTGCTAGTATAAAATATAACCATTAACCTCTTAGGAGCAGGTGTGGGCCAATGGCAGGCATCCGCACACCCTGTCCAGTGCAGGTGTTGGTTATTGGCCACCACAGGGGGATTAGAAATGGCTCTCTGGCGCTTTGCACTAGAGTGTTTCCTTTTTTCCATTCAGGCTCGGGCTGCACGGCAAAAGCTTCCCTAGCAGCCTGAGCTTTTTAGGTCTGGCCTACGCAGCGCATGCGCTGTATAGGAAAGAGACCTCTTGAAATTGATTCAGCTTTGCAGGCAAAAACGTGCACACGCTGCATTGCTTTTAATGGCAACGCGTGCACGTTTGGCAATTTCCTTGTGGGAGCGAGCTTTGACACCATATGTTTGTTATTAACTTGCAAACAGATGGTGCCCCTGGCTCGGTCCCGCAAGGGAAACAGGCGGGCCCCCTCATCTCCCCCCTCCCACTGCTGCCTCCTCCTCTCCTCGTCAAACTTGTTTATTTAGAGAGGGAGAGCACCGGCACTTCTCAATAGAATGGTAATACTTGTTAATTGGAGAGTACTATCCCTTCTAATATCACAAGTCTTAATTGCACACCGTGCATCTTTCTTCCACCACCTTGCCCTGTCAGTCCATCTGCCACTCAGGGTCTTTATCACTGTTTTATTTCTGTCTTCCAATATCTCTTTCTCTTTTCTGCCCTGGGTCCAAGTATGGTGATGGTAACAAAACCGTGTCCCCAACAATGACAGGCGGTGTACACCACTTGAGACCGCTGTACAAATTAAGAACTCGGCGCCAGACATTCGCCGCTGTGTTTCCCTTACTAAGTTTCTGACTCTTCTCTGGCCCTCCAGCGCAATCTGCTGCCCACTGCCTGCAAGTGCCGTTCAAAGATAAACACAGCATTTCCTGCGAACAGATTGCGGTTGTCATTCACTCTGGAATCTGTCACCTAAATTACAAGTAAGTGAGAGCGACTCATCTGACGCGCACCTGTTGCTTCTGCTTTCCACCTTTCCACACAATGATGCCTCCGGGAGAGTGCATGTACAAAAACAAGCATTAGCATAGCCAATAGGTCTTGCCTTTGGGACCTTATAAGTATTTAGTTATGCAGTACAATATCCTTGGTGCAACAACATCAACTGTTGCATGGCTAAAAACTTATAAGGTCTCAAAGGCGAGACCTATTGGCTATGCCAATGTTTGTTTTTAATGTAATGACGATCAGATGTCATTACATTCAAAAGTGAAAATAAAACGAACGATAGTGTTTGTGTCATTCTCACTGACAAGTGCTCAGGGGCTCTCAGCCCCCGAGCCAATGCTTATGGGAGAGGTATCATTGGAAAGGATAGAATCTACTCTTTTCTTTTTATTGTCATTTTGAAAATACAAACTTGTGAAAATAAGCAGAGCATCGAAGTTCAAAGTCTTCCTTTCTTACCCCTCCACTCTAACCCGCCCGATCCTACAAACCAACAGTGAAAGTCGGCGATCAGAAAACAATCCTTTTTGGTTAAAATGATCCATCATTTTAAAACCATTGAATTCATATCAAGTAGTAATAGAACTTGTTTCTTAGTGCATTTCATCAAACCCCGGAAGGCCTTAAAGTGCAAAGTCTGAAGTGCAAATAATCAGCTACATAGACCCATTCAGAAATATAAAATGACCCACGCTAAAGTGCAAAGTGCAAAGTGCAATGAAGGTGCAAAAAGGAGTGGGGAGGCATCTTAGTAGGACAAAACATTCTACAGGACTCGAGCCGATAGGCTGTCTATGATACACAGAAAAATAAATTCAGTTATACATTTGTAAATTCCTCATGAATTAGACAGCCCCAGCTCGGAGAAAAATAGCAGTGCCCCCCCCTTGTTTATTGTACTTTTATCTGGCAAAGCCAGCTGGACAGTGGTTCCCAGATTTGCCAACTCTTACTTTTAGCACGGATGCCCTTCTTAGCTTAAATAGCTTTTTCAAGATTATGCGTTGAAAACAGATGAGCCATCCACTGCTGAAATTAAGGGGATTGAGGTCCAACCAAGCCGAAGTGATACATAGCCTAATATTGCCATAGCGATAAAAATAACGTCCCCTCCACTATCTACGGTTTCTTGTCCTCCCAACAAAACAGTGGAAGGAGTTAATAGAACATCTGGGGATAGAACTGCCTTGAGGAAGCCTTGTATCCCTTCAAACAGATGGCTAAGCTTCTCACACGTGGCAAACATTTGTGAAGAGTCTGTGCTCTATTCAGAGCACCGGGGGCATTAAGGGGCACATGCATCAAGCTAGGCAATTGCGATTCCTTAATAGCAATCTTTAAGGAATCGCTATTAACCGCATGCGCGCTAGCGAAATTCCGCTCCTGTGCTGAGATTTTTAAAACCGCATGTTTCATGACGAGCTGGGCTCGTCATGAGCGTGCGAGGAGGCTACCTCATGACGAGCCCAGCTCGTCATGAGCGTCGAAGGGGTTAAGGAAACGCAATTGCCTATGCATACAAGTTTTGCAAAAATATTTGCGATTCCTAAACATTCCTTAATTGCGAATCCTAAATTGCGATTCACAATTAAGGAATGCCTTCCCATTCATTCCTATGGGCCTAGAGGACCATATGAATGAATAAGTAGCCATTTGCAAGCCCCAAATAGGTACTCGTAAATTACGAATGCGATTTGAAGGGTGCTAGGGGGCCGTAAAGGCCACCCTGCTGCACCCCCAAATTTGGCATGTGTGCTCATGTGACGAACACTTATGCCCTAATGGCATATGTGTGCGCCACATAGCACTTTGAAAAATGCACAAATTGTGATTCCCTAAAAGCATTCGCAATTTAGGTAATCCCAAAATTTGCGATCACCTATATTGCGAATGGGTTGATGCATCCCAATTGCCTAAATACCGGTCGTAAAGGGGCCGATTTTGCGTTATCGGCCCGTTTGCGATCGGTATTTAGGTTGATGCAAATGCCCCTTAGTGCCTTTACTGGTTTCCCATTTTGGAATTTTGCTCAGGGTATAATATAGAAAGGAGCACGTTTTGTAAAACTGGGCTTGCCGGTTGACGGATAGTAGATCGCTTTGAGCAAATCGGAGAGCTGATTGGAAAATATTGTCGGTAATGTCTAGTTTCGATTGCCATTTCCCGGAGATCGTAGCCAGATCATCCTGCATTAAGCTTTTAAGAATCCCATAGATGGTCCCGATTAGAGGCGTATTTGGATCAGTCAGTCTTTCTAAAAGTTCACATTTAGGAATCCCGCCGGGCCTGCCTGCCTTCCGGAATAAAAAATTCCTTATTGCTAAGTATTAAAAAAACTCTTTATGACTTAGTCCAAATTGTACTTAAAGATCTTCAAATGCCAAGACCCCTTAGGAGGTATAAAAAAAAAAAGTTTGTTAATGCCAGTGTTGAGCCAAATTGAAAAGTAAGAGCCCCCAAATATCCTGTAGATTCTCGTTGTTACTTGTGTAGTGATTCATTCTCCCAAGCCCCAATAGTTTACGGAAAGCAGTGAATGCCTTGTAGGTTCCCATAAGGGTTTTGAACCTTACTTTCTTGTAGTATCCGTATTCAAGTTGACGCTAGGGGTGGGCGGAATTTGCGTAATCACGTTACGCAAATCTCTGCGAAACGGCAGAAATTCCGCTAACTCGCGGAATTGCTTGTCCGCGATGCTTTTTTCCTGTTCACAATTGCTGTTTGTGTGCTCGAGGGGAAATATCTTGCGAACACGCATTTTGAGTACGCGAACAAGCAAAACATTTCACAAAGTCGCGAAACGAAGAATTTTGGGCAATTTCGCGTTCTCCGCGAAATTACCCAAATTCCGCGAGCGGAACGGAATTTATCGCCCAGGCCTAGTTGATGCCACAGGCACCACCAAGCTTCTGGGCCAAGTAACAGGTCAAACGGGGATGGGAGATCCGTTAATCATGCTTGAGGCCGGTCTTGTAGCAATACAGGGCATATTTGCATAATGGTGGCCCAGTAGTATATTTTTAGATTTGGGAGTGCCCAGCCACCTCTCTCCCTGGAAAGAGACAGATACTTGAGGCACCGTCTTGGCTGTGAATAACTCCATATAAATTGTGAAAAGAGGCTATAGAATTTTTTTAACATTAAATTAGTAAATTCGAGATGGATATCTCTAAAGAAGTATAATATTTTAAGGAAAAAAATCATCTTGAGAACATTGCACTGGCCAACTAAGAACAAATGTAAATTATTTAACCTATGCAATGCCGTCTTCAACCCTGAAGCTAATGGGACTAGGTTTTCTTCAACAATCAAGTTAGTATTTGCCACGATATTCACCCCAAGATATCTAGCTTTAGCGACAACTCTATGACCTGTCCAATTAATTTTGTCATTCACAATTATCTGGGCTTTTCCCTTATTTAATGCATGACCACAAACCGCCCCAAAATTCTGGGCCACGAGTTCTATTGCTTCTATTACCTTACCGGAGTCACAAATGCCAAATCATCGGCGTAAGCCATAATTTTGATTTCAAATCCGTGTCTCAATATTGCGGGAAACCCTTGGTTGTTTTCAAGCTTCTTATTAAAAGGGTCTATTTTTTTTATTTTTTTTATTTTAAAAGGTTTTATATAGCGCTGGCTTGCCCCGGAGGTATCAGAGCGTTTTACATGGGTCTCAGACCATAAATTGCAGGTTACAGCTTTACAAAGGTTACACAGTTATTAGAGCATGGCAATTCTAGTTACAAGTAAGGTTGAGACAAACAAAAAGGAACATATAAGTAGGGGGAAAAGCTGGCAAGGGGAGATATTCTGGGGAGTGGGGGCGGGGGGATAAAAGCTGGGGAAGTAGACAGAGAGTGGAGGAGGGAAAGAGGAGGGGAGGGTTAGAGACACGGCATGGCCAGAGGAGGGGGAGGGTGACAGGGACACAAATCGGTAGACGAGTCAAAGCTGCGCCCAAAGTCCAGAAGTTGTGATCCCAAGGGGAGTGGTATAATTTCCCCATCTCTGTTGCGAGAGGCTCCCTAAGCACAGTGGACTCTCTCAAAGGGGTCTCTGAGACTCCAAGGCCTATTTACTGGATCCTTCCCCAAGAAGGGGGAAGGGAGTGCTTTGGCAAGGGGTGCCACACCATACCTCAATTGTGAGTGGCTCCCTTGGCGCTGTGGACTCTCTCAGCGGGTATGCTGAGACTCCAGCGTATATAACTGGGATCTTACCCCAAAAAGAGGAGAAGGAGTGCTTAGTCAAAGGGCACAAAAGGACAGGGGGCTAGGTGGTGAAAGCAGGCAAGGGGAGATATTTCGGGAATGGGGGGTAGGAGCAGGGGAAGTAGACAGAGAGTGGAGGAGGGAAAGAGGAGGGGAGGATTAGAGACACGGTAAGGCAAGAGGAGAGGGAGGGTGACGGGGACACAAACTGGTAGGCGAGTCAAAGCTGCGCCCAAAGTACAGTAAACTGTGAATCCAGGGGGAGTGGTATCATTTCCCCATCTCTGTTGCGAGAGGCTCCCTAAGCGCAGTGGACTCTCTCAGAGGGGTCTCTGAGACTCCAAGGCCTACTATACTGGATCCTTCCTCAAAAAGGGGAGAGGGAGTGATTTGGCAAGGGGTGCCATGCCATACCTCAATTGTGAGTGGCTTCCTTTGCCCTATGGACTCTCTCAGCGGGTACGCTGAGACTCCAGCATATATATCTTGGATCTTTCCCCAAAAAGGGGAGAAGGAGTGCTTAGTCAAAGGGCACAAATGGACAGGGGGCTAGGCGATGAAGCGGGCAAGGGGAAAGATTCAGGTGAGCAGGGATAGGAGCAAGGAAGTAGACAAAGAACAAAGAATGCTGAATAGGAACAGATAGATAGGAGACAAGGAAAACGCAGGGTCACAGAACTACGATGGGGGGTAGGCAAGACAGGGAGATGGGGAGAAAAACTGTGCCCAAAGTCCAGCTGGGTAGGTGACGGTCAGGGTATGAACCATGGCTGACCTCCTCAATAGCTGAACAGAGCAGCTCCACTGGGCGTCAGACATAGCGTTTGGACTCCACTGTCAGGATGGGGATCAGGAGTATGCTCAGAGATTGTCATTGTGTGTTGATTAGGTAGTGGTCACTACCACCCCTTGTTCACCTTAGCTCTATTGCTGCCTCTTTTTTTATTTTTTTTATTTTATTGTTCCACAGTAAAGTACTCAAACAATACAACTCATCACAATAACACATATTCATGCATGGTCAACAAAAGCGCCCCAGATACTCAAACCAATCTTCTTTTTTTTTAGCACCCATAGCAGACAATGAACTAAATTCTAAATTAAACAAATTATACATTTTTGCCCGCCATACCTCAAATGCAGGGGGTTCGGTTTGAAGCCACTTGGAAGCAATGCACAATTGAGCGACTGTCATTGCAACAAAAATCAAATAGCGATGTTTATACAATGAAGTACCTTTATCAATTTACGACCCAATCCCTAATAACATTATAGCTGGTGTAATCCTCAGCGGGCTGTCGATAGTTATAGACATAAATTTCTCTATATCCATTATAAATCTGGACAGGTTACAGCAGCTAAAGAAAACATGTAAGCTATCAGCATTATCTTCCTGACAGCGGAAACCTTTTCCACCATAAATTTACCCCCACTTGAACATTCGAGCAGGGGTATAATACAAATCAAACATGGTCTTAAAGAATTGCACTTTCAAATAAGCAGACATTAACACAGCCCGAGATCTAGCAATGGCATCCTCGATAGATATGTTCTGCTCTCCTAAAACTTTAGACCATTTAGCATTATGTTTCCCTAAGTCATCTGATCTGTAAGATAATATTAACTTACACAATACCCCTATTTTTTCCTGCCGCCTTACCGCCTCCACAAGAAAATTGGGTGCAAACAAAACTTTCTTGCGGGATAAATAATCCGGAATTTGAAGAAATTTAAAAAACTGAAGATTGGATAGAGTATACAATCTGCCTAATGCTTAAAAAGACATAAGCCCTTCCTTTGCAAAAAAATCCCCTAATATTATGATACCTTTATTCCTCCATACATGGGCTACATCATCCCGAAAAAGCGGAGGGAGAATCTTTTCAGCATTCATGGGTGTGTAATAAGATAATTTCTCCAATACACAAAGTTTACGTATTCGTTTCCATACTTTAAAAGTAACTTCCAAAACTTTAAATCTTGTTCTCTTAAAATAACTTCCATCAATTTCATTAAATAAACATTGTCGAGCCTCAGATCTTAGCAGAATCTCAAAAATCGAAGGGGCCTCTGCTGTATTAGCCATTCCTTCCCCAGTCAATAGGATCCGCATTTTTAACAAAAAACATACATAAAAATATAAGGCGAAATCCGGTATAGCAAGACCACCTCTCTCCACTGGGAGGGTCATAAACCTACTGGCGCGTCTTGGTTTACCCGGGGCCCATAGAAACCTTGTGCATAAGGACTGAAGATGTTGCAGCTGAGCACCAGTAACTTCCAAAGGAATTGATCTAAATATATATATAGAGCCTTAGGTAAAATGTTCATTTTAATGATGTTGCTTCTACCAATTAAAGTAAAATGTAGCCTTGCCCATTAATCAAGCGAGTCCTTAACACTCTTTATCAACTCATTCCAATTAGCGTCAACCACCTCTACCTTCGAGGTTCTGATTTTAATGCCTAGATAAATCACTTCTTTTAACACTCTGATATCATGCACAGCAATACTGTCTGAACAAAGCATTTGTGTTTTTGTCACATTAAGTTTATAACCAGATTCCTGGCCAAACGATATTGCTAATTGCTCAATCTCTTGAAGTGCAAGCATTGGATCAGCCGATGTCACTGCAATGTCATCCGCATAAGCGAAAACAGAGAATGGGATGTCAATTACATAAAAAGGTTTGATACAAGGATTGTTGCCCAACTGCTCAACAAAAGAATTAATATATACAGCAAGCAAAAATGGGGAGCAGGGGCAACCTTGCCTGGTACCTCTAGTAATTTTCACAACATCTGATAATAACCCCATAGCAGTAATTCCACCAATCGGTTCAGTGTGTAATACCTGAAGGGCAGTCAAGAATCCCTGTCCAAAACCAATACCGTGCATCAATTGCCATAAATACCCCCACTCCGCCCGATTGAATGCTTTCTCCGCGTCCAATCAAATTAATCCTAGATCTCGTTTTTCCGTATGAGCAATATCAAACAATGTAATCACTTTATTTACATGGGTAGTAGTCCCATGAGAGGGTAAAAACCCATGTTGGTTTACAGAAACTAAAGAACTAATAACCTTGGACAAGTGGTTTGCCAATATCTTAGAATGTATTTTGCTGCCACAATTCAGCAGAGAGATTGGGCGGTATGATTCAACCAACTCCGGGTCTTTGCCCTTCTTCCAAAACACCACTATAGTAGCTTAATCCCATGATTTATGGGCATGACCCTTCTGAGCAGCCTGAAAAATGTTCAACATTTCATCCTTTAGATGATGAAAAAAAAGTTTATAAATCTCTGTCGGGATCTTGGGAGCCAGCCGCTTTTCCTATTGCAAGATCATTAACTGCCACTTCTAATTCTGACATTGTAATTGGGCTGTCCAGTTGTTCTGCTTCTAAAGGGTCTAAAAATAATATTCCCTCTTCCAAAAAAACACTATCATTAACCCCGGCCTTATCCTGTTGTGTATATAAGTTGGTATAGATCTGATGGAAGATAGATAAAATCTGCTGAGGGTCCTGACATGTTTGACCATTCTTATCTTTCATAGACATTATTGACCGAGACGACTCTTTCATACGTAAGCGTAAGGCCATGCATCTACCAACTGTTTCTACAAATTCATTATTTTCCTTTTTATAAACTAAATACTTTTCGACACTTTCCATATTCCACAAGCCTTGGATTTTAGCCCGGGCACTTGCAACCGAATTTTCTAGCTCCATAATATTATTACATTGCTGCAAAATCCCACCGGTTAGATTACCCTTAGCTTCTCTCAAGGGATCGTACAACCCCTGTAACTCTAATCTGATTTTCCTTTGCTGATGAAATCCAAAATTAAAAACTTCACCACGAAAACAGGCTTTAAATGTATCCCCAATGGTTGCGATATGAGTCAAATGCCTGTTATTATCAAAAAAATCCTTCATCCTGCAGCCCATATATTCTCTAAACTCATTGTTAAAACAAAGTTTCCAATCAAACGAAAAAGTCTTGAGTAACATCTTCCGACCCAGTATACTCAGTTCCAAAACAATTGGGACATGGTCAGAGTAAATCCTAGGATATAATTGGACAGAAGCCCCACCCAGGGAAGTAGTGAATGCAAGAAAATAATCTAAACAAACTAGTTTCTTATGGGGGAAGGAATAGAATGTATAGCCCGGGTCTTTAGGATTTAACCTGCCCCAAACATCAACTAATCCATGATCATTAACTAAATGATATAAATCTTTAAATACACATGATTTACGCCCTTTATATCTTTGCGGCCCATCCAGTAATTCTTGGTTAGCCAGGTTAATGTTTATATATCCACAAATAACCAAAGGTCGTTCCCAAGTAGCAAACTCTAAATTCAATTCCTCCAGAGTTTCTGCCTCATCTAATATAGCACCATAAATGGTGCAAACAGTAACTTTACTGTCCCCAGATCCGCATTCAGCAATGGCCCAGCGCCCTAAATTATCGACCAGCAAATGACCCACAGACTGTATATTTGATTTGGCCAAAATAGCCACACCTTGAGTCATATGAAGTTGTTTAGAGGCCGTGATCAATGAAAATCCCAGCTCTTTTAAAATATGTCGGTTGGGCCAAGGTATATGCGTCTCCTGAAGACACACCAAGTCTGGCTGAATAACTCGCAATTCAGCAGCTACCCTCTTTCTCTTCGACAAATCGTTAAGACCAGAAACATTCAACTAACAGAATTTTATCATTTAGAAATCATAATGACAATATAGCGATAACACCTCGCATAAATGCCAATTTCCAAATAATATCTACACAAACATGTTTCCATTGTGATCATATCGAGATTTTTATTTTTGATAATATTCTTCAAAGTACTTATTACTGTGGATTTTCCCCCATTTTTACCCCACCAGCGTGCCCAACCCAACACCCCCAAATCCCCTCTTCCCCCCTCCCACCCCCTTAACGAGGCTTTAGGACCCATGGTCCTGTAGATGCAAGCTCCCTAAAGCCTCCTGCCATCCCTGGCGGACCTTTCTCATCAAATACAATTATTTAAAGTTATATGAGAAGTAGAGAATAAATGAATAAGGAAGACAAAAAATCCTAATATGTTATCCAACATCCTGGAAATGTGGAAAGGGCAAACAAAATTTTTCCAGATTAACCCATGCTTAAATCATTAGGTAAACATCAGAATCCATCCTACTAAAAGAGCCCAGAAACTCTTTAGCAGACCCTGTACTAGTGAAAAAACGAGTGCACCTTTGAAAAATAACTTTCAGTTTTGCCGGAAACATTAAATAAGCTTGTGCCCCCTTAACCTGAAATTGCGCAGCTGCCGAAGCTGCCATCGGAGCTCAACACTATGTTGACAGAGTTCCGGTCTTGCAAAAAATTCAACATCCCCCCCAGCTCGTTTTTTGTCAGGTCGTGGTAACTGAAACACCTCCTCTCGTGCCAAAAAGCTATTGAATGATATTAGGAAGGCTCTTGGTTTAGGATCCCCTTGACCGGCTCTAAGACGAATATTAAAGGGAAACCGATGAGCAAGTTCGATTTCTCTGTCCCAATCCCACCTAGTCAACTCAGGAAAAGCTTTTTTAAACAACTCTATGATATATCTACGTGGATCCTGACCTTCCTTCCCCTCCGGAATTTGAAGTATTCTCAGATTGTTCCGACGCACTCTATTTTCTAAGTCCACTATCTTCCATTGAGTATCCTCCCTGGTGCTCAGTGACACCCTTTCGCTGAGTAAGTTCATCCTCCAAGTTGGAAAAACAATTTTCAGCCTTGTTAAACCTGGCAATGAAATCACCGTGAGATTTTGCAATACGCCTCACTGAGTTCTGTAGTTTACGACATAAAGTGTGTTCTCTTTGGCTCTCTCCTCTAGTTTCATCACGATGGGACATAATCGACTGATAGATCAAAGTTAAGGAAATTTCTCCCCCGTCCCCTTCGACATTTAATTGCTCCTCCAAATGTCGTGCCTGTACAGTGTCACCCTTGTTGAAATTTGCATTCAACTCCAACCTTTTCCGCACCGTGTGAGGGTGATTCACAGCGCACTCCCCTGCCTCTTTCAAGAACATACTGCTATGGTCACTGCCATCTGCCATACTCATCTGTGAGTAGTGTGTGTCCAAGTCTTCACACGAAAACATAGACTGCTCAGAAAGAGAATAAAAATCCCCTGATTCGGGATCCGGTATTTGTAGCTGCTCGGGGGCCTGGGGGTTTATCGGCAAACTAGAAAGAGAAACACCCCCTGCATCACCAGCATCCATATCTCTCTTATCTCCCATTCCTCCAGTGTAGGTCACAACACCATCTGCGAGTTCCAAAGGGGGCTGAGACATATTAGAAGAATTAAAAGAAGGACCTACACTTCGTGAAGTTACATCCTCTGTAAGCGCAGGGGCTGGAGCTGTAATTAAGTTCACATTTTTACCATTCACAAGACCCCCGCCATTCAATTCACCCGATTCTATTCCACCTTCAGATGTAAGTTCACCCTTTTTACCTTTTTGCTTGTCCTTAGCAGCAGAAAAAAGTGCTGGAATCTTTTTCCCAACAGGCCCCCCCTTGGCTTTTGCAGTGGCGGTGCCACCATTCTTGCCTAAGTCAGCGAGGCTGCCCGGACTCTCATCTCTCACCTGAGCCCCGTCCGCTGACTTCTCAGGTTGCTCTGCTTCCCTCAGCCTCCCTCACGTACTTTTCGGGGGCATTTTCCAAAGTAAATCCTGCCCTCCGCAATCACAAACAGAGGAACCGAGTGTTTTCCCAGGTGAGCCTCCTACCACTGAGCGGTAGCGCAGCAACGGCCACCAGCTGCGCCGAAACGGGGACAGCCCTGTTGCTACACCGAGCAGCGTCTCGGCCAGCAATCACCGACACCAACACCTCGGTGCGTTTGCAGTCCACGGCACAATATTTCCACAATACTTCCACAAGAGAAGAAATCCTGCTTCAACAAGCATCCGCTAGCAGAGTAATGGAGCCATAATCATCTCTCCACTCCTCAGAAGCGAGAGCCGCGAGGTCCAGCAGGAGCGGTCAGCCACACGTCCGCGATCGCGGGCGCCATCTTGCCTCTCTATTGCTGCCTCTTTGGTCATTTTACACTGCCCCAGGGTTCTAACAGGCATGCCAGTCCCAAGCAAATTCTCTACCTAGAGATAGCAGCAATGAATTACAAGACCACTGCTTCCCCATTTTGGTATCAGTATCATGTATCAGTTCCTGGAGGGGCCACAACAACCACCACTGCGTGTACACCCCCGACGGTCCCCCAGTATAATGTCTCCTGGGCAGGGAGTCCCCGAATCTGGCATCCAGGTCCACTCTCAATTCCCCATTTACAGGCAGTCGTGCAGAGTCCGGGACAGGAGAGCCTCGCCAGGCCCTCCGCTACACACCACGTCCAGGGGCAGTTCCTCCCCCACTCCAATCACTTCCGCACCATCCGGCGTATTAGTATTAGGGCCATCGAGTATCCTGTGGACTGTGCCACATCAAACTGAGTGATCGATCTCCTTACATGATCAGTGGTACTCTCTTTGGGAATAAATCCTTGTTGCCATCTTGAGATGAGTTTTCCAATGCCAACTGATAATTGAGAAGCAAGGATCTTAGATTACATTTTGGAGTCTCCGTTGATTAGTGTTATTGGGAGTAAGAGCCCATTTCCAGGGGGACTTGACTTTTTTGGAAAACTTATCATTTTAGCTGATGACCAAGAAGAAGGAGCAGTTGTGCCATTAAAGATTTTTACCAGAAGGGATTTGAAAAAATCTTTCATCTGATTGGAAAAAGCGTTATAAAATTCTACCGTGATAGCTAGATATTGTCATAGCAATCACCTCACAAGATGGGGAGTCTTTTAGATATTCATGATTTTCCAAACTAAGCCTCGACCCAGTTGGCGACAACTTTTCAGCCAAAATTGCACCGATTTCCGCTCTTGCTGCTGCTACCTCTAATTTTGCCAGGTCAATTTCCTCCTCCTTCTGGACAGCCCCACTGAGTTTTTCCTTAGCCCTTGCTACATTTTTTTAGAGCTCCAGAAGCTGCTGTTTTTACTGTTTGTTCTTTTTGAGTGAAAATTGTAGAGTCTCTCCCCATATACAAGCCTTTAGAGCATCCCAGAACATCCTGGTTGGAGCGGAACCAATGTTTCTTTAAAGGAAATCCTGAATCCAACCGTTCATATAATCTTGATATTCCTCATTAACCCCCTGGCTGCGGCCGGAATTCTGCGCCTGTGCGGCACATTCCGATTGCGGGCGTGGTCATGACGGCTCCCGGCCGTCATCAGCACACGCCCACCGTAACTGATGACGACCGGGAGCCGTCATCAGCACCGAAGGGTTTAAACAGCAGGGACCACTCAAAGCTCCAGGTCAAAACTTCTTTGCTTATAGATGTTCCCTTGATTCCTAAAATTAGGAGTTATGATCTGGCATAGATTCCTGTGGGCCTGTAAAACTTTGGGTTTTCAACCTGAATACTGTCTTTGGGTATCCATGTCCCAGTCACAAGGTAAGTTAATGTTCAGGTCCCCGCATATTATGATGGGGAGAGGCCAGTGAGCTAGCTCCCCGGTGGGCCAATTAATTACCCCAGGGTCATCTACTGTGCTCCCGTATATCGAGCATAGGGTGTAAGAGGATTTAGATGATGGCCTAAACTCTGCAAGCACCCATCTCCCATTAGGATCAGCTTTAGTTCGAATTGGTTGAAACAGGCAGATGTGCTGGGTCAGAATAGCTACCCCCCCTAACACATGCGCTCTGCAATTCCCCTCCGATCAGGGTATATCCCATTGTATTTAGGAGACTAGTCTGTCAGCCTTCAATGTGCATTCTTGAAGGCAGACAATATCTGCCTCCAACAAGCGTAAGCCCTGCAAGACCTTCTGCCTCTTCCGGCCATCATTTAACCAGCAAACATTAAAAGAAGCAATCCTGAAATGCATTAAATTCGACATATTATTTCAACATCAATTCTATTCCACTGTAAAAATATTAAAATCAGTAGAAAAGCATACACAAGGAAATGAAGGTGAAGGAATACATAAGAAAAACAACTGAGAAAAAACAAGAGACCATAGGTCTAAGGAAATACAGCAACATATTCCTACACTTTTTATGCAGACAAGACAGTAGCACATTCACATTATCACAGTGGGAAAAAGCCAATGTGTAGGACCAAATGCAGCATACCACCCTTCCACACCCCCAAACCCTCCCCAAGCCTGCAGCACTCCCTCCTCCCTCCCCCTCACAAAAATATACCAATAGGGAATATCCTGAATGATGGACACCAGAAATAGGTCCTCGCCACCCGTTCCCATCGTGTGAGCTAGAAGAAATTAATACACCATAGGCCAAACAAAAACAGAAGCTAAAAAACAAACCCAACCTACAGTGATACCAGCTAGTGCCATAGCCCCTCACCTTCCCCCTTTCCGCCCTCTAGGGGAACACCATTTTATTAACTTCTTATTAAAAGAAAATATTTAGAGGAGCCCAGTACTGGCAGGGATTTCTTTAAAGTATTCTTTAACTGTGTCACTTCTTAGCCTTGATTTCATTAAGATACTCCTGAGACTTGATTTCAGATGTAAAACGCCTGGAAGAGCCACTTAGATTGATTTTAAGCTTAGCAGGATTCATAAGAAAATCTTGTGCTCCCAACTGCAGAAAAGTGGCAAACAGCTGTCTTGCCATCTGCAGTTCAAACGTTGCGTGACAAAAATCAGACTTGGCGAAAAAAGACACCCCATCAAACATTTTTTGTGAGTTTGGACGAGCATGTTCATAGAACAATTGTCTGAGCAAGAAATTTCCCAGAAACACCAAGAAGGCCCTGGATTTCTCCCCTCCGTTAGAAAGATACTTCTTTAATTTTCGATAAAGGCACCTTTCAGAAGCTTCACAAAGTATCGGCGGAGATCCTCTCCTTTGACTCCTTCAGGGATCCAGACAGGCGGAGATTGTTTCAACGCTGCCTGTTCTCCTGATCCTCCAATTTCCACATGACATTCGTCATGCAGGAGCCTTGGCTGGAACTCTGCTCTTTCACAGAGGTAACTTCAGATTCCAGGCATTCAGCGCAGCTTTCTAGCGTCGTGACCCATTCCACAATGTCTGAGCAGGTCTTATTCAACCTTCTTAGACCACCTTGAAGTTTTTGGGCCACCCCTCTTGCTTGCCTGTTATCTATCCGAACCTCCACTTGAAATTGCTTAATGGATAGTAGAATAGCCTCCAGGGAGGGTTCTTCAGCCTACTCAGTTGTTACCCTGGTTCTTTCTGCTCCAGAGATCCTGTGAGCTTCTTTGCTGTAGGGAAAGGTAAACTGTGAGCGAGAGTAATCCCATTTCATCTGACTGCGGCTTTCATGTTGTTTCCCTTTCCGCTTGCTGGATGTTGTCTTCTGGCCCTGCAAGGTACCTGCTTCATCAGTGAAATGGCTGCAGTTAGAGTCTGACTGGTCCTCGTCGCTGGAAGAAGGGGAGCTCCCCCCAACAGAGGAATCTGAGCCATCATGACCGAGGAGAAATGCTCCTCTGCCAGCTCCGGGGACAGAATAGGATGAGAAGGCAATGCACTGGCGACTAAACCCTTTTTGGTGAAGGTAACATTTGGGTTAAGTTCTCCCTGCTCAGTCAGATGTAGGGATATTCCATCCTGAGCATTAGAGTCAGCTGCTGCAGCATTTGAAGAAATCATAGATTTGAGGACTACCTCCGACTACCATAGGCCGGGAAAATTGCAATATCATCGGGAGGAGCCCCCTATTTTTCCCGCTCCTTGGTTGGGGGCAGACTTTGGCGGTCCTCCATGTCAAAGTGAGGGGGACCCAGATCCGACTGATGCTCTAAGCCGACTAACTCAGAATTGTCTGGTGGTCTTTGGGGGCTCAGTACCTACCTCCACTCCATCAGGGTTAGTCATTCTCCTCCCTTTAGGGCCCAAGGAGCTAGAGGCGGAGAACAGATTTGCTATGCAGGGTTGGGTTCCAGTGCTCTCTTTTGGTACGACCCCCCCACTGCCCTCAATGTCACCTTCTTGCTGCCCCCACCAGCATACTGTTTACCTCGCTGGGATCTGGGTCCGGAGCAGATATAGTCGTGCCTGTTGCTTCAGAGTTTGCAGGAGCAGTTTTTGCTTTAGATCCTCTCGCGCCTCGGGCTTCCATGTTAAGCCCTTGCGCCTAGCCTTTTTTCCCTTGATGGAGCCTGCTGGGGATGAAAAGAGCCGCAAAGTGCAGGAGGGAAAGTGCAGCAGCAGACAAAATGCAATCCAGTGATAGCATGTGGTAAACGCTCAAATCAAGCCCAGAACGGTAAGGGCAGCGACGTTGTCTACCTAACTCGAGGAGCAGCAGCTTGCTGAGCGGCGGCCAAGATCCAGTTTGCATAGCCGATGGCTGAGAAATCGGCACACGGCACGAGTGACGATGGTGTGGAGAACAACTTGAGCCATCTTGCTCTCCTAATACTCGAGAATCTCCTCTTTTCAATGATACGTTTGCCCTGCTTGAGGATCGCCACAGGAGAGCGATACCCAAACAGGGATCCACCCACTAGACACCAGGTACAGGGGAGCTGCCCCTTGGGCAAGGGATTGTGCTTCCCCGTTTTTATTTTGATATATTAAGGGCAATAACCCCTAACCTGCCCCCTGTTGGCACAAAGCCCACTAGACACCAGGGATTACTCATTATTCAGTAATATTTCGTATTTTCTGGGTGGGGGCTGCCCAGCATGGGCAAGGTCATGCCCCCCCACCGTGAAATGGGGAAACAGTACCCATATTACTCGTGCTCTCACCTCGGCGGGAGGGGGGCAAAAAACTAAATAAATGCCAGGGATTTATTTCTACACCTATAAGGGTGGGGCCTCATCCCAACTACATGAGGCAACAGTCTTTATGCCACCCTGGGGGGCAGAATGTGGTAAATACCCCAGATCTGCTTTCCCCAAGGGGTGTCAGAAAGCCATTTAGAAGACACAGAATGTTTTTTAACATAGTTTAGGGGCTGCCCAGTATGGGAATAGCTATGTACCCAACACAAATAATGGGGAAACAACCTTTCTCCCCCTCACGCAGGGCAGATGGGGATAATTACCCTTGATCTGCCCACTGGGGATAACAGCCCACTAGACTTCAGGGAAAGCTTTTTTCTTAAATATAGGGGTGGGGACTGCCCACATCCCAACTAAAGGGGGCAACAGTCTTTCTGCCCCAGGAAAAGATGGGGGTAATTGCCCTGCTCTTCCCCAAGTGGGCAGAAAGCCAAATAGATAGGAGGGATTTTTTTTTTAATATACGGATGGGAGCTGTCCAGCATGAGCATATCCATGCCCTTAGTAAATGAGGCCGCAGTCTTTCTATTCTCCCACGGGGACAAATGAGGCAATTACCCCAATCTGCCCCTGGGTGGCAGGAAGCCCACTAGATGCAAGGGAATGTTTTTTTATATAAAGGTGTGGGCTGCCCAACATGGGCATGGCTTAGATTAGGTAGACAACGTCGCTGCCCTTACCGTTCTGGGCTTGATTTGAGCGTTTACCACATGCTATCACTGGATTGCATTTTGTCTGCTGCTGCACTTTCCCTCCTACCCCTGATCTAGCCCTCCGAGGGGAGCAGAAAGCCCACTGCAGGCAGCAATATATATTTTTAATTAAGAAAACGGGGTGGGTCTTCCCTAGCCTAATATCAGGCCCTACCCTCACCCATAACTCCTCAACAGTCTTTCTGCTCCCCTTGTAAACTTAGGCATCTCATCCCAATGGCAAGCAAGAGGACATTTGATTCATTTGGGTGTTGTTTTTACAAAAGGGGAAGGTAAGTTTGGCTAACTTCCAGTAGCATGTCCCATGCAATGGTAAACAGATGCACTTTTTTGGGCTTGGGTAGGTTGCTAGTGCTACCTGGAAATATCTACCACAATCAGACAGTCCTGAAAACTAGAAACCTGAAGGAGTCTAAGGCAATGTGCTTCATATGCATCCCACATCATTTTCTTACTCACAATGCCCTGCGAACTGCAAACGTTTGACTAAAAGCACATATTTCTTCACATTTCTTTGAGGAAAACTTCTGGAATCTGTGGGGAGCCCAACATTTCCTATCACACAGCATTCCCCATATCTCCCAATAAAAATGGTACTTCACTTGTGTTGGTGAGCCAAGAGACCTTGATACAAAATGGAAAGATCAGCAATGCACAAGTTACTACTTGTGTAACAATATATCTGTAGGAGACATTAGTTAGTGATAGATTCCTTACCTTAGAATATCCCCAGGCATCAGACTGGATCCCGAAAGTTTTTTCGCTAGCAGTATCTCTGCGCGTCTTTAGGTGGTGTCGTGCGGCTCCGTGCCCCTCACTGGCGTCGTATGCGCTGAGATGACATCACGGAGACTGCTTAGGCACCACCCATGCGCACTGAAGTCAGTTCTGTACATGACTTTCTGCGCCAGGAATGCAGAGCCATGCAAGAAACTGACCACTGGTGCCATGAAACTAAGGCCCTGAAAGCGATGACCTTAACCCTAGAAATCAGTTTGCAGAACGGGGAGGATGGGTGGTGTGGCAAGGGATCTATCACTACTAATGTTTCTTACAGATATATTGTTACCGAAGTTAAGTAACTTGTGCATCTGAAAGAAACTGTAGTGATAGATTCCTTATCTTAGAATAGATACCCCAACAATACTAAAAACCGGGAGTGGGTCTGAGAACCAAGATCACACCAGAAAGTCCTGGAGAACAGAAGGGCCAAATAAGCTGTCTCTCCAGACTTGGCTGTTCAGGCAGTAGTGATTGGTAAATGTATGCAGCGAAGCCCACGTAGCTGCCTGAGAGATATCCTGCAAGGGAACTCCTCATCCCAGAGCAGTAGTGGCTGCCGTCGCCCTGGTTGAGTGGGCACGCACCAACACTGGAGGCTCATTTTTAGCCAAGGAGTAACAAGCCTTTATGTACAGAACGACCCACCGAGGGATGGTCAGTTTGTGCACAGCCAGACTTTTCTTGGCGCCCACGTAACCAACAAAGAGCTGGTCATCCACCAGGAACTGTTGTGTGCGGCTCAGATAGAAAGAGAGCGCACGTTTTGGGTCCAGACAGTTGAGCCCCTCTTCCTCTTTAGAGGGATGTGGAGGCGGAAAGAAGGTGGTCAAAGTGATGGTCTGCCCGATGTGAAAGGCAGTGACAGCCTTTGGCAGAAAAGAAGGACAATTCCTAGAACAACTTTGTCCATATGGACAGAGAGAAAAGGAGGCTTAGAATAAAGAGCCTGAAGCTCACTCACTCTTCTGGCAGAGGAGATGGCAACAAGGAAAGCAGTCTTTAGAGTGAGAAGAGGAAGAGGGCAATTATGAAGTGGCTCAAAGGGAGCGCACATCAGAAAGGTAAGAACTAGATTCAAGTCCCACTGAGGCATCACGAAAGGAACAGGAGGAAACATGTGCGTGATGCCTTTAAAGAATCTATTTACAATGGGGGACTTGCAAAGAGAAGGCTGATCTGAGCCTTAAAAAGGTGGAAATGGCAGATAGATAGCCCCTAATATTGCCCAGAGCAGAGCCCTGTTGGGCCAAAGAGAGAAGAAAAAGAAGGACCTCTGAAAGAGGGGCAGAAAGGGGATCCACAGCCTTTGCTGTGCACCATGTTACAAACTTATTCCACCAACAGGCGTACACCATCTCAGTGGAGAGACGCCTGGCTGCCAAGATAACATTACAGACTTCGAGGGGCAGGTCGAAAGATTTCAACTGCCGCCGCTCAATCTCCACGCAAGGAGGTGGAGGCTGGACAGGTTCGGGTGGAAGACCTTCCCCTGCTGCTGCGACAGAAGATCCTCCCAAAGAGGCAGACGGATCGGGGGATCGATGATCATACGGAGTAGCTCGGGGTACCCTACTCTTCGAGCCCAGTCCAGAGCCACAAGGGTAACTTGGGCCGGGTCGTGCCTGATCTTCTTCAGCACTCTGGGCAGAAGTGGTATAGACGGAAAGCCGTAAAACAGACTGCAACTCCACTTGCGCCGAAAAGCGTCGCCGACCGAGTGCCGCCTTGGACATTTTAACGCGCAGAACTGATGACATTGCGTGTTCTCTTCAGTAGCGAGTAGATCTAACCAGGGCTCTCCCCACTGCTGAAAGAGCCCTTGCGCCACGTCCGAGTTCAGATGCCATTCGTGGTCCATCATGCACTGGCGGCTGACTTCGTCCTCCCTGGCGTTCAGGAAACCTGCCAGGTGTTGTACCACCAGGGACATGTCCTAATGTTCCAGCCAAGTCCAGAGGCGCAGAGCCTCTTGGCATAGGGTCCACAACCCCACCCCGCCCTGTTTGTTGCAGTACCACATGGCGGTGGTGTTGTCTGTGAACACCTGCACTACTCTCCCCATGAGAGAGGGGAGGAATGCCTACAGTGCAAGTCGGATCGTCCGAAGCTCTATCAGGTTAATGTCGAGCCTGGACTCCGCCGGAGACCAGAGGCCTCTGATCTCAGCCTCTCCGATGTGGCCACCCCATCCCAGAAGGGACGCGTCCGTCACAACTGTGGGGGAAGGGAGAGGGATCTACCATTGATCCAATAGTGATTCGTGAGGCACCACTGCAATTGCCATGCAGTGCCCTCTGAGATCTGGACGTTATTAGACAGGTTGCCCTGATGCTGTGCCCACTGCAGAGCCTGCATATGCCATCTGACATGATCCACAAGCAGGATGCAGGAGACCATCAGGCCCAGTAGCCGAAGGGTCATCCTCACAGAAACCCGGGACAGAGGCTGAAAGATCAGAACCATAGCCTGAATGTCCCGGATTCGCTATTTGGGAGGATAAACCCAAAACAGCGCCGAGTCCAGAGCCGCTCCGATGAAAAGGAGCTTCTGCGAGGGAATCAGGTGCGACTTCGGCACATGGATGGAAAACCCCAGCAAGTACAGGAGGTCGGCCGTAGTCCGGAGGTGGGAGACAACTGCCTGGGGTGAGCCCGCCTTCAACAGCCAGTCGTCGAGATAGGGGAAGACTAAAACCCTTGATCTGCGCAGATGAGCTGCAACCACCGCCATCACTTTCGTGAACAACCGAGGGGAGCTGGTAAGGCCAAAGGGACGCACGGTTAACTGAAATTGCTCGTGGCCTACCGTGATTCGCAGGTAGCACCTGTGGCAGGCAGGACGGGGATATAGAAATAGGCATCCTGCAAGTCCAACGCCACCATCCAGTCTTGCGGGTCCAGGGCAGACAAGACCTGAGCAAGTGTGAGCATCTTGACCTACTTCTTTCAGAGGTAGAGATTGACATTCCGAAGGAATAAAATAGGATGCAGACCCTTGTGCTTCTTTGGAATCAGAAAGTGGTAATAACAACCAGGACCTACTTCTGGTGTCGGAACGCGATTGATGTCCCTCTTGGCCAAGAGGGCCGCAACTTCTTGCTGGAGAAGTGCCAAGTTATCCCCTGACTTGCGGTAATACTGAGGTGGCATGGCTGGAGGGATTGTCTTGAAGGGGAGGGAGCAGCCCCTTTGGACAATTTGCAGCACCCACTTGTCCAAAATTATGTTGCGCCAGTGGTGGAGTTGATGGCGTATGCATCCACCCACTGGCGTCTGATGGGCCTGAAAGGTCAGACTAGGAAGGCTTGGAAGCGGATGCAGCAGGGGTGAAAGTGGACTGACCCGCTCGCTGGGTCCCTGAACTGCCTCGAAGGTTCCCACATCCGCGGCCACCCTGAGGTTGTTGCTGATGTGGCCTGTAGCTCTGCGAACGCTGTGGAGCGCACCTGCTGTGGCCATGAAAGGAACTAAAGGCAGAAGGCGGAGGAGGCCGAGCGGCCGACAGGCCCAAGTACTTGGCCGTAGCCCCGGAGTCCTTGAAGCGCTCCAACGCACTGTCTGCCTTATTGCCAAAAAGGCGAATGCCATCAAAGGGCATGTCCATCAAGGTGTTCTGGACATCCCCTGAGAAGCCAGTTGTCCTCAACCATGCGTGGCGCTGAAGCGCCACCATCATGGAAATCGACCTGCCCAGTGAGTCAGCAGTGTCCAGCCTACAACGTATGGTGAACTTTGCTGCATCTCTCCCTGCTGCAACCGCCTGGAAAAGAACTGCCTGGGCCTCCTCCGGGCAGTTGGGCAGCACTTACGCAACCATGTCCCACAGAGAGTGGGGTATGACGGCCCAAGAGGCATGCAGTGTTCACCGACCGTACCCCTAAGCTGGCAGATGAAAACAGCATCTTGCCAAGCTGATCCCTATGCGGAGGTGTGGTAGGAAACACGCTCTAGGATGCCGAGGATTGGACAACCAAGCTCTCAGGGGTGGATTGATGGATAAGGAAGAGGGGGTCGCCCGGAGCTGGGCGATGGCGTCGGGCCACGTTCCTGTCCACAGGAGCCCCTGTGTTGGGCCTGGACCAGGTGGCCAAAAGAATGTCTGATAGTGCTTCATTAAAAGGCAGCAAGGACTCCGAAGAGGTAGGAACATTTCTGTCAAGAGGTTAGTCCTGACTGCCATCATAGGGAGTTTGAGGAGGAGAACCTCGGCTGCCCTATGCAACACCACTGCGCAACTGGCTCCCTCCTCCGTAGCCACGGTAGGAGGAGACATCATGCCAAGGTCAGGTGATGTGTCAAGACCACTGGCATCCCCCAAATCCTCTGGCCAGTCTGCATCATAAGCACAGTCCTGTGCTAGAGGGTCCTCAGACCCCTCCCAGCCCTCCCCTTCCTCCAAGTCTGTGGAACAGGCTCAAAAAAAGGATGATGGACATAGGGCACAAAAGGGCCCAGCCGCGTCAGATTCGGCATCGGGGTCAGGGCTGAATCTGGGGACAGCGTTGTCCTGAGGAGCGGGCGACGTCGGAAGCAGTGCCGGAGAGATCGGCGCCGGTGGAGGAATCACTAGGTCAACCAGCCTCGATCGGGATCTGATCCTGGATCCCTGGGTGGCCTGCGGCACCGGGGCCGGAGCCCCCGAAGTTGGCAAAGCAGGACCCCCCGTCTGACCCACTGAGCCCACAGGTGCACCGGGGGGCAAGACGGCCCGAAGAGTCGGGCCATGGCAGCAAGAAACTCTTGCATCTGACCAGGCGTCGCCGTCGCACCCGGAAAGTGGGGGTAGACTGGCGGAGAATAGATGTCGCAGGCTCTGCCAGAGCCGCGGGGGTGGCACCGCCTGCTCCCTCAGCCGCGTCGTGCGATGGGCGAGGGGAAGTCGAAGAGCGACGATGCTTCTTCGACTTCATTTTGGAATGCTTCGACTTACCTGACCCCGAGTGCAAAGACTTAGATCCAAAAGAATGGTGATGACGGCTCCGCAACCGGTCCATCGACCTCAAATGGACCGGGACCTCGAGCGGCGCGCAGCCGACTGCCGGACTTCAAGCAACTTTCGGGACTACTCCCGCATAGTCTTCGGCACCATGGCCCGGCAGTCGGGGCAAGACTTGGGGTCGTGGTCGCGCCCCAGGCAGCAGAGACACATGTGGTGGAGATCTGTCACCGACATCATGCGATGACAGTCCCCACAGATCTTGAAACCGGGCATCACTACGACACCAAGAGTCGATCAACTCGAAAAGCTGAGGTAAAAGGCCTCAAAAAGCTCAGTCAAAAAATGACTGGGGGGACTTGCTCTTCCCGGATCTGCGCTTGCTGGCGCAGAAAAAGAAATAACTGACGTCAGTTCGCGTGGTGTGTGCAAGTAGCTCCAGCGACATCTTCCCGGCTCCAACGACGCATGCGGAGCGGCACAACGATGCCTCCCGACACGCAGGGGTACTGCTGACAAAAAACTTTCTGGATCCAGTCTGACTCCTGGGGGTAACTCTAAGGTAAGGAATCTATCACTATGTGTTTCTTTCAGATGCTTGTTCTAAACAGGAAGTTTGGACTTCATTCTGGTATGGGCACATCTGTAAGAAGAATCAAAGACATGTGTTCCCTTAACTACACCGGTAAGTTGGATCCTATGGAGCCACATCATACAGGAATAAACATATTTAAGAGTCTCTTTCACCCTGACTGTCCTTAGGGCATTGCAATGGAGGATCGGCATGGGTGCCGGACAGGCAGGCACCATCAAAGGGCATGTACTCCAGGGTGGCTTGGACAGCTTCTCAAAAACCAGGGGGGCGTGAAGGCGAAGTACCACTGAATGAGCAATGGATCCACCTACTAAGTCCGTCTTATTGCAAACTTAGCTGCCTCTCGCTCATCCTGGAGTGTCTGTGTGAGTTTGCTCCGGGTCTCCTCTGGAAGCAATGCAAGCAGTGGTGCAACTGAATTCCACAACGCATGGGAAAAGCGGCCCAGAATGCATTCAGTGCTTACTGACTGTAAAGCTGAACTAGCTGAGGAGATGTTTCTTCCATAAGTTTCCAGCCTTTGGGACTCCCTGTCTGGAGGAATGTGAGGGAGGATGCTGAGGTCAGAGGAGGCTTTAGCAGCCTGCACCACAAAACTTCTTTGAGAGATAGGCCAGGTCCCAGGAGATGGGTTGATGTCTATGGGCTATGGACCAGTCAACAAGGGCCCCCATAACGGGCTTAGCCCAGGCCCCTAAAAAAAGGTCATACATTGCTTCACTGTAGGGGAGCACAGGTTCTACTCCCGTTCGGCCCTGGTTAACCACCTTTATCAAGGAGTCAGTGGTCACGTCTACAGAGGGAAGCTGCATGTCTAGGACTGCAGCTGCCATCTCCATCACCTCAGTCAGGGTGGAGCTCACCTCTGTATCAAGGCTGGGGGGGATCCAAAGGAGGTTGTAGCTGGCAAGAACTCAAGGCCACTAGACTCATACAGCTCCGTCAGCCAACTACCCTCTAGAGGAGGCTGGACAGTCTCGTCCAGGGGGTTCAGAAACTCCAACTCCTCTCCTGCACCTCCAAAAGCCTGTTATTCCTTAGGAAAAAAGTAAGGGACTGTTTAGAAGGAAGAGGGGAAGTGTCTGAGCTCGGCAGCACCACTGTTGCTGTACCCAATGTCATCTGGAGTGGGTGCGGCGGCGGGGTCTTGGTGTTGTAGTGGGTGATCAGTGCAGCGTTGGCTGATTGTATTTGGGCATTGCAGATGGGAATCCAAAAGGGCTGTGCACCAGAGATAGGACTACGGATCCAGAGGGCTTAGATGACACAGTGGGCAAACCCGAAAGCATGGATTCAGGTATGGCACCTCTGACCTCCTTGGGGCTCGAAAGCGCACCAGAGGGAGGAGGGAGCCAAAAGGTGACATGGATGGAACCATAGTAATCCTGCATCTAGGCCAGAGTCTCTTTCGTTCCAGGGAATTAATGGAGATGCCGGGTAGACAGAGGTGATATGTCTTTGACCGCTTGCAATGTGATGTCATATCTTTCGACATTGAGGACGACGGACAACCATGGGAACAGCTTTGTAATCAGACTCCTGAGACCGAATATGACGACAATGACGCGGGGTCTGCCAGTCGCAGTGGCAGGATCTACATGAGCCACTCCCGCAACCCCTTTGCATGAAGGCGACGGCAGGAGCGGGAATCCTTAGAGTCGTGGTGCTCCCCGAGACACCACATGTAAATAGTATGAGGGTCTGTGGCTGACATTTGCCTTCCACATGGCCTACAAGGTTTGAATCTCAAAGACATGAGTTATTTGACTACATTATTTTGAGGCAGGCTAACCAATGGCCTGAGGAACCGCTCCACGTTTGCGATGACTAGATGTTGTATATATATATATATATATTAATGCAAGGGATATTTTAGGGTTTAGGGGTGGGTGAGGGTATTGGTTGTGGCTAGGATATTTTTAGAATTTGGGTGGGTAAGGTAATTGGGTGGCAAGGGTATTTTTAGGGTTTAGGGTGGGTATGGGTATATGGATGGCATGGGTTTAGGGTGGGTAGAAGATTTTGGGTGACAAGGGTATTTTTAAGGTTTGGGTGGGTAGGGGTCTTTGGCTGGCAAGGCTATTTCAGGCTTTAGTGGGGATTAAGTTTAGGGTTAGGGGTCAATAAGGTTATATATAACCTTATTGACCCCAAATCTCAAACGCTTGCTTTCACTTTAGCCCCTGAGTGGGTGAATTTATTAAAAGATGTAAATATGGGAGTGGGGCCCTGCAGACGCCTCTCCATTTGGCTCATTTTAGGCTCATAGAGCCCTGGGGACCACCACCTCCCTGGTGCATTATAGAAATAGTGGAGGGGTCCATGCAGACCCTCCTCCTGTGGCTTTAATATGCCTCAGGGACTACCACCTTCCTCGGGCTAAATTAAAAAAGATGCCAGGGCCACGCGGACCTGCCTATGACCACCACCTTCCCAGGGTAAAAAACATATTTTAAACTCTGAGGGGCAGAGCGACCCCCCTCTCAAGCCATATATGGCCTCAGGGACCACAACCTCCCCAGGGCCAGCAGACTTCTGCTATCTCCAGAGGTGCCCACCCTTGGGATATAGCATTTTGCTTTCTCGTGGAGGGAGTTGTGACAGCTCCTGCCAAGCCAGAGCAAACACTAACTCCGCTCCCAGTAAGTGGGAGCTGTCAAACTGCTCCCACTTGCAGGGAGCAGAGTTTTTATCTGTTTCCCTGCCTGCTGCTTAGTGGGCAGAGAAACAAATGAAAGAACTACTCTCACATGCAGTAAGCAGCATTTTTGGAGTCTCTCTATGTGTGGGAGCAATGCCAACCCGGCTGGAGGGGGTGAGCAGGCAGGGACTGTGAGGGGCATTTAGGCTCTCTCGTGGTCCCAAAATAGTACACTGGGTGCTCCGGGTTGGCTCCAGGGCACCCAGGGCTAAAATCGGCCCGGGAGGAAGTCACACAGATCCCCTCCTTTACTAAGTCTTTGCCGGGCCATGAGGGAGCGACCCCTGACCCTGCTTGCAGGCCATGTCACTCCCCACGCCGCACAGCTCCGCCAGTTGTGCCTGTGCCTTCACCTGCTGCCTCCTGCCTCGCATGTCCACCGCTGCTGCTGCCCTGCTGACTCGTGTTGTCTGCCGCTTTCATTGCTCATCTTGTGGTTTGTACTGTAATCTTCACCTGTACTGTAATATTCACTGTTCATGGTTTCCCCCCCTTTTTGCTCCCGCCACTGCTCCCCACGGCCCCACCCGCTTTTCTTCTGTATCCCGCTCCATTCCCCGCCCCGCCACCCAGATGCTCCTCCCTCCCTCCCTCCTTGCCTTAAATGGCGGCTGCTGTGCGGCCGTGCCGCTGGCGCACCAGAGGCGCGCCAGATGCAAACCCGACTGCGCCCGTCCACACCTGGATCGTGCCCAGCGCCAGAACCCCTGGCCCTCGCACCCGCCACAATGCCAGACTCCGATACAACATCAACACCCTCCACGCTCTCAACACCGGCCAAAGCCACCGCTGCTTCCAGGCTACCGCGAAACGCACCCACGGACCCTTCTCCTGCCACACCTGCACCTTCACACGCTGCATACTCCTCAACACCCACTCCGCACGCAAACACGCCGTCGAGCTCTGGAACCTACTCGACACCGCCACCCCGGACGTTGCCTTCCTGACTGAGACCTGGTGGAACAACTCCTCGGCACCTGACATCGCCATAGCCATCCCGGACGGCTACAAGATCTTCTGCAGAGACCGCACCAACGGGATGGGAGGAGAAATAGCCATCGTCCACAAGTCCACCCTCCAGGTCATCACGCTCGCAGACGACTCCCTCAACTCCGCAGAACACCTTCACTTCCGAATCCACACCAACCCCAACACCACCCTCAGAGGAACACTCATCTACAAACCTCGTGTTCCCCGGGCCCTCTTCAGCGACTCCGTCGCCGACCTCGCCAGCACCCACGAACTCGCCTCCATGGACTACATCCTCCTCGGGGACCTGAACTTCAACCTCGAGAACAACAACGACGCCAACTCCACCACCCTGATCGACAACCTCGCCAACCTCGGCCTCAGACAACTCATCACCGAACCCACCCACGCCGCCGGACACATGCTCGACCCAGTCTTCTCCACAAGCACCAACGTCGCCTTCAACCACACAACCGAACTCAACTGGAATGACCACTTCACCTTCAAGAAACCAACAACGCACCACCGCACCCAACAGCTGCCTCACCGCTGCTGGAGCAAAGTCACCATAGAACAGCTGACCTCCACCCTCACCCAGAACCCACCCACCGACCCCTCCGACACAGAAGCCGCAGCCAGAAACTTCAGACAGTGGATCGACGACTGCGCCAACACCCTCGCCCCGATCAAGAAACCCTCCATCATTCACCCCAGCAAGAAAGCCGCCTGGTTCACCCAAGAACTCCAGATTTCCAAACGAACATGCCGGAAGCTGGAGAAGAAATGGCTCCACGACCGTGCACCAGACAGCCCACAAGGATGCCACCTGCAAACATCACCACCTCATCAGAACAGCCAAGAGATCGTCCTTCAAAACTCGACTGGACAACAACGCACACGACAGCAAAGTACTTTTCAACATAGTGAAGGAACTCTCCAACCCCAGCGCGAACACCAACGACATCACGCCCTCGCAAGACCTGTGCGACTCACTGGCCACCTTCTTCCACCGCAAGATCACTGACATCCACGACAGTTTCAACTCCGCATCCACCACGACCACAACAGACCTCACCTTGAACGCAACCTGCACCAACCAGCTGACCTCCTGGTCCCACGTCAACGACGAAGAGACACGCAAGGTCAGGAACTCCATCCACTCAGGATCTCCGTCAGACCCCTGCCCATACCACAACAAAGCTGACGCAGCCATCGCACCCCAACTGCGAAAGATCATCAACATCTCCTTCAACACAGCGACATTCCCGGAAAGCTGGAAGCACGCCGAAATCAACGCCCTCCTCAAGAAGCCCAAGGCGGACCCCAAAGACCTCAAGAACTTCCGGACCATCTCCCTGCTCCCTTTCCTGGCGAAGGTCATCGAGAAAATCGCCAACATACAACTGACCCGCCACCTTGAGGATAACATCCTAGACCCATCCCAGTCCGGATTCAGATGCTACCACAGCACCGAAACTGCCCTCATCGCCGCCACAGATGACATCAGGTGCCAGCTAGACAACGGCAAAACTTCAGTCCTCATCTTCCTGGACCGGTCAGCCGCTTTTGACACAGTCTGCCACCGCACACTAAGAACACGCCTCAAAGAAGCTGGAATCCAGAAGAAGACCCTGGACTGGACCACATCCTTCCTCTCTGGCAGAACCCAGAGTCCGTCTCCCGCTCTTCCGATCCGAACCCACCGACATCATCTGCGGCGTACCCCAGGGCTCATCCCTCAGCCCGACTCAGTTCAACGTCTACATGGCCCCCCTCGCACAAGTGGCCCGCCAGCACGACCTGAACATCATCTCCTACGCCAACGACACCCAGCTCATCCTCTCCCTCACCAAGGACCTGCACACCGCCAAAACCAACCTCCACGAGGGAATGAAGGCCGTCGCCGACTGGATGACGAACAGCCATCTGAAACTGAACTCGGACAAGACGGAGGTCCTCATCCTAGGCTCCCACAGACCACGCACGCAACCTAGGATTCATCCTCGACTCCTCCCTTGCCATGTCAAAGCAGGTCTACCCCATCTCCTCCTCCTGCTACAACACCCTCCGCATGCTCCGCAGGATCTACAAATGGATCCCGAGTGAAACAAGAAGAACAGTGACCCAAGCCGTCGTCAGCAGCACGCTGGACTACTGCAACGCACTATACGCTGGTATCCCGGCCAAACACCTGCGACGACTATAACGCATACAAAACGCCTCTGCTCGACTGATCCTCCACGTCCCCGGCCACAGCCACATCACCTCCCACCTAAGAGACCTACACTGGCTCCCCGTCAACAAGAGGATCACCTTCAAGCTCCTCACCCACGCTCACAAAGCACTCCACAACACCGGACCGGCCTACCTGAATGACAGACTCAACTTCTACACCTCCACCCGCCAGCTCTGCTCCGCCAGCCTCGCCCTTGCTGCAGTCCGCGTAGCCAACGAATGACATCCGGTGGCAGATCCTTCTCCTTCCTCGCCGCAAAGACCTGGAACACCCTCCCCACCCACCTGCGGTAGACCCAAGACCTGCTCACCTTCAGAAGGCTCCTCAAAACCTGGCTCTTCGACCAGTAGCAGCACCTCCCCCCCTCAGCGCCTTGAGACCCTCACGTGTAGGTAGCGCACTTTACAAATGATTGATTGATTGATTGATTGATTGATGAGATATGGGATGGGGGGTCTGGGGCCGAAATCGACCTGGGGAGGAGGGCCGCGTTGTTCCCCCCCATGTTGTCATGGCCCCAGTGGATGAGGTCCCCAGGGCTAAAATCGGCCCAGGAAGGAGGCACGAAGGTCATCTCCCTCATTAGGTTTGGGTGGGCCACGGGGTTTGAAGTCCCCAGGCCTATTCTGGCCCTGATGCTCATTTCACAGATATTAAACTTCAATGGGAAGCACTTACAAATACAAACTTAGCAGGTGCGCCAGTTGAAGCTCCACTTCTGTAAAGGACTTGGAAAAGGTAAAGCAAGTGTGTTTTCTCTGCAATTCCATATTGAAGGATGAACTAAAATGCTTTGATCCATTGGAGCGCATTCTGCAGTGACTGTGATGAGTGGGTCGTTTCCTGTCCTTACCTAGTGAGAGCAGAGTCCATGGAGCCCTTAAATTTGCTACTGGTATTCAAATTTACAAATCACTTGGAAGCTTTGCCGTTTGGTCCTGCCCACTTTACTAGTATGCAAAGGCCTTCCTTGCTTGTGCTAGGATGTTGAACAGCTTCACAAGCTGCCACCTCAGTGGGTATTTTGCTGATTCTGATGAGGCGTTCTTGATACAGAGGAAGATGAGGACATCTCTACCAAACAAAGAAGCACCCACTTCATATAGTTATAGTTTTCATTTTCTTGACATTGTATTGTTTGGTGGAGATTTACCTCTTTGTCTTCTTTATAGGTGGATTAATTTCTCATGCTCCATTACTCCAGTTGTAGTGTAGAATATGTACTGGATATTTACCCAAGGAGGTAGCATTTAGTGATTAGCCAGTAGAAAGTACTCCACTTGTGTAGATATTTTGTGCAAAAGTGTAAACTCTTGTTGGATAAAGGGGCTGGTGCAATTTCTTTGTGACCCAGTCACTCACACAGCTACTGACATACCTTCACCAACTCTTAGACACTAACTCACACACTCAGGCCCTCACTCACCCACCGATAGACCCACTCAGATTCTGATACACCAATTCACAGACACACTTAGATACTCTGACACCACTCACAGAACCACTCACACACCTACTCACAGACCCATTCACACACCTACTCACAAACCTAATCAGACACTCTCACATGCACTCATAGACCCACTGAGACACCCATGCACACACTCACAGATACTCACCAACCTGCTCATGTACCCACTCACAGAACCACTCAGACACTGTCACAGCCACTCATAGACCAACTGAAACTCATTCACCCACTCACAGACCCGCTCAGAAACAACACCCACTCAGAGTACCATGTAGGAACTCATACACCCACTTATAGGCTACTCATACTCTCTCACACCCACTTACAGACCTAGTCAAAGACTCACACACACCCATTCACAGAGCCACTCAATGACTAATATATCCACTCACAAACTCATTCAGACACTCATGCTCTCACTCAAAGACTGGATCACACACTCCTAGAATCACTCACAAACCCACTCAAACACTCATTCAGACTCTCATGCACCCACTCATAGACCCACTCAGACACTCATAAACCTACTCACAGACCCATACAGCCAATCACATTCACAGACAGCCAACCACACACATTCTCAAAGGTTACAGTAACAAAATAAAATTCAATAAAAAACAAAGGTTACAGGGACATTATAGTTAGTAATTAACATTAAAAAAACTTAGAAATTCACTGAAAAAAAACAAAGGATACAGGGATATTATAGTTGTTTTTTCCCCTCACTTGTGGGCATTCCTTACCTAAGGTTTTCATTTTCCTTTTCATATTTATTTTTCTTGGTAAATGTATGGGTGACTATTTGCACCCTTAAGCATGGGAGTCTTTTTGCACCCTGCGTTAGAAACAGTGTCCTTTTGTTGGTTTAAAATGTATGCATTAGGAGCAGGGACACTGGACCTTCAATGGCTCCTAGGTCCCCCCCCTTTTTTGTACGACATACATTGTACGGTGGTACAGCCGAGGGACCTTACTATCCCTTTTTCTTTCTTTGTCTTAGGCACACGAGTACCTATTACATTGACACCTATAGTAGTTTTCGCACTCCGCCTTGACTCACTTGTGACGGCGGGAGATCAGCAATTCCATTTTACTCCCCAAAGTGAGAACCATAGGGTTAGGGCCACGAGGGTACGCAGAGGCTCTGCTTACCTCTTTCATTTGTTTACTATTTTGATTCAACACGAATGGCTATATTGGATGTCTGGGACGCCCACGAGGATGTTATGATTAGATATTGAGTGCCAGTCAGTCAAGTTATGCTCTGCTTCCACCTCTATGTAGTGGGCATATATGGTGATTTGCCTACAACAGCTTCATGCTAATTAAAATGTCTGTGGATATGGACAGGGGAGTAGTTCTCCCGATATTTACACATATGTACTTCACCACCGTTAGCGCCCACGTTTTGTGCTAAAATCCCAGAGGTCTAGCTGGGATAGGAAACCTCGTAGACGCCAGACCTCTTCATTTCTTTAGTACTATGCTGTGCCATTATGATTTTATTACTAGCATATGTAATGAAGGGGAAGGCGCGTAGAAGGTAGTTATAGGAATATTGCCACAGCAGTTCTTTGTTGAACGAGAATTTTTGTGCGCATGGATCGGGGAGTAGAGCTCCGGTGATGTGCACATCCGCACTTTATGACTGTTGGAGCGCATGCACTGTGTGTGAGAACCCCAGATGTTAAGCCGGAAGATGTAACCACCCAGACAGCTACATTTTATTTAAACTACGTTGTGCCTCATTAGTTCATGACTGGCAAATGCGATGGAGGGGTAGGTGCGGTGGAGGGAGCCTGGGTACCAACTCGTAAGTTGATTAATTATGTGACCAGATCTTCTGAGCCATACAGCTTAGTACCATTTGTGCTTTGTAGGTAGATACACTCATTTTTGATTACTCTGTGTAATAATAATAATAATCCTGAGTTTATACAGCGCATGGTTACACTAGCCAGTGTGTCCCTGCGCTAGTCAGTGGCCTCAGCATCCCACCTTACAGCTTCCATAACCCCAATCACTAACTAACCCCTAGGGAAAAGAAAGGTTTTTAATTCCTTCCGGAAGGCCACCTTCAAAGTCTCCACACGGAGCCTGAGGGGTAAGGTATTCCATCTACGTGCCGCAAGGAAACCGAAGGATCTACCTCCCATTCTGGCTCTTTTGGTTTTAGGAATCTGCATCAAACCAGCACCCTGCGACCGCAGCAGCCGAGTAGGAGTGTACAATGTGAGCAAGTTGCACAGGAAACAAGGTCCTTTCCCCTGCGTGATCCTATGGCTAACGCAGAGAGCTTTAAACTGGATACGCTCCCTAATAGGCAGTCAGCGAAGAATCTCCAGAGCTTTTTTAGAGGTGGATCTCTTAGGTAGCATCAACACCAGTCGGGCGGCAGCATTCTGAATATGCTGTAGACTCTGAAGACACTTCACATTTGCTCCCAAGTAGAGGACATTCCCATAGTCCAGCCTGGAAGTAACCAAGGCATGGACCAGGGCCCTCCTAGCTGACACGGGGAGCAAATCAAGCGTCTTTTTAAGACTCCGTAGAATGCCAAAGCAGGTTCCGGCCACACGTCTGGTGTGATACTCAAAGGAGATTTTAGAATCGATCCAAATTCCGAGATTTTAACTTGATCCTTGGGTACAGGTAGAGGGCCCAAAGATTGAGGCCACCATGCTGATGTCCAGACAGACGGAGACTTGGCCACAATCAACACCTCCGTTTTGTCCCCGTTCAATCTGAGAAAGTTATCAGACATCCATCCAGCTAAGTCTTGGAGACAGGACGCAAACCTGCTGGCAGCATGCTCAGCCGGTTGTGTCAAAGCCACAACCAGCTGCGTATCATCTGCATACGTCACCACTTCCACTCCATATTGCTCACTTATTAATGCCACAGGCGCCATTTAAAGATTAAAAAGGGTGGGGCTCAGACTGGAACCCTGAGAAACCCCTTGATTCAAGTCAAAAGCCTCCGACCTGTGAGGCCCTTGCTCAACACGAAAGCTGCGCTTGTGGAGAAAAGAGTCCAGGCAGTCCCATGCGCTCCCTACCACTCCGCCCTTCCTCAGGCACTGTAGCAAGGTGTGATGCGCCACAGTGTCGAACGCGGCACTGAGGTCGAGAAGAATCAGTGCCACATTCCGACCCTCATCCACATGTCCCCGCAAGGCCTCTGTAGAAAACAGCAAGGCAGACTCTGTTCAGTGGCAGGCAAGAAAACCCGCCTGAGAGGGATGTAGGAGCCTATGAGCTTCAATATGTGCTGTAAGTTGCTGATTGACCAATTTTTCAGCTATTTTGGCAAAGTAAGGAAGGAGTGATATTGGTCGCAAATTGCTCAGTTGGGTCATACTAATCTGTTGCTTTTTCTTAAGTGGAAGCACCACAGCCTGTTTCCAGGTTATCGGCACCCTCCCAGATCCAAATGACAGTGTTAGCAGATGGCTTATATAAGGTGCTAACGCCTCAATATTTCCTCTCAGAATTTTAGCTGGGGCGGGATCTTTAGGTGAGCCAGATTTCACACCTCTAGCTACTTTAATCAGCAGATCCTCATCAGGAATCATCAGTGTATTTTACAGCACGGTCATGTGCGGGCGTCCATCACGCTTGCCGTTAGAGGGATTGTCTCAGCAGGATTAGGTAAGCACACTGCAGGCATTATTATTCCCGTGTGTTACCAGCCTAGTCATCATGGCGGGACTGCTATCTTTACTAGGTAGCATGTCTCTGGTTTACATTGTTTGGGATGCCATATAGGGATGGTACTTGATTTAATATCTGTGATAGGTTTGTCTTGTGTGCTGGTTAATTCTTCATCCTTTTCCTTATTGGAAGCAATGGGCACATAACTGTGGCACATTACGAGGCATCAAGTTGTAGTGATGTCTATATCTGTGGTCTATTTTCTCTCTCCTAGGTATCAATGAGGAGCAGCTTCCATCTTACAGCTGTTGTCACACTGAGGGTATACAGGTTGCTGTTCCGCCCTGACTGAGATAGAGGGTATTTTATTTTTAATTTTCTTGACATTGTATCACGTGCACCTCACTTGTTTTAATTATTTTTGGTCCTGAAGAAGCACGAATGACCCTCTTTGGGCTGGACAAGCGCAAAACATGTTGACCTATGACCAGTGATACCCGGGCATAGTGAGCATTTGGGGATAGGTTTTATTCAGTGGTTTTTAAACTGTGAAGGGTACAACATTTACCATGTCGCTGCATGTTGACCCTTTTTAACACATTCAGTATTTTGCACCCACCTTTTTCCCTTCTTTTCTACCCTCATTGGACCCACTACCCCACACACTCTCATACACCATCCGGCAGTCCTTTAAAAGATCTCCTATAAAGTGACCCTTTCGGGGGGCCCGTAGGGAATTGCAGCGCTGGCCCTATGAGGAACAACTGCCCAATGATGAAGCATGACACTCCTTGGGGGGTATGAGGGTATTAGAAGACGAAAATTGTTTTTTCCCCTCACTTGTAGGCATTCCTTACCTAAGGTTTTCCTTTTCCTGTTGGTATTTATTTTTCTTGTTAAATGTATGGGTGACTATTTGCATCCTTAAGCATGGGTGAGTTTTTTGCACCCTGCGTTAGGAACAGTGTCCTTTTGTTGGTTTAAAACATTATGGTTAGGCTTAAATTTCACTTA
Source organism: Lissotriton helveticus (assembly GCF_964261635.1). NCBI lineage: Eukaryota > Metazoa > Chordata > Amphibia > Caudata > Salamandridae > Lissotriton > Lissotriton helveticus. The sequence goes on from NC_136067.1 coordinate 49,920,262, forward strand.
TACCAAACCAGTGAAATTCAGTAGTTATAGTTACCTAAGCTAAGTATAATTTACAGCCCGCAATGTACTGCTGATGACAGCATATATTACATCACTCTAGAAAGGGTCAGTGACATCACTGATGACATCTCAAATTGCATCACTGATGACATCTTCCAGTGAGTGTTAGTGTTTTCTAAATGTTTATGAGTGGTAAACATGTATACTCACCTACCACAACACTTAAATGTATTTAGTAGGTACTACTAATGAGTGACACTACTACTATCATATATTATGTGAGTGGCTGTGGGACTGCTTTTGTTCATGTGTGTCTGGGTGTGAAATACTTACATTTTCGGTGTGAGGGCATGTGGGATAAAGGCATATGTATGTTAACATTTTACGTGGAAAAGGCATACATGGTAAAGACAAATGCATTTTAATCTATGCATTGTAAAGGCATGCATAGTAATAGCATGCGTGGTTCCATCATACAACCTTCCGGCACATGCTACATCTCCGCTAAAACTTCTTCCTATGTTTTTTCTTATGTCATCTGTTACACCAGGAGCTTTCACCGAATCAAGACAACCTCCCCTACAACAAAATTAGAAGTATAAGGCTTGGCTCATGGAATAGTGCTAACTGGGGTCTAATTAAAGTAGAAAGGGATGTAAACAAATATCTATTGCAGTTCAATCTATTTGCCTACAAGAAACATGGGCAAATTAACCTATTGTATTAATTAACAAACTGTTTACCATCCCAGTTCATAAAAGTGCTGTCAAAGGTCACCAAGCGGAAGGACTAGCAATATTCTACCGATTCTCCATGAACTGTAAAATAGAGTGAATAAGATCAGACAAATCATGGATTCTGGAGATTTCAATTAAATTCCCAAATACGTGCCGGCAGAACCTACTTATGTTTCATATATATTTGCATTTAGACAGACAGTCTCTCCAAACCAAAGAGGATTATTTATCAGCCATCTTTACAAAATCATCATGGAAAACATACAGGCAGAAATATTAATATCAGGAAACTTCAACCCGAACGTGTTCATCTTCTACAACATCCTATGATGAAAGAGGCAGATGGATTTATTATGGAACATCCTACCACCCCTATTCCCTCCTCAATGCCGAAATGCAATAGGGGATACACTAGAGGAAGGTCTTCGTGCACTGGGGCTGTGAGCCCTGAATGGCCGGCATAGTATGGATCAACCTTCAACATTCACACACATCACTACACGCTCCTGTCAGTGCCCCAATTCAAACAGCTGATAGAGTTTCAAATAGAACACCACCTAGAAAGTGGCCATTTCCCACAAAGGTTGGTGCTCCAAATTCAAGAAAATAAGGTCAATCGTGCTACTCCGATGGGAGATGGAGTGACTGCCACCAGGGCAAGCTGAATCCCTTGAAACGCCAATGTGGAGTAACATCTGGCCATCTGGAGGAACCACCTTGGGGAGGACTGCTCAAATTATCAAAGCATGATAGCAGTGGGAAATTAGCCTTTTAGCCATGCAATCTGGGATAAAGCAATGGGCAATGGCAATCCTCCACAAGGAACTAAGGGCATTGATGTGCAAATAGAATAATCACACATCCGAATCCATTGATTGTATGATGACTTGGTATGCAACCAGCGTATGCATCGAAAAGCTGAGGCAACATTACAAAAAGCTAGTCTAGGAAGCAAAACAAGCCGTGAATAAAAACTTCCTACTAAGGGCTTCAAGACCAGATAAAAGTCAGCAACTTTGGAAATGGGTGAATAATCTTACAACTTCAATACAACCGCTGAGACAAAACCAACTGACCAGCACAAATGAGAATCATATGTAGCTAGCTGATAAAGCTCCACTGGGACAACCCAGGTACCAGCTTCTCGCCCTCTTAAAATAGTAACAACAATGAGCAATCCAACACAAGTACTAGCACCTGGAACGCTCAAAGAATTTCTAACAACGGACATCCCATCGGAATCAGCGGCAGACTGGTGTATCTTTGGAGCCACTCCATTTACCCTGGAGAGAATTATTCCAAAAGGAATAATACATGTAGCCCCAGGGCCAAATGGCCTTCCCACTGCAGTTTTCAAAGATGACTTGCACTTTTGGAGCACTGCAATGTGGAGTGTGTTTGATAACATACTCCTAACCAGCACGATTCCTCCATCACGGGAAAGGGCTTATATAGTACCCATACACAAAAAAGGAAGCAGGGATGAATATGAGAATGACTGATTGATAGCCCTGCTTGACGTGGATGCCAAACTTTTTGCTCACTGAATTTACAAGGCCTCCTAATATAGGCCAGCCAAGTGAATGTAATACCATAGACACAGAAGGGCTTTTGTAAAAATGCAGGAACCTTTGTAATACATAAAACCCTGGCTAACATATGAGCTTTTAAATTGACTATAAAAAAGTGTCTGATAGCATTCACAGGGCTAAGCTATGGCAAAAAATGAGTAATTGGGGTCACCCATCGATAATATTAAACCTCATCATCACCCTTTATCTCAACAATTGGAACCAAGATAAACTTAGTAGGGAAAGCACACTACCTACAGAGTCCCCATAAACAAAGGACTGAAACAAGGTTGCGTTCTGGACCCTATCCTTTTCAATATATTCAGGGTAGATATCGGACCTGCTCTGAGAAACCCCAAAACTAGCCCTCAGAGATTTAATGGCCAATCACAGCACATTTTGCAATACGCTGATGACACAGAATTTCTGGACTTCTCTGACGATGGGCTTCAAAACTCTCTTAACAATCTTTCTTCCTACTGTAAATTAAATGGTTTAGAAATCAATCCAGAAAAAAATTAAAATTGCAACCTTCACAAGAATATATAAGTGACTTTCCTGGTCCCAAAAAATGCGGAGCATATTTTTGACAAGGCCAAATCATGAAAGTATTTTGGTATTGAGTTTCAGGTCTTCAAAACATCACTCATTCATCAGGAAGCTTGGCAAAAATGGGCCACAGGGATCACAGCTCGCCTCTGCAAAATTGAAAATCACATCCCCCCTTGCAACCACCATTAAAGTCATGCCTTAATTCGTTTAGCACCTTGAAATATTTCCAGACAAACTTGGGAGCTGGTTAAATAAGCAACAATCAGACTTTTTCTTAAAATATTCAGATTACCAAATGACACCAGAAAACCCCAGATAAGGCTTGAATTTGTTCTCACATATCAAATATTGGCACAGAGGGCTGCTGTGTTGAAACTTTGGTTTAAATTAAAATAAAGATGAAGGGGGAGCCTTAGATTTCACCTGGGCAAAGATCTGTTTAACTCACTGTTGTCACCATGGCAGGTTACAGTGTGGAAGGTATTAGAAGACCTACAAATAAACCAACGTATCAGATTGGGTTTTTAAATCAATCTTAGTAAAGGAAGCAAAGATATTGTCAGTAAAGGAAGATCTCAGGGCCCTACAATTAAAAGCCCTTAACCAATATACAGTAACAACCTACTCCGAGATGAAGCCCAACCTTATTTGTCTCTACCTCAGGCAAGAAACTGTAAGCCCAAGTTTTTAAGTTTACGGATGGGTCTCTTTAATGTCGGAGAAGTGGTACAAGGTAACACCGGGTGTTTCTGTCCTTTTCTGAAGGAATCTTGGCCCCATTTACTATGCACTTGCCCCTCTTTTGAATGGGAAAGACGCCTCTGGCTGAAGACTTTATTTACAGAACTTCAGGTACATAGCAGTCAAGAGGCAGACAGCAGACTACTGCCTGCATAGTGAAGCAAGACTTAACTGCCAAAGATTTCTGGAAGAACAAAATTACTTTCCATAATCTCAAATTTCACATTGGCCATGAGAACGTCCATTGTAAAATTTGCTGATACCGCCCCTAAGCTTACAAAACTGCTTATCATAAATTAGGCACTTTAAATGTGAGAATTTTCACCCCTTTTCTGACATTCACTGAGTCATCATGATATATTATTGGGGATAAAATTATTTTAATTACTCAGACAACTAATCACTGACCCATACAGAAACTCACGTTCCCACTCACACATCCATACAGCCTCTTAGACACCAACTGACAGACAGATACAGACATTCACACAACCCGTCACTCACTGATTCTTTCACTGAGACATCTAATCACTCACTTATATAGTTAGTCACACACCTACTCAATCATCCAATCAGGCATTCATACGCACACTGATTCACCATTACACATTGGTATATAATTTAACACTCAAACTTTTTTAAAACACTCACATTCAGTGGATGATGTCATCAGTGATACCATTTGAGATGTCATCAGTGATGTCACTGACCATGTCATGAGTGATGTAATATGTGAGGTCATAAGGAGTGCAATGCGGGGGCGAGGGGTATAGTTAGCTCACTAACTAAAACAGCTAAATTTGTCTGGTTTTGTATGAGTGAAACCTGAGCCTAACTATAACATTTTGTAACGTTTGATATTTTCAGTAAATTTCTAAGATTTTTTAAAATTCCATTTCCTAACTATAACGTCCCTGTAACCTTGATTTTTTTCTGTAAATTTCTATGATTTTTTAAATGCTAATTCCTAAATATAATGTCCTTGTAATCTTTTTTTCAGCGCATTCCTATAGTTAGTAGCTGCGTTAGCAGACTGGTGGTGAAAGGGGGGTGGACCTCCACCAGCTCTCAGGAATCTCACTGTGTAGGATTTACAGAAGATACCAGGAAGGCTTCTTGGCCCCCAAGGCCACTCAAGAGTAAAGTGGTGTTTGCAGAGTGGTGGAGAAAGGGGAAGTGGCCTCTGAAAACAACTTGGCAATCCCGCTGTGTTGGACTTATTGGAGATAACAGGAAGACTAGTTGGTTCCCGGACGTCCCTAGGGGCCAACTACGACTCCTGTTACCTCCAGCAGGTCTCACACAGCAGGATTGCTGAGATCAGGTAGGAGGCCATGCTTCCTTTCTCCACCACTCCGTAAAAACACCTCCTGGTGAACTACTAGTAGGGGGATGAAGTCCCCTTGGCTATTGAGGTTTCTTGGGGGCCAACTACCCCTCCTGTTACCTCCAGCAAGTCCCACAAAGTGGGTTTGCTGAGAGGTTTTCATTGGCCACGCCCCCTTTCTCCACCACTCTGCAAATGCACCTCCTGGTGCACTACTAGTTTGGGGAGACAGCCCCCTTGGCTCTTGGGGGTCCCCGGGGGCTAACAGACCCTCCTGTTACCTCTAGTAAGACCCACATAGGTAGATAGCTGAGAAGTCGTCAGAGGCCACGTCCTCTTTCTCCACCATTCTGCAAATACTTCCCCTGGTGCACTGCTGGTTGGGGGAAGAAGTTCACTTTAGTCCTGAGGCCATCAGAAGATAAGGTGACCTCATCCCCCCACCAGCAGAGTGCTAAGAGGTGCGTTTGCAGAGTGATGGAGAAAGAGGGCATGGCCTCCGAACAAATTTCACCAATCCCGCTTTGTGGGACTTACTGGAAGTAACCGGAGGGCTTGCTTGCCCCCAAGGACCCTCTTGATCCAAGGAGGCTTCATCCCCCCAACCAGCAGTGCGCCAGGAGGCACGTTTCCAGAGTGGTGGAGAAAGGGGTCTCTTTTAAAAAATATATATTTTCTTTTTTTTAGTGAAGCTGGGCTGCGTAGCCCCGCCTCCTGGGCCTATTCTGGCCCCGGGGCTTGCCCCTTTTTTTTTTTTTTTTAAATACGGAGTGGGGCTTCCCGGCCCCCTTCCTGGGCCAATTTTGGCCCAGGGGACCCAATCTCCCAGAGCCAGGCCTCTACTGTGGCTGCCCTGGAACCACCCAGGGCACCCACTCATATATGTTTGGGACAGCGGGGGGAGCGTCAAGGCCCCCGTGGTCCCAGCTGGCTGCACGGGTTCTGCGGGAGCCGGTGCACAAGTTACTACTTGTGTAACGGTATATCTGTAAGAGACATTAGTTAGTATTAGATTCCTTACCTTAGAATATCCCCAGGCGTCAGACTGGATCCAGAAATTTTTGCGTAGCAGTACCCTTGTGCGTCGGTAGGCGTCGTCTGCGGCTCCGCGTCCGTCGTCGTGGGCGCCGTGATGACGTCGTCGGAGTACTTAGACGCCGCCTCCGCGTGCTGACGTCAGTTCTTAGACACAGCTTTTCCGCGCCAGAAACGCAGAGCCATGTTAAAAACCAACACTGGTGCCATTGGAGGCGGTGGCAGTGTCTCCCAGACCCGCTGTGTACTCGACAGTAGTGTAAGACCTCAGTCTGTCTATCTGGCCTGAATGCGAGGGCTGCGAGGAGCTAGGGAATAATTTTAAAATTTGGTATTTTAAACTTGCGATTGATTTTAAAAATCGTTTTGTACTTTGAGATTGATTTACTAATCTATATTGATTCATTGCACCACATTCCCTAACACTCTCCCCCGCACTGCCTGGGCTCGATATTGCAGCCTGCCCGCCCCGGTCCGACTCGGCAATTATTGCCGTAGAGCGGAGGGCGGACAGGCAAGAGCAAGGCACACGAAGATTCCACTTCCGCCAGAGCGGAGGTCAGCGCTCTAGTTGCCAACGTCCTCAGGGCTATTTAGCCACGCCTCCCCTTTAAGCGCGCAGCGGTTGCGCGCAGGGTGGCGCCTTTCGAGCGCGCCTAAGAAGCGCCGAAGAAAAGCCCGTCTGCGCCCGTCCGCGACAGGACGGGGCGTAGGGGCTAGGTCCCTGGGGCATGGCCAACGCATCGGTGGGTACACATTTCATTTCGTATTCTGCTAGGTCTCTACGCCAGTATCAACCCATCAGTTCCTGTGTTATACGTGTACCGGGTGAGCAACTTGAAGGCTGCTTTTCTTGCCGCCAATGTCGCTATCAATCAATGGTGCTAACTGGCAGCTCTCATGTTAAAGCTACCAGATCCACTTCCCCCATAGAACTGAAGTGTTTCCTCCTTAATGTCCGGTCCCTTCCCAAACACCAAGTCCAGATTTGGGACTTGATTCATTCTAAGCAACCTGACATATGTTTCCTCACGGAAACATGGATGAAACCCCATACTACCACCGCAATAACATTAGGGGTTCCAGTGGGCTATAAAATTATACACGTGGATAGGCCTATTAAAACTGGCGGAGGATTAGCTATTATTTTTAAAGATACGGTTAAGATAGTAATGATAGAACAAAGCTTTACCCCTCTTTTGGAAATCATGATATTCAAAATTAATCTGACCAGTAATGTCTCATGGAAGGGTGCACTAGTATATCATCCACCGGGACAGAATCAAGACCTTGCACTGTCTCTTCTAGAATTACTGGCCCCCCATGTAAGAGCTAAGGAGGACTTTCTTCTCCTTGGAGATTTTAATATACATATGGATAATCCTGAAGATCATGAATCCATACAGTTAACAGCAGACCTGTCTAATCTCGGATTAGAGATAAAAAATAGGGGAGCAACGCATACAGCTGGTCAGACCCTTGACTGTATTTTTTCCAATTGCACCAAAATAAGGTGCCTCCCTGCTACAGAGATTTTCTGGACCGATCACTCCTTGATTGAGTTTTACTTGGCAAGATCCAGTAAACAACAATCTAGAATACCACCTCCCCCTATTTTACGACGCCAATGGTATAAAATATCAGCTGAAAATCTGCGCCAACATTGGCAACAACCCCAATTTTCCGAAGGTGATTCTGCTGAAGAAGCACTAGGAAAATATAATGAATCCCTTAAGTCTGCTATTGACTCTCTTGCCCCGCTAAAACTTCATAGACAGTTTCCTCCCACTAAACAAGAAAAGTGGTATACTCTTGACCTCAGGAAGGAAAAACAGAAATGTAGGAGGTTAGAAAAAACTTGGAGGAAATCAAAAAATGAGCAGGAAAGGAAAATGTTTTTAGAGGCCCAGGCAAATTATTATAAAAATATAAAGCTTGCTAGAAAAAATAATCTATCCTTACAGTTGGAAGAGGCAGGTAATTGCCCTAGGGAATTATTTAAAATCTTGCTAAGCTTTGTAAAGCCATCAGCTAGTGAGAGCCCTGATGAAGCCTCACAGACATTGTGTGAGGAGATCTCCAAGTTCTTTGAGGACAAAATAAACCTGATTTATGATAAAATCTTGGCCTCACAAGGCGCAGTAACAGTGTCCCCCCCCCCCATGTACACCTCCGGCACTGTCCAAAAACACCTTTCTTGCTATTCCACCAGTTAGTGATTTAGATCTTCCCCTCCTCATTAACCATATGAAAACTGGCTCCCCAAGCGATCACCTGCCTGCTAAAATGGTGGCCCCTCTTATTTCCATCTTGGGGCCTTCCATTCAGTCAGTTATGAACACCTCGCTGACGAAAGGACAAGTTCCGAGAGAATGGAAGATAGCGGTGGTAAACCCTATCAGGAAGAAGGCGGCCTCCCCCTGGACAGATCTGTCCAACCTTCGGCCTATTTCCCTCCTACCCTACATCGGAAAGATGACGGAGAAGCACGTAAACACCCACCTATCGAGCCATCTTGAAGCAGTAGAAGGCCTGGACCCCTCCCAATCTGGGTTCAGGCCAAATCACAGCACCGAATCAGCCCTACTGGAGGTCACCAATAACATCAGGTTGACACTAGACAGTGGGGGCTCTATGATTCTGGTGCTGTTGGATTTGTCTGCTGCTTTCGATACGGTGTCCCATGAAGTGCTTCTCGGTCGTCTGAGGGGTGTAGGGTTGGGAGGGACAGCCCTGTCTTGGGTGGAAAGCTTTCTTTAATGCCGATCTCAAGAAGTCAGGCTGGGCTGCCACAAATCCATCTCCAGGGAGCTCACCAGGGGTGTGCCACAGGGCTCATGTCTTAGCCCCACATTATTTAATGTGTATGTGGCCCCCCTGGCCGACTTAGTGAGGCCATATGGGTTTACCCCGATATCCTACGCTGATGACACCCAGCTGATGTTCCCCTTCAAAATCTTCTCACCTGCCCTGCAAAAATCCTTCGCGGAGGGCATGAGGGCTGTGTCATGCTGGATGGCTGAGAATTGCCTGCAATGCAATGTGGGCAAAACAGAGGTGTTACTGTTTGGGGAGGCAGCAAAACTCTGGTCTGGGGATTGGTGGCCCACAGAATTGGGTCCTGTTCCGGTCCCAAAGCAGACTGTCAAAAACTTGGGGGTGTTATTCGATCAAGCCTTGACTTTTAAACATCATGTCGACCAAGTTGCTGGCACCTGCTTTGGAGCCATTGGACTTCTGAAAAGGGTGTTTCCTCTTATACCGGATGGTCACAGGAAAACCCTTGTGCAGGCACTGGTGATCAGTAGATTGGACTACTGTAATGGCCTTCTTTTGTCAACCAATGAAGGCCAATTAAAAAAACTACAAGTAGTCCAAAATACGGCGGCGAGGCTTGTTCTCAACCTTCCATCTAGAACTCCCTCCCGCCCTTTACTAGCTAAACTTCACTGGCTACCAGTGCGGCAACGCACAAAGTTCAAAATTCTGTGCACCATTCATAGGTCTCTGATAGGAAAGGGTCCTAAATACTTGACAAAAGCTTTTTTACCTTACGTCCCAGCCCGATCACTTCGATCGAGTGATTTGTACCTTTTACAGGTCCCTAAAATAAAAAAATCCCGTCAGGGAGGCCGTGCTCTGGCATACGCAGGTCCCACCCTTTGGAATTCCCTTCCCCTCCAACTCAAACTCATCACTAACCATTTATCATTTCGTAAAAACCTCAAAACCCATCTTTTCACCACCATTTAATCAGCTTGTGTATTACCTCTCTGTTTATGATTAGCCCGGGGTTAAGCACGCTCGTTCCATCTTAAGCGCAGAGATATCCCTCCGGGGATCTATTCAGGCGCTATAGAAGCACATAAATAAATAAATTGATACTAGTGCCCTGAAAGTGGACAACCCTAACCCTAGATATTGGTTCGCAGAACGGGGAGGATGGGTGGGTCGGTAAGGAATCTAATACTAACTAATGTCTCTTACAGATATATCGTTACACAAGTAGTAACTTGTGCATCTGAAAGAGACACGTTAGTATTAGATTCCTTACCTTAGAATAGATACCCCAGCAATACCAACCCCGGTGGTGGGTCTGCGAGCCAATAATCACACCAGAAAGTCCTGGAGGACGGAACGGCCAAAGAAGCCATCCCTCCGGACTTGGCTGTCCAGGCAGTAGTGTCTTGCAAACGTGTGCAGCGATGCCCACGTAGCTGCCTGACAGGTGTCGTGTAAGGGCACACCCCTGCCCAGGGCAGTGGTAGTCGCCGTGGCTCGGGTAGAATGAGCCCGCAATCCAGCAGGGGGCTCCTTCCTAGCCAAGGAGTAGCATGCCTGGATACACAAGAAGATCTACCGGGAGATGGTCCTCTTGTGCACCGCTTTTCCCTTCTTAGCGCCCACGTAATCAACAAAGAGTTGGTCATCCACCCGGAACTGGCGTGTGCGATCCAGATAAAATGAGAGCGCACGTTTTGGGTCCAGACGGTGGAGCCGCTCTTCCTCTTTAGAGGGATGCGGTGGCGGGAAGAAGGTTGGCAAGGTGATAGACTGCCCGATGTGAAAGGCCGTGACAACCTTGGGCAGGAAAGAAGGTTTGGTACGAAGCACCACTTTGTCCGGATGGACAGAAAGGAAAGGTGGAGTACAAGAAAGAGCCTGGAGCTCACTCACTCTCCTGGCAGAGGTGATGGCAACCAGGAAAGCAGTCTTCAAGGTCAGAAGGCGAAGAGGACAGTTGTGAAGTGGCTCAAAGGGAGCGCACATCAGGAATGTTAAAACCAGGTTCAAGTCCCACTGAGGCATCACAAACGGAACAGGAGGAAACGTGTGAGTGATGCCCTTAAGAAATCTGTTTACAATAGGGGACTTGAACAAAGAAGGCTGATCAGGTAGCCTGAGAAAGGCTGAAAGGGCAGAAAGGTAGCCCTTGATAGTGCCCAGAGCAGAGCCCTGCTGGGCAAGAGAAAGAAGGAAGAGAAGAACCTCAGAAAGAGGGGCAGAAAGAGGATCCACAGCCTTTGCTGTGCACCATGCCACAAATCTGTTCCACCTGCAGGCGTATACCGACTTTGTGGAGGGACGCCTGGCTGCCAGAATGATGTTACAGACTTCAGGAGGCAAGTCAAATGGCCTCAACTGTCGCCGCTCAATTTCCAAGCATGGAGGTGGAGACTGGACAGGTTTGGGTGGAGGACCGTCCCCTGCTGCTGCGACAGAAGGTCCTCCTGAAGAGGCAGACGAACCGGGGGATCGACTGACATACTGAGTAGCTCTGGATACCAGTACCTTCGAGCCCAGTCCGGAGCCACAAGGATGACTTGGGCCCGGTCGCGCCTGATCTTCTTCAGCACTCTGGGCAGAAGTGGTATAGGCGGAAAGGTGTACAACAGACCGCAACTCCACTCGCGACGAAAAGCGTCTCCGAGCGAGTGCCGCCTTGGAAATTCCAACGCGCAGAACTGATGACATTGCGTGTTCTCTTCGGTGGCGAATAGATCTAACCAAGGCTCTCCCCATCGCTGAAAGAGGCCTTGCGCCACGTCCGAGTTCAGACGCCATTCGTGATCCATCATGCACCGACGGCTGAGCTCGTCCGCCCTGGCGTTCAGAGAACCTGCCAGGTGTTGAGCCACCAGGGTCATGCCCCGGCGTTCCAGCCATTGCCAAAGGTGAAGAGCCTCTTGACAAAGGATCCACGACCCCACCCCGCCTTGTTTGTTGCAGTACCACATGGCGGTGGTGTTGTCCGTGAACACCTGCACTACACTCCCCCGGACAGAGGGGAGGAATGCCTTCAGTGCCAGACGAATTGCCCTGAGCTCCAACAGGTTGATGTGGAGCCGGGTCTCCGCCGGAGACCAGAGGCCTCTGATCTCCGCCTCTCCCAAGTGGCCTCCCCAGCCCTGGAGGGACGCGTCCGTCACAACTACGTGCTCCGGTTGGGGAAGGGAGAGGGATCTGCCGCTGACCCAATCGCGGTCCGTAAGCCACCACTGCAGCTGTCTCGCAGTGCCCTCCGAGATCAGGACGTGGTCGGATAGGTTGCCCTGATGCTGGGCCCACTGAAACTTCCGGTCCCACTGCAGAGGCCGCATCCGCCACCTGGTGTGATGCACCAGTAGGATGCAGGAGGCCATCAGCCCCAGAAGCCGCAGCGTCAACCTGACCGAATCCCGGGATAACGGCTGAAAGATGGGAATCAGAGCCTGAATATCCCGGACCCGCTGTTCGGGCGGATAAACCCGAAAACGCGCCAAGTCCAGAACCGCTCCGATGAAGAGGAGCTTCTGAGAGGGACACAGGTGTGACTTCGGCACATTGATGGAGAACCCCAGCTGGTGCAGGAGGTCTGCCGTCGTCTGGAGGTGGCTGACGACTGTCTGGGGCGAGCCCGCCTTCAACAACCAGTCGTCGAGGTAGGGGAAGACTGAAACCCCTAACCTGCGCAGATGAGCTGCGACCACCGCCATCACCTTCGTGAACACCCGTGGGGCGCTGGTAAGGCCGAAGGGGAGCACGGTAAATTGAAAGTGCTCGTGGCCCACCATGAACCGCAGGTAGCACCGGTGGGCAGGCAGGACGGGGATATGAAAGTAAGCGTCCTGCAAGTCCAACGCTACCATCCAGTCTCCTGGGTCCAGGGCAGCCAGGACCTGAGCCAGTTTCAGCATCTTGAACTTCTCCTTCCGGAGGAAGCCGTTGACGTTCCGTAGGTCCAAGATAGGGCGTAGGCCCCCTTTGCCCTTCTTGGGTACCACAAAGTAGTGGGAGTAGCAACCACACCCTACTTCTGGCCCAGGAACGTGCTCGATGGCCCCCTTGGCCAAGAGGGCCGTAACTTCCTCCTGCAGAAGTCGCAAGTGATCCCCCGATACACGGTGGTTCTGCGGTGGCATGGCTGGAGGAGTCGCCTCGAAGGGGAGGGAGTAGCCCCTTCGGCCGATTTGCAGCACCCACCTGTCCGACGTGACAGTGCGCCAGTGGAGGTGGTGATGGCGAACCCTGCCTCCCACTGGCGTCACAAGGGCATGAAAGCACGGACTAGGAGGGTTTTGAGGCGGATGCTGCGGGGGAAGGTGTGGACTGACCTCGCCGCTGCCCCCGACCGCCCGGACGGCGGTTCCCACGGCCGCCACCACGTTGGGTATTGCCCTGCGGTGCGTGGCTGGCGGCACGTGTGGGCGCACCCCTTCCGTGGCCACGAAAGGAGTGATAGGCAGCCGATTGCTGGCGCTGGCCCGAGAGGCCTAAGGACTTGGCCGTAGCCCTGGAGTCCTTAAAACGCTCAAGCGCATGGTCTGCCTTGTCGCCAAAGAGGCGACGGCCATCGAACGGCATGTCCATAAGCGTGTTCTGGACATCTGCCGAGAAGTTGGCGGACCTCAGCCAGGCGTGGCGTCTGATCGCCACCGTCGTTGCCATCGCTCTACCCAGCGAGTCAGTGGTATCCAGCCCACACCGGATGGAATACTTGGCTGCATCCCGGCCCTCCACAAGAGCTTGGCCGAGTTTGGCCCGTACCTCCAACGGACACTCTGGCAGTACTTCCTTATCCCACACAGAGTGGGTGTAACGTCCCAAGAGGCATGCGGTGTTGGAAGACCGCAGGCCGAGGCTAAGGGATGAGAAGATCTTCTTCCCATACTGGTCATACCTCTTGGATTCCCGGTCCGGGGGGGCGGACGGGAATGCGTTCTGGGAATTGGAGGCCTGGATGACCAGGCTCTCGGGGGTAGGGTGGGAGGACAGGAAACATGGGTCGCCCGGGGCTGGGCGGTGGCGCCTGGCCACGTTCCTATCTACGGGCGAACCCGTAGCGGGCCTGGACCAAGTGCCCAGCAGAACGTCGGTCAAGGCCTCATTAAAGGGCAGCAGAGGCTCGGCCGAGCTTGATTGCGGTTTAAGGACCTCAGTGAGAAGGTTAGTCCTCACGGCCGCGACGGGGAGCTCAAGGCCCAAGGCCTTGGCAGCCCTCATCAGCACCACACTATAAGTTGCCCCCTCCTCCGATGCCACGGAAGGAGGGGAGACAAAACCAGTGTCTGGAGAGGTGTCCAGGCCACTGGCCTCCCCAAGGTCTCCTGCCCAGTCCTCATGAGACTGACACTCCCTGGTCAGAGGGTCCTCAGACCCCTCCCAGTCCTCTTCATCACCCATCTCCTGAAATTCAGGGTTCTCATCTAATGGGGCCTGTTCGTAGAGATGGAACTCTCCAACCGGCGTCTGGAGCGGCGCCCATCGGGGCCGTCCCGACGCCGGAACAGGAACGAAGGTGGAACCGGGGACGGCGCCGGAGGCGACACCTGAGGGTCCGACGCCGGGGAGGTCGTCAGATCCACCGGCGACGAACCAGATCCCGAAGGAGGACCAGCGGCGTCCTGCGGCGCCGGGCCGATGGCGCTGGCGGCGTCGGAACAACTGGGCCCCTCGGCGCCGGGCCCGAAGGCACCGGCGGCGTCGGGATAACGGGGACCTGCGGCGCCGGGCCCGAAGGCGTCGGGGCCGAAGCACCCGACGGCGTCGGGGCCAGAGCCGCCGACCCGCTAGGGCTCCCAGACGGGTCCGCTGGGCCCGAAGGCGCCGCGGAGCCCGTCGGAGGAGAGAGTTTCCTCATGGCCATGAGGAAGCGCTCGATCTCCTCCGGCGACGCGTTCAGCCCAGGGACCGGAGGGTGTGGAGCTGCACGGGGCGCCCGCGACTCCGACGGAGCCGCGTGGGCGTTGTCACCCGAAACCCCGGCCGCATCGCGCGAGCGTCGGGGGGGAGTCCGAGGAGCGATGACGCCGCTTGGACTTCTTGTGCCTCTTACCTGACGACGACTTCGACCCGGAGGAGTGCGGCCTACTCTCGGAGCTGTGGTGGCTCCGAGCCCGCCACCTGTCCCTCGACCTCCCATGGGATCGGGACCTCTCACGGCGCGGGACCGACTGCCGGAGTTCGAGGCGCCTACGGGACCGCTCCCGCCTGGCTTTCGAAGAGAGGGCCCAGCAGTCGGAGCAGGCCTTGTCGTCGTGGTCGACGCCCAAACACGTCAAACACACGCGGTGAGGATCCGTGACCGACATCAGCCGATCGCAATCGTCACAATGCTTGAAGCCGGGCATCCCTAAAGGCACCGTTTCGGAGTCGAGAGACTCGAAATAGCAATCAAAAAGGATCAAAAAGTTAGTCAAAAAGTGACCAGGGTTACTGCTTTTTCCAGATCTGCGCTTGCTGGCGCGGAAAAAAGAAGAACTGACGTCAGCACGCGGAAGCGGCGTCTAAGTACTCCGACGACGTCATCACGGCGCCCACGACGCCGACGACGGACGCGGAGCCGCAGACGACGCCTACCGACGCGCAAGGGTACTGCTACGCAAAAATATCCGGATCCAGTCTGACGCCTGGGGATATTCTAAGGTAAGGAATCTAATACTAACGTGTCTCTTTCAGATATTGCTTTTGGACATAGATAACTACTGAACATGCAGCTCCCTATGTCCAAAAGAAATTCGGCTTTCCCTCGAGTAAGCAAGAGCATTTTACATGCGCTTGCTTACTCGAAGCAGAGGAGAGTTTGCTATGGCTTAGTGGGAGTGGTGCTCCAGCCAAGCCATAGCAAACTGCAATGTCCGTGGGGTGGGCACCCCTAGACATTGCTGGAGGCTGGCAGTCCCAAGGCCATCTTTGGTTCCAGGAGGGAGGGCCGTGCGGTCACCTCTTTTTTTGTGTAGCCTCGGGGAGGTGGTGGTCTCTGGGGGTCCGTAGTGCATGATTTGAGCCCCGGGAAGGTGGTAGTCCGCAGAGCTGAAGGTGGGGACACGCCCCACATTTTTCGGATAATTGGCCTGAGGAGGTGGTGGTCCTCTGGGCTATTGGAGGCATCATGTACCCCACATTTATTTCGATTAAATCCCTGGGGAGGTAGCGTTCCTCAGGGCTGGGTAGATCTTTGCTGTCTCCACCATTATTAAAAGTTAAAGCCCCGGGGAGGTGGTGGTCCCTGGGACTGTGGGGTGCCACCCAGCCATAATGGCCTCCCCCACATCAGTTTACTTAGCTGTCCCGGCTAAGTGGCAGTCCCCGGGGTATGAGGGGTGGTGCCGCATGGGCACCCCCCAAATCATTAATAAAACATGCCCTCTGGATTTGGTCCACCTGGAGGCTTAATCAAAAAGGCGCACGGTACGCATTACTTTTTTTTCATTTTGTTGTGGATTCATGGGTCAACCCATGAATTTGTGGACCCTCCCATCTGCTTTTAAACCCCAGTGGGGTCCCTGTGGGACCCCCCACCATGTCTGTGGGGTCAAAGTATTCATACCATGCCCCCTTTTCATAATTGTTTACTTTTTTTGTGGGACTCAGCTTCAAGCCGTGTCCCAAGATGGCTGCTTACACTTCCTGTTTGAAGTGTTGGCAGCTAGATCAAATTTTTGTGGGAGACACAAGTCCACTGCCAGCATTTGCGTCAACCAGATATCTCTGTTTTTTCTTAAGTTGAATAGCTCAAAAACTACTAAACGGATTTACACCAAATTACAAAAAGCACACTTTCTGAACAAATATCTAGCTTTCTGCCAAATTTGGTGTAATTCCGTTCAATATTTCGGGCTGTAGTCGAGTTCAAAATACAAAAATTCCCCTAGACATAACATGAGGAAATGGGACCCCCCTCCCCTTTTTTATCGGCCCCCTCTTGACGGATGACCCAGCAACTTTCAACACAGCAGCGGAACCATTTTTTGATAAAATTCAGTGAAGATTCGTCAACTGGTGCTAAAGTTACAGGCAAAACATAAAAACCCTTTTCCTATGGAAACTTTGGTCCGAACTATAACTACTTACTGGCGACCACCAGTAGGTAATGTGTGTGTGTCCTCACCTATACATAAACCAAGCTGCTGTTCGCGTGCTACTCAAAAAGGTGGACACCTTCGAGCATTGATATATATATATATATATATATATATATATATATATATATATATATATATATATATATATATATATTACCTACTGGCGGTCGCCAGTAGGTATATATAGTTAGGATTTTTTCTCTATGGGTTTTTTGAAAATTCTATGTCTAATAACTTTGGCGTTTGTGGACGGAATTGGCTGAAATTTTCAGGAAAATGGCACATTTTGTTTCTGAGCAGCCCTTGAAAATTTGGGGGGGGTTTGTCCAGTGGGGGCCGAGAAAAAAGGGGGGTCCCAAAACGTGTTTTTAACATTGAGTTTTCCATAGGGCGGTTGGCCTCACTTTTAGCCCGAACGGCTGAATGGATTTGCACGAAACTTGGCAAAATTGTAGGGACTGGTAGCCCGATGTGCCTTTTGTAGGTCTCAATATATGTGCTCCAGTGGATTTTGAGAAATTAACGTTTAAAAAAAGATATATATCTGTAACAGCGGACCGGGCAGCGGCCCAGGACGCGTACTTTTCGCGCAACGGAGCTTTGTGAAGCGAAGCTGATTGGTTCTCTGGCGTCTGTCAACATTCCAAACAGTCCGTAGCGGCCGCCATCTTGTCTCTCGGTAGGATCGAGAGACAAGAGGAGGCCAAAGCGAAGGGGCAAATGACCATAAGGGGGAATAGTAGATCCTCGCTGACCCCCTAGGTTTGATGTGGAGGTTTTAAAAGGGCCCCGCGGGGCAAAAAAAATAAAATAATAATAATAATCGAACGGCTGAATGGATTTGCACGAAACTTGGCAAAATTGTAGGGACTGGTAGCCCGATGTGCCTTTGCTAGGTCTCAATATATGTGCTTCAGTGGATTTTGAGAAATTAACGTTCAAAAAAAGATATATATCTGTAACAGCGCACCGCTTCGCGTACTTTTCGCGTTACGGAGCTTTGCGAAGCGAAGCTGATTGGCTCTCCGGTGTCTGTAAACATTCCAAACAGTACGTAGCGGCCGCCATCTTGTCTCTCGGTAGGATCGAGAGACAAGAGGAGGCCAAAGCGAAGGGGCAAATGACCATAAGGGGGCATAGTAGATCCTCGCTGACCCCCTAGGTTTGATGTGGAGGTTTTAAAAGGGCCCCGCGGGGCAAAAAAAATAAATAATAATAATAATCGAACGGCTGAATGGATTTGCACGAAACTTGGTAAAATATTAGGGACTGGTAGCCCGATGTGCCTTTGCTATGTCTCAATATATGTGCTTCAGTGCATTTTGAGAAATTAACGTTCAAAAACAAGATATATATCTGTAACAGCGCTCCGCTTCGCGGAGATAAAATTATATCTGTATTACCTAGCTGTTGCTAACACCAGTTAGCGACGGCTAGTAGGAGATAGCGACCATCTTGGGTCCCACTTTGCATGTGAGTGATATTTATCACTAATGACATGCAAAGTGGGCATGCCAAGATGTTAGCGACTGGAAACAGTCGCTAACATCGCTATCTCCTATTATCAACTTTTGGAAATATTCGAGATAAGCGCGAATATCTCCAAAAAGTAACAGCTGCCCTGAGCAGTTCTTAGCCATGTTATCCAATGGGAGGTGGATAACATGGCTAAGAGCATTAGCTCGGTAATGTATGAATATCGCGGAGTTTTCAGCGATATTAATGCATTGCGCTCGTTTTTTATCGTATTTGCGATAAACCTTGATAATAGCAAGGTTTATCTGCGATAATTTCTGACGGTAAAAAAATCTTTGCAATGCATCGTTAGGGATAAATATCGCTTAACTTTGGTAATATGCCCCAACGTCTGTTAACGTTCGATTCGAAGGAAATCAGGAATTGTTGAAAAACATTGTGTGCGCCATCTTGTCTTTTTTCAAATGCCACACTTTTGTCGTGCACGGCAGCCATTTTAGATGCCTTGACCAGACCCACTCTGTGCACGCTGTCGATCCTTAGCATGGCTCCCCACCCTCGCAAGCATCTCACCCAGGCAGTGGTCACCCCCGCTCTCTGTCTTATGCATGGGTAATAAACCTCCCCCCATCTGCGCTGCTCTTCCCTGAGAATCACACCCTGTGCCCGCCCGACACCTCCCTTTCACCCTATTCACTACCGCACCCTGTGACACTCCTTTTCCTCTGTGTCCGATTGTCCAGGCCGGTCCTAGGCTATCAGCTAGCCCTGCAGATGTAGTTTATGGCCACAGCTGTAAAGAATCACCCCTCTTCAAAGGAGTTATAGTAGATCAAGGCCCACACTCGATGAGATCCGTCACAGCAGAAGCGTTGCTATTATCTGAAAACCATCCTGTATTGTGATTGGGGAGGGGACCGAGCGTGAAGCGGAAGATTCCAGGGATGACTCTTTGTACATCAAAGTTTTTACAATTATGTGTCACATTAAAAATATATAGCACTCCGACAAAGTAGTAAGATTATAAAACTTTAATAATTTATAAATATATACAAGAAAACAAAAATAGTAATAACATATAAACATTTTTAGGGAAAAACAACGAAGTAGCGGTCGGCTGTGCGAATAGTCCCAACGCAGCACAACGTCCAGATTTCCGGCGTGGGGCGTCGCGGGGGGTGGGTCATCAGTAGCAAACTGTTGTGCGAATAGTTCCAAGGCAGCAGAACGCGCCGAAATCTAGATGACACGAAAGTGATGTCTAGTAAGTTGCCACCCAGCAAATAACGGCGTGGGGCGTCGCGGGGGGTGGGTCATCAGTAGCAAACTGTTGTGCGAATAGTTCCAAGGCAGCAGAACGATGGCACCAAGGTGATGTCCAGTAAGTTGCCGCACTGGTTTTGGTATCCTACAATGCTGCTCCGAATAACGGCGTGGGGCGCCCCGGGGGAGGCGGCGTGAACGGGCCTCTCCAGGTGGAGTCTCATCTGTTTTAGTGGGGCGCCCCTTTACCGTTTCAGTTGCCATTCCGTCCGCTTTTGGTCCACTGTGTCAAAATCCGCCATTCAGCTGAGTTGCGCCCACTCTTGCGGTGCAGCGATAGGCGGCTGCCACAGGACTCTCAAAATGGCGGCAGGCTCTTTCCTTTTTGGGCGTGGTCCACTGAAATGGCCCTGGGACACCTTGGAAATCGGACGCTTGTCTGCTAGGTCTTGGACCCCATTCTCGAAAGCGTCCCCTCCGCCTTGAGAATTCATCAAAAGTTTTGGGGGCCCCGACTCCTGCAGGCTTCTGGTGGGGAGCGGCTGCCATGATTGCTCGCGGAATGACCACGACGGAGCTACGAGATGGTGGTGCTCTCATGCTGACGCCAGTTTAGTCTGAAACATCCAGAAACAAGGTGGGGCTTTCATCGTTTGGGGGAAAAAAAAAGTTTTCATCCAATGAAAAGTGTTGTTTTTAGGTCATATGATCAAGCCTTCCATCATTCGGAAACCAAAAGTAAAATGAACCAATGAAAAGTTTTATAAACAAGTCACATGACCTGTTATGCGGCATAGGGTATAAAATGCGGAGAAAATACGTTGGCACGTGAGGCGGCGTCAGTAGCGGACCGATGTGCGAATAGGCCGAAGGCAATACAACGCGCCAAGATCCGGATGGCACCGAGGTGGTGTCCAGCAAGTTGCAGCACTGGTGTGGCCATCCTACAATGCTGAAAGTCGGCGTGGGGCGCCCCGTTGGCCTGTGAGTTTGCGTCAGTAGCGGACCGATGTGCGAATAGGCCGAAGGCAGCACAACGCGCCAAGATCCGGATGGCACCGAGGTGGTGTCTAGTAAGTTGTCGCACTTCTGTGGCCATCCTACAATGTTGAAAGTCGGCGTGGGGCGCCCCGTTGGCCTGTGAGATGGCGTCAGTAGCGGACCGATGTGCGAATGGGGCCAAAGGCAGCGCAACAATATTTTCTGACTGACACCACAAGGCGCTGAGATGCCAAGATCCGGATGGCACCGAGGTGATGTCTAAGTTGCGGACTGATGTGCGAATGGGGCCAAAGGCAGCGTAACAATATTTTTTGTATGGAAGATACCACTAGGCGTTGAGATGCCAAGATTCGGATGGCACTGAGGTGATGTCTAGCAAGTTGGTGTGGTCATCCTACAATGCTGAAACTCGGCGTGGGTCGCCCCATTAGCCTGTGAGATGGCGTCAGTAGCGGACCGATGTGCGAATAGGCCGAAGGCAGCACAACGCGCCAAGATCCGGATGTCACCGTGGTGGTTTCATAGTTGAGAGGCACTTCATCTGCAGTGGGGCGCCGAGATCCGGATGGCACCGAGGTGATGTCTAGCAAGTTGCTGTACTGGTGTGGTCATCCTACAATGCTGAAACTCGGCGTGGGTCGCCCCATTAGCCTGTGAGATGGCGTCAGTAGCGGACCGATGTGCGAATAGGCCGAAGGCAGCACAACGCGCCAAGATCCGGATGTCACCGTGGTGGTTTCATAGTTGAGAGGCACTTCATCTGCAGTGGGGCGCCGAGATCCGGATGGTACCGAGGTGATGTCTAGCAAGTTGCTGTACTGGTGTGGTTATTCTACAATGCTGAAACTCGGCGTGGGGCGCCCCATTAGCCTGTGAGATGGCGTCAGTAGCGGACCGATGTGCGAATGGGGCCAAAGGCAGCGCAACAATATTTTCTGAAGAGAAGACACCAAAAGGTGCTGACATTCCAAGATCCGGATGGCACCGAGGTGGTGTCTAGCAAGCTATGCAGTTGAGTTGTGTGCGCACTTGCGGCGAATAGGTCGAAGGCAGCATAACAATGTTTTCTGAATAGGAGACACCACAAGGCGTTGAGATTCGGTTACCACCGAGGTGATGTCTAGCAAGTTGCCGCACTGGTGTGGCCATCCTACAATACTGCTCCGAATAACGGCGTGGGGTGCCCGAAGGGGGGGGGAGCCGGCGTGAATGGGCCTTCCTAGGTGGAGGCTCGTCTGCTGTAGTGGGGCGCCCCTTTACCGTTTCAGTTGCCATTCAGCTGAGTTTCGGCTGCTCTTGATGCTACAGCGACAGGCGGCTGCAAGAGGACTCTCAAAATGGCGGCCTGTTCTTTGGATTTGGGCCTGGTCCACTAAAATGGCCCTGGGACACCTTAGAACTCGGACGCTCGATTTTCTTTTCCTTTCCTGTACATGCAAAAAAAGGTAAATGCCCGGTACGTTACACGCTTCATCTGCCACGATGAACTCTCCAGAGGAACCGAAAAAAAATATAGTTGTGGTAACTATACCATGCATCGTCATATGGAGAGGTGGCACCAATTAATTATAGTGCTGCATAAAAGAGAGATTTGGAGGAGAACCCCTGACCTGCTAGTACATTCATCAAAGAAGTGGCACTGAGAGCTTCAGAGGCAAGGGAAACGGTCCCAAATATTTAGAAGAACTTTGGAAAGATTAAAATGACATTTTTAGATTGTGGCAAATTAATTTCATGTGGACAGATGAGTGTTACTCTAATAAATACAGCATATGAACATCATCATAGTCGATGGTTGGTAGAGACATTTTGACTATATCCTGGACCTGCCCGTCCTCGCCCAAAATGGCGCCGGAATAAATGGGACTCGTAACTCCTTGTTGTGTACTGGTTGCAGAACCTTGAAATCACGAGATACGTATGCAGTTTTGAAGCACATGGCGGGCGGGGACGAGAATTGATTGAATATTTCGACATCCCTATTGATATTAAGTTCTGATGTGTTATTGATTACTGTACTGTTGAAAGTTCGAATTAACGTCACCCATGGTACTTGCCCGCAAATGTATATCTAGATAATTTTATTGTAACTGGCCCTGTCGTATTTTAATTATAAAATGTACGTCCACCGATTCCGTAACTGTTAGACACCTTAGTTCTTGCAACCTAATGGCCCGCCCGTTACGTTCCTCTACAGTGTAAATGTCTATTCATCATATACGATTACAGTTTGCTCTGTGGCAGGCCCACGTGGTTATAGGCTCGTATTTGTATAATGAAATTTTCACAATAAAGGTTTTTAAAAGAAAACATGGTAGTAGTATATACATTGGTAAAGTTTTTAATAATAGTGACTGTTTTAGAATCATTAAAAGGCAAGTGAAATAAAGCAGACCAATTACATGAAGGGTAAAAGGTATAATACGAAGGAACGCAGTAAAGATAAATGGTCAAGGGCTGTTGTGTTTTCTATTCCTGCAACATAAAGTGATCGATAAGAATCTCATATTCAGGCGTATCGGCGACTAAGACAGCAGGTCGACCCTCTTTTGCTCAACGGCTCCGTCATGGGACGAAGAAACGCTCTTTTTCTCGAAAAAAGAATATATTTTACTTGCAGGACAGTTGTAAAATTTCCGGGAAAGTACATTAGCCTGGAACATTATAACATATATTTAAGAAAAAATAATGTTCGGAAGTAATGAAAAGCGTAATTTTTAGGTCATATGACCAAGCCTTTCATCATTACAATAAGAAAAGTAAAATGAACCAATGAAAAGTTTTATTAACAAGTCACATGACTTGTTATGCTTACGTTACGCGCTGCGCGCCCCGGATGACTTCCGGATGCGCTAACGCGGCGCGTCATATGACGCATTACGCGACAACGCAGGTACAGAATATAGTCAAAATGTCTCCACCAACCAGCGGTCGGAACACAACCCCTTTCAGCAGGCTAAATAGTTCTGTTAAATGACAACAGAAGGGACAGGCAACAAGAACCATCAGTCAAAGAGGGGAGAGCTAGTTCTTCTCTACCGGGTTACATTGGGGCGCTACCGGAACTGATCGAATTGGTAGTCTACAGTGTTTCTGGATGTTTCAGACTGAAGCTGGGGTTAGCATGAGAGCAGCACCATTTCGTAGCTCCGTCGTGGTCATTCCGCAACCAATCATGGCAGCCGTTCTTTATCGTTATTTTGGGTGGGGTGGGTGGCGGAGCCGAGCTGTTTTGCAGCCATCATTGTGTGGAGTTCAGTTCATCTCACTAGTTTTGTATTTGTCATGAGGGGTTGTTCCTAATGTTTCTATTTTAGCGAGGTCAAAAAGAGATCCCATTAGTGGCCTACTGATTTTGCTCGATTCCTTTTCTTTTTTTTTTACACGATTTTTCGTTATCTGCAAAGACTAAACAGAGTATTGCGACTCTGTGTTTGTTTGTAAATAGAGAATGAACCAAAGAGAACTAATTCTAAAACAGTAAATACTTGGATAACAATCAATCAAATGGAGAGAGAAGCAGGCACGACGGATTACAATGGGGGCAAAGACCTGCGTTAACTACCTTTCACTATCTGCAAAGAGAGAGTACTCCTAATAGAAATGAGGGGGGGGGCACCATTCAAAGCAGATCAGTGTGCATAAACACGAAAATGTTTTCACTTACCACGTACTTGACATTCGACAGCTTATGATATTTGCTATTAAAAAACCATTGAAATTCACTGAAAAAACCATAGGTTATAGACCATATATAGTTAGGAATTAGCATTTACAAAACCTTGAAAATTCACTGAAAAAACCATAGGTTATAGACCATATATAGTTAGGAATTAGCATTTAAAAAACCTTATTTTACTCACACAAAACCATTGAAATTCCATATATAGTTAGTTGCACTAACTATATATCGCGCACCCGCAATCCACTGCTGATGATGTCACATATTACATCACTCATGACATGGTCAGTGACATCACTGATGACATCACTGATGACATCTCAAATGACATCACTGATGACATCACTGATGACATCTCATTTGACATCAATGACCACATCACTGATGATATCATTCATGTGACAATACAATGCATCTCCTCACATTTTAATATAACCTCTGTTTCACCCAGTGTTAAATACAGAGTATAATTTTTGAAACCATTGACACACCAATACTAGTTACTACATACGCACTCACTGATTCCTACGTCTACACACACATTCACTCATTCACCCATACAATCATTCATACATACAATCACTCATCTTTACAACACTATCATATGCACTCATACACCTATACAGACACTCACACTCTGCCACTCATCCATGGAGTTACTCACACACCTAGTCAGTCCTGTAAAGAATCAATCACACTTCCATTTTCTTGTCTATACAGTTAAACATAGAGCACCTTACATTTTCAAACATATACTAACACATACTTACTTTCTTATACAATCATTGATACAAGTACACATTGATCTGCAGAGAGTCACACACCTCCCAGCCAGCCACACACACACTCAGTCTCCCATACAAATACTTGGACAATCAATCAATAACCCATATAGTTAATCATATAGCTACTGATCAACACATGCACCAGTTTACAGAACAACAGACATAATGATGCACAAATTAAGACAGTTTAGTCACTAACCCATGCACTCAGTGAGACACATTTAATCACTCACTCATACATTCAGTCATGCACCTACTAAATCCTTCGTCCAGACACTTATACATCTACTCATTCTTCAATATGTAAAACATATTTAAACTTTACAGAAACACACAGTCACTGGATGATGTCATCAGTGATGTCATCAGTGATGTCATTTGAGATGTCATCAGTGATGTCATCAGTGATGTCACTGACCATGTCATGAATGATGTAATATGTGACATCATCAGCAGTGGATTGCGGGTGCGCGATATATAGTTAGTGCAACTAACTATATATGGAATTTCAATGGTTTTGTGTGAGTAAAAT
Source organism: Lissotriton helveticus (assembly GCF_964261635.1). Taxonomy (NCBI): domain Eukaryota; kingdom Metazoa; phylum Chordata; class Amphibia; order Caudata; family Salamandridae; genus Lissotriton; species Lissotriton helveticus. The sequence continues at coordinate 49,945,809 of NC_136067.1, forward strand.
AAGGTTTTTTAAATGCTAATTCCTAACTATATATGGTCTATAACCTATGGTTTTTTCAGTGAATTTTCAAGGTTTTGTAAATGCTAATTCCTAACTATATATGGTCTATAACCTATGTTTTTTTCAGTGAATATATATATATATATATATATATATATATATATATATATATATATATATATGTATATATATATATATATATATATATATAAATATATATATATATATATATATATATATATATATATATATATTTATTTATTTATTTTATTTTTTTCACTGAAAAAACCATAGGTTTCAGGCAGGTTATAGTTAGGAATTAGCATCAGTGATGTCAGTGACCATGTCATGAATGATGTAATATGTGACATCATCACCAGTGTATTGCGGGCGTGAGAGTTACAGTAAGTACAACTAACTATAATTGAGGAATTTCAATGGTTTTGTATGAGTGAAATGTCCAGTTAACTATAACATTTCTAAAACCTATGGTTTTTCAGTGAATTTCTAAAGTTTTTTAAATGCTACTTTCTAACTATAACCTGCCTGAAACCTACGTTTTTTCAGTGAATTTCAAAGGTTTTTTAAATGATAATTCCTAACTATAACCTGCTTGAAACCTATGTTTTTTTCAGTGAATTTCAGAGGTTTTTTAAATTACAATTTCTACTTATTATGTTGACCACTTCCCCATATTTTCAACCAGAAACCAAATCTGCAATGCTACGTAAAAAATCAGGCAATAGTTCCACTTACCACTAACAAATTAACATCAATATTTAACTACTGTAAAAACATTGAACATGACCTACGTGAATTACATCCAACTCACACCCATGTTTAAAGAGCAATATGTGTTAGAGATTGTAATTATACACTTCTGACACCCAACAAAATCACAATATTCAGCACCACTACCACTACAACCACCCCCACCGACCTCTCCTTCCTACTACCTCAAAGGCAGCGCTAAACAGGACAACAAACCTTTCCAAAATAATATATCCCCTCAACAGCACACTAGCTTAATCTACAGAGATGTGGCAACCAAGTATGTATAAGGGAAAGAACTCGAACATCAACAATAATGTACACAACGCTAAGACTACCGGTAAAATACTATACACAATTCACTGTAGAAATCAAAAACTTTTCAGTGTGTAGATATACAATTGATACATGTAGTGTACTGAATAGTGGATGCAACCATATTATCTCAGACACTGGGGAATATTTTGGTCATGTAACTGTGTTCACCCCCCCCCTTTGAAACAGCGTCAACGTACGACTATAAATAATTAGGCTACGCCTTGGGTGTGGTTTACTTTTGCAGAGAGAAGAGACTGTGCCGCAGCGAAGGTCCCCGCCCTGCCATGTGGCTGCCGCCATGCCCGCATGCTTTTTTTTTTTTTGCAGAGTTTTATATAGCGCGAAATAGACCCGAACCGAATCAGGTATCAGAGCGCTTTACATATTTTCCAGTTACGTTACATGAGGACACACTTTCATTTTTTTAGGCACGGGGAGATTAAGTGATTTGCCCAGAATCACAGGAGGTTTTGGCATCGTTACCGAGACTCGAACCCAGATCCCCAGGTCGAGCGCCCTAGCCGTTAGGCCAACTCCTCTCCCTATGATGCTTCCTCGATACAGGCCGATTGCGAACTCCGCGCCACAGCACTGCAGACTTATGTCTGTATCGACTAGTGGTTTCCATCGACACTGCGGACAGCAGGGTTCACAACTTAAATTCAACTTTGGATCTAAATTTGTCTTCAGTATCTGTGCTGAGAACTGCCTTCAATCTATTCTGCGGTCAGTAACTTGCATTCAGCTTTGCATCAACACTACGGACAGCATTGAATCCAGCCTTGCTTTATTTAAGGCAGAGACAATTGTACTGTGTCCTCAGATTATGTTAACTGTGACAAAATAGCATTCATCGATCTTTGTGTCGACTACTGCCTTAAATCTACACTGCGTACAACAGGGTTCACAACTTGAATACAGCTTTCCATCTACACTACGGACAGCATTCAAGATATCTTGATTTATGTAAGGCAAAGATTATTTTGTTAAAGGATGCCACAAAAAACATTCCTCAATGACTGTAGTGAGTTCTGTTTTCAAATGTACACTGCGATCAAAAGAGTTTACCGCTTGATACCAGTGGCGCATAAGCTCTACAGACCACATAAAATTCAGTCTCGATTTATTTAAAGCAGAAAAATAGTACTGTGTCGTCAGATTTGGTAAAAGTATGTAACAAAAAAAAGCATTCCTCGATGTCTGTGTCAACTACAGCCTTAGATGTACTCTGCAGACAGCAGGGTTCACAACTTGAAGTCACCTTTGCATGTATACTATGGACAATAAGGAATTCAACCTTGATTAATTTAATGCAGAGACAATTGTATTGTATGTGTTCAGATTTTTTCAAATAGAATAACGATTGTACATGACGCATTCCAGTAGACAAGAGACATTATACCACTGCGACCCCCCCCGAACCACAAATCATCACAGGGTACACACACGCTGAGGTTTTTCGGTACCACTAAATCACTGCACCACAAGTCATTTCCCCGTAACCTTATTAAAGCAGAATTCACTAGGCAAAAAACATTGCTCCTAGTACAGCCCCTCTGCATTATGCATTATCGCAGGGTACGTACAAGCTCAGCGCCAAAGATACTACTAACTCAGTGCACCATAAATCATCGGAAAGAAGAGTGAACAGTCAGCAATGAGGCATACTAATACTTTTAAGTGGAATTCATGCAGAATCCAATCAACAAAAGACATTATTCCAATTACTGTGCCCCCCTCCACCCAGATTATCACAAGGCCTTACTAAGGCGCCATTCACAACACAAAAAATATTACTATCAGTACAGCCTGCCCGGACCACGCATCATCGCATGCTCCACAGAACCTTCTTGTTGTAGATACCACTAACTCAGTAGAAACCAAACTAAGTATAACACCTATCAAACCCTACACAATATCCTTTTATTATGCTTCCTTGAAAAACTTATTTTATATCACTCATACATTTAGTTGAATAATAAAATGCACGCTGCCTATATGTTCTATCTTCCACTTCAATCATAATTGCAGCTGATGCACTCCACCCTAAGATCTACACTGTGGACAGCAGGGTATAGAACTTGAATTCACCTTTGCATCTATACTATAGACAGTAGGAGATTCAACCTTGATTTATTTAATGCATAGACAATTATACTGTATGTATTCAGATTTTGTTAAAATAAGTGAAAAAAACATTGTTCTATAACTGTACTGACTACTAGCTTCTATGTACACTGTGCACAGTAGGGTTCACAACTTGAATTTACCTTTTCATCCACACTACAGACAGCATTAAATTCAGCCTCGATTTATTTAAAGCAGAGAAAAAAATAGTGCTGTTGCACTGCTAGTATGTGCAAGCACCTTCAATAGCTGCATCATGTGAACTATGATAAGAAACAATGTACAAGATTGCGCCAAAATGTACCTCCACCACCAGCAATACCAAGTACCTCTGGTGTATCACCTTCAACATCGCCACCAGACATACATCCCCAATTTGTGAAAGTTACAATGCACTGCATGATGAGGAATCGTTTAATTTGTTATGAGGAGCAATGGTACACCTAGTTTTCACAGCAATTGATAACCATTGATGTTAGTTTTTTTTCCCTCCTCAAAGTTCATATAGTCCAGTATGCAACAGTGAATGATTTCAGTGCAGCCCATTCAGACCACGCATCATTGCAGGATGAGCACACGATAAACACCAGACGTACCACTAACTCAGTACACCGTAAATAATCACCACGTGCCCTTGTTAAGGCAAAATTCAATAGTCAAAACACATTTTTACCAGTGTGCTCGGCCAGGACCACGCATCATCACAGGCTCCACACAAACCGCCCATACCTCAGTCCACCACAATTCATGAACTCTTTACGATAGAATCTTCTGCGTATTATTTGACATACAATGCTCCTACCTTTGTACAGCAGAAATCATAAACCGTTTATGATTAAATATCTGTATATGATATCATGATTACTATTCTACTTCTTATCAACAACAACGTAATAAAATTGAGTCAAGCACACGTGCCCGTACCCACTTCAACTATCTATCTGTGTCTGTGTATTCATTGTGTTTGTAAAATGCTGCTCCTCTGCCCTACCACATTATATCTATATATATATAAAAACAAAGTATGTCTGTCTGTCTGTCTGTTTGTCCTTTATGCATTACTACACCATTCATCCGATTGCCATGAAACTTTGGGAAGTTGTTGAGTACACTCCTGCGAAGGTTTGTGGAATAACATTTTTTTAAATATCGGGTCCCCAGGGCCCTCACAATCATTTGAATACTGATGTACGCACCAGATGGAAAAACAACAAATCGTGTATCCACAAGCACTCGAATAAATAAATAGAATTAAAACACCATTCAACCAATCGCCATGAAACTTTGGGAAGATGTTAAGTACACTCCCGCTAAGGTTTCTGGCATAATTTTTTTTTAAATATTGGCCCCCCAGGGCCCTCATAATCTTTCAAATACTGATGTATGCATCAGACGGAAAAACAAAAAATTGCGTATCCACAAGCACTCGAATAAATAAATAGAATTAAAACACCATTCATCCGATCGCCATGAAACTTTGGGACGTTGTTCAGTACACTCCCGCGAAGGTTTCTGGAATAACATTTGTTTAAATATCGGCCCCCGAGGGCCCTCATAATCTTTTGAATACTGATGTACGCACCAGACGGAAAAACAAAAAACTTGTGTATCCACAAGCACTCGAATAAATAAATTGATTTAAAACGACACTTTGAAATGTTTTCCATATTAAAATGAATAGGTTTCAATAAAAAAAATAAGAGAATGTAATTTGAATGTTATCATAACGAGTTTCCTTGAATTTCCTTTCTTCATAGATCGCAGCAACGCGCGATGGGTAAGCTAGTTTGCTATAAATAGCGTATACAACCATCTTACCTGTGACAGTAAGGGTGGGCTATTCCTCTTTTTTTTAACATATTTATATAGTGCAAAATCATCCCAAAACAAATACATTTTCAGGCACGCGTACATTATGTCATTACTCTACAATAACAGGATGTGGAGGCAACTCCGAGGCTCGAACACTGATTTCCAGCACCAAGTTCTACAGTGTACCTGAATAACCACATACGTATATATATATATTAGCTGCCCTTCATGTGCCAAAAACTGCAACTTAAACCTTTCACAGCCCTGTATTACTACAGCTACAACACTCCACTGAATGTACAACAAAAATTCATAATCGCAGGAATGCGTCATGTCCACCATCTTTTATGTGTGCAACTATGAACGAATATAGAGTCAGTAATACCCCGTACCTTCCATGTTGGCCAAGTTGTGGGACTTTACAGATATTAAGACACATTTCTTTTTAAGACCTGGTTGACGTCAGCACTGCAAAACGGACACCCGAATCACTTGATTTCTCATATAGCTCACGACGGGACCACGCCCATAGCTCCGGAATCATGGTTCAGAGCCTCTCGCAGCACTGGCATACTTCAGGCCAGCCCACTCCACTTACGCTTCCAGGAAAACACAACAACGAAACATTGCCCAGATTTAATTGTAGTGATTTCTTAGTTCCAAGTCTAGTTGTCAGACCGGCACACACACACTTCCTCATGGCTGGTAAACACCCACACCACACCCATCCAGAGCATCTGTCACTACACACGTGACCGTACCAACAAAAAAGACGGGGCACACGTGTTCTACACCATTGTAGAGTTGCTCCCATCCCAAGCGCTGTGATGGCCCGTCCTAGTGATTCAAACGCCTCATGTAGGCCCAAACCACCGAGTAGGGGGGCCCACCACTACGTGTGTGGCCTCTTTCATCACTGAGTTAGTGGTATCAGAAGCACTGAGCAGGTGAGGAACCTGCAATGATGACGGGAGCACAAGTATGTCGTTAGCCATACCGATATCAAGACTCAGCACCATATATGAGACTTCTTAGTGGCAGATCGGGACTACATGATGCAGAAGGTGTCCTGTCCACGAAAAGGTGAGCAATGAGGCCTGGGTGCGTATCAGAGGGAGTCGAAGGACTGTAGCAGACTGGATACAAAAAAGCGATGCAGCAATTTAGACAAACACAGTCCTATATAGTGTATCAAATTACATGTAAAAAAAAAAATCCAATAGCAGGAATGTTTTTATAATCGCTCAAACGTCCGGATAATAAACTATTCAAATAGTTATTTTAAATGTGAGAGGGAACGTGTGTGAAAGGCCGATGCTATTCAACTCCACATTAAGATAGTAACAATTACCAAACATAACATCTTTCTTTTACAATCTTTTAGATGTAGAGCTTCAGGGTGCATTATGTCCCAGCACGTGGTGAAAAACACACTAGTGACAGAAAGTTGACCTGCGAATATTATTTGCAGTCACTCTCTCACTTCCTCTCTCCTTTGATAAAAAAATTACACACAATGTTAACTTCCCTTTTATCTTCCAGGTCACGTTTCACAAATTGGCGTACCCCCCAACACCTCTAAAACTCAATGTTCAAGGATTCTGCGATGATGCGTGGCCATCGTAACAACATTTTAGAAGGCTGCTACAACATGTGGTACATCCTCTTTGAATCACGCCAATGGCACAAGGTTACCAAAAATGCTTCTTTCCGAAATAACGACAAGTCATCTGTGAAAGGAGAGAGTGGGTCGTGTGCAGCAGCTTCACTGCGTAGGAATGTACAATTACCTCTGAGCAGTGACAATAGAAAGATTACAACAGTTTGAGAGGCAAATCTACAAGCCCCTTAAGACACTTTTATATGTACTATACTATGACTAACTCTATATACTATATTTCAGATCACTAAACTGGAGGGTGCACTATGAAGCAGCACATACTTGGACATACAACCAAGGCAAAAGGTAAGCTACGAGTATTTTTCTCCACTATTAACTGCTCCATCTATAACTTTCACTCTCTCACAGTTTTAATGTCTTTTTCTCTCTCTTTCTCTCTCTCCCTCTCACATCATTTCTCTTTCTCTTTTAAAGTTATGGACACTGCTGTCCACTCCGCCATGACCAACCAAAGCTGAGTTCAAGTTGTGAACTCTGTTGGCCACATTGTTTACACAAGGTAAGCAGAGCGACCTAGATATACAATCCCTCCGTTTAAATGCATTAGAAATGAAAGACCTTATTTACAAGCCCCTTGCGCCACTTTTGCGTCACTTTCAACATGAGAAAAGTAACACAAAACTGGCGCAAGTCTTGTAAATAAGCCCTAAAGAATATTGTCCTGCATAATGAATTGATCTCTCACATAATTCTGTCTCATCTTTGAAGCATTTTAAAGACCTGTTGATCAGTAATGTAAATCTGATGCAGTAGGCTCTTCCATACAGACAACGCTTGAACGTAAGCCTATAAGACAAGTGAAATTTATCAGGCACACTGCACACGTTAAAAGAAGGAAATATCTTGAACTGTTAATTTGACTTGTAATGTTTAACCTCATTTAGTCACATCAATCTAATTTAGGATTAGGACATAGTCCGCCCGCCATCGGTGCTTGGGACTGCCCGCCATAAGGGGTATTAGGATGCGCCCGCCACTGTGGCGGGCGAATCCTGCATTTTCAGCATTGTGGCAGGCGGTGCACTCAGCACCGCCTGCCACAATGCTGAATATGCACTAATGCATTTGCATTAACAAAGCGGCAGGCACCGCGCAGTGCCTGCCGCTTTGTCAATGCAAATGCAGGGGGGTACCACAGGTACACCCCGTGTGCACCCCCCACCTGTCCTTCACTCCGGGGGCCCGCAGGGGGCCCCCGAAGTGAAGACCGCATGCCGCCACGGAAAGGCATCTGTCCTGGCCCATGCTAAAATGGCTGGCGGTGTCTAATAGACACCGCCACCATATTGAACCTTTTCTGCCCCGGCCGCAAGGCAACCGGGGCGGAAAAGCGGCAGCCGGTCTTTCCGTCCGCCGCGGTCCCCCTCGCCATACTAATATCACGGGGGGGGCATTCAGGAGATTATGGTGGGCGGATTGCCCCCGCCAGGCCGGCGGTGACTACCGCCAGCCTGTCGGGGGCAATCCACCCGCCATCCTAATGGGCCCCTAATTTTCTTTTTTGTTTTGCAGATTACCTAACTGTATTTGTATTGGACTCCATATCATATTTTGTTTATTATATTGTTTTGTTAAAGTTATGTTTCTAGTTATTTATTGTATTGTTATCTTTAAGTTATGTTTCCAGTTATTTATTGTTTTAATAAAAGTTAATTAAAAAAAAAGTATATACATCTTTTTTTTGGGGGGGGGGGTAAGCGGTCCCCAATAGAAATGATATTTATAATTTGAAGTATAATTCTGAGGCTAACTCTTTACCAGATCTTTACCAGAGTCTATACCTACGACTAACGGTTCCTATGGAAAAGTTTAAAAACTCCAACACAGTAACTTTTTTCCATTACCAACATAATGTGGTGAACTTCTAACCTCTGTGCTCTTGTAAGTGTTCCATGAACTGTACTAATGCAGAAAGTCGTTTGGGGGTAGAGTTTAAAGGTACTGCTGTACAAACACCGTTATATTAACCGTGGATCTACTACAAGACCAAAAAAGAAAGCGAAGTAAAACAAAACACTGTGTACCAGATTTACAACCCCCTTGCACCACTTTCGCGTCCAAGGGCCCCCTACAAAATTAGAAGTGTGTGGGCCTCAATGACCCCCCTCAATCCCCGGGAATCACCACCCTCAAAAATGTGTGTATTGTGAGTGACAGACTGCGTGACACTATGCCTAGAGCCCTCGAGAGCCCTGGAAACCGCAACGCCCGATGGAGGGCTCATGCAGAGTCCCGGGGTGCCTAGCCCCGGGACACTGCTGTTTGCTTTGAGAGAGCGGAAGTCTCACGGCTCCCGTCCTCCCATAGCAAACTTAGCTTGCATTTTGAAAGACAGAGCAGCGAAATCTGTTCTGACTTTCAAAATAAAAAGCAGATTGCATTTCCACATACAAGTTAGCATCTCCCCTTGTGGAAAAGCAACGCCAACTCCCAAAGAACACGGGAAACCGGCAGGACCATGGGGGCATTGTAGCTCCCCTCACGGTCCCCAACATTTTTTATAAGACCCGGGGGATAGGGTCCCCGGAGATATTAGAAATTATTGTTAGGGGCTATTTTTTTATGGTAAAATTACAAGTCACGCACCCAGCGCAGCGCTCAGTGTGGCCCCCTGGTGTGCACACGCTGGATGTACTACTCATAATCTGTAGGGTGCACGACCCCAGTGCCTTTGATGCACAACTTCTACGCGTTTGGCACTCGGCATTACTTTTCCACATCACAAGCTACTAACATACAACTCCCCATGTGGAAAAGCAATCTGATTTTGATTCGAAAGAGAGAACAGATTTCCTTGCTTTGGGAGGGCGGGATGGACACCCCGGAACACTAAAGGAACCGGCCCTTCCACAATACATAAAGCCCCGGGGAGTGGTGGTCCCCGGGGCTTTGGAGACCTTACAGCCCCCCCTCCTTAGCCATACTTTTTTTTTGTAGCCCCAGTGGGTAACGGGTCCCTCGAGTGCTCCAGGAGGAGAGCCAAGTAGTCCCCCTCCCACAATACATAAACCCCCAACGGGTGATGGTCCCGCTGCTTCCAGGACCTTCAGCCCCCTCCCCCCACCATTTTTTTTCTTTTTAGCCCCGGGCGCTGACAATCCCTGAGGCTGCGGGGCCCCTCTAGGCCCCACATAAAATTTTATAATTTTGCCCCCGGAATTTAACCCCCCGGAGACGAGACAAATTATTTTTTTATATATATATTTTTTTACGGCACAGTCCACGCACCCTACACGCATCCCGGTTTAAAAAAAAATGTGGGCCCTGGGAATCGCTCTAGGACCCCCTAAGAAAGTCTAGAGGGTAAAATTATTTGTACCCTGCCCCCTTTCTCCATTTTGAACACATATTCCACTGACTTCCTCAGCCTCGCTTCTACCGAGGAACAAAATGGCTGCCAACAGTTCCTGGTTACGAATGTTTACAACCGCTTGACAGTCAATTAGTATTGAGCGCGTGATCGGGACGGTGCGCTTATGCTACGATGCCACTCCGCGCACAATCCACCGATCTACCGCGCCCATAGATATATAAATGACTTTAACTGTAATTTTCTCAGGAACTACTGAACAGATTGACACCATATAAGCAAAAGGCACAAGTCGGAACTGAGGACTACCTCTCTGCCAAATGTGGTGTCATTCTGTTCAGCCGTTCGGGCTGTAGCCGTGGCTAAAGGTCCTATGTGAAATTGCATGGGGAAAACCCCCCTTTTTTCTCGCCCCTCGCTTGATCAATCACCCCCAAACGTTCGGGGGAGGAGCAGAACTGAGCTGGCTAAACGTTTGGAAAATTTCAAGAAGATTCATCAATCGACGCCAAAGGTATTGCCAATAGAATGTTGCGGGTTTCCTATGGATAATAGGTCCTAACTATAACTACCTACTGGCAGTCGTCAGTAGGTAGTTATAGTTAGGACCTACTTTCCATAGGAAATCCACAACATTCTATTTGGAATAACTTTGGCACCGGTGGACGAATCTTCGCAAATTTCTCCAAGAAAATGGCCTGCTCAGTTCCGCTCCTTCCCTGAAAGTTTGGGGGTGATTCATCAAGTGGGGGCCGAGAAAAAAGGGGGGTCCCAAAATGTGTTTTCCCCATGCAATTTTCCGTAGGGACCTTTAGCCAGGGCTACAGCCCGAAGAGCTGAACAGAATTACACCAAATTTGTCAGAGAGGTAGAGTTCGGTTCACAGATTGTGCTTTTTGTTAAATGGTGTAAATCCGGTCAGTAGTTTCTGAGAAAAAGAAAAAAAAACTAGAAGTACATTTTATTCTTAATTAGCTCCGGGGAGGGCCAAATCCCGGGGGCAATTTTTTTCTATAATTGGCGGCTGAAAGGTCCCCCGAGCCCCGGGGAACGCCACCCCCGGGGTTTTATTTTGAAGTATGCGGGGGGGTTCAAGGCCCCCCCACATGCTCCAGGGACCGCCACCTTCCTGGGGCAGTAATATTTAAAATTGGGGGGTCCGTGACGGCACGGACCCCCCAGCCGCGGGGACCACCATCTTTTGGGGCTTTTTAATGTTGGGAGGGGGTCACGCGGCCTCCCTCCTGGAGCTCTTGATAGCCCTGGGGTGCGACACCTCCCAGGGCCGGCTTCTGAAGTGTCCCGAAGTGCCTACCCCAGGGACACTACTGATTGCTATGGTAGGGCGGGAGGGTCGCGGCTTCCACTTTAGTACAGCAAACCACTTTCCTATTTGAAAGAGAGAGCAAGTTAATATGCTGTCTTTTTTAAGTAGAAAAGCAGATTGCTTTTTGTTAGAGAGAGGAGCATATAAACTGGTCTCTCTGACAAAGCAATGCCGGCTTTCGAACGACGCGGGGAGCTGGCTGGGACCGTGGGGGTATTGGGGTTCCCCACACGGTCCCAAATGTTATTTTTTAAGTCCCGGGGGATGGGGTCCCTTTGTAGCTCCTTAAACATTCGTGTGGCGACGTGCTCTAGTTTACCAGAGCGTGCGGCCACTGCATTCTGGGTACATAGGCGGGCACAGGAGTTGCCGCGAGTCTAGCAATGGGACATTAAATCCTCGTATTCTTATCTCTGTATCCGTGTGGTTATTATGGTAATTTTTCCTTCTATTTGACAATATTCTCAGAAGAGATGCTTCTTCTTAGAAAGTGAAAGTAGAATGATTAAAATGGGATGGAACTTTCAACAGTTGGAATAGGAAGTGTTATGAACCAATGAAATCTCTTCTCATCTCATGGCTTTGCGTACGCTTACGATGTGGGTTCGTATGACGTTCCAGCGCGATTTGTGTTATTGCTATTAAAAGTAATATACAATTGTTCAAAGTTTAAAAAAACTATTTTCATAAGTATACTACATAATGTATTCTATTAGTATGTTCATTAAATACATAAATATATGTTTTTAAACAATTAAAAACATTTGCATCTTTCGCATACGGGGCGCAGTACGTGACGTCATGCGTAAGCTTTGATGCGACGCGTAACGTTAAAGCGTATTCGTAGTGTATGCTGAGAATGATTAGCAGACAAACTATGGTGCGATCACTCTCTCACTGTCAAATAAGAGCACAAGGCGCGCTACGAGAATTGTTACAAGTGGTCACTCATTGGAGATCCGATTCAGCTGTGTGGCTTATCCACGGTATCATAATGTAACTTTTTAAGACTGTTTAAGTTTGAGGTTTGTATGAAATACTATGCTCTAGGCAGATATGGATCTTTAGGGAGCGCTTATCTCTAAGTATGGGTGAAATTTGCGAATTCGCGTTACGAGAATTAGTGCGAAAGCGACTTCGCGTTACGCACATTCCGCGAATTTGCGGATTTTTTTTTACGTGTTCGCGGGGTTTTATGCGTATTCGCGGGCCGCTTCCAGCGCACCGACCGCGAAGTTACCCATGCGGTTGTACATGGGCGTGGCCATCTTGTGCGCATTGCGTATTTCCATTTCCGTGCGCTACTTGCAAGCTCGCGTTGTGTGCGGGGCGCTGTTACGAGTTTGCATGTGTTTTTGCGTGCTCGCGGGGGAAAATATCGCGCGTAATTACCCACGCGGTCCTTGATGGGCGCGGCCATCTTGTCTTTCATTCCTTGCTATGGTTCTCGGCATGGCTTTCCTATCCTCTTTCATTATTTTCAATCGATTGTTTCTTTGCTCTTTTTTGCTCATTCTCTATCTCTCTATTTGTCTAGATCTATATTTTGTGTTTTTTCTACTTTTTGTTACTTTAATAACTACTTTTTTTGTTTAGCTCTCTCTTTTATTTTATTTATTTTTTTCCCCCTATTTTTTTCTTCTTTCGCCCAGGACCATGGCAAAGGGAGCCGGGAAAAGCAAGGGGAAGGGTCCCGCACCCCGTACCGGGCTCCCATGCGGGCGATTGAGGGGGGAGGATGTAGTGGCCAGGAAGGTTTTCACCACGGTGGAGGTGGCCGCTTTTATATTTTTTGTTCTGCGCCACCTCCCTAAGACCGTGGCAGCAGGGGGCAGGCCCGGTAAAGGGTATGGCCTCCGGGAGCGTCGCCAGCAGTGTTCCCTGTAACACGTGCACGCGGGCTCGCACCTTGCTTCCCCCGAGCGCGCAGAGTCATGAGGGAAGCGCGCACACATCCTGTGAATGCTTTCGCGCCGCCGCTTTTAAAACGCGAGCGGCGCGAAAACGGTAATTCCGGCTGTGGCTGCGGCTGTTTGTGGCCCTTTGTGAAAACATTTGTTAATTGCAGCACCGTTATGCGCTGCAATTAACAAACATTTTCACACTGGCTCACAATCAGCCCCAACCACGCTCCCTTAAGAGATAACATTTAGCAAGTCCCAAAACACGAGGTGTTGTCGTGCTTTTGGACTTGCTAAATGTCTTCTCTTAAGGGAGCGCAGTAGGGGGCTGATTGTGAGCCATTGTGAAAATGTTTGTGATAATCAAGTAAATTTATGAAGGGGAAGACTAGAGAAAAATCAGAGCAAATTCAATGTTTAAATGTCACAGCACTCTTAAAATATGCACATATTGAATGTTAAAATCAACTGACGCAAATATTACCATACCGAGAATAGTCCAAACAATTCTGACAGAAAGCTGGCATTGCCACCACTAAACATTACTGGGATTAACACACTAAAGCAATTGTTAGTAAAATATTAGTCACCAAGTAATCATTATGCAGGATCTGCATGAGAGGCTTTCAGTAATTCATTTACATTGATAAAAAACGGTGTGTTCTGGGTATGACAGTCGTTGTTTGCTTCATTTGAACCATTCAGGCTGATACACCTCATAGCACTAGGTTGTAAAAAGAGTCAAGAACTGCAAATTCGGGTCCTCATTCACAAAACTCTTTCTGTGAGTAGCTGTGTCTTGCTTTTTTTCTCAAGCGTAAATCATTCTCTTAAGTAAACTTCTCTATTCATTTTTATCAAATGATTTTGAAAGTGAACATTTTGAGAATATTAATTCTGATATGTCTAGGTCATGCATTTAGATGCTCAAAATGAATATTTTCCAAATGCATTTTAAGAAAATTACAATTTAATAGTAATTTTATTTTGTATATACATTTGATAGATTGTTTTTATATACGTCATAAAACAATACGTCACTTTTTATTTCCCTCCCAGTTGAGTGCCTGCTTATTTTGGTACCCCAATTGGGGGCAAATTACTGGTGGTTCATGAGAGGGAGGTTTCCAGTGGCCTAGCATTTCTGGGCACTAGTAAACTCCCACATGAGGCTGTCCAGGTGCTCACATCTGTGCTGCCTCATTTGTTTGCATGTGACATCATGAATGGCATACCACACATGTGAAATAGATCTGGAAGGGATTCTCTAGTCTGCCCCAGGTCCATCCAAGGATCAAGGTGTTGGAAGGGACTTGGGGGTGAATCTAATAGCAACTCTGATAGCAACTACTACGACCCCCATTTCCTCTATAGCTATTCCTACCAGCTCAATCCACTTATTCTGTTGCTGAGAGGAAGGGAGGTCGAAAAGAGAGTGGGAGGAGCAGCCCAGATCCCCCATACTTCAAGGAGCCTGATGTTACGATTTTTTTTATTTTCATCAGCATCAGTGTCTGCCTTCTATCAGGGGGGCAACGCCACACATGTCCTTGCCTCCGCAAAAAGTTGGTTGCAGTTTGGATTTTTTCTTAGCCTTAGAGGAAATACAAATTGGACAGCCAGTAAGGGTAAAGGGAAGTCTGGCACCCAGTGATAGAAACCTTAGGATATGAGGATGGGAATAATGTAATGATGCGGTATGTTTACATGTAGCTCAGAGGTAATACCAAAAGCCAGGCACCTTAAACCATGTAAACAAATATGCTCTGAAAGGAATTGCTTATACATTTAGTTGAAACTGTTTTATAAAAACTCAAAAAAGGTACTTGAAAAAACACAAAACCCCCAAAAAACAATCAATGTAGGCTTACTGGATCAAAGTATGAGTAAATCAGTTCCAGTGTACTTGTTTGAGCTACAGTCCATGGTTTTAATCACTTAATTGTTATGTTACTTCAACACTCAAAACATAACAGGTTCAGAGTTGCAGCCTATGCACATATATTTCCAGTTGAAAAAATACTGCAATACATAATGCACAGGCGCATATATGTGACTCCGCTCCTGAGTGGTATAGTGCTAAAAAAATATCCATGAGTTGCCTGAGTTGTTGATAAGTAGTCACTTAATTATGTGCAGAGCAAGACGCGATGTTTCAGTCTCTAAATGAATGAATAGGCAAGATCATCATCAGGATATTATGTTTGGGCAAAATGGCTGACCCATAGTCAATATTATAACCGATCCACTCTTCAGAAGCTGTTGCTGAGGTAGCCTCACCTGCAGCCGAGCAGTGTGGTGAGGCTATCTCAGATTTGAATATTGATTTTCTACTGGACAGATTTGTGTTTAATCAATTGCTTTGAGAGCATCTTTGTTCAAATTGCAGTGTTGCCAAGCTCTTGAGGGGTTATTGGGTTGCCCTTTTCTGAACCAACAGATAACCCAAACCAGCATTTCACTCACTTTCCAAATTTCCCAAATGCATTGCACCTTCTTTATTATCCGCGAAAGTATCCTGAAACCTTATAATTGGTAAATCTTAAAAGTAATTCATAAAAATATATGGCTAGCTCAACAGCCATACCTGCTAGCAGAACTCAGGTACTCATAGATGTCTGCTACTCCAACACTCAAACTCTTGCCAAGAGGGTTCATTTGGGTAAAAAAAACAATTCTGGTTTTAAAGAAAACCTCTGACAATGGTGTCACATTTTGAATTCTGAATTCGTACTTTTCCAGAATAAGCACTCTTAAACTATATTGCCTGCTACTATCGATAACTCCTACACTACACCTTGTAGTCTTGTCTGATGTAACACTTCCAATACACTGATCTACACACCTATGATTGTCTCTGTGCAATGTGTGTATTATGTAAAGTGCTCTGACACCTTATACTGGTATGAGTGGTGCTATAATACTTAATGAATCTGAGAGCCAGTGGTTCTGGAGACTTGAGGGCTGCTGTTAAAGGGTGCTAGTGAGGGAATCCGTGGTAGAGGTGGCCATTGGGGGGCGCCAACAAACATTGACGCACAGGGCGCCACCAGTGTTAAAGGTGGCCCGGCTGTGCATGGGCATCCGCAGAACTGTTTCCACGGGGGGGGGGTAAATGTTTAACTTCATCACCATCCCCCTTGCACCCTTTTCTACCTTGCACCTTTCTCCCCTCTGCCTTGCACCCTTCTCCCCTCTGCCTTGCACCCTTTTCTACCTTGCACCCTTCTCCCCTCTGCCGTGCACCTTGCAGCCTTCTCGCCTCTGGCTTGCACCCTTCTCCCCTCTGCCTTGCACCCTTCTCCCCACTGCCTTGCACCCTTCTCCCCTCTGCCTTGCACCTTTCTCCTCTATGCCTTGCACCCTTCTCCTCTCTGCCTTGCACCCTTATCCCCTCTGCCTTGCACCCTTCTCCCCTCTGCCTTGCACCCTTCTCCCCTCTGCCTTGCACCCTTCTCCTCTCTGTCTTGCACGCTCCTCCCCTGTGCCTTGCACCCTTTTCTACCTTGTACCCTTCTCCCCTCTGCCTTGCACCTTGCAGCCTTCTCGCCTCTGCCTTGCACCCTTCTCCCCTCTGCCTTGCACCCTTCTCCCCACTGCATTGCACCCTTCTCCCCTCTGCCTTGCACCTTTCTCCTCTATGCCTTGCACCCTTCTCCTCTCTGCCTTGCACCCTTATCTCCTCTGCCTTTCACCCTTCTCCAATCTGCCTTGCCCCCTTCTCCTCTCTGTCTTGCACCCTTCTCCCCTGTGCCTTGCGCCCTTCTCCCCTGTGCCTTGCGCCCTTCTCCCCTCTGAACTTGCATCCGTCTCCCTTCTGCCTTGCACCCTTCTCCTCTCTGCCTTGCACCTTTCTCCTCTCTGTCTTGCACCCTTCACACCTCTGCCTTGCACCCTTCACACCTCTGCTGTGCACCCTTCTCCTCTATGCCTTGCACCCTTCTCCTCTCTGCCTTGCACCCTTCTTCTCTATACCTTGCATCCTTCTCCCCTCTGCCTTGCACCATTTTCTACCTTGCATCCTACTACTCTCTGCCTTGCACCCTTCTCCTCTCTGTCTTGCACCCTTCACACCTCTGCCTTGCACCCTTCACACCTCTGCCTTGCACCCTTCTCCTCTCTGCCTTGCACCCTTCTCCTCTCTGCTTTGCACCCTTCTCCCCTCTACCTTGCATCCTTCTCCCCTCTGCCTTGCACCCTTTTCTACCTTGCACCCTTCTCCCCTGTGCCTTGCGCCCTTCTCTCCTGTGCCTTGCACCCTTCTCCCCTCTGACCTTGCATCCATCTCCCTTCTGCCTTGCACCCTTCTCCTCTCTGCCTTGCACCCTTCTCCTCTCTGTCTTGCACCCTTCACACCTCTGCCTTGCACCCTTCACACCTCTGCCTTACACCCTTCTCCTCTCTGCCTTGCACCCTTCTCCTCTCTACCTTGCACCCTTCTTCTCTATACCTTGCATCCTTCTCCCCTCTGCCTTGCACCCTTTTCTACCTTGCACCCTACTACTCTCTGCCTTGCACCCTTCTCCTCTCTGTCTTGCACCCTTCACACCTCTGCCTTGCACCCTTCACACCTCTGCCTTGCACCCTTCTCCTCTCTGCCTTGCACCCTTCTCCTCTCTGCCTTGCACCCTTCTCCTCTCTACCTTGCATCCTTCTCCCCTCTGCCTTGCACCCTTTTCTACCTTGCACCCTTCTCCCCTCTGCCTTGCACCTAGCAGTCTTCTCGCCTCTGCCTTGCACCCTTCTCCCCTCTGCCTTGCACCCTTCTCCCCTCTGCCTTGCACCCTTCTCCTCTCTGTCTTGCACCCTTCTCCCCTCTGCCTTGCACCCTTCTACTCTCTGCCCTGCATCCTTCTCCTCTCTGCCTTGCACCCTTCTCAGCCACCTCCTTGCATTCTTCCCACCCAATGGCGGGGGCTGCCACCTGGAACAATGGCACCATTTCAAAAGCATGATGGACTAAGGCTGGCCCTGACTGGGCCCACACCGGACGCACTGGCGATCCAGGGGAGGGGGGCAAGTGCCTCCCCTTGCCCCCCCCCTGCGGACGCCCATGCGACTGTGCCTAGTTGAAGTTGGCTGACCAAAGTCCAATTGAACAACCTGTAAAGCAAACGTCGTTCTTTTGGACTTGCTGCATTTCTTTTAGGTATCACGTTAGTTAGAAATCTCTCTGCTTAGCCTAGTGTGCCGCCTGGCTGGTATTTTGTTGCTTCTTTCTGTCTGTGCATCCAGATATACAATACAAAAAGTAACATTACACCTACAGCAGTAAAATCTTATAATGGTACTATCATTGGAGTCTTGTGCTTTTCTGAACCCGAAGTGTACTTGTCTGTGTAACGAATTCATGTCATGGCATGTGTCTAAATTGCAAACCTGCCATAAGACCCTTAATGTGGCGATTTATGTGTGAAAATGCAGTCTTTTCACTTGTTTAAGCATGAATTTGGAGTGATATTCGGCGCTGCACCCACACGCACGGTCTGGTTCCTGGCGCACATAACCATGGCTGCAGCGCACAGAGACCCCATAGTGCCGCACACAGAGGAAAAAAAATTGAGGGAACATTGGTCGCCTGCGGTGGGATAAGGTGTGCCGGGCCATGCGGAGGGAGTCGGGGGTCCGGCGCACCTATGACCAAGCGACGCACCGGTGGGCCAATCTCCTCGACCGGGAGCAGGACCTGTTCGACCTGCTAGGTGTGGGGATCCCTGGCCTTGGTGAGTAGCTATTTAATAACTACTTTGTTTTCTTCTGCTCTGTGTTATATAGATAATATACGTTTTTCCCGAAGAGCAAGAATGCTGCCTATTCGATTACATTGCAGGTAAAATAATGTTTAAGTAGCTTCTGTGTTTGCAGGTGCTCGCCTCCTCAGTGGCGTTGCTACTATGCTTACTTGTTTGCAACTTTGTGCTCATTTGGCCTGAATATGTATGAGTGTAGTACTTTACAGAACTGTGTAATGCTAGAGAGACTAGAGACCCAAGTCTAGTCCTTCCTTTGTACTCTTGCGGCCACTAAGAAGAAGAGATAGTGATGGATTGATAGGTTGAGTATATTATGACTTGTTATTAGTAGTAGGACATTTTTTAGTGGTCTGCAATCACGATGACGGACTGTGTCTGTCACGTCGCGTGCTGCTGAGTGCTGGCAGTCGTAGTAGAACCTTTTTTTTGTTGGTTTAGTTAGTGATTTACATAACTTTCCAAGGTGACGGTCTGCGAATCCAGCAATACTGTACTGTATCCTCCTAGTTGACCAGATCAGATAGGTCAATACATGTAGTGCAATTGTTGCTAATTTGTTTCCCCGAGATAATTTTAGATTGTGGTCAAAGAAATCAAATATTTCAAAAAAACAATCATCCATGTTTGTGTTTATTTCATTATCATCAGCACCTCCCAGGGGCAAGAAGACAGCAACACCCCAGACTCCGGCGGAACAGAGTGGGCAGGAACGGTCCTCTGCAGGCTCTTCTGCTGGCCCCAGTAAGTTGTTCTGTTGTCAATATAATTATACTTCCCTAACTTTTACAGCTCCTATTCACTCCAAACTGTTTCCTAATTCTATTTTTTACAAAATAGTCTTTGATCTTCTTGTAGACTGTTTCTACATTCTTATCCTGCATCTCTACCATCACTCACTGTGCTACTACTATTTACTATTATTATGAGTCGGTCTGTGTAGGTAGCTAAGCTTGCCCAGTCTGCAAACGGTGTTAAACAAAACTCTGATCCAGCAATAGCTCTAGAGGCACTCAGTGCAGTCCTCTGGGTTGCCATTGCTGTCCATTCCAGTCTTCTTAATGTTAGTGCTTTGACAATTTCCAACAACAAAATGTTAATGTCCACCAAGAATAAGCTTAGTACTTGGCGTTTTGATTTGATAGTAGCACATACCATACCACTAGTGTTTCAGGGACTATTCTGCACATACAGAAGTATGGACAAGAGAAATAGGACATTGTTGCTGATAGGTGCAGTTCCACTTTCCACATACCTCAGTCAAAAGTAACTGTGCGGGACTCGGGAGCCCTCACCTTGTTGGGACTTCAAGTCCTCCTGGTGGTGATGAGGAGTAGTTGGTTCTGTCTCTAATTATAAAAATGTTGCACGTTAAAGAGCAAGGATTCATCAGTTGTGCCAAAAAGAGTTGCATGTTATGGCTAAGCATATAAGTTAACACCCTACCCAAAACCGTGACTTCTTTTCAGTCCCAATAATTAAAAATTGTTTAACATTTTCTCTTCCATTAGCAGACGAAATAGGGGGTGGTGTATGGCATCTAAAAATATGACTTGTATTTTCTAGGCGTCACAACATCGGATGCGGCACTAGTTTCCACCACCAGTGCCGGGGCCAGCAGTGCGGAGGGGTCCACTCCAGGGGCGGATGCGGCAGCGCCACAAGTGCCACCAGGAGGAGCTGAGGGGGATGGCTCAGCAGCGGCGGACGGTAAGTTATTATTATACTCCTTACTTATTGACATTTTAGAGTAGGCTCGCAAAGGAGTGTATGATGTACTGTACAGTAGACAGTACACTACTACAAGTACACTGTACTGTTAAGAACAGTTACTGATTTAGAACTACATTTTAGCCAATCAAGGAGAAGACAGTCACCCTTGACTTAGCAATAGCATTAGCGGCGGTAGTTCTCGAGTAAGCAATGGCCACCTCTATTTGACTTCAAATCAGCTGGGAAACTTTTTTCGTGAAGCCAAGTCATATCAGATGAACTTGAGGGATGTGATGAACGAAAAGGGAAAGAACTTAGGGTCAATGGAAGGACGAGCGAGTCGTAACATTTATGACTGTAAAGAATGATACGTGTTTTTGAATGCAGGCATAGGTGGCTGATAAGAACGAATCAGATGCATGGCTGCTTGAAGCAAGGATGGTTGGAGGAGAAAGAAAAAATGACTGTCTGTGTGGGTGAATCAGAAAATTCATGTGTGTGGTGCACTGCAATGTATCATTTGGGTGAAACTCAAATGCAACTCAAGATGGTCGTTTACCAAATAAAATGAAAAGGGTGTTATTTGGTTGTTGAGAAAAAGTAAAGTTGTTACAGTTGAGACATTAAGAAGATTGATAGACGTTTACTTTGGAAGCCTGGATGGTATCTTCTTCCTCATACATAGCAGAGGTGTATGTAGAGCAGACACTCAGTGCATGAAGAGTGTTACTTTGCTCAAACAGCATGTCCGTGCCAGAGTAGCAAAGCAGAGGAAATCCAAATACTACAAGTTGTGATTGTTCAGAAACTCTCCCTTGCCTAAAGTAACAGTACAGTAGTTTACTTTGCAAGCACAGCATATATTGTGTATGTATTGTATTGTTGACAATTATATCAAGTCAAGTCACTTCCTCCGGCAATTATGGTTACCACACTCACACCCTATGTTCATAATTTTCTTTCTGCTGTGTTAATCATGGGTGGACTATCGCTGTTGTTCACTCAATCTATCACAACAAAGCACCTAAAGTAAAGTAAAGTAAAGTCCACATTTGTAAAGCGCGCAATCACCCGTAAGGGTCTCTAGGCGCTGGGGGGCCGTCGGGAAGATTAAGCGAGCTACTGCCCAGAGTCACATGGTGCTGGGCTGACCTGCCGCCGGAGCCGGGGATCGAACCGTGGTCCCCAGATTCCAGCGTCAGTCGCCCTGGCCGCGGCGCCACACCTCTTCCCCTAAAGTCATCCATCATATAAGCAAAGAGATCATGTGATCGGCTGGATACATGATCAGAAATGAATAATCTTCATTTTCCTTTTGTAGTACTGAAGGCCCAGGGGGGGCAGTGCGAAATATAAATTACATTGAGCAGTAGCCCTTGATGTAACCGAGTATGGCCAGTGCCACCCCTATGCTAAAGTAAGAGCTTCCCTATCCCCACCTGCATGTACTGCTTAAAGTAATGCATGCAAGTCTGCGTCATCATGGCTTGAGTCTCTTTTTCTTGGGTGTAAGCCGACTGAGCTGGTATTATGCCGGCTACCACAAGTTCACGTGCAAGTAATTTCTTTCGCAAAACTAGAGAAAAAAAGAAGAATACTGGTGTACTCTCTGGCTCTCTGACTATGTATTGATTCCATAGTGCTGCCTGGTAGTAGAATTCCTGAAACTCCCACTTTTACAGGCCTACAAAGACGGCAGAAAGATACATGCCAAAATGTTATAATGTGCTTCCAAATTGCTAGTGTTACTGTGAGACAACTTTCTGTTGAATTCTTTTGTGTTATTGTTAAAGAGTATTGGTTACATTATTTTTCTTTCTTTCTTCATAGATGCTACAGAAAAGCTCACCAGACAGGAGATGGCTGTCCGGGCCAGGGCCCAGAAGCTGGAGGCCATTTGTGTGGAATATCGCCGGCTGGTGGCTCGGGAACAGGAGGAGGGGGCGTCAACATCAACAACCTCCTCCAGTGCCACCGTGTCCACCAGCCAGCAGCCTTCAGCACGGTGCCGTGCTCGGACAGCCTCCCGCCGCCGCTCAGCTGCAACACCACCAGCAGCTGGCCCCCCCAGAGCCTGGATGGCACGCCTGCGCCACCTACGCCTCAGAGTGGACTACCTGGAGTGCAAGGTGGACAATCTTGAGCAACAGCCCCGGGACCTCCGCAAGTAGCGGCGGGACCGCCTGTCCAGACACCGCCGGAAGTGACTGTGTCCTTTGCCCCTTTTTTAAAGACTGTTGGGTGGTGGGAATCGGGAGTTGGGGATTATTTCAGAGGACTATTTGAAATGGACAATTGTTTGGGTTAGGGAGGGGTGGGACTATTTTTTTTTTGTTAGGGTAAATATAATTATTTATTTTACATACTTCAACATAGTGTACGCATTGTGGTTATTTTGTGGGGTGGTGGGAGGGAGTTATGGCACGTTTGATTTCCTCAAACTTACCAGCATGAATTATCTAAAACGTCCAAAAATGTTCAAAAGTGCCACTAACAGAGTTAGTGAATTCAATTGGCCTACTAGTACTTTACTAGTTCTACTGTCAGTCTCTCCTCTGAGTCCTAGCCCATTATTCTACCTCCCCAAAATGCTTATCTTACTTGTGATTCGTGTTTGAGAATAGAGCTAGGCACAGCGCTGGCTGCATGGCAAATGGCGAATACGCCACCCCGGTCCAAAAATGTTGTTGTTCTGGTGTTAGTAGGAGTCGTACCACACTAGCAGTAGCAGCATATGAAAAACAAAGTTAAAAAATGAGACATTGAGTGGCCTGAGAGAAGTATTAGAAGGAACAGTAGCCTAAGCAATGCTGAAGATAGGTATGGGGAAAAAAGAATTGCATGGATGATTATGGCTACAACAAGACCAGTGACACAGCAGCGTAACAAGTCTTCTTGACATGTAGGAGGATGATGTTGACGATGGATCCATGAAATTCAGAATTTATTTTAAAATACTCGTTTTTTTTTAACCAGAATTACAATATCCTAGGATTCATCTAGCTGCCTTAAAATTGATTTGAGGAGGTTGCTTGCACCTTATCCTCCCCAGCAAGTGTGTGGAATTATTGTTGTAATTTACTCACAACTCAATGAAAACCACGCAGCCCGGGGGAAGAAACTTGGACGGGAATGAGGTTTGTGGAGAAAGTTTTGTGGAGAGAGGAAAAAAAAAAGCACAGCATGGACAAACAACAAATGAAGATAAACAAATATTTGGATACAAAGCTATCCATAAATCATTTAAGGGACATAAAGGAAGTGCATGCACTACTGCATGCATGAAGTTGTTTGCTAAATGTATAGGTTACTGAAATGTAAGTAGTACTTTCTTCTAAGAAGAAACAATGTGACAGTACAGGGCTGCAGTAAATACACAATTTCACTTACCTATCTGCCCTCAGAGAGAAGAACCACTTAGAACATTAAATTAGTTTAAAAAATAGCAAAGAAAAAAGTATACAATGGCTGGAGGGATTAATTAAAGCAGAGAGCAAACAAGCAGTTCACAGCAATAACATTACTTAAAAGATAAGTAGAAATGAAGATGGATAACGTAACTGTATGTTGTTGTAGTTGTCCTGTTGAATTTGGGAAGTTGCATGCATCCAGCCATTCCTCTTTTTCGCGGTACTCCTCCAATCCACCTGACGCTCCGTTGATCAATGTTGGGGACCAGAAGACACCTTGTCCACTGCCTGCCTGGCGGATGCTGAATTGCGGCTCGCTAATGGTAAGCCTGAGTTAATCCTTTTTCCCATTGCACAGGGTAAAAGCCGGCCTGTAATTGTTGATGGAAAAACAGGAAGTCATATTAAAACACCACGGAGAAAAAAATATAAGGTACGCTGTGTAGTGCAAAATAACACTTTCAGTTTCAGAGTCGATAGTATTACAATATATACAAGCATCATTTCGAAAGCGCGTACTCTGTGTCTCCTTTTCAAGGATAAATAAGTGTGGGCGAAATTTGCGGATCTTTCCCCTAAGCTAGGTGTAAAGTGTAAACTGCGATTTTAGAACAAAATTAGACCTTCCCAGCAGTGCTCCCTGACCCCTCGACCCAGCCCCAACATTCTAGAACCCCCCCCCAAACAGGCCATCACAGAAATGAAACACTTAGAATCTCCAGAGGCCTATGTTTAAATCGCTCCAAAACGCACTCTGCAGCTAGGACCAAACCTCCCTTTTCCACCATGGATTTTCTTCAAACCACTTGCAATCAAAATTAGACCTTCCCAGCAGTGCTCTCAGACCCCTCGACCCAACCCCAGAAATGGAGAACACCCCCAAGCAGCCCCCCAAAAACACGCAGGAGTGCTATCCTCAGGGAGGCCTACCTTTAAATCGTGCCAAACGCGCTCTGCAGCTAGGCCCAAACCCCCCTTTTCCACCATGAATTTTCTTCAAACCACTTGCATTCAATATTTGACCTTCCCAGCAGTGCTCCCAGACCTCTCGACCCATCCCCAAACATCTAGAACCCCCCAAGCAGCCCCCCAAAAACATGCAATACTGCTGTCCCCAAAACATGGGAAATCGCAAATCGCGCCTTGAAAAGAAAGTGCTGTTTTCAGCACTTCCACTACTTCGATCCTTTTGAAACTTACCAGGACACTTGTTCCAGTGATTTGCATGAATCTCAGCAATGCAGAACAAAATCGATCCACTGTAAGGTGTACAAATAGTTCACCCAAACACACGCGCCCGCAAAACACCAAATAAGGCCACAATTCGGCCAATTCTGAAAAAACGCCAAACCCCCCCTAAAACTTTGCGAACATCATTATGAACAAGCCTGCATCGGGCCCTGAGCCCTAGACCCTGGGAACCCTAACAAGTTATTAATTAAACCCAAAAACCCTAGTAAATCGCACTGAACCCTAAACCCTAGATATGCTTTGTCTGTCTGTGTCAAAGAGCCTAGGTATGCTACACCAGGTTGCTTCACTCAGTGGTGCCTGCCTTGACCGTCTGCATGGCCCTGCCGCAAGCATGGGCCAAAAATCAGTTCCGCTCGCGAAATTTACTGTTTTTCGGCGGCAAATTCACAATCCGAGAATCTCGCGAAATTGCCGAAAATTCGCAAACTGCTGAGCGTAAAAGATTTTTGGCCCATGCTTGCGGCAGGGCCATGCAGACGGTCAAGTCAGGCACCACAGAGTGAAGCAACCTGATATAGCATACCTAGGCTCTTTGACACAGACAGAACAAGCATATCTAATTGTATGCAGCAAGCCACATAGCCCCAATTTTACATGAACTGCTGTACTCTGTAATCTGCCTGGCATAACAACACTACACTGCCTCGACCACTCCATACCATGACTAGACAGACATGTAGTTCTGTTGTAGTAGTTGTTGTAGACTGGTTTACCTGTTTGACACTCACAAATTGACCATAGTTCTTCCCTAAACTGATGCTGATGATCCATCCATCCCAGTGAGTGACTGTAAAGAAAAAAGATATAATATTTAATCAATCATCATGGTATATTGGCAAACAGTAAGTCCAAGGACATTTTGCATATTGGAAAATGCAACGTAGTGACCCCTGCAGTTGAAGTACAATTTGAATTAAACAAGGTAAAAAAAAGCAGAGTAGACTTGAGTTACATTTAGTGTGTAAAAGATTAAATATTAACAGAAGACATATGATTCATTTCATGCACAACAAACAAACAGCAATTGCTTTCATCAGAGCCAGACAGCCATTGATGTCCACTGCATGCCATCTTCTTCTCATTATTCATTACCTGTTCCACTTTTTGTCCACATCTTCTTCTGAAAGTGCGGGACCATAGGGCAGCCTCTCCTGTCAATTTCAGAAGTAACTGTCAGCAATCAGCAAGCATGTAGTCAGTAATTCCAGTCCCACTTGAGGGGACTCGTCTACGAGTACGAAGACAAAGTTTCTTTATTCTGCGTAATCCAGCCATCTGCCTAGAGGGAAATGGATAGGGGGAGTCTGGAGGAGGAGGATAGAGGAGCATGATTGAGTTGTGAACTTGTGAACCTCAGGAATGCAAATTGTGGCACCTTCAAATCAATAAGGAAATAAGATGAAGACAGTGCTGCTGATGGACTTGTTGTGATTAGGTGATTAGAGTTTTGTTGTGGTAAAAGTTGCAAAACAAAGAAAGACACACAGGATAAAAAGTAAATAAGGACGAAAAAAAAGGAAGTCATTTTCAGCCTCGGTGTCAGGGAAGTAGAGCTCGTCCTCAAACTCTATGAATTGAGACGGGAGTAGGTCAGCTAACAGAGAAGAACTTCCGTCACCTAAGTCGGTGTCCTCTTCTTCCTGCGTGCATTCACATATTTTGTAATCTGGTGGTATGAAGTGCTGATTCATCTTGATCAGTGTTAACCTCTCCACATTTTTGGGCGAGAGGCGGGTCCTTTTTGAAGTTACAATGGCACCAGCAGCACTGAAAACACGTTCAGAAGACAAGATTGCGAGTGGGCAAGACAAATAATTTAGAGCCAGGTTGGTGATCAGTCGCCATAGAGGCCTTTTCCTATACCAATACAGCAATGGGTTCTGATTAACAAAGACCTCTGTTGGGTCATCCAGATAGGCCTGCACCATCGACTCAAGGTTCTCCAGGGTTCCTCCACTTTGCGTACCATCTGTGGCCTTTGCATCACTGGAACGAGCAAACCCTTGATGAATTAGCCAATCCGCTTCCGACATTATTATGGCTGGGCCTCATGCAGGTGAGGATGATGATACGGTTGCTGGTGTCGTTAACGGCTGTGAGGGAAAGTGACTCCCTTCGGCCACAGATTCAGAAGTGGAACTTGACGCCGGATGGCCTGCTGATTCAGTTGAACTTCTGCCGGCTCCTTCAAATTTCTGCCGCTCTTTTTCTAACCGAGTGGCTGACACAGCTAGCCAATGTTTGTACTTTGAAACATCTGCTTCATCAAAAGGAATGAATGCTTTGCTGGGCCACTACCTTTTTGTACCGTGGATCCAGAATAGTGGCACAAATGTAATGTTGTTTTGTATGTATGTTTTTAAGCCTTTCATTGTAAACTAGGCGGCTTAATAATCTCTCAGACAAATGATATGCATCTTGCTTTTCAGCATCATCTCGGAACGTTGAAGACACCGCCTTCAGTTTGGTGCTCTAGCATGCGCAGCAATGGGATAGATTGGCCCAAAGAACAGTCCTCCCTGCTGACTTCAGACGGGAAGACCTCAAAAGGACAAAGCATGTCTGTCAGGCTTGCAACTAGCTTCCATTCCTCCAACTCTAGCCTCATGTCTTTCATAGTAGAACCCAGTTTATAGACATACTCATTTATTAGCCCCCACTGCTCAGACAGACGCTCAAGCATGTAAAAGGTTGAGTTCCAACGTGTTGCCACCTCCTGGATGAGTCCTTTGACTGGCAGTCCACGTTCATGTTGAATGCTCCTCAGCTGCTTCCGGGCCTTAAAAGAATGGCTGAAATGTGTGCAGATTCTTTGGCAGGTGGTCAGTAACTTGCTGACTGTGTTTTCTTTTTTCAAGAAATCTTGCACCACGATGTTAATACTGTGCGCCAAACGCGGCACTCTGAAGTAGTTCCCATCATGCATGGCCTTAACTATATTACTTATATGGATTTGGTACCCTGAACTCCTTTATATATAATCTTCTTTTACCTTAATTATCAACTTTTAAATCACACTTTTAATGGTGCTGCCTCTCAGTCTGACTGGCTCCTGTCAGAATGGAAACTACCTCGGCAAACAGATTCTGTTTGAGAGAGGCGCACTTTCCACTAGCCCTACTTAGGTGCTTACTTGTGAACTTTAACGTATATCAACTGTACACAACATATAATTTCCAACATTCCTTAATGAATCAATATCAATATGTTCCAAATGTCTTCAAAAACAGTTCTCTTGTACATAAAATGAACTCCAAATGTTGCTTCTTTCTTTTATTCTTATTCTTTTTCTTATTCATCAATTCATGAATGCATTAACTCCATGTATTCACTTGTTTACAGCGCATTCCTTCTTGTTTCCCAATGCATTTCGGTATCAACGATACCTTCGTCAGGGGAATGCTATAACAAACCAACAAAGACTCATTTGTACAAAAATTACATCACTTCGGTAGAGATTCATGAGACCACCACCTGTATTCAGGTTAGTCTATAGCGCTTATTTAAAAATGAAACAACCAGCTGAATAAAAGGAAGCTGAATAGTGCTTCTACAACCTTATACCCTGCCCTGTGTGCAAAAAAGTTGCATTGTTCCTGAAACCCTGTGCCACAACACCAACACGTGATCCAAACTAACCTTTAAAATATAATAAACATGCATCCTTACACCTTGTGCCTAAAAAAGCACTCACGTGATCCAGACTGCCCTGCATGGTATGGAGTGACTGAAAATAAATGTAATAGAGCCCGTTATGTAATGTATGTTATATCTTAAATTACACGGGCCTCATTTATGAGGCCTTGGGACAGTTTTGCGCTTCCGATGCGTCACTTTTTGTGACGCATCGGCGGCGTAAAACATGCCTCCTGTTGCGCGCTATTTACAAAGTGACGCATGTAAGCAGATGCGTCACTTTGTAAACCCCTGCGCCACATTATACCTGCGTCAGGTATAATGTATGCAGAGGGGGCGTTCCCCCACAAAAAGCCTCGTAATAGTGACACAGTGAAATCTATGAGATTTCACTGCGTCACTTTTAGGACGCTGTTGCGTCAAAATCTTGCGCCTGCCTCACAGCAGGCGTAAGACTGACGCAAGCCCTTTCACATGGGGCTTTCCCCATGTGAAAGGACGCATTGCTGGAGTTGCGTCACTTTTGTGACACACCCCAGCAATGCGTCACTTTTGCGCTTACAGATATGTCAGAAATACTGACGTATCTGTAACTCCTTGCGACATGATGCGTCATACTGTAAATATGACACATGATTGGTGTCGCAAGGAGGACGCAGTGAAAAGTGACCCATCGCTGTTTTCACGCAGCGATGCGTCACTTTTCATAAATGAGGCCCCACATGTTTACAACCAAATGAGAGTACCAGTCCTACCTGCACTCTATCTGTATTCCGAGTACTGGTGTGACTTCCAGCCTATACCCTGCTACCATTGTCCATCTCCAATCTTCAAACAGACTGCAACTAAACACAATAAAGAACCACTCTTAACCTCTCTCCACATGTCGTGTGATGCCGGAGACCTCGTCCCGCTAACACGAAACGTACCTGCTAAAGTCCTTCCAAATCGTATCGTGTTCTTCCCGCCTCCGTTCTGAAACGCCACTAGCTCGCCATTACTCGCTACCGCCCAATATGCGGGCGCGTGTGTCATCATAGCCATAAACATCGAAAACGGACTATCGTAAACAGACCTATGTAGAACGCCGCCATCTTGGACTGGCGAAGTGCTATTTGCGTGCTCGTGTGGCGGATTATAAAACCCAACCCTCTTATTAAGTGTCAAAAACGTTATAAATAGTGCTGGATACTATGACTGTATCTACTACCATTACCAAAAAAATAATTAATAGTTGCCAGTTTAAACACCCACACACTGGTTAACACATCAAACTCAGGCACACAGCTGACTGTAACGCACAAATGGTAGTGTATGCAATAAAGTGTCCGTGTGGGTTGGTCTATGTAGGGAAGACCAAAAGAAAAGTAAAAGTTAGAATAACAGAACATAAGAGTCTGATAAGCAACAACAACCCCAAATCTAACTTGGCAGTACACTGGAAAGACAGACAGCATTCCATTCCACAACTGCGATTTACAGTACTACAAAAAGTGGATGAAGCACAGCATGTTGATGTCAACCGACAGTTGTCTCAAAGAGAATCATATTGGATGAGGCATCTGAACACACTTGAACCTTGTGGGCTCAATGACAAATTGGAATTATCCTGTTTTTTGTAGATTAATATTTTTTTCAATAGATGTTTTATATTGCGTGAAAAGTCTGTTGATTGGCAATGTTGCGAATATATCAGGGCATGTTTAAAAATGAATCAAGCAGGTCACATTACATATTAATCATGGGGCATCAGATGGGTCCAGTTCACACTATTACAGTCCAGTGAGCACCTTTTAGTTATTTACACCTGTGGCAACTATTTATTATTTTTTTGGTAATGGTAGTAGATACAGTCATAGTATCCAGCAATATTTATAATGTTTTTTACACTTAATAAGAGGGTTGGGTTTTATAATCCGCCACACGAGCACGCAAATAGCACTTCACCAGTCCAAGATGGCGGCGTACTACATAGGTCTGTTTACGATAGTCTGTTTTCGATGTTTATGGCTATGATGACACACGCGCCCGCATATTGGGCGGTAGCGAGTAATGGCGAGCTAGTGGCGTTTCAGAACAGAGGCGGGAAGTACACGATACGATTTGGAAGGACTTTAGCAGGTACGTTTCTTGTTAGCGGGACAAGGTCTCCAGCATCACACAACATGTGGAGAGAGGTTAAGAGTGGTTCTTTATTGTGTTTAGTTGCAGTCTGTTTGAAGACTGGGGACGGACGATGGTCGCAGGGTATAGGCTGGAAGTCACACCAGTACGGTAGGACTGGTACTCTCATTCAGTTGTTAAACACGTGTAATTCAAGATATAACATACATTACATAACGGGCTCTATTACGTTTATTTTCAGTCACTCCATACCATACAGGTCAGTTTGGATCACGTGAGTGTTTTTTTAGGCACAAGGTGTAAGGATGCATGTTTATTATATTTTAAAGGTTAGTTTGGATCACGTGTTGGTGTTGTGGCACAGGGTTTCAGGAACAATGCACTTTTTTTGCACACAGGGCAGGGTATAAGGTTGTAGAAGAACTATTCAGCTTCCTTTTATTCAGCTGGTTGATTCATTTTTAAATAAGCACCATAGACTAACCTGACTACAGGTGGTGGTCTCATGAATCCCTACCGAAGTGATATAATTTTTGTACAAATGAGTCTTTGTTGGTTTGTTATAGCATTCCCCTGACGAAGGTATCTTTGATACCGAAATGCATTGGGAAACAAGAAGGAATGTGCTGTAAACAAGTGAATACATGGAGTTAATGCATTCATGAATTTATGAATAAGAAAAAGAAGAAGAATAAAAGAAAGAAGCAACATTTGGAGTTCATTTTATGTACAAGAGAACTGTTTTTTGAAGACATTTGGAACATATTGATGTTGATTCATTAAGGAATGTTGGAAATTATATGTTGTGTACAGTTGATATACGTTAAAGTTCACAAGTAAGCACCTAAGTAGGGCTAGTGGAAAGTGCGCCTCTCTCAAACAGAATCTGTTTGCCAAGGTACTTAACTATATTACTGCCATTATCCGTGGAAACATAACCAACTATGCGATTTCTTGGATGCAGCCATTCATAGACCTTCCTATCAAACTTCTCAAAAAGGTTAGGTGCAGTATGAGTTTTCTCCATGGCAAACATGGCTACTGTCGCATGTTTTCGAGTAGCTTGAAAAACTGTGTCCGTGTCAACACCTGCTTTTAACTTGTCTTTAACCCCTGCAAAAAAGAGACCCAGTGTGCAGTGATGCACATGTAATCAAGTGCTTGGCAACTGGTCCACATGTCTGTTGTCAGGTGGATAGTGTGAACAGCACTCTTCTGAATAGCTGCGACAATCACCTCCAGCACATCTTGATGTAGTGCTGGAATAGCAACCCTGGCAAAATAGGTCCGGCTAGGAACCTTCCATTTAGGGCAGACTGTTGCCAAAAATTCTAGAAAACCCACCCCTTCCACGAAAGAAAAAGGGAGAAGGTCCAGCGCTAGCATTTTAGCCAGCTTTGCGTTATACAGACGTGCCGTTGGGTGGTTGCGTTCAAATGGCGCATCCGACCACAACATTCTGCTAATGGTGGTCTGGACCGTTTTACGTGATGATGATGATGCAGACTTCTTCAAACCAGTTAGGCTCATTGATGTACTTTTTTGCATTGGTGTCTCTCCCAGACTCTTAGTGTGCCTCATACATGTTGCAGGGGTAGAGGGTGTGGGCGCTACCACTGCAGTGCTGGTGCCAGGGGTACTGGATGTACCAGAAACAATGTCTGTCGCTTCTTCACTTCCCCCCTGCACTATCAGCCCCTCGTCATCATCAGATGCAATATCAATGGATACATTTGGATTTGTTTGTCTTTTGGCTTCCTGGATCTTCCTTAGGTGCGCCTCCCACTCGATACTGTGGTGTTTTTTTAGATGACCTCTCTGGCCTCCGGTACCATAGTTGGTACCAAGCTTACCCCGACTAACTGATGTTTTACAAATCGAACAAACGACCATGTTTTCCGCCTTTTGGCTAACACTAAAAAAGTCCCAAACTGGGGACTGGAGATGTCTGCTGGTGGTGGAGGTGCTACTTTCAGTTTCAATGCCAGATGAAGTGGAGGATGGGTGTGGCTGAATTCGACTCTGTTGTTCACTTACAGCACCACTTCTTGAAGTAATGAAGGTCGAGCTGGATGGAGGTCCCTGCCGGCCCTTCTGACAAAAAAATATGGAAGCTGTAGGTCATGTTGGTGTTGTAGTTAACTGCGTTGGTGGTGGTACCAGTGCCACGCCGCCCACATCCCGCTCAGTAGCCATTCGGATAGGGTCAAAATGTCTGTCTGCTGCATGCCCGCTGGGGCTGGAGTGACGACTGTGATGACTGGGTCATCGTCAGACTGTTTATCAGCAGCAGAAGACACCACTTCTTGTTCGTCGTCATCACCCATAAGTGGAAGCCTTGCGGGAACCTTCCTTTTAGGCTTAACTACCTTTGTCGGCTCATGGCGTGCCTCCCCCTCAGACTGCATTTGTGGGTTCCAATCAAGATCAAGATCATCAAAAGGAAGGGTGCTTGAAGAAGAACTTGTAGTAGCCCTCCTTAACCTTTTCTTGCTGGGGATCATCCTCAGGAGGAGTGGCTTCCTCGGATGATACCTCCGCTTGAATCTCGATTTCCTGATGTGCCCCTAATTCTGGAGGAACAAGCATTGTGAGCAGTTGTGCCACTCCATGCGCCTCTAGTTGCACCTCTCCATGCGCCTCTCCATGCGCCTCTCCTTGCGCCTCTCCTTGCACCTCTCCTTGAGCCTCTCCTTGTGCATGTACCCGGGCCTCTCCTTGCCCATGTACTTGCGCTTGTACTAGTTGAAAGTGTGGTTGTCGTTGCGGCTGTGGTTGTTGAACACTCGTCAGCTGAGTTACACCCTGCGTTGATTGTATGCTACTTTCTTGTGATGAGCCAACATCACTGGTCGATGGTGATTAAACAACAATAGTGGCTGCCTCTGCAGCACTCATGGACTTGGACCTAACTATGGGGCCGATTAGGATGGCGGTTTTTCCGCATCCTCCGGGCCGGCGGAAGTGTCCGCCGGCCTGGAGGATGCGGAAAAACCGCGGCGGAGACTCCAAAGACCCACCGCCAAATTAGGATGGCTGGTGGGTCTGGAATTCCGTCCGCCGATTTTCCGCCGCGGTCGGCTTCCGACCGCGGCGGAAAAGCTATAACATGGCAGGCGGTGTCTATGAGACACCGTCCGCCATATTATGATGTTGGTGTAAATATGCTTTTCCACGGCGGCTTTTCCGCCATGGAAAAGCATACGGACATTCACTTTGGGGGCCCGTTGCGGGCCCCCTGGGTGAATGGGGGGTGGGGGGTGCACATGGGGGGTACCTATGGTACCCCCCTGCATTTGCGTACACAAAGCAGCAGGCACCGTGCGGTGCCTGCCGCTTTGTGCATGTAAATGCAACACATGCATTTTTAACATTGCGGCGGGTGCAGCTTGAAGCTGCACCCGCCGCAATGTTAAAAATAGAGGATGTGACCGCCACCCTGGCGGTCACATCCTAATTGCCATGGAGGGACCGCCGCTGCCCATGCGGACGGTCCCTCCTACTCAGGGGTGGCGGACGGACGCAAGTCCGTCCGCCATCCTAATCGGCCCCTTGGTGTGGTGGCACTGAGCCCAATGAAGCGGAGGTGCTGCTCCCAGCTTGGTCCCCGGCGGACCTCGCTGCTGCAGGCGTTGTTTTTTTCCCCCAAAAAAGAGTCTGTGGGCACATCAGCCTCCTTGGTAAGTGGCGCCACTTGCTTCATCTGCTCCTTCTTACTGGCAGTGGCAACTTTCTTTGTAGAGGAGCTACGGCCACCTTTCTTTGGGCCCATCTTCTTCAGATGTCAGAACAGCATGCCGCAGTTGCACGAGTTGCAGAGTTGTCTGTGGCCACACGTGACGTCACGTGACGTTGTGCTGCACACACCGCTGCAGGACTTCTTCCTGGCACTAGTGGTTCTTTTGTGCACCTAAAAGCAAAGGAAGCCAGAGGAACATCAGTTAAACTCCCCAAAAAGTTGAAAAACACACAAATATCAACACAATCCAATGCCATCCATGCCCTCAATGATGTTTAAATTCAAGAGGCCCCACACAAAGCCTTGGTCCATGAACCACTCACTACCCCTGGGCATAATGGGTGAAAGCAGGGCAGGCTGGGTGCAGGCCTATGGCTCAGAGCACACTGCCTGGCTTCAAAATGGCCCCTTGTTCCGCAGTCACATGGCCAGGCCCTGCCTGGAACAGGCCTCAAAATGGCCCCCACCCACATGGCCAGGCCCAACAGCTCCCCAAAAAGTTGAAAAACACACAAAAATCAACACAATCCAATGCCATCCATGCCCTCAGTGATGTTTAAATTCAAGAGGCCCCACACAAAGCCTTGGTCCATGCACCACTCACTACCCCTGGGCATAATGGGTGAAAGCAGGGCAGGCTGTGTGCAGGCCAATGGCTCAAAGCACACTGCCTGGCTTCAAAATGGCCCCTTGTCCCCCAGCCACATGGCCACGCCCTGCCTGGACCAGGCCTCAAAATGGCCCCCACCCACATGGCCAACCCCCAACAAAACCCCAAAAAGTTGAAAACACACAAAAATCAACACAAACCAATGCCATCCATGCCCTCAATGATGTTTAAATTCAAGAGGCCCCACACAAAGCCTTGGTCCATGCACCACTCACTACCCCTGGGCATAATGGGTGAAAGCAGGGCAGGCTGGGTGCAGGCCTATGGCTCAGAGCACACTGCCTGGCTTCAAAATGGCCCCTTGTCCCCCAGCCACATGGCCAGCCCTGCCTGGACCAGGCCTCAAATTGGCCCCCACCCACATGGCCAGGCCCCAACAACACCCCAAAAGTCGAAAAACACACAAAAATCAACACAATCCAATGCCATCCATGCCCTCAATGATGTTTAAATTCAAGAGGCCCCACACAAAGCCTTGGTCCATGCACCACTCACTACCCCTGGGCATAATGGGTGAAAGCAGGGCAGGCTGGGTGCAGGCCTATGGCTCAGAGCACACTGCCTGGCTTCAAAATGGCCGCTTTTCCCCCAGCCACATGGCCAGGCCCTGCCTGGACCAGGCCTCAAAATGGCCCCCACCCACATGGCCAGGCCCCAACAACACCCCAAAAAGTCGAAAAACACACAAATATCAACAGAATCCAATGCCATCCATTCCCTTAATTATATTTATATTCAAGAGGCCCAACACAAAGCCTTGGTCCATGCACCACTCACTACCCCTGGGCATAATGGGTGAAAGCAGGGAAGGCTGGGTGCAGGCCTATGGCTCAGAGCACACTGCCTGGCTTCAAAATGGCCCCTTGTCCGCCAGCCACATGGCCAGGCCCTGCCCGGACCAGGCCTCAAAATGGCCCCCACCCACATGGCCAGGCCCTAACAACACCCCAAAAAGTCAAAAACACACAAAAATCAACACAATCCAATGCTATAAATGCCCTCAATGATGTTTAAATTCAAGAGGCCCCACACAAAGCCTTGGTCCATGCACCACTCACTACCCCTGGGCATAATGGGTGAAAGCAGGGCAGGCTGGGTGCAGGCCTATGGCTCAGAGCACACTGCCTGGCTTCAAAATGGCCCCTTGTCCCCCAGCCACATGGCCAGGCCCTGCCTGGACCAGGCCTCAAAATGGCCCCCACCCACATGGCCAGGCCCCAACAACACCCCAAAAAGTCGAAAACACACACAAATCAACACAAACCAATGCCATCCATGCCCTCAATGATGTTTAAATTCAAGAGGCCCCACACAAAGCCTTGGTCCATGCACCACTCACTACCCCTGGGCATAATGGGTGAAAGCAGGGCAGGCTGGGTGCAGGCCTATGGCTCAGAGCACACTGCCTGGCTTCAAAATGGCCCCTTGTCCCCCAGCCACAGGGCAAGGCCCTGCCTGGACCAGGCCTCAAAATGCCCCCCACCCACATGGCCAGGCCCCAACAACACCCCAAAAAGTCGAAAAACACAAATATCAACAGAATCCAATGCCATCCATTCCCTCAATTATGTTTATATTCAAGAGGCCCCACACAAAGCCTTGGTCCATGCACCACTCACTACCCCTGGGAATAATGTGTGAAAGCAGGGAAGGCTGGGTGTAAGCCTATGGCTTAGAGCACACTGCCTGGCTTCAAAATGGCCCCTTGTCCCCCAGCCACATGGCCAGGCCCTGCCTGGACCAGGCCTCAAAATGGCCCCCCACCCACATGGCCAGGCCCCAACAACACCCCAAAAGTCGAAAAACACACAAAAATCAACACAATCCAATGCCATCCATGCCCTCAATGATGTTTAAATTCAAGAGGCCCCACACAAAGCCTTGGTCCATGCACCACTCACTACCCCTGGGCATAATGGGTGAAAGCAGGGCAGGCTGGGTGCAGGCCTATGGCTTAGAGCACACTGCCTGGCTTCAAAATGGCCCCTTTTCCCCCAGCCACATGGCCAGGCCCTGCCTGGACCAGGCCTCAAAATGGCCCCCACCCACATGGCCAGGCCCCAACAACACCCCAAAAAGTCGAAAAACACACAAATATCAACAGAATCCAATGCCATCCATTCCCTTAATTATATTTATATTCAAGAGGCCCAACACAAAGCCTTGGTCCATGCACCACTCACTACCCCTGGGCATAATGGGTGAAAGCAGGGAAGGCTGGGTGCAGGCCTATGGCTCAGAGCACACTGCCTGGCTTCAAAATGGCCCCTTGTCCGCCAGCCACATGGCCAGGCCCTGCCTGGACCAGGCCTCAAAATGGCCCCCACCCACATGGCCAGGCCCTAACAACACCCCAAAAAGTCAAAAACACACAAAAATCAACACAATCCAATGCTATAAATGCCCTCAATGATGTTTAAATTCAAGAGGCCCCACACAAAGCCTTGGTCCATGCACCACTCACTACCCCTGGGCATAATGGGTGAAAGCAGGGCAGGCTGGGTGCAGGCCTATGGCTCAGAGCACACTGCCTGGCTTCAAAATGGCCCCTTGTCCCCCAGCCACATGGCCAGGCCCTGCCTGGACCAGGCCTCAAAATGGCCCCCACCCACATGGCCAGGCCCCAACAACACCCCAAAAAGTCGAAAACACACAAAAATCAACACAAACCAATGCCATCCATGCCCTCAATGATGTTTAAATTCAAGAGGCCCCACACAAAGCCTTGGTCCATGCACCACTCACTACCCCTGGGCATAATGGGTGAAAGCAGGGCAGGCTGGGTGCAGGCCTATGGCTCAGAGCACACTTCCTGGCTTCAAAATGGCCCCTTGTCCCCCAGCCACAGGGCAAGGCCCTGCCTGGACCAGGCCTCAAAATGCCCCCCACCCACATGGCCGGGCCCCAACAACACTCCAAAAAGTCGAAAAACACAAATATCAACAGAATCCAATGCCATCCATTCCCTCAATTATGTTTATATTCAAGAGGCCCCACACAAAGCCTTGGTCCATGCACCACTCACTACCCCTGGGAATAATGTGTGAAAGCAGGGAAGGCTGGGTGTAAGCCTATGGCTTAGAGCACACTGCCTGGCTTCAAAATGGCCCCTTGTCCCCCAGCCACATGGCCAGGCCCTGCCTGGACCAGGCCTCAAAATGGCCCCCCACCCACATGGCCAGGCCCCAACAACACCCCACAAAGTCGAAAAACACACAAAAATCACCACAATTCAATGCCATCCATGCCCTCAATGATGTTTAAATTCAAGAGGCCCCACACAAAGCCTTGGTCCATGCACCACTCACTACCCCTGGGCATAATGGGTGAAAGCAGGGCAGGCTGGGTGCAGGCCTATGGCTCAGAGCACACTGCCTGGCTTCAAAATGGCCCCTTGTCCCCCAGCCACATGGCCAGCCCTGCCTGGACCAGGCCTCAAAATGGCCCCCACCCACATGGCCAGGCCCCAACAACACCCCAAAAGTCGAAAAACACACAAAAATCAACACAATCCAATGCCATCCATGCCCTCAATGATGTTTAAATTCAAGAGGCCCCACACAAAGCCTTGGTCCATGCACCACTCACTACCCCTGGGCATAATGGGTGAAAGCAGGGCAGGCTGGGTGCAGGCCTATGGCTCAGAGCACACTGCCTGGCTTCAAAATGGCCCCTTTTCCCCCAGCCACATGGCCAGGCCCTGCCTGGACCAGGCCTCAAAATGGCCCCCACCCACATGGCCAGGCCCCAACAACACCCCAAAAAGTCGAAAAACACACAAATATCAACAGAATGCAATGCCATCCATTCCCTCAATTATGTTTATATTCAAGAGGCCCAACACAAAGCCTTGGTCCATGCACCACTCACTACCCCTGGGCATAATGGGTGAAAGCAGGGAAGGCTGGGTGCAGGCCTATGGCTCAGAGCACACTGCCTGGCTTCAAAATGGCCCCTTGTCCCCCAGCCACATGGCCAGGCCCTGCCTGGACCAGGCCTCAAAATGGCCCCCACCCACATGGCCAGGCCCTAACAACACCCCAAAAAGTCAAAAACACACAAAAATCAACACAATCCAATGCTATAAATGCCCTCAATGATGTTTACATTCAAGAGGCCCCACACAAAGCCTTGGTCCATGCACCACTCACTACCCCTGGGCATAATGGGTGAAAGCAGGGCAGGCTGGGTGCAGGCCTATGGCTCAGAGCACACTGCCTGGCTTCAAAATGGCCCCTTGTCCCCCAGCCACATGACCAGGCCCTGCCTGGACCAGGCCTCAAAATGGCCCCCACCCACATGGCCAGTCCCCAACAACACCCCAAAAAGTCGAAAACACACAAAAATCAACACAAACCAATGCCATCCATGCCCTCAATGATGTTTAAATTCAAGAGGCCCCACACAAAGCCTTGGTCCATGCACCACTCACTACCCCTGGGCATAATGGGTGAAAGCAGGGCAGGCTGGGTGCAGGCCTATGGCTCAGAGCACACTGCCTGGCTTCAAAATGGCCCCTTGTCCCCCAGCCACAGGGCAAGGCCCTGCCAGGACCAGGCCTCAAAATGCCCCCCACCCACATGGCCAGGCCCCAACAACACCCCAAAAAGTCGAAAAACACACAAATATCAACAGAATCCAATGCCATCCATTCCCTCAATTATGTTTATATTCAAGAGGCCCCACACAAAGCCTTGGTCCATGCACCACTCACTACCCCTGGGAATAATGTGTGAAAGCAGGGAAGGCTGGGTGTAAGCCTATGGCTCAGAGCACACTGCCTGGCTTCAAAATGGCCCCTTGTCCCCCAGACACATGGCCAGGCCCTGCCTGGACCAGGCCTCAAAATGGCCCCCCACCCACATGGCCAGGCCCCAACAACACCCCACAAAGTCGAAAAACACACAAAAATCACCACAATTCAATGCCATCCATGCCCTCAATGATGTTTAAAGTCAAGACACCCCACAGAAAGACTTGGTCCATGCACCACTCACTACCCCTGGGCCTACTGGCTAGTGAGGCTTTACAGGCAGCCCAAAATTGAAAAGAAAAAATCAACATATAACAGTGAGCTAAAATTCCATGACATAAATGAGATTTAAGTTAAAAAAAATCACACAAACAGTTGAACAAGTTACTTACCTTCGGTAACGATATATCTGTAAGAAACAGTAGTTAGTATTAGATTCCTTACCTTAGAATATCCCCAGGCGTCAGTCTGGATCCGGAAACTTTTGCGTAGCAGTACCCCTGCGCGTCGGTAGGCGTCGTCTGCAGGCGTCCCCTGCGGCTCCGCGTCGTCGGCGTCGTGCGCCGTGATGACGTCGCTGGAGTATATAGACGCCGCCTCCGCGCGCTGACGTCAGTTCTTTGCACACAGCTTTTCCGCGCCAGAACACGCAGAGCCATGTGAGAACTAACACTGGTGCCATTTGAAACTAGGGCCCTGAAAGGGATGTCCTTAACCCTAGGTATCAGTTCGCAGAACGGGGAGGATGGGCGGGGCGGTAAGGAATCTAATACTAACTACTGTTTCTTACAGATATATCGTTACCGAAGGTAAGTAACTTGTTCATCTGAAAGAAACAGGTTAGTATTAGATTCCTTACCTTAGAATAGATACCCCAGCAATACCAACCCCGGAGGTGGGTCTGCGAACCAATACAACCTACACCAGAAAGTCCTGGAGGACCGAATGGCCAAAGAAGCCGTCCCTCCGGACTTGACTGTCCAGGCAGTAGTGCCTCGCAAAGGTGTGCAGCGAGGCCCACGTAGCCGCCTGGCAAATGTCCTGCAAGGGGACTCCCCGGCCCAGGGCAGTAGAAGCCGCCGTAGCCCGAGTGGAATGGGCCCTCAGCCCAACAGGAGGCTCCTTCCGAGCCAAAGAGTAGCATGCTTTGATGCACAGGACTACCCACCGAGAGATGGTCCGTTTCTGTACCGCCCTTCCCTTCTTCTCACCCACGTAGCCAACAAACAGTTGGTCATCCACCCGGAACTGGCGTGTGCGATCCATGTAAAATGAAAGCGCACGTTTTGGGTCCAGACGATGGAGCCGCTCTTCATCCTTTGAAGGATGCGGAGGCGGGAAAAGGGAGGGCAAGGTGATGGATTGCCCAATGTGAAAAGCAGAGACTACCTTGGGCAGGAAAGAAGGTCTAGTCCGAAGAACCACCTTGTCAGGATGAACAGACAGGAAAGGAGCCTGGAGCTCACTCACTCTCCTGGCAGAGGTGATGGCAACCAGGAAGGCCGTCTTTAAAGTGAGAAGACGGAGAGGACAGGAATGAAGGGGCTCAAAGGGAGCACACATCAGGAAAGTCAGAACCAGGTTCAAGTCCCACTGAGGCATCACGAACGGAGCAGGTGGATACATGTGCGTGATGCCCTTTAAGAATCTTAACACAATAGGGGACTTGAATAAAGATGGCTGATCAGGTAGCCTCAAGAAGGCGGAAAGGGCAGAAAGATAGCCCTTGATAGTGCCCAGAGCAGAGCCCTGCTGGGCAAGGGAAAGAAGGAAGAGGAGAACCTCAGACAGAGGGGCAGAAAGGGGATCCACAGCCTTTGCTGTGCACCATGCCACAAATCTGTTCCACCGGCAGGCGTATACCGACTTTGTGGAGGGACGCCTGGCTGCCAGAATCACATCACAGACTTCAGGAGGCAAGTCAAATGGCCTCAACTGTCGCCGCTCAATCTCCAAGCATGGAGGTGGAGACTGGACAGGTTCGGGTGGAGGACCGTCCCCTGCTGCTGCGACAGAAGGTCCTCCTGAAGGGGCAGGCGGATCGAGGGACCGACTGTCATGCTGAGGAGCTCGGGATACCAGTATCTTCGAGCC
This sequence comes from Lissotriton helveticus, assembly GCF_964261635.1. NCBI lineage: Eukaryota > Metazoa > Chordata > Amphibia > Caudata > Salamandridae > Lissotriton > Lissotriton helveticus. The sequence goes on from NC_136067.1 coordinate 49,988,199, forward strand.
CAGTCCGGAGCCACAAGGATAACTTGGGCCCGGTCGCGCCTGATCTTCTTCAGCACTCTGGGCAGAAGTGGTATAGGCGGAAAGGCGTACAACAGACCGCAGCTCCACTCGCGCCGAAAGGCAGAACTGATGACATTGCGCGTTCTCTTCTGTGGCGAATAGATCTAACCAAGGCTCTCCCCATTGCTGAAAGAGGCCTCTCGCCACGTCCGAGTTCAGACGCCATTCGTGATCCACCGAGCACCGACGGCTGAGTTCGTCCGCCCTGGCGTTCAGAGAACCTGCCAGGTGTTGAACCGTCAGAGTCACGCCCTGACGTTCCAGCCATTGCCAGAGACGCAGAGCCTCCTGGCAAAGGGTCCACGACCCCGCACCGCCCCGTTTGTTGCAGTACCACATGGCGGTGGTGTTGTCCGTGAACACCTGCACTACACTCCCGTTGACAAAGGGGAGGAATGCCTTCAGTGCTAGGCGAATCGCCCGCAGCTCCAACATGTTGATATGGAGCCGGGACTCCGCCGGAGACCAGATGCCTCTGATCTCCGCCTCTCCCAAGTGGCCTCCCCAGCCCTGGAGGGACGCGTCCGTCACAACCACGTGCTCCGGTTGGGGAAGGGAGAGGGATCTGCCTCTGACCCAATCGCGGTCCGTAAGCCACCACTGCAACTGTCTCGCAGTGCCCTCCGAGATCAGGACATGGTCGGACAGGTTGCCCTGATGCTGGGCCCACTGAAACTTCAGGTCCCACTGCAGAGCCCGCATCCGCCACCTGGCGTGATGCACCAGAAGGATGCAGGAGGCCATCAGCCCCAGAAGCCGCAGCGTCAACCTGACCGAAACCCGGGATAACGGCTGAAAGATGGGAATCAGAGCCTGAATATCCCGGACCCGCCGTTCCGGAGGATAAACCCGAAACTGCGCCGAGTCGAGAACCGCTCCGATGAAAAGGAGCTTTTGAGAGGGACACAGGTGTGATTTCGGCACGTTGATGGAAAACCCCAGCTCGTGCAGGAGGTCTGCCGTCACCTGGAGGTGGTGGACGACTGTCTGGGGCGAGCCCGCCTTCAACAACCAGTCGTCGAGGTAGGGGAAGACTGAAACCCCTAACCGGTGCAGATGAGCTGCGACCACCGCCATCACTTTCGTGAACACCCGTGGGGCGCTGGTAAGGCCGAATGGGAGCACGATAAACTGAAAGTGCTCGTGGCCTACCGTGAACCGCAGGTAACGCCGGTGGGCCGGCAGGACGGGGATGTGAAAATACGCATCCTGCAAGTCCAACGCTACCATCCAGTCTTGTGGGTCTAGAGCAGCCAAGACCTGAGCCAAAGTCAACATCTTGAACTTCTCCTTCCGGAGGAAGCCGTTGACGTTCCGTAGGTCCAAGATAGGACGCAGGCCTCCTTTGTCCTTCTTGGGCACCAGAAAGTAGTGGGAGTAGCAACCACACCCTACTTCTGGCCCAGGAATGCGCTCGATGGCCCCCTTGGCCAAGAGGGCCGTAACTTCCTCCTGCAGAAGTGTCAAGTGGTCCCCCGACACACGGTGGTTCTGCGGTGGCATGGCTGGAGGAGTGGACTCGAAGGGGAGGGAGTAGCCCCTTCGGACGAGCTGCAGCACCCACATGTCCGATGTAATCGCGCGCCAGCGGGAGTGGTGATGGCGAACCCTGCCACCCACTGGCGTCACGTGAGTCCGAAAGCTCGGACTAGGAAGACTTGGAGGCTGCAGCGGGGGGAGGTGTGGACTGACCTCGCCGCTGCCCTCTACCGCCACCACGGCGGAATCCACGGCCGCCACCGCGTTGGGGAGCGTTCTGCGGCGCGTGGCTGGCAGCATGCATGGGACCGCCCCTTCCTTGGCCACGAAAGGGGCGAAACGAACCCGTCTGCTGGCGCTGGGTCGAAAGACCCAAGGACTTGGCCGTGACCCTGGAGTCCTTGAAGCGCTCCAGCGCGTGGTCCGCCTTGTCACCAAACAGGCGACTGCCATCAAATGGCATGTCCATGAGGGCATTCTGGACGTCCGGTGAGAAGTTGGCAGATCTCAGCCAAGCGTGGCGCCGAATCGCCACAGTCGTGGACATAGCCCGTCCCAGCGAATCGGTCGTGTCAAGACCACACCGGATCGAGTACCGCGCCGCATCCCGGCCTTCAACCAAGGCCTGGTTGAGCTTGTCCCGCACTTCCTGCGGGCATTGCGGCAAACACTCCGCGACCGTATCCCACAGGGAGTGGGTGTAGCGGCCCAAGAGGCATGCGGTATTACAAGACAACAGTCCAGCGCTCAAAGAGGAAAAGACCTTTTTCCCAAATTGGTCATACCGCTTTGATTCCCGATCGGGCGGGGCCGATGGAAATGCGGACTGCGAAGTGGAGGCCTGGATCACCAGACTCTCCGGGGAGGGATGGGTGGAGAGGAAGGCAGGGTCGTCCGAACACGGACGGTGACGCCTGGCAACGTTCCGGTCAACCGGGGCACCCGAAGCGGGCCTAGACCAGGTGCCCAAAAGGACATCCGTCAGAGCCTCATTAAACGGCAGCAGAGGCTCCTGAGGGCATGACTGCGGTTTAAACACTTCGGTCAGAATGTTTGGTTTGACCTTAGCGACGGGGAGCTCAAGGCCCAAGGTCTTGGCAGCCCTCAGCAGGACCACCGAATAGGCAGCCCCCGCCTCAGACGCCACAGGGGTCGGCGAGACAAACCCAGTGTTGGGTGACTCGTCCAGACCACTGGCATCACCCAAGTCACCTACCCAGTCCACATCATACTGGCAGGCACGGGATAAAGGGTCCTCAGACCCCTCCCAACCCTCTCCATACTCGTCCTCATCGCCGTAGTCTGGGTCGACGATATAGACTTCGGGGTCAATGGGCCCCATCGGCGCCGGATCCGGCGTCGGACGACGCCGGTCCGACTCCGCGTCAGGAGTCAGAGGGGGAATGGGGGTGGCGCCGCGCGGCGCCGGCGCCGGGGACCCAACGCCGGCCGGAACCGACGGCGGAGTCACTGCGCCGCGCGGAGGCGGCACCACGGGTTGGCCCAAAGGAACCGACGCCGGAGAGGCCGGTAGACCAGCCGGCGACGAACCTGAGGGGCCCAGCGGCGCCGGGGCCGGAGCCACCGGCGGCGTCGAGGCAGGAGCACCCGAACCGCTCGGGCCCCCAGACGGGACCGACGGCCCCGCAGGCGCCGTAGGCCCCGCCGGAGGAGACCTCGCCCTCATAGCCATGAGGAATGCCTCAATCTCCTCGCGCAACGCGCCTTCCCCAGGGACCGACGGGTATGGGGCAGACGGCGTCGGCGACCCACGCGGGGCCGCGGGGGTGGGGCCACCCGAACCCCCAGCCGCGTCACGCGGGCGTCGGGGGGAGTCGGGGGTGCGATGACGACGCCCCGACTTCTTACGCTTACCTGACGAACCGGAGGAATGGTGGCGACTCCCGGAGCGCTCATGGCGGCTCCGCGATCGTTCCCTCGACCGCTCCCTCGACCTCCGACCGGACCGGGACCGCTCTCGACGCGGGGCCGACACTCGGAGCTCGAGAAGCTTGCGGGACCGCTCCCGCCTAGCTTTACCAGTCAAGGCCTGACAGTCGACGCAGGACTCCACGTCGTGGTCCGCGCCCAGACACCGGAGGCAGAGTCGATGGTGGTCGGTGACCGACATCATGCGGTCGCAATTGTCGCAACTCTTGAAACCGGGCATCCTACCGGCACCGTAGAAGATTTATTCAACAAAAAACTTGGTCAAAAGACCGGAGTACTGCTCTTCGGATCTGCGCTAACTGGCGCGGAAAAAAGAAGAACTGACGTCAGCGCGCGGAGGCGGCGTCTATATACTCCAGCGACGTCATCACGGCGCACGACGCCGACGACGCGGAGCCGCAGGGGACGCCTGCAGACGACGCCTACCGACGCGCAGGGGTACTGCTACGCAAAAGTTTCCGGATCCAGACTGACGCCTGGGGATATTCTAAGGTAAGGAATCTAATACTAACCTGTTTCTTTCAGATGTATCATGCACCGATGGCTAACCCTGGGCCTACTGGATACTGTGGCTACCCACAATATATTTTTTTTTAAGTTGTGAAAAAGTTTTAAAATTGTTGTTGCAGCAACTGCAATACCCCAAACTAACAACACCAACTTACTTGTAAAATCTCAAATCCAAAAGTGATCCAAACTCCATAGTCCAAAAAGTCCTCAAATGCAAATAACCAGCAGCAGCCACAAAAAGTAATCCTTCCAGCTCCAGATCCAAATCAAAAGTGACCAGGACATGGACAAAGCACTGGGAGGAGCCTGCTGCATAGGAACAGGAAGTTGGAGACTCTGGGGCACTTCCTTCCTCCCACCCCGCCCCAAAAATGAACTCCTTGCACAAAAAGGTGCAGCCAAATGTCAAGTTATTCTAATCAAAATCATGATTTTCAGAAGGTTTATGCTGCCTGCGGTGGATTTCTTGTGCAGAAATGCAATTTTTGCAAGTTCGGGAAAGCGAGCTGTTCAAATCTCCCGCCGGAAGTCAGCTGCGTGCCGCATCTACGTGTTCGGCATTGCTTAATCCCGCGATGCGTGATCGCGGGCCCTTATGACGTACTCGCGTTGTCAAACTCTCGCTGTGCATGATGGCGGACCGCGATGACGTAATTGCGGTTGAAAAACTCTCGCGCGATCACGCAGCAAGATCCAAAATGGCGCAGCACACGCAAACCGGGAGAAAAACAAGTCGGCGGACTCAGAATCAAGTTAAGTCAACGCCGCGCGCGCGCGATATTGTATTTTTCAAGCGCGACCAAGCAAAAAAATCCACAAGCTTGCGAATTTACGGATTTTTGGGCAAATTCGCAGGATTCGCAGACCGCGAAATGGCCAAAAATCTGCAAATTCTGCGAACGGAACGGATTTTACGCCCAAGCTTACTCATCTCCATGAAGGTTGGTTATTACCATTTATATATAGGTGCTTGAGGGAGGGAAAAGAAGTTTGTCAGAATGGCGAGGATTGCTCAATAGCACCAGATCACTCCTTACTTTGTGGACACATACAATTGCATGGCTCGCCTAATTTGGCCTGAGTTTTGAAAGGCACTCCGACACTTACTATCATAACAATGTTCAGAATTACTGCCAATTTACTTTCAAATAATGCAGATTGTTGTGCGATGTTAGCAGGCATCGCTTACATGATTACGGTAACTGAGCATGTGGTTTGCTATAAAAAAGTTGTGTTGACTCCTCTACATGGGAAGCTGGATGTTTCCCTCTGGCCGTCGTTTCCGACCTTGAAAGCAGAGTCAACGAAATGAGCAGTATAAGAGCGCTATTGTCTCAAAAAGAGGTCGCTCTTACATCTGCTAGAGAAACATTTTTCCTTCATGTAGCAAACACCCACACAGAAGTGCATGCTTTATTAAATACAGACGTGCCCTGGAATTTTAGGGAGTTAATTTAGACTATCTTTAATGCGTCCTCGAGTAGGGGGTTAGCTTACTTTTTTAAAGTTATAAGCAGTGGCCTTGTGACTTCTGTAGAAACTATATTTGGTGTCTTGTCAGTGGTGGATTGTCCTTAATGCTCGCATTAGTTGCCGGTGTGCTTGTATTAATTTGTTTACTTAAATATGGATGCACATCTTGCAGCAGACGACAATATGTCCCGGTTGTTGCTGGTCTGCAATCAAATGCTTAGTTATTACGGAGTGCTGCCTCTGGCTACATTGAGCGCAGCTTATGGATTATCGTTTCGATTCTCCTTTTTCACATGCGTTCAACCTGTCTTTCATTGCCTGAGCTGCGATTTCGACTGGGTCCTGGATTTGTGTCTCTGCAGTACGGTGTCTCCTAACGCGGATTATGACCAGCTGATGAGCCCCTTAGTGGTTCATTACTTGCTCTGTTCTGGCGGCGGGATTATGGCCTTAGCAGCGATACATGGAATAATGGGATGTTGGAATGTTTTTGCAGCGGCGCATGACTTCTTGGAGCGCTGTTACATTGAAGATGACCCGAGTTTTCCTCCGATGGTAATAGAGGCTCCGGTCGTTGCTTTATATGCTTTTACCATGCATACATTTACAACGAAATTCGTTGTAAATGCATGAATGGTAAAAGCATGTTTTTTAAATGTTTGGATAAGGTAAGTATGGGTATAGGGGTATATGTTTTGGGGTACTGAGGTATATGTTTTGGGGTGTTTGGGAATTTTAAGGGTTCAGATATAGTTTTGGGTTATGGGGTACAGGGGTAGTTTTAGGGTTTAGGGATAGGTATGGGTTTTGGAGTACAGGGGTATTTTTAGGGTTCAGGGATAGGTTTGGGTTTTGGGGTTTAGGGGTATTTTTAGGGTTCAGGAGTAGGTTTGGATTTTGGGGTACAGGGGTATTTTAAGGGTTCAGGGTTAGGTTTGGGTTTTGAGGTACAGGGGTATTTTTAGGGTTCAGGGCTAGGTTTGGGTTTTTGGGTACAGGGGTATTTAAGGGTTCAGGGGTAGGTTTGGGTTTTGGGATACAGGGTTATTTTTAGGGTTCAGAGCTAGGTTTGAGTTTTGGGGTACAGGGGTATTTTTAGGGTTCAGGGGTAGGTTTGGGTATTGGGGTACAGGGCTATTTTAAGGATTCAGGCTAGGTTTGGGTTTTGGGGTACAGGGGTATTTTAGGGTTCGGGGCTAGGTTTGGGTTTTGGGGTACAGGTGTATTTTTAGGGTTCAGGGGTAGGTTTGGGTTTTGAGGTACAGGGGTATTTATAGGGTTCAGGTCTAGGTTTGGGTTTTGGGGTACAGGGGTATTTTTAGGGTTTAGGGATAGGTTTGGGTTTTGGGGTACAGGGTATATGTATAGGTTTAAGATGGGTTAGTGTTTAAGGTTGTTGGGGTATTTTAAGGAGTAAGGGTGGGTTATGATTATGGGGTGCAGGGGTATTTAAAGGGAGCAGGGTGGGATTAGCACACGATATGAGACATGGCATGAATGGTGGAACGTACCACAGGCCCCCAGCGTTTGTCACGGCCCAGCACACGCCCACAGCACAACGCAGACACGCCCACAAGGGACTACTTTGCTGGCACGGTTCTTTCACCTTTTAAATGTATATGGTGGGCGTCTGCATAGCCTATGTCCTTCTGCTGCAGCTGCCCTTTCCAACACTGTATTGGGTGTTGTGATTGGTGCTGCGGTTCCTGAGATTACCCGCCTCAAATGTTTGGGATCTCTTTATTATATTAGTACTAGCAGCCCGTCCCGTCTTGGTCCGGGTATGAATTGCTGCCGGCCAGTAGTATATTGTTTTGAAGGATTTGGTTTTGATAGCATTTCTTATCTGTAACAGGCCTATGAAACGCTCCGATTCACAGTGCACTGCTGATGCACTTAAGAGTGCACGTTCAGTAGTGTGTGAACTCGAGTTTCCCTACTTTATTTTTCCTTGCAATATTATATAGCGCAAACTCGACAACATGGCATGAGCACAATTTACATTACAGAAGAACACATTCATTTGTGGTAGGCACGGGGAGACAAAGCAATTTGCCTGGAATCACAGGATGTTGAGCTGATGCCGAGATTCGAAAGTAGCTCCCCAGCTCTAAAGTTCGCAATTCTAGAACTTGTGGCGGGAGGTGTGTCTAAAAGTGTATGTCGGTGCTGGCCATCAATGAGAGAGACCTGTGCATTTTTCAAATGGGTGGTAAAAAATATGAGTATGTTGCTGGAGATGTGGGCCGCCGTGCCTCCAATGTACTTACCGGGGGAGGGTAAACACCCATTATTCCGCAACTTTCTTTCCGCATACCATAACTCCGCATACTTTCATTACAAAAAAAATGACTCTGCAATGCCATTATAACGCATGGCATTACATTTTATATGCTTTTACCATGCATACATTTACAATGAAATTTGTTGTAAATGCATGAATGGTAAAAGCATGTTTTTTTTAATGTTTGGATAAGGTAAGTATGGGTATAGGGGTATATGTTTTGGGGTACTGAGGTATATGTTTTGGGGTGTATGGGTATTTTAAGGGTTCAGATATAGTTTTGGGTTATGGGGTACAGGGGTAGTTTTAGGGTTTAGGGATAGGTATGGGTTTTGGGGTACAGGGGTATTTTTAGGGTTCAGGGCTAGGTTTGGGTTTTGGGGTATAGGGGTATTTTTAGGGTTGAGGGTAGGTTTGGGTTTTGGGGTACAGGGGTATTTTAAGGGTTCAGGGCTAGGTTTGGGTTTTGGGGTACAGGGGTACTTTTAGGGTTCAGGGCTAGGTTTGGGTTTTGGGGTACAGGGGTATTTTAGGGTTCAGGGGTAGGTTTGGGTTTTGCGGTACAGGGTTATTTTTAGGGTCCAGGGCTAGATTTGGGTTTTGGGGTACAGGGGTATTTTTAGGGTTCAGGGCTAGGTTTGGGTTTTGGGGTACAGGGGTATTTTAAGGGTTCAGGGCTAGATTTGGGTTTGGGGGTACAGGGGTATTTTAGGGTTCAGGGGTGGTTTTGGGGTACAGTGGTATTTTTAGGGTTCAGGGCTAGGTTTGGGTTTTGGGGTACAGGGGTATTTTTAGGGTTCAGGGGTAGGTTTGGGTTTTCAGGTACATGGGTATTTATAGAGTTCAGGGCTACGTTTGGGTTTTGGGGTACAGGGGTATTTTTGGGGTTTAGTGATAGGTTTGGGTTTTGGGGTACAGGGTATATTTATAGGGTTAAGATGGGTTAGTGTTTAAGGGTGTTGGGGTATTTTAAGGAGTAAGGGTGGGTTATGATTATGGGGTGCAGGGGTATTTAAAGGGAGCAGGGTGGGATTAGCACACGATATGAGACATGGCATGAAGGGCGGAACGTACCACACGCCCCCAGCGTTTGTTATGCCCACAGCACAACGCAGACACGCCCACAAGGGACTACTTTGCTGGCATGGTTCTTTTACCTTTTAAATGTATATGGTGGGCGTCTGCATAGCCTATGTCCTTCTGCTGCAACTGCCCTTTCCAACGCTGTATTGGGTGTTGTGATTGGTGCTGTGGTTCCTGAGATTACCCGCCTCAAAGGTTTGGGCTCTCTCTTTATTATATTAGTATAGATCTATATATATATATATATATATAAATATATATGTATATATTTATATATATATATATATATATATTCACTGAAAAAACCATAGGTTTCACATACGTTATAGTTAGGAATTATCATTTAAAAAACCTTGGAAATTCACTGTAAAAACCATAGGTTTCACATACGTTATAGCTAGGAATTAGCATTTAAAAAACCTTAGAAATTCACTGAAAAAACCATAGGTTTCACACACGTTATAGTTAGGAATTAGCATTTAAAAAACCTTAGAAATTCACTGAAAGAAACATAGGTTTCACACATGTTATAGTTAGCTGGAAATTACACTCATACAAAACCAATGAAATTCCCCCGTTATAGATAGTTCAGCTAACTATAACTCGCGTGCCCGCAATGCACTGCTGATGACATCACATATAACATCACTCATGACATGGTCAGTGACACCACTCATGACATCACTGATGACATCACTGTTGATATCATTCTTGTGAAAGAGTGGCAGACCTCCTCTCAGCGTAATATAACCTTTGATACACACCTTCAAAAATAGAAAGTAAAAAATTTTTTAAAAATGGAGATACCAATACGACTTACCAACAAGCTATTCAGTAATTCCGCCATCTACATACACATCCACTCATTCACCAACAGTTCTATACATGTACTCACTCATCATATGTACTCATACACTTACACATTCTGTTACACACCGACACTCATCCATAGACTTACTCACACACATACTCACACATGCAAATAAACTATTAAACATCCATTTATTTGCATATACAGGATATATACACAGCACTACACTTACTTTTACAGAAACGTACATATACTTACTCTCTTAAACAATCACCTACAGAAACACATATTTCTTAATACAGGAACTCTTCCAATCTCTCACTCTCACATATAATCACTTATATACATCAATACTCATATATAGTAGATTACAACATATGTAGTTACTCATAAAGATACTATTGGGACAGTCAATCTCTCACTAACACACCCATACACACACTCATGCACCCATACAGTCCTGCATATATGCTGTCTTCAAAACACATACAAACAGTGAGTCACTCATTCATGCATCTATGCGCTAAGTAATACTCCCCAACAAACCATACAGACACTCATACTGATACTCAAAAAGCCAACTAATAACTCATATAGACACTCATGTAGCTACTCACAAACCCATGGAGCCAATTATAGACAAAGTGAGACATTGATACAGATATTTACGTATTTAAACATTACTCGCTAATACATGTATTCACTAAGATACACTTAATAAGTCAGTTATGCAATCATTTTTACAAAAAAAACATCCATTGAGACATTTATTTATTTATGCATTTATTCTTCCATCGACCTTGGGATACACATATAGAAAACATATTTAAATTTTAGAAAAAAACAATCACTGGATGATGTCATCAGTGATGTCATCAGAGATGTCATTTGAGATGTGATCAGTGATGTCACTGACCATGTCATGAGTGATGTTATATGTGACGTCATCAGCAGTGCATTGCGAGCACGCGAGTTATAGTTAGCTGAACTAACTATAATGGGGGAATTTCAATGGTTTTGTATGAGTGTAATGTCCAGCTAACTATAACATGTGTGAAACCTATATTTTTTTCAGTGTATATATATATAGAGCGACGCTATCCAGGTATGCGCGTGTCCCGCGTTATTGCAACAGTAAAGCATGGTGAATGAAGTCAGGCGAGATACTCTTCTACCCACATGGGAGTTACTATGTGCACAAGAAACGAAAAAATGCATCCACTCGGATTTAACCATGAACACTACAACACCCAGAAGGCCGTGTAAGGCCACGCCCATTGACGGGCAGGTGTTTTAAGAATCGACTACAAGCAATTTCGTTTCATTTCACTCAGCCACTGAAGAAGAGAGCCTGTGTCTCTCGAAACGCGTCTGGCGAACTTTACTTTGAAGTGTTTCCCTGATGTCTGTTCACTGGCATGCTGCAATAAAGAAACGTCTTTTTACAAAGCTTCTGAGTGGCCATTCCAAGTTGGGTTCCTGGATTTGGGTTGGATTAATAGCGGCCGTCCCGGTCGCGGAATCGGCTCTTCGTGCACCAACGACCTTTCGGGCACCGGATAGGTGTCACGGTACAGAAGGCAGAAGGGGAGCGACTCTATCCAGGTATGCGCGTGTCCCGCGTTATTGCAACAGTAAAGCATGGTGAATGAAGTCAGGCGAGATACTCTTCTACCCACATGGGAGTTACTATGTGCACAAGAAACGAAAAAATGCATCCAATCGGATTTAACCATGAACACTACAACACCCAGAAGGCCGTGTAAGGCCACGCCCATTGACGGGCAGGTGTTTTAAGAATCGACTACAAGCAATTTCGTTTCATTTCACTCAGCCACTGAAGAAGAGAGCCTGTGTCTCTCGAAACGCGTCTGGCGAACTTTACTTTGAAGTGTTTCCCTGATGTCTGTTCACTGGCATGCTGCAATAAAGAAACGTCTTTTTACAAAGCTTCTGAGTGGCCATTCCAAGTTGGGTTCCTGGATTTGGGTTGGATTAATAGCGGCCGTCCCGGTCGCGGAATCGGCTCTTCGTGCACCAACGACCTTTCGGGCACCGGATAGGTGTCACGGTACAAAAGGCAGAAGGGGAGCGACGCTATCCAGGTATGCGCGTGTCCCGCGTTATTGCAACAGTAAAGCATGGTGAATGAAGTCAGGCGAGATACTCTTCTACCCACATGGGAGTTACTATGTGCACAAGAAACGAAAAAATGCATCCACTCGGATTTAACCATGAACACTACAACACCCAGAAGGCCGTGTAAGGCCACGCCCATTGACGGGCAGGTGTTTTAAGAATCGACTACAAGCAATTTCGTTTCATTTCACTCAGCCACTGAAGAAGAGAGCCTGTGTCTCTCGAAACGCGTCTGGCGAACTTTACTTTGAAGTGTTTCCCTGATGTCTGTTCACTGGCATGCTGCAATAAAGAAACGTCTTTTTACAAAGCTTCTGAGTGGCCATTCCAAGTTGGGTTCCTGGATTTGGGTTGGATATATATATATATATATATATATATAAAATCATGTGATTGGGCCTCTTGTGAGTCTGTGCCTGGAAATAACGTACCGGAAAAGTAGGTATTTCCAACAAATGTTAGAGCATTGCTACCACAATAAATATCAAGAGACTACTGGGTCTTGGCTTATCAGCAGCTAGGGTTCTATAAGTGTGGAAACTGCAGGGCTTGTTCACATAGTAGAAACAGAAGAACATACACTCTACTTACAGGCAGAGAGGTGAAAATTAAGAATTAAGAATTTAATTGATTGTAACAGTGATTATGTAATCTATGTTCTAGTGTACCAATGTAGTTTGCAATACAATGGTAGTACCATCTTACTAGTAAATATTGGCACCAACAACATGCTTCAGAGAGAGATGAGATTTCCTATTTTAGAATTGACAGAGTGACACTGAACAAACGAGGGTAGATAAGGAATGCATTTTGCGAAGACTTGAATCTGAATACATCCTTCTGCTGAACAGTCTTTACCCTGGAGGTCTCAACCAGAATGAAAAGATGCTTCTACATTTGGGTTAAGTGCACCAGGGAGTTTAGATCTCAGCAATTGTTAAGGCGCCATAAACCTTATTGTAATTGGTTATATCAAGAATGTAATCAAGCTGTTCTTAGCATATAATGGGATTTATCGTTGTCTTTTACACTTTTGAAGGACGTGGTCACTGTACAGGCGTCCTCGACCCCCTGCCACAGATGGAATGGTGAGCTGGAAGTAGGGAACAGGAGAACTTTTAATTTTTTTTACTCATGCCCAAGCTCTCTCGCTGGATTCGCGGGCAAGAACAAATGTTAGCCCTGTAATTTGTCATCAACAAAGCTGCATTGTGGGATCAATAGTTCCGGTCTAGTGGAATCATCGGGGCAGTTAAAAAGGGAATGCTAACAAGGTGTGCACTCCACCACGGCAGTAGGAGGCGCCTATTTAAAGACTTCTTTTGAGAGAGACTGGCGACAATGAAGGAGGCATCTGAGTAAGGCAGTCGCTGAAACGCGTAATGCCATCAACCTTCAAAAAAGAGTTCACTGAAGCCCCTCTGTGTCCTTTGATCTTTCTCTAATGGGAGGAGATGCTGGAGGGATATATATATATATATATATATATATATATATATATATATATATATATATATATATATATATATATATATATATATATATATATATTCATGTGATTGGGCCTCTTATGAGTCTGTGCCCGCAAATAACGTACAGGAAAAGTAGGTATTTCAAACAAATGTTAGAGCATTGCTACCACAATAAACATCAAGGGACTACTGGGTCTTGGCTTATCAGCAGCTAGGGTTCTATAAGTGTGAAAACTGCATGGCTTGTACACATAGTAGAAACAGAAGAACATATATTCTACTTACAGGCAGAGAGGTGAAAATTAAGAATGTAATTCATTGTAACAGTGATTATGTAATCTATGTTCTAGTGTGCCAATGTAGTTTGCAATACAATGGTAGTACCATCTTACTAGCAAATATTGGCACCAACAACATGCCTCAGAGAGAGATGAGATTTCCTTCTTTAGAATTGACAGGGTGACACTGAACAAACGAGGCGTAGGTAAGGAATGCATTTTGCCAAGACTTGAATCTGAAGACATCATTCTGCTGAACAGTCTTTACCCTGGAGGTCTCGACTAGAATGAAAAGATGTATCTACATTTGGGTTAAGTGCACCAGGGAGTTTAGATCTCAGCAATTGTTAGGGCGCCATAAACCTTATTGTAATTGGTTATAGCGAGAATGTAATCAAGCTGTTCTTATCATATAATGGGATTTATTGGTTGTCCTTTGCACTTTTGCTTTCTCTGGTTCCTCTCTCTCTCTCCTATCACCTTCTTTCTCTTTAATCATGATCACATTTTTCTCATGGATAGGAAGCAGTGATATATCGAGGATTTTTTTCCATGATTATAAAAGATTAATAACAGAGCAGCTGCCAGTTGCATCCGAGACCCCTATCCTTTTAAATTGTTTATCTGCGCTGTTTTTTTGCTGTATGTCTTTTTTAAGGAACTGCCCATATTAAACGATTCATATTTTTGGAGCCCAGGACTCAGAAGTAAATGAGTAACAAAATATATGTTTTGGTAGATTGTTAAGTGTATGTAAAATTCCTAAGGAGCCCACTTATTGCGCCTGATTTCGCCCCATCTCTCTAATGAATTTAGACAACAAAATCCTGGCCAAAATGCTATTCTCCAGGTTGTCATTGCTCCTGGACCAAATTCTCTCATCAGTGCAATCTGGCTTCATCCCATACAGGTCCACTGCCCTAAACCTCCAAACTGTTTTCTCAATCAATAATAGGAGACAGCTGAGCGTCCCTGCAGCAATAGCTCTTCTCGATGCGGAAAAGGCTTTCTAACCTCTGGAATGGCCATTCCTCACTGCCACGTTCCACAAGCTGGGGCTCCCAGTCAACTTTATTACTGCACTGCTCTATTCCTCTCTTCCTGCCTGGCTCTGGGTAAATGGCTCGCTATTTCCTTAGATTCCGATCTCATGAGGCACTCGTCAGGGCTGTCCTCTATCCCCCTACTTTTTATAGTGGCCATGGATCTCCTGGTTCGACACCTGCAGGTAAAACACAAGTTCAGTGGCCTGCAGTTGCAATTGGGGCCCCTTCTGATGTCCATGTATGCGGACAGCATCTTTCTGCTCATTCGACACCCCAACACTAATGTACAGCCACTAATCAATGCAGTGAGCCGCTTCGGCGATATGTCCGGGTTACGGATTAACTGGGGTAAATCTGAGATGTTCCAGATGCTGCAACCTCTTTAGAGGCAGAGCTACCCCTTCCCTTGGTATGAGACACCACCAAGTAATAGAAGTATAGAAGTAAGGAACACGTTATACGCCTCAACTACGGGCCAGCAATCGAACAACTTACCTAGCAGGTTGAAAGATGGATCCAATTACCCATCTCCATGGCTGGGCGCATCGCCCTCATTAAAATGTATGCACTACCCCGAATTTGTATCTATTTGTTAATATACCTATCCTACTCACAAATGCCTTTTTTTCCACAACTACAGGGCCAGCTGGTCTGGGAGGAGTATAGGCCACGTGTTGTGTGGGACACTTTAACACTTCCGTACGACCGAGGAGGGTTTGTAGTCCCAGATCCTCATCTCTATTATCTGGTCGTACCGGCCCAATTTGCCTATCGTTGGTTTCACCCAGACGAGCGATTACCGTACACTAAACCTGAGCGAGACTTGGCTGCTCCCATGCCCTTGGGGGCTCTGTTCCCACTAGGTATACCACTCGACCCCCACGATATACAACCCTTATCTATCACATGCTGGGCCTTGCACAAGCTCTGAAGAATGCGGGGCACCAGCCTCCTGTACTCCAATCCTATCCCACTACACAAAAACCTGTTTCTACCGCTAACTTCTGAGACGGTGGTGCAATGTACTTTGGCTAATTTGAAGTTAAGCACCCTCGGGTCCCTAATCCCAGATGACAAGGCACCACGACGGATATCTCTACGCATCTGGAACTGACATACATGGACAAATTTATAGCTCCCAGATTACTTGGGGCACTCCGCTCATCCGTCTGTGCCTTCTCATCCTCCGCCCCGGAATTTGCACCACTTACTCTACTCATTACCGACAAAGCAGGAGACAACTTGGTTACCAAGCTATGCCGGGCGTGTATGGCACTCAAGCTGTTCCGAGACAGGGGACTGCGGCAGCGATGGGAGGAGGATCTGGGTCTCTCATTGACTGACTAAGAATGGGTTCACTGTCATGATCCAAAAAAGAGAGCATCCCCCAACCATAGACACAAACTTCTTCACTATAAATTTGTACGTAGGGTGTACATTACTCCATGACAGCTGATCAAATTTGACCCCAGTAAATCACCCAACTGCCCCAAATGTCAAAACCAGGATGCTGACTTTGCACACATGACCTGGACATGCCCACAGATCGCTGCATACTGAATAGCTGTCTTCCAGACTCCCACTGATGTCATTGGCACATCGCTTCTTCCCTCTCTGAAATTAGTCCTGCTGGGGATGGTTAGCAGTATAAAATTGTGCCACCATAGGTTTGTCGCTATAGCACGGCTACTGGCAAAAAGGGAAATCGTACTTCACTGGGGAATCAAACACAGCCCCACGAGTAGCATAGGAACATAGCATGTATATCGCTTTTATTTGCATTGGGTGCAACACTCCTCCCAAGCCCACTCTCCAGAGCACCAGAAGATCCCAGAGGGCTCCTGACCCAATACTCCTACAGGGTCAACTACTATGTCAATGCCATAGCGCACCACCCACTCCTTCCTAAAACGTCTGGGCTATGCACTACTCATGCACCCCTGTTAGATTATCAAGGATAGCCCAATGGGAATATATTAAGGCCCCTCGCGCAGCAGATATAATGCTATGCATTTACACACATGGAGGGTCCCCGTACCGCCCCTTCTTAACCCTACCCTTTTCTAGTGAGTATGTCTTTGTTGTACTTTTTGTTTTTTATTAAATATTGGCACCTGAACAGTGTTAATCTGTGTACGGGCATGCTGCTGACAAGGATGATATTATTGCATGCATGTTTATGTTCTCTTTCCTGAAAAACTTAATAATAAAGAAAGTGTATGTAAAATTCTAAATTATATTTCTTTCAGTAATTATTTTACTTAGGGTACTGTCATGGAGTAATAGACCTTAGTACAATATTAATTTAGAGGAAGAGACAATTATTTTTTTGGTTCAGTATTGAAGTATCGAGGGACAAAATATCGGAATATCAAAATATCAATGCCAAAATATCGAGGGACAGAATATAGAATGCATATCTACATACAGGTAAGTACTAAAATATCGATTCCAAAATATAGAATGTTAAAATATAGTTAACTAAAATATCAAATTTTTAAAATGTATTAAAAATACTATCCCTTTGGTGCGCTATGCCTGATACCCTCTCTATTGTCGGGGGGACTGGAATGATGTAATGGAACTATGTAGCGATAGGTGGCGGAGTGGGGCGACTGACGAGGGAAGGGGGTGGGGTGACCCACCACCGAACTGCATGCCATAGCCACGGGACTTGACTGGACAGACGCCTGGAGGTACAAATATGGCTCACGTAGGGAATACACTTATCTCTCCACGGCGCACGACTCATTCTCCAGATTGGACTACATATTTGTTCCTGGGGATTGGCCCATAGAATACTATCGACAGACATTCTGCCGAGAGCCCTGTCCGATCACTCACCGGTACTCCTCACATTCAGCGTAGGCCCGGCCAGACAGTCGTTTCAGTGGCGCATGTCGGGGTGGCACCTCCTGCAGGACGAATACAGGGAGCATATGACCAAAGAAATTGATCATTATCTGACCTCCAACGTAGGCGCCATAGATTCCCCGACTACCCTCTGGGAAGCCTTAAAACCCACATTGCGTGGGGTAGATATCTCCTGGTGCGCGGCGGCTCGTAAGGAGCGGCGGAGAGAGTTGGTGCAGCGTGAGGCGGATCTGGAAGCACTGGAGCGTAGGAGTCGGGAGGCGGGCGGTAGATCTGCCAGGCGACAGTTAGTTTTGGCCCAAAATCAGTACACCGCTGTTGGACTTGGCCTTTTCCCACGAAATTTTTCACTTTTTGCCCCCCTAATTTGGGATGTCTCCCCCATGGGAATAAACCTGTATAGGCCAGGGGTGGTGTGAGACACCTTGTTAATATGGAATATCATGTAAGGGTGTGAGCACTTGTAAATTATCCCAATTGTAAAATGTACCCTGGTGAAATGTTCTGTATTTAAAATGGATGCAATGGCCATGGGTTTTGCCACCGGACTGCTGTAGGTCAGCAGTCTAGACATTATTACCCAGCCACCCCTAGCTTTTGGAGGGAAAGCCTGGCACCCAGGGTGCTCAACCCCTCCCCTTGAGCCAGTTTAGGCCAGCTTTGCCAACATTCTAGAAGGTTCTGGCACTGCCTGGGAGGAGGGTATAAGTTGGGGGGATGTGCCACCAGAGAGTCACACAGAGCTGGGACAGGAAAGACTGCTGCGAGGTGCTACCGCCACATGGGCCTGTGAGCTGGGCCCTGCACCCCTCAAAAACCCCCTCCCCTCTGCTGTCCCCTGGGCCCCTGAATTATGAGGGCCCACCCAGGTCCCTGTCACTATCAGGGACCGTGAATTACGCCAGCGCAGCGCGAAAGGAGCGGCTAGGAGGTGAGGAGGGGGCCCATGAGGAACTGCAGTGGAACTGTTCGCCCCCTGTGAGGTGTGCTTGCCTGGCGCTGTGCTGCAAAAGCGCTGTTTTCGGGAGGTTGATGCCCCCAAGGAAGCTGTGGCCCCTGTGGAAGCTCTGATGCTGTGAGGCACTGCCTGTGAAGCGCTAGAAACTCGAACTGTGCCCTGCATAGCGCTGTGTGTTGGAAGCGCCGAAGTTGTGTGGCCCGAGGAGGGGAGCTGGGCGCCGTGAATAGAGCTGGAGGAGCCTACCCTCGTTTTGGCGCCCTTGGGCGAGTCAAAATAATTACTTAAAAGGGAGCCTACCCCTTATTGCCGCCGAAGAACAAGTTACTTACCTATATCTGTATATCTGTATATCTGTAAGAAACAGTAGTTAGTATTAGATTCCTTACCTTAGAATATCCCCAGGCGTCAGTCTGGATCCGGAAACTTTTGCGTAGCAGTACCCCTGCGCGTCGGTAGGCGTCGTCTGCAGGCGTCCCCTGCGGCTCCGCGTCCGTCGTTGGCGTCGTGCGCCGTGATGACGTCGCTGGAGTATATAGACGCCGCCTCCGCGCGCTGACGTCAGTTCTTTGCACACAGCTTTTCCGCGCCAGAACACGCAGAGCCATGTAAGAACCAACACTGGTGCCATGCGAAACTAGGGCCCTGAAGGGGATGACCTTAACCCTATGTATCAGTTCGCAGAACGGGGAGGATGGGTGGGGCGGTAAGGAATCTAATACTAACTACGGTTTCTTACAGATATATCGTTACCGAAGGTAAGTAACTTGTTCATCTGAAAGAAACAGGTTAGTATTAGATTCCTTACCTTAGAATAGATACCCCAGCAATACCAACCCCGGTGGTGGGTCTGCGTACCAATACAGCTTACACCAGAAAGTCCTGGAGGACAGAACGGCCAAAGAAGCCATCCCTCCGGACTTGACTGTCCAGGCAGTAGTGCCTTGCAAACGTGTGCAGCGAGGCCCACGTAGCCGCCTGACAAATGTCCTGCAAGGGGACTCCCCGGCCCAGGGCAGTAGTAGCCGCCGTGGCCCGAGTGGAATGGGCCCTCAGCCCAACAGGAGGCTCCTTCCGAGCCAAAGAGTAGAACGCTTTGATGCACAGGACGACCCACCAAGAGATGGTCCGTTTATGCACCGCCCGTCCCTTCTTCGCACCCACGTAGCCAACAAACAGTTGGTCATCCACCCGGAACTGGCGAGTGCGATCCATATAAAATGAAAGCGCACGTTTTGGGTCCAGACGATGGAGCCGCTCTTCATCCTTTGAAGGATGCGGGGGCGGGAAGAAGGAGGGTAAGGTGATGGACTGCCCGATGTGAAAAGCAGAGACTACTTTGGGCAGGAAAGAAGGTCTAGTTCTCAGAACCACCTTGTCTGGATGAATGGACATGAAAGGAGGTTTGACAGAAAGAGCCTGGAGCTCACTCACTCTCCTGGCAGAGGTGATGGCAACCAGGAAGGCCGTCTTTAAAGTCAGGAGACGGTGAGGACAGGAAAGAAGTGGATCAAAGGGAGCACACATCAAGAAGGTCAGAACCAGGTTCAAGTCCCACTGAGGCATCACAAACGGAACAGGTGGATACATGTGCGTGATGCCCTTCAAGAATCTCGTTACAATAGGGGACTTGAACAAAGAAGGTTGATCAGGCAGCCTTAGAAAGGCCAAAAGGGCAGAAAGGTAGCCCTTGATAGTGCCCAGAGCAGAGCCCTGCTGGGCAAGAGATGGAAGAAAGAGGAGAACCTCGGAGAGAGGGGCAGAAAGAGGGTCCACAGCCTTTGCTGTGCACCATGCCACAAATCTGTTCCACCGGCAGGCGTATACCGACTTTGTGGAGGGACGCCTGGCTGCCAGAATCACATCACAAACTTCAGGAAGCAAGTCAAATGGCCTCATCAGTCGCCGCTCAATCTCCACGCATGAAGGTGGAGACTGGACAGGTTCGGGTGGAGGACCGTCCCCTGCTGCTGCGACAGAAGGTACTCCAGAAGGGGCAGGCGGATCGAGGGACCGACTGACATGCTGAGTAGCTCGGGATACCAGTACCTTCGAGCCCAGTCCGGAGCCACAAGGATAACTTGGGCCCGGTCGCGCCTGATCTTCTTCAGCACTCTGGGCAGAAGTGGTATAGGCGGAAAGGCGTACAATAGACCGCAACTCCACTTGCGCCGAAAGGCGTCGCCGTGCGAGTGCCGTCTTGGAAACTCCAACGTGCAGAACTGATGACATTGCGCGGTCTCTTCTGTGGCGAATAGATCTAACCAAGGCTCTCCCCATTGCAGAAAGAGGCCTTTCGCCACGTCCGAGTTCAGACTCCATTCGTGATCCACCGAGCACCGACGGCTGAGTTCGTCCGCCCTGGCGTTCAGAGAACCTGCCAGGTGTTGAACCATCAGAGTCACGCTCTGACGTTCCAGCCATTGCCAGAGACGCAGAGCCTCCTGGCAAAGGGTCCACAACCCCACTCCGCCCTGCTTGTTGCAGTACCACATGGCGGTGGTGTTGTCCGTGAACACCTGCACTACACTCCCGTTGACAAAGGGGAGGAATGCCTTCAGTGCTAGACGGATCGCCCGCAGCTCCAACAGGTTTATATGGAGCCGGGACTCCGCCGGAGACCAGATGCCTCTGATCTCTGCCTCTCCCAAGTGGCCTCCCCAGCCCTGGAGGGACGCGTCCGTCACAACCATGTGCTCCGGTTGGGGAAGGGAGAGGGATCTGCCTCTGACCCAATCGCGGTCCGTAAGCCACCACTGCAGTTGTCTCGCAGTGCCCTCCGAGATCAAGACATGGTCGGACAAGTTGCCCTGATGCTGGGCCCACTGAAACTTCAGGTCCCACTGCAGAGCCCGCATCCGCCACCGGGCGTGATGCACCAGAAGGATGCAGGAAGCCATCAGCCCCAGCAGCCGCAGCGTCAACCTGACCGAAACCCGGGATAACGGCTGAAAGATGGGAATCAAAGCCTGTATATCCCGGACTCGCCGTTCCGGAGGATAAACCCGAGTCGAGAACCGCTCTGATGAAAAGGAGCTTTTGAGAGGGACACAGGTGTGATTTCGGCACATTGATGGAAAACCCCAGCTCGTGCAGGAGGTCTGCCGTCATCTGAAGGTGGTGGACGACTGTCTGGGGCGAGCCCGCCTTCAACAACCAGTCGTCCAGGTGGGGAAGACTGAAACCCCCAACCGAGGCAGATGGGCTGCGACCACCGCCATCACCTTCGTGAACACCCGTGGGGCGCTGGTAAGGCCGAATGGGAGCACGATAAACTGAAAGTGCTCGTGGCCTACCGTGAACCGCAGGTAACGCCGGTGGGCCGGCAGGACGGGGATGTGAAAATACGCATCCTGCAAGTCCAACGCTACCATCCAGTCTTGAGGGTCTAGAGCAGCCAAGACCTGAGCCAAAGTCAACATCTTGAACTTCTCCTTCCGGAGGAAGCCGTTGACGTTCCGTAGATCCAAGATAGGACGTAGGCCCCCTCTGTCCTTCTTGGGTACCAGAAAGTAGTGGGAATAGCAACCACGCCCTACTTCTGGCCCAGGAACGCGCTCGACGGCCCCCTTGGCCAAGAGGGCCGTAACTTCCTCCTGCAGAAGTGTCAAGTGGTCCCCCGACACACGGTGGTTCTGCGGTGGCATGGCTGGAGGAGTGGTCTCGAAGGGGAGGGAGTAGCCCCTTCGGACGAGCTGCAGCACCCACCTGTCCGATGTGATTGCGTGCCAGCGGGAGTGGTGATGGCGAACCCTGCCACCCACTGGCGTCATATGGGCCTGAAAGCACGGACTAGGAGGATTTGGAGGCCGATGCTGCGGGGGGAGGTGTGGTCTGACCTCGCCGTTGTCCCCGACCGCCTCCACGGCGAACTCCACGGCCGCCACCGCGTTGAGAAATGTGTTGCGGCGCGTGGCTGGCAGCACGTGTGGGACCGCCTCTTCCTTGGCCACGAAAGGAGCGAAACGAACCCGTTTGCTGGCGCTGGGTCGATAGACCCAAGGACTTGGCCGTGACCCTGGAGTCCTTGAAGCGCTCCAGCGCGTGGTCCGCTTTGTCGCCAAACAGGCGACTGCCATCGAACGGCATGTCCATCAAGGCATTCTGGACATCTGCCGAAAAGTTGGCGGACCTCAGCCAGGCGTGGCGACGAATCGCCACCGTCGTGGACATCGCTCTGCCCAGTGAGTCGGTCGTATCAAGACCACACCTGATGGAGTATTTCGCTGCGTCTCAGCCTTCAAGCATAGCCTTGCCGAGCTTTGCCCGTACCTCCTGCGGGTATTCTGGCAGCAGGTCCGGGACCGTATCCCACAGAGAGTGGGAGTAGCGGCCCAAGAGGCATGCGGTGTTGCAAGACCGCAGTCCCAAACTCAGGGACGAGAAGACCTTTTTTCCATACTGGTCGTACCTCTTGGATTCCCGGTCGGGCGGGGCCGACGGGAATGCGGTCTGGGAAGTCGAGGCCTGGATCACCAGACTCTCAGGGGTGGGATGGGTGGACAGGAACTTGAGTTCATCCGGACACGGACGGTGGCGTCTGGCCACGTTCCTATCAACAGGCGAACCTGAAGCGGGCCTGGACCACGTGCCCAAAAGAACGTCAGACAAGGCTTCGTTGAACGGCAGCAGTGGCTCCTGTGGGCATGACTGCGGTTTGAAGACCTCAGTGAGGATGTTAGGCCTCACGGCCGCGACTGGGAGCTCAAGGTGTAAGGCCTTGGCAGCCCTCATCAACACCACTGAATAAGCAACCCCCTCCTCCGAAGCCACGGTAGGAGGCGAGACAAAGCCAGGGTTAGGAGAGTCGTCCAGACCACTGGCGTCACCCAAATCACCTGTCCAGTCCACATTGTACTGACACTCGCGTGACAGAGGGTTCTCAGACCCCTCCCAACCCTCTCCGTAATCTACATCTTCACCATATTCGGAATCAACAATGTAGACCGGCTCCCCGGGGTCCACGGGCCCCATCGGCGTCGGACTCGGCGTCGGGCGACGCCGGTCCGACTCCGCGTCCGGAGTCGGAGAGGGTATGGGGGCGGCCCTGCCCGGAGCCGGTGCCGGAGAACCAGCGCCGCGCGGGGACGGCGTCGGGGGCAACCCCGATGGAATCGGCGCCGGAGAGGCCGGTAGACCAGCCGGCGTCGACCCTGAGGGTCCCTGCGGCGCCGGGGTCGGAGCCGTCGGCGGCGCCGGGGCCAGAGCACCCGACGGCGTCGAGGCAGGAGCACCCGAACCGCTAGGGCCCCCGGTCGGGAGCACAGGGCCCGAAGGCGCCGTAGGCCCCGTCGGAGGAGACAGTGCCCTCATGGCCATGAGGAACTCCTCTATCTCCCCGGGCGTCGCGCCTTGCCCAGGGACCGTAGGGTATGGAGCAGGCCGCGCCGGCGACTCACGCGGAGCCCCGGGGGTGGGGCCACCCGAACCCCCGGCCGCATCGCGCGAGCATCGGGGGGAGTCGGGCGTACGATGACGACGCCCCGACTTCTTGTGTTTCCTACCTGAGGAACCAGAGGAATGGTGACGACTTCCGGAGCGCTCGTGGCGTCTCCGCGACCGCTCCCTCGAGCTCCGGCCGGACCGGGACCGCTCTCGACGCGGGCCGACACCCGCAGCTCGAGTAGCTTGCGGGACCGCTCCCGCCTAGCTTTATTCGTCAGGGCCCGGCAGTCGACACAGTCGTCCACGGCGTGGTCGGGGCCCAGGCACCGGAGGCAGAGTCGGTGATGATCCGTGACCGACATCGTGCGGTCACAGTCGTCACAGTTCTTAAAACCGGGCATCCTACTAGCACCGTAAGAAGAATCAAGGATTCACAAAAACTTTGGTCAAAAGACCGGAGTACTGCACTTCTCGGACCTGCGCTAACTGGCGCGGAAAAAAGAAGAACTGACGTCAGCGCGCGGAGACGGCGTCTATATACTCCAGCGACGTCATCACGGCGCACAATGCCGACGACGGACGCGGAGCCGCAGGGGACGCCTGCAGACAACGCCTACCGACGCGCAGGGGTACTGCTACACAAAAGTTTCCGGATCCAGACTGACGCCTGGGGATATTCTAAGGTAAGGAATCTAATACTAACCTGTTTCTTTCAGATAATCACCGCCGCGGCCTGGCGCTGTCGGGGAGGCCCCCCCCGCTGTGTGAGCATCGTCGCGGCGGCCCCCGGTGCCAGGAGAGGACCGCCGAAGTGAAGAGAGGGCCGCGATAGGCCCCGAAGCCAGCGCGGCCCGCATCACGTGGCGGGGGCGCCGGTGACGTCACCCGCCACGCCCGACCCGCCGTGCAGGGATTGGCTGCCGGCGGAGGAAGAAGCCCAGTCTAAGCCCCGGGTCCCCGTGTGGAAGAGAAGGGGCCCGGGTGAAGCTGTGGAGGTACCGGTGCGGGGCCCCCGTGGTCGAGGGGATGCCCCGATTGTGAGCGACCGGAGCAGGAGCCCACCCCGCCGGTTAGGACCTGGAAGAGGCAGGGAAGGAGAGGCCCGTTTGGGGAGCACCAAGGTCCGGGGGGAAGCTTGAAGTGCTGGGTGGAGCCAGAGCAGAGCCCCCGCAGCATCAGCAGGTGCACAGTGACGGAGAGGGAGAGGGGGCGTCGAGGCACATTGTCGGTGCCTGGCCCCCTCCCCAAACACAACAGGGGGATCCCTGAAGACCTGTCAGCAGAGCCTAGAAGCAGCCGATGAGTGGGGCCTAGAGCAAACTGTGTGGGGGAGTGAAGAGGGCAACGGGGCACAGGGTCGGTCCTCGCCCCTCCCCTTTTTCTTCACTTGGGAAACCGGGATTGGGCCCTGTTGGCCCCCACTGCTTTAAGGAAGAGCAAGCCCCCCCCCCCTTTCTGGGAGACATTGTACGTGAGCTCGTTGGCCCTAATTGTACACCAGAACCCTGGACTGGGTGAGGGCTCCCAGTGAGAAGTACCTGCGGGACTGCCAGGCCTCGGAGCTGGGCCAAGACATTAGTTAACCCTTGCCTGGGGGGACCAGTTGAACGGCAGCTAGTGTAGGGCCTGGTGCTTGGGTTAGTGTGGCGTAAGGAAGTGCTTTTGCTGAATGCTGGTTGAAAGGTGCCTTAATGAAATGCCCAGTCCTCTTGCCTAATGGGTTGATGTTTAGGCAGATGGTTTTGCGCCCGGGTGCCTATGGCCTAGTGTTAATGCCCCTGTTAATGGTGGGCATCCCCATGCGTTACGCTGCCGAGGCTGACTGCCCCTCTAAAGGAGTGTTATTCACCTGAGGAGACATTTAGGTTTGCCCTAATGAAATGTTTATTCCTGCACAGTGACTGGGTTATTGGAAATGTTTGATCATCCCTGCCCATGAATGGTTGTGACCTATTACTACTGTTATTGATGCCAATGTATATTGATGTTTCACGCCTGTTGGGTGATCTTATTCTAATTCCAGGCCGTTATACCCATGAGGATTGTGGGGCCCCTGCGGATGTTATTTACCTGCTTAAGTGAGCCTAATGTGCGCACTGGTGAGGTGCGCAATGTGTTTGATGCCTCTGGTATTGCTCAGGAATAATGCGCCAGTGTTGATATGCTCATGGTTAAATGCCTAATGTCACACCGTATTGTGTATGCCTAAGGTTCTATTGCATACAAGGGGCCTACTCACCTGATGAGATGGTCATCTCCCTGGCCTAAGGTGATGAGACCGATATCTAATGTTGATGCCCTCACGCTTTCATGCAGGTCCCGGGCCGAGTAGTTACCCAGTACCGGTTGATTCCAGATATGCTGTTGAGGCCCTATGTTCATTGAATTTGTGCCTAAAGTTGGATGCCCACATAATTAGGCATTACAAGTTCTGCCTAGTGTTTTATTCCCACAGGTGGAGGGCGGAGTAAACCTGGATGTGCCCTTTTACTACAGGTGACCTGCCCCTATGCTGGCCTGACGTGTCATTCCAGGCCCCTGGTTACATCCCATCTTAATGAGCAAGCCTTGCTGATTTATTACAGGTGCTCCTGTCAATATGTGCTGTGATACCATGAAGTTTTTCCCTTACAGGGGTCGGGTTGGAGTTATAGTGCACGGTGTGTACTTATGCTAATGTAGTATTTTGCAATTACCGTCTACTGCTAAGGATGAGAGCCTGAGTTGGCCCCGCCATATTGGCCCCAGGTTTAATGACAAATGTTAACACCTTCTTTATTTCAGCCATGGACTTACGGACTCAGCCCTTACTTCCCATGTAAATAATCCCCCCCTGATACACTTGGCTCTGGTGCCAGTTGGCGCCGTGTTGTGATACCACTCTTTTGCATTTTTGCCTTGCAGGTTGGAGATATACTAAACTACTTCTTATTTTTCCAACTCAAGCTGGTGTCCTGTCTCTTTTGTGGTGTGCCTGGTGTGTCGTCTGTGGGTATTGCGGGAGTGCTTCACATGTCCTCCGAAGTTTGGCCTGCCCGCTTGGTTCCGTGCTACCCCCCTGGAGATTTGGTAACCCCATTTCTTACATTGGTGGCGAGCGGTGGGATAGGACTTGTGTTTGCGCAGTACCACAGCGGCCACGGGTTACACCACAAGTAGAGCTTTGAGAGTAATCGCAGCCTTTTTGTGGGGATTATTGTTTTCCTGATTATTGTTTGGCTGAATATTGAATTGCATATTATTGATTCCTCCTGAAAGTGTTTTCAATTGTGTCCCCTTGTTCCACTGTGGGTGTGTCCCGGGAAACCTCACCACTATGGGGTTGGTTTATGATGAGGTGGAACTGATGGAGTTCACTGAACAGGAAGTGATAGACTTCCTCAAGGAGAGAGGAATACCCCCGGTAGGAAACATCAGAAGAAAGTTGTTTCTCTATGAGGCCCTCAAGAGGGGGGAGCCCTTAAAGATCGGTGGGGACCTGTCTGATTACCCCCCGAGTATTTGAAGGGTGGATTCGGTAGAAGCCGGTGGGAGGGCTCCCAATCTGCAACCCCGGAGGGTAATTACCTGGATGGAGAGGAGGAAGAGTTTGGCAGGGCAGAGACGCCAGTAGCTGATGAGGACACCGTAGAGAGGGAGTCCCGCACTGGGTCCTGTCCCGGGGGCACTGCCCCATCCCTTTCCCTGTCCCCAGAAGAGTGGGTAGATAGGAGGGAAGAAAGGGAGCATCAGCTGGTGCTGGAGAAGCTCAGGCTGGAGCAGGCCACGG
Source organism: Lissotriton helveticus (assembly GCF_964261635.1). NCBI lineage: Eukaryota > Metazoa > Chordata > Amphibia > Caudata > Salamandridae > Lissotriton > Lissotriton helveticus. The sequence goes on from NC_136067.1 coordinate 50,015,770, forward strand.
AGTTAGCGCAGCTGAGGATTCAAGAGCAGAGGGTAGAGACAGAAATGGTCCTAACCCAGGAGAGGATGGCAGAGGCAGAGAGGGCCTTTGCCAGAGATGAGTAGCTCAGGTGGGTAGGTTGTCCCCTGAGAGTGGTTTTAGGAGTCTGGATACACCGGTGAGGGTGGGATCCAGTGGTGGCAGCGAGTGTAGTTCCAGTGCAAGGAGTCCCATTCCCGAAGCCCAGGAGACCGTGCCTGATTCCCAGGAAGAGGGGGACGGGTTAGTGTACAGGGGCAGGGGAAAACTGTCCCACCAGTCCTGGGGAGAGTTTGAGGAGGAGTGTTGGACTGCATTGGAGGATTGGGTGGTGAGTAGAGCAGTGAGGATTGGGAAGGGCTGTGCCATGCCGTTATCCGGGAGCACATGCTGAGGAGTTGTGTCCCAAGTCTGCGTCACCATCTGTTGCAGCGCGGGTTCTCAGACCCCAGGGAACTTGCACGGGAGGCAGACCTCTGGGTAAGTGCCAGAGCGTCTGGGAAGACATTGGGGAGTGATCCTGAAGGGAGTGGTGCAGGGATATTCCGACCCAGCGTGGCGGGAGAGGTGAGGAAATGCCCAGCTAGATCCCAGGATAGTGAGAGGGTTGAAGGGCCTCACATCCCATCTACAGGAGGAAGTGAGACGGGGAGGTGTCCCGAGGTGCCCAAACCACAGTCACAGGGAGAGTTCTTTTAGGGAACCCCAGGTTGGGAGCCTAGGCTGTCGTGATGTGCCTTCTCGTGAAGGGGATCCCCTAGTGTCAGTAGAACCCGGAGCATCAGTAATCAGAGCTCCAGTGGTTCGGGGGTCTGACCAGTCACAGGGTTTAGATCCTGGACTGGGGTTCCAGGTTCAGGGGTTGCCTGACCTGGAGTACCTGTAATAAAGGTCCCTACCAGTTTGACTCCCAGGGGTACTTCTCCCGGTGGCAGGGTGCGGAACTCTGGGAGGTGGTGCAGAGGGAGGAAGGTCTCTCCTCTGTCACCAGCTCAGCCACATGGCGCAGATCCCGGGTTGGGTGGCCAGGTTGAGGGTTTGCTGGACCTGGCAGGTGGGACATCTGTGATCAGACTCTCCCCAAATTTGACTCTCAGGGGTACTACTCCAGTTAGGAGGGTGAGGAACTCTGGGAGGGGGTGCAGGGAGAGGGAGGTCTCGCCCCTGTCACTGGTTCAGCCTGAGGGTTCGACTCCAGGTTGGGGAGAGAGTGGTTAGTTGAGGTTGTCCCCAAGGGAAGGAGATGGCCGAACCCTAGGAGGAGAGGTAGGGGGAGGAGAGCCTTGCCCCTGAGAGCTGGTCAGCTTGAGGGTGTAGACCCCAGGTGGGTAGACCAGTGGCAATTTGGAAATAGGAGAGTGGTCTAAGAGTATTACAAGCCTGAGGATAGAGCCTCCCACTCTAGGAAGGAACAAGGGCCAGAGACTTCTAGATGGCCTAGAGGCCAGTCCTGGCCACATCCCACTAGGGAACACCAGTGGGGTGGTTTTGTTGGTGAAGGGAGGGTTGCGAGAGGGAACCATCGGGTTCCATAGTGGAGAAGAGACTGCAGGTGCTCCTGTAGTGGCAGGCCTGCGTCCACCTTTTTCCGCCCCAAGCAGGGAAGCCCATCAAGGTATTGATTGGTCTACCCTGGCTTTTGGCTGGGGGGGGAGTTGTGTTGGACTTGGCCTTTTCCCCCGAAATTTTTCGCTTTTTGCCCCCCTAATTTGGGATGTCTCCCCCAAGGGAATAAACCTGTATAGGCCATGTGTGGTGTGAGACACCTTGTTAATATGGAATATCATGTAAGGGTGTGAGCACTTGTAAATTTCCCCCATTGTAAAATGTACCCTGGTGAAATGTTCTGTATTTAAAATGGATGCCATGGCCATGGGTTTTGCCACCGGACTGCTGTAGGTCAGCAGTCTAGACATTATTACCCAGCCACCCCTAGCTTTTGGAGGGAAAGCCTGGCACCCAGAGTGCTCAACCCCTCCCCTTGAGCCAGTTTAGGCCAGCTTTGCCAACATTCTAGAAGGTTCAGGCACTGCCTGGGAGGAGGGTATAAGTAGTGGGGATGTGCCACCAGAGAGTCACACTGAGCTGGGACAGGAAAGAGAGGGGACCTGCTGCGAGGTGCTACCGCCACATGGGCCTGTGAGCTGGGCCCTGCACCCCTCAAAAACCACCTCCCCTCTGCTGTCCCCTGGGCCCCTGAATTATGAGGGCCCACCCAGGTCCCTGTCACTATCAGGGACCGTGAATTACGCCAGCGCAGCGTGAAAGGAGCGCCTAGGAGGTGAGGAGGGGGCCCCTGAGTAACTGCAGTGGAACTGTTCGCCCCCTGTGAGGTGTGCTTGCCAGGCGCTGTGCTGCAAAAGCGCTGTTTTGGGGAGGTTGATGCCCCCAAGGAAGCTGTGGCCCCTGTGGAAGCTCTGACGCTGTGAGGCACTGCCTGTGAAGCGCTAGAAACTCGAACTGTGCCCTGCATAGCGCTGTGTGTTGGAAGCGCCGAAGTTGTGTGGCCCGAGGAGGGGAGCTGGGCGCCGTGAATAGAGCTGGAGGAGCCTACCCTCGTTTTGGCGCGCTTGGGCGAGTAAAAATAATTAAATAAATGGGAGCCTACCCCTTATTGCCGCCGAAAATAACCGCCGCGGCCAGGCGCTGTCGGGGAGGCCCCCCCGCTGTGGTGACCATCCTCGCGGTGGCTCCCGGTGCCAGGAGAGGGCCGCCGAAGTGAAGAGAGAGCCACGATAGGCCCTAAAGCCAGCGCGGCCCGCATCATGTAGCGGGGGAGCCGGTGACGTCACCCGCCACGCCCCCGACCCGCCACGCAGGGATTGGCTGCCGGCAGAGGAAGAAGCCGAGTCTAAGCCCCGGGTCCCCGTGTGGAAGAGGAGGGGCCCATGTGAAGCTGTGGAGGTACCGGTGCGGGGCCCCTGTGGTCGAAGGGGAGCCCCGATTGTGAGCGACCGGAGCAGGAGCCCACCCCGCCTGTTAGGACCTGGAGGAGGCAGGGAAGGAGAGGCCCGTTTGGGGAGCACCAAGGTCCTGGGGGAAGCTTGAAGTGCCGGGTGGAGCCGGAGGAGAGCCCCCGCAGCATCAGCCGGTGCAAAGTGCCGGAGAGGGAGAGGGGGCGTCGAGGCACGTTGTCGGTGCCTGGCCCCATCCCCAAACACCACGGGGGGATCCCTGAAGACCTGTCAGCAGAGCCTAGAAGCAGCCGGTGAGTGGGGCCTAGAGCAAACTGTGTGGGGGAGTGAAGAGGGCAACGGGGCACAGGGTCGGTGCTCGCCCCTCCCCTTTTTCTTCTCTTGGGAAACCGGGATTGGGCCCTGTTTGCCCCCACTGCTTTAAGGAAGAGCAGCCCCCTCCCCCTTTCTGGGAGACATTGTACGTGAGCTCGTTGGCCCTAATTGTACACCAGAGCCCTGGACTGGGCGAGGGCTCCCACTGAGAAGTACCTGCGGGACTGCCAGGCCTCGGAGCTGGGCTAAGACATTAGTTAACCCCTGCCTGGGGGGTCCAGTTGAACGCCAGCTAGTGTAGGGCCTGGTGCTTGGGTTAGTGTGGCGTAAGGAAATGCTTTTGCTGAATGCTGGGTGAAAGGTGCCTTAATGAAATGCCCAGTCCTCTTGCCTAATGGGTTGATGTTTAGGCAGATAGTTTCGCGCCCGGTGTGCTTATGGCCTAGTGTTAATGCCCCTGTTAATGGTGGGCATCCCCATGCGTTACGCTGCCGAGGCCGACTGCCCCTCTAAAGGAGTGTTATTCGCCTGAGGAGACATTTAGGTTTGCCCTAATGAAATGTTTATTCCTGCACAGTGACTGGGTTATAGGAAATGTTTTATCATCCCTGCCCATGAACGGTTGTGACCTATTACTACTGTTATTGATGCCAAAGTATATTGATGTTTCACGCCTGTTGGGTGATCTTATGCTAATTCCAGGCCGTTATACCCATGAGGATTGTGGGGCCCCAGCGGATGTTATTTACCTGCCTAAGTGAGCCTAATGTGCGCACTGGTGAGGTGCGCAATGTGTTGGATGCCCCTGGTATTGCTCAGGAATAATGCGCCAGTGTTGATATGCTCATGGTTAAATGCCTAATGTCACACCGTATTGTGTATGCCTAAGGTTTTATTGCATACAAGGGGCCTACTCACCTGATGAGATGGTCATCTCCCTGGCCTAATGTGATGAGACCGATATCTAATGTTGATGCCCTCATGCTTTCATGCAGGTCCCGGGCCGAGTAGTTACCCAGTACCGGTTGATTCCAGATATGCTGTTGAGGCCCTATGTTCATTGAGTTTGTGCCTAAAGTTGGATGCCCACATAATTAGGCATTACAAGTTCTGCCTAGTGTTTTATTCCCACAGGTGGAGGGCGGAGTAAACCTGGATGTGCCCTTTTACTACAGGTGACCTGCCCCTATGCTGGCCTGACGTGTCATTCCAGGCCCCTGGTTACATCCCATGTTAATGAGCAAGCCTTGCTGATTTATTACAGGTGCTCCTGTCTGTTAATATGTGCTGTGATACCATGAAGTTTTTCCCTTACAGGGGTTGGGTTGGAGTTATAGTGCACGGTGTGTACTTATGCTAATGTTGTATTTTGCATTTACCGTCTACTGCTAAGGATGAGAGCCTGAGTTGGCCCCGCCATATTGGCCCCAGGTTTAATGACAAATGTAAACACCTTCTTTATTTCAGCCATGGACATACGGACTCAGCCCTTACTTCCCATGTAAAAAATCCCCCCTGATACACTTGGCTCTGGTGCCAGTTGGCGCCGTGTTGTGATACCACTGTTTTGCATTTTTGCCTTGCAGGTTGGAGATATACTAAACTACTTCTTATTTTTCCAACTCAAGCTGGTGTCCTGTCTCTTTTGTGGTGTGCCTGGTGTGTCGTCTGTGGGTACTGCGGGAGTGCTTCACATGTCCTCCGAAGTTTGGCCTGCCCGCTTGGTACCGTGCTACCCCCCTGGAGATTTGGTAACCCCATTTCTTACATTGGTGGCGAGCGGTGGGATAGGACTTGTGTTTGCGCAGTACCACAGCGGCCACGGGTTACACCACAAGTAGAGCTTTGAGAGTAATCGCAGCCTTTTTGTGGGGATTATTGTTTTCCTGATTATTGTTTGGCTGAATATTGAATTGCATATTATTGCTTCCTCCTGAAAGTGTTTTCAATTGTGTCCCCTTGTTCCACTGTGTGTGTGTCCCGGGAAACCTCACCACGATGGGGCTGGTTTATGATGAGGTGGAACTGATGGAGTACACTGAACAGGATGTGATAGACTTCCTCAAGGAGAGAGGGATACCTCCGGTGGGAAACATCAGAAGAAAGTTGTTTCTCTATGAGGCCCTCAAGAGGGGGGAGCCCTTAAAGATCGGTGGGGACCTGTCTGATTACCCCCCGGAGTATTTGAAGGGTGGATTCGGTAGAAGCCGGTGGGAGGGCTCCCAATCTGCCACCCCAGAGGGTAATTACCTGGATGGAGAGGAGGAAGAGTTTGGCAGGGCAGAGACGCCAGTAGCTGATGAGGACACCGTAGAGACGGAGTCCCGCACTGAGTCCTGTCCCGGGGGCACTGCCCCATCCCTTTCCCTGTCCCCAGAAGAGTGGGTAGATAGGAGGGAAGAAAGGGAGCATCAGCTAGCGCTGGAGAAGCTCAGGCTGGAGCAGGCCACAGAATTAGAGCAGCTGAGGATTCAAGAGCAGAGGCTAGAGACAGAAATGGTCCTAACCCAGGAGAGGATGGCAGAGGCAGAGAGGGCCTTTGCCAGGGAGAGAGTAGCTCAGGTGGGTAGGTTGTCCCCTGAGAGTGGTTTTAGGAGTCTGGATACACCGGTGAGGGTGGGATCCAGTGGTGGCAGCGAGTGTAGGTCCAGTGCAAGGAGTCCCATTCCCGAAGCCCAGGAGCCCGTGCCTGATTCCCAGGAAGAGGGGGACGGGTTAGTGTTCAGGGGCAGGGGAAAACTGTCCCACCAGTCCTGGGGAGAGTTTGAGGAGGAGTGTTGGACTGCATTGGAGGATTGGGTGGTGAGTAGAGCAGTGGAGGATTGGGAAGGGCTGTGCCATGCCGTTATCCGGGAGCACATGCTGAGGAGTTGTGTCCCAAGTCTGCGTCACCATCTGTTGCAGCACGGGTTCTCAGACCCCAGGGAACTTGCACGGGAGGCAGACCTCTGGGTAAGTGCCAGAGCGTCTGCGAAGACATTGGGGAGTGATCCTGAAGGGAGTGGTACAGGGATCTTCCGACCCAGCGTGGCGGGAGAGGTGAGGAAAAGCCCAGCTAGATCCCAGGATAGTGAGAGGGTTGAAGAGCCTCACATCCCATCTACAGGAGGGAATGAGACGGGGAGGTGTCCCGAGGTGCCCCAACCGCAGTCACAAGGCCTGGAGAGTTCTTTTAGGGAACCCCAGGTTGGGAGCCTAGGCTGTCCTGATTTGCCTTCTCGTGAAGGGGATCCCCTAGTGTCAGGAGAACCCGGAGCATCAGTAATCGGAGCTCCAGTGGTTCGGGGGTCTGACCAGTCACAGGGTTTAGATCCTGGACTGGGGTTCCAGGTTCAGGGGTTGCCTGACCTGGAGGGTGGGGTACCTGTAATTAAGGTCCCTACCAGTTTGACTCTCAGGGGTACTTCTCCCGGTGGGAGGGTGTGGAACTCTGGGAGGGGTTGCAGAGGGAGGAAGGTCTCTTCTCTGTCACCAGCTCACCCACAGGGTTCAGATCCCGGGTTGGGTGGCCAGGTTGAGGGTTTGCCGGACATGGCGGGTGGGAGATCTGTGATCAGAGTCCCCCCAAATTTGACTCTCAGGGGTACTACTCCAGTTAGGAGGGTGCGGAACTCTGGGAGGGGGTGCAGGGAGAGGGAGGTCTCGGCCCTGTCACCGGTTCAGCCTGAGGGTTTCGACTCCAGGTTGGGGAGAGAGTGGTTCGTTGAGGGTGTCCCCAAGGGAAGGAGATGGCGGAACCCTAGGAGGAGAGGTAGGGGGAGGAGAGCCTTGCCCCTGAGAGCTGGTCAGCTTGAGGGTGTAGACCCCAGGTGGGTAGACCAGTGGCAATTTGGAAAGAGGAGAGTGGTCCAAGAGTATTACAAGCCTGAGGCAAGAGCCTCCCACTCTAGGAAGGAACAAGGGCCAGAGACTTCTGAATGGCCTAGAGGTCAGTCCTGGCCACATCCCACTAGGGAACACCAGTGGGGTGGTTTTGTTGGTGAAGGGAGGGTTGCAAGAGTGAACCATTGGGTTCCAGAATGGAGAAGAGACTGCAGGTGCTCCTGTAGTTGCAGGCCTGCGTCCACCTTTTTCCGCCCCAAGCAGGGAAGCCCATCAAGGTATTGATTGGTCTACCCTGGCTTTTGGCTGGGGGGGAGTTGTGTTGGACTTGGCCTTTCCCCCCGAAATTTTTCGCTTTTTGCCCCCCTAATTTGGGATGTCTCCCCCATGGGAATAAACCTGTATAGGCCATGTGTGGTGTGAGACACCTTGTTAATATGGAATATCATGTAAGGGTGTGAGCACTTGTAAATTTCCCCCATTGTAAAATGTACCCTGGTGAAATGTTCTGTATTTAAAATGGATGCCATGGCCATGGGTTTTGCCACCGGACTGCTGTAGGTCAGCAGTCTAGACATTATTACCCAGCCACCCATAGCTTTTGGAAGGAAAGCCTGGCACCCAGGGTGCTCAACCCCTCCACTTGAGCCAGATTAGGCCAGCTTTGCCAACTTTCTAGAAGGTTCTGGCACTGCCTGGGAGGAGGGTATAGGTAGGGGGGATGTGCCACCAGAGAGTCACACAGAGCTGAGACAGGAAAGAGAGGGGACCTGCTGCGAGGTGCTACCGCCACATGGACCTGTGAGCTGGGCCCTGCACCCCTCAAAAACCACCTACCCTCTGCTGTCCCCTGGGCCCCTGAATTATGAAAGCCCACCCAGGTCCCTGTCACTATCAGGGACCGTGAATTACGCCAGCGCAGCGCGAAAGGAGCACCTAGGAGGTGAGGAGGGTGCCCCTGAGGAACTACAGTGGAACTGTTCGCCCCCTGTGAGGTGTGCTTGCCAGGCGCTGTGCTGCAAAAGCGCTGTTTTGGGGAGGTTGATGCCCCCAAGGAAACTGTGGCCTCTGTGGAAGCTCTGACGCTGTGAGACACTGCCTGTGAAGCGCTAGAAACTCGAACTGTGCCCTGCATAGCGCTGTGTGTTGGAAGCACCGAAGTTGTGTGCCCGAGGAGGGGAGCTGGGCGCCGTGAATAGAGCTGGAGGAGCCTACCCTCATTTTGGTGCGCTTGGGCGAGTAAAAATAATGAATTAAAAGGGAGCCTACCCCTTATTGCTGCCGAAAATCACCGCCCAGCGCTGTTGAGGAGGCCCCCCCACTGTGGTGAGCATCATCGCGGCGGCCCCCGGTGCCAGGAGAGGGTCGCTGAAGTGAAGAGAGGGCCGCGATAGGCCCCAAAGCCAGCGCGGCCCGCATCACGTGGCGGGGGCGCGGGTGACGTCATCCCACCAAGGCCCCGACCCGCCGCGCAGAGATTGGCTGCCGGCGGAGGAAGAAGCCGAGTCTAAGCCCAGGGTACCCGTGTGGAAGAGGAGGGGCCCGTGTGAAGCTGTGGAGGTACCCATGCGGGGCCCCCGTGGTCGAGGGGGAGCCCCGATTGTGAGCGACCGGAGCTGGAGCCCACCCCGCCGGTTAGAACCTGGAGGAGGCAGGGAAGGAGAGGCCCTTTGGGGAGCACCAAGGTCCGGGGGGAAGCTTGAAGTGCCGGGTGGAGCCGGAGGATAGCCCCCGCAGCATCAGCCGGTGCACAGTGACGGAGAGGGAGAGGGGGCGTCGAGGCACGTTGTCGGTGCCTGGCCCCCTCCCCAAACACCACGGGGGGATCCCTGAAGACCTGTCACCAGAGCCTAGAAGCAGCCGGTGAGTGGGGCCTAGAGCAAACTGTGAGGGGGAGTGAAGAGGGCAACGGGGCACAGGGTCGGTGCTCGCCCCTCCCCTTTTTCTTCTCTTGGGAAACCGGGATTGGGCCCTGTTGGCCCCCACTGCTTTAAGGAAGAGCAGCCCCCCCCTTCCTGGGAGACATTGTACGGGAGCTCGTTGGCCCTAATTGTACACCAGAGCCATGGACTGGGCGAGGGCTCCCAGTGAGAAGTACCTGCGGGACTGCCAGGCCTCGGAGCTGGGCCAAGACATTAGTTAACCCCTGCCTGGGGGGTCCAGTTGAACGCCAGCTAGTGTAGGGCCTGGTGCTTGGGTTAGTGTGGCGTAAGGAAGTGCTTTTGCTGAATGCTGGGTGAAAGGTGCCTTAATGAAATGCCCAATCCTCTTGCCTAATGGGTTGATGTTTAGGCAGATGGTTTCGCGCCCGGTGTGCTTATGGCCTAGTGTTAATGCCCCTGTTAATGGTGGGCATCCCCATGCATTATGCTGCCGAGGCCGACTGCCCCTCTAAAGGAGTGTTATTCGCCTGAGGAGACATTTAGGTTTGCCCTAATGAAATGTTTATTCCAGCACAGTGACTGGGTTATAGGAAATGTTTGATCATCCCTGCCCATGAATGGTCGTGACCTATTACTACTGTTATTGATGCCAATGTATATTGATGTTTCACGCCTGTTGGGTGATCTTATGCTAATTCCAGGCCGTTATACCCATGAGGATTGTGGGGCCCCTGCGGATGTTATTTACCTGCCTAAGTGAGCCTAATGTGCGCACTGGTGAGGTGCGCAATGTGTTGGATGCCCCTGGTATTGCTCAGGAATAATGCGCCAGTGTTGATATGCTCATGGTTAAATGCCTAATGTCACCCCGTATTGTGTATGCCTAAGGTTTTATTGCATACAAGGGCCCTACTCACCTGATGAGATGGTCATCTCCCTGGCCTAAGGTGATGAGACCGATATCTAATGTTGATGCCCTCATGCTTTCATGCAGGTCCCGGGCCGAGTAGTTACCCAGTACCGGTTGATTCCAGATATGCTGTTGAGGCCCTATGTTCATTGAGTTTGTGCCTAAAGTTGGATGCCCACATAATTAGGCATTACAAGTTCTGCCTAGTGTTTTATTCCCACAGGTGGAGGGCGGAGTAAACCTGGATGTGCCCTTTTACTACAGGTGACCTGCCCCTATGCTGGCCTGATGTGTCATTCCAGGCCCCAGGTTACTTCCCATGTTAATAAGCAAGCCTTGCTGATTTATTACAGGTGCTCCTGTCTGTTAATATGTGCTGTGATACCATGAAGTTTTTCCCTTACAGGGGTCGGGTTGGAGTTATAGTGCACGGTGTGTACTTATGCTAATGTTGTATTTTGCAATTACCGTCTACTGCTAAGGATGAGAGCCTGAGTTGGCCCAGCCATATTGGCCCCAGGTTTAATGACAAATGTAAACACCGTCTTTATTTCAGCCATGGACTTACGGACTCAGCCCTTACTTCCCATGTAAATAATCCCCCCCTGATACACTTGGCTCTGGTGCCAGTTGGCGCCGTGTTGTGATACCACTCTTGTGCATTTTTGCCTTGCAGGTTGGAGATATACTAAACTACTTCTTATTTTTCCAACTCAAGCTGGTGTCCTGTCTCTTTTGTAGTGTGCCTGGTGTGTCGTCTGTGGGTACTGCGGGAGTGCTTCACATGTCCTCCAAAGTTTGGCCTGCCCGCTTGGTTCCGTGCTACCCCCCTGGAGATTTGGTAACCCCATTTCTTACAACCGCAGCCTTGATGGAGGAGGCACGGCAGGCCTGGCTGGCTACTCGTAGCTGGGTGTACCAGTGGGGGGAAAAAGCATGTAAGATGTTGCACCACCTGTGTCAGGGCACTTTACATGCCCAACCACTGCCCCAACTCTTAGACCCGGCGGGGCTGCCCGTACTTGAGCCCCCGACAATTGCGGAGAGCTTTGCAGAGTACTATGAGGGGCTGTATGAGCCTCAGGAATGCTTGACAGCTAATGTCGTCCAACGATTCATAGATGATCTCCCCCGTGGTCTCGGATGAGGTGTGTGAACTACTGGATAGGCCACTGACTGACGACGAATTGGGCACGGCCCTGGGCGAGCTGAATCCCGGTAAGGCACAGGGCCCCAACGGCTTCGCATGCGAATTTTTCCGGCGGGTCTATGTGCAGCTGGGTCCTCGCCTTTGTCCGGTTGTAGAGGATGCGTGTGAGGGTGGCGTGCTCCCTCTGGATTGGCAACACGCGGAGGTGGTGGTCTTTCTGAAGCCGGGTAGACCCCCGGAGTGTCACGCGTCCTACCTTCCGATCTCGCTGCTCAATACGGAGCCCAAAGTCCTGGCTAAGGCCCTGGCTAATAGGCTCAAGCCCCACATCTCAGATCTGGTTCATCCGGACGAAGCGGGCTTTATGCCTCAGAGGGCGACTCGACACAATATTAGGCGTGCCCACATCGCAATATCTGCCTGGAGGAGTTTGGAGGAGCAGGCAGCGCTATTTTTGGCGGATATGGACCGTGCTTTTGACTCCTTGAGTTGGACGTAATTGTTTGCCCTATTGCGATGCCTCAATTTGGGCCCGCGCTTTTTGGCTTATATACTGCTGTACACTGACCTCACGGCTTCGGTGCGAGTTGGGGGTGCGGTTTCTAGGTCCTTCTCGGTTCAGCGGGGGACGCGACAGGGCTGTCCCCTCTCCCCCTACTTGTTCGCGCTCGCAAGGGAGCCCCTGGCGGCGTGGGTGCGCATTGACGCCCAACTCAAGGGTTTTCGGTGGTCCTCGGGTCTTACTGATAAAATAGCGCTATACGCAGACGACGTTTTGTTTTTCCTCACCGACCTGGATCGGTCGGGCCGCGGCTGTTGCAAATTTTGCAGATTTTTGGCGAATCTTCTGGCCTTTACATGAATCCGGGTCAACGTTGTGGATACTGGGTGGCCAGCGGTGGGTGGGAGCGTGGGCGTCGGGCCTTCAGTTGGCATCGGGAGGGGTGACATATCTGGGGGTGTATCTGTCGGAGGAGGCGGTTGCCTCCCGGGATCACAACCTCACCCCAGTATGGGTTCGCACGCGCGAGGACATAAAGGTGTGGTCCCGTATGCCATTGACCATCTATGGCAGGTCAGCTATCTTTAAAATGGTGGCGCTCTCTCGCCTAGTGTCAATTACAGAATCACCCACATCGGATTCCACCCCACTGGTTCCAACAAGTCAACTCAGCACTGGGTGGGTTTTGGTGGGAGGGGGGGATGGTTCGTGTGGCATTACGGATGTGCTTCTTATCTTCTCATACGGGGGGTGGCTAGCCACATCAGATGTACTCTCTTATTATCAAGCGGCACACCTGTTGGTCTTAAACGAATGGTGGTACGGTGATAGGAGCGATCCAGCCTACACGGTTGAGCGGCACTTTATGGACTCAGCGTCCGTTCATACACTGATGTATTTTGCATCGCTTCGGCAGTGCCTTCCATCTGCCACGCAGGTAGTCTTTTACGTCTGGAGGCAAATGCTGCACAGAATGGGATGGTGGAATGTGCTTACTCAAGAAACCCCCTTTTGGCACAATGGTCGCTTGCCCCACTTGGATGCGTTGCACGGCTTTCGGGAGTGGGATGGGATAGGAATCTCCTCCCTAGGGGACGTGATGTCGGGCTGCTCCCTGAAGTCCTTTCAGAACCTACAGGACGAATTCGGGATGCCCCGCTCCCAGTTTTTTTAATATCTCCATGTTCGACATGCACAGACGCCATACCTGTCTGACCTTGAGCAACATCCTGAATTTAGTCCACTGGAAGCCAAGCTATTTAAGAAAATCTCCCCTATATATCAGACGCTGGTCCATCATTGTTCTTCCGATTTGCAGAGACTTAGGTACGCGTGGGAGAGGGATGTGGGGGACTTGTAGGAAGAAGATTGGGCGGAGGCTCTGGCGAGTCCTAGGGAGGCAGCAATCTCCACTCGCCTGCGACTGATACAATGTAAGTACCTACATCGCACATATTTCACCGGGAGCGTTTATGGAGGGCGGGCATGATTGGTTCCCCCGACTGTCTTCGGTGCTGATCAGAGGTGGGTACACTTCTACACACTACTTGGGGGTGCTCAGCGCTACATAGATTCTGGAATGGGGTTTTAGATGCTTGTCCGAGGTGTTGGCATGGGAGCTTCCCTGAGACCCGAAATTGGCTCTGCTGCATGTTATGGATCAGGGGCAATAGATATAAGCGTCATTTGTTATTACTAGGCCTGACGTTGGCCAAACGAGACATTGCTAAAGCTTGGAAGGCGCCCCAAGCCCTGCCGTTGGCCGCCTGGAGGAATGGCATGGACTTTTGCATGGCTCTAGAGCAACCTATATTTCTGGCCAGGGGGTGCTCCCGTACGCACTTTAAGATCTGGAAGAGGTGGGCCGACTATCAGGGGCTGGACTTGGACCCCCCACCTGAGAGGGCCCCCCTCCCGACAATCTGACAGATGGATCTTTGGCAATGCTCAGGTGGTGGTTCGGTGGACTTAGCATGTCCTTGTTTTGGATATTCTGTTGTAAATCAGTAATGGCAGCAGCGCAATGGGGGGGTGAGGGGTGTGTTTGTATTTTCTGTAAAAATCTGACGATGCTATTTTTGGTCTATTAATGTGTGCAGCAGACTCCGGGTCTGTTTTAAAAAAAAAAAAAATACTAAAGATGTAATTAAATAATGAACGTAATTAAATAAAACATAATTAAAATAATGTAAAAAAGCTTAAAATGTAAAAATAATAAATGAAATGTAGAAAAAATGTTTTAATATAAATGTACTTAATAATATTATAAAATAACTAGCAGCCCGTCCCGACGTTGTCCGGGTATGAATTGCTGCCGGCCAGTAGTATATTGTTTTGTAGGATTTCGTTTTGATAGCATTTCTTATTTGTGACAGGCCTGTGAAACGCTCCGATTCACAGTGCACTGCTGATGCACTTAAGAATGCGCGTTGACTAGTGTGTGAACTCAAGTTTCCCTACTTTATTTTCCCTTGCAATATTATATAGCGCGAACTCGACAACATGGCATGAGCACAATTTACATTACAGAAGAACACATTCATTTGTGGTAGGCACGGGGAAACAAAGCGATGTGCCTGGAATCACAGGATGTTGAGCTGATGCTGAGATTCGAACGTAGCTTCCCAGCTCTAAAGTTCGCAATTCTAGAACTTGTGGCAGGAAGTGTGTCTAAAAGTGTATGTCGGTGCTGGCCATCAATGAGAGACCTGTGCATTTTTCAAATGGGTGGTGAAAAAATATGAGCATGTTGCTGGAGATGTGGGCCGCCGTGCCACCAATGTATTTACCGGGGGAGGGTAAACACCCATTATTCCGCAACTTTCTTTCCGCATACCATCACTCCGCATACTTTCATTAAGAAAGTACCATGACTCCGCAATGCCATTATAACGCATGGCATTACATTTTATATGCTTTTACCATGCATACATTTACAACGAAATTCATTGTAAATGCATGAATGGTAAAAGCATGTTTTTTTTAATGTTTTGATAAGGTAAGTATGGGTATAGGGGTATACGTTTTGGGGTACTGAGGTATATGTTTTGGGGTGTTTGGGTATTTTAAGGGTTCAGATATAGTTTTGGGTTATGGGGTACAGGGGTACTTTAGGGTTTAGGGATAGGTATGGGTTTTGGGGTACAGGGGTATTTTTAGGGTTCAGGGCTAGGTTTGGGTTTTGGGGTATAGGGGTATTTTTAGGGTTCAGGGGTAGTTTTGTGTTTTTTATATTACAGGGGTATTTTAAGGGTTCAGGGCTAGGTTTGGGTTTTGAGGTACAGGGGTATTTTTAGGGTTCAGGGCTAGGTTTGGGTTTTGGGGTACAGGGGTATTTTTAGGGTTTAGGGGTGGTTTTGGGGTACAGGGGTATTTTTAGGGTTCAGGGGTAGGTTTGGATTTTGAGGTACAGGGGTATTTTTAGGGTTCAGGGCTAGGTTTGGGTTTTGGGGCATAGGGGTATGTTTAGGGTTCAGGATAAGTTTTGTGTTTTTTATATTACAGGGGTATTTTAAGGGTTCAGGGCTAGGTTTGGGTTTTGAGGTACAGGGGTATTTTTAGGGTTCAGGGCTAGGTTTGGGTTTTGGGGTACAGGGGTATTTTTAGGGTTTAGGGGTGGTTTTGGGGTACAGGGATATTTTTAGGGTTCAGGGGTAGGTTTGGATTTTGAGGTACAGGGGTATTTATATGGTTCAGGGCTAGATTTGGGTTTTGGGGTAGAGGGGCATTCTTAGGGTTTAGGGATAGGTTTGGGTTTTGGGGTACAGGGTATATTTATAGGGTTAAGATGGGTTAGTGTTTAAGGGT
Source organism: Lissotriton helveticus (assembly GCF_964261635.1). Taxonomy (NCBI): domain Eukaryota; kingdom Metazoa; phylum Chordata; class Amphibia; order Caudata; family Salamandridae; genus Lissotriton; species Lissotriton helveticus. The sequence continues at coordinate 50,031,092 of NC_136067.1, forward strand.
GTTGGGGTATTTTAAGGAGTAAGGGTGGGTTATGATTATGGGGTGCAGGGGTATTTAAAGAGAGCAGGGTGGGATTAGCACACAATATGAGACATGGCATGAAGGGCGGAACGTACCACACGCCCCCAGCGTTTGTCACGCCCCCAGCACACGCCCACAGCACAACGCAGACACGCCCACAAGGGACTACTTTGCTGGCACGGTTCTTTTACCTTTTAAATGTATATGGTGGGCGTCTGCATGGTGCACAGACATAATATCGACTCCAAAATATCGTTTGGACAGAATATCGAGTTTTAAATATCGTTTGGACAAAATATCGACTAGACAGAATATCGACAGCCAAAATATCGTTTTTAAGGTAAGTGAAGTAATATCGACTGTAAATAATATAGACAGTGAAAATATTCAAGTATATAATCTAGATAGTAAAAAATATCGTTTTTTAAATAATATTTAATTATTTATAGTGTTTTTATGTTATAATATGTGTGAAAAGTGTCATTTTATGTTATAATTATTGTGTAATTTTATTCTGTAGCGGGTTGTGGGTTTATAGGGGAATAGGGTGGGAAGTAATTTAATTATAATTAATTAAATATGTAAATTTATTAATTGGTAGTAATAATTAGTTAATTGGTAATTAAATAATATATGTTAATTATTTAAAATTTAATTGGTAATTAATTTAATTTAATTGATTAATTGCTAATTATGTAAATTAAAATAATGTATTTTCTATAGCGGGTTGTGGGTTTATAGGGGAATAGGGTGGGAAGTAATTTAATTATAATTAATTAAATATGTAAATTTATTAATTGGTAGTAATAATTAGTTAATTGGTAATTAAATAATATATGTTAATTATTTAAAATTTAATTGGTAATTAATTTAATTTAATTGATTAATTGCTAATTATGTTAAATTAAAGAGGTATTTTTAGGGTTCAGGGTCAGTTTTGGGTTTTTGGGTAAAGGGGTATTTTTAGGGTTCAGGGTCAGTTTTTAGTTTTTGGGTAAAGGGGTATTTTTAGGGTTCAGGGTCAGTTTTTAGTTTTTGGGTAAAGGGGTATTTTTAGGGTTCAGGGTCAGTTTTTAGTTTTTGGGTAAAGGGGTATTTTTAGGGTTCAGGGTCAGTTTTTAGTTTTTGGGTAAAGGGGTATTTTTAGGGTTCAGGGTCAGTTTTTAGTTTTTGGGTAAAGGGGTATTTTTAGGGTTCAGGGTCCGTTTTGGGTTTTTGGGTAAAGGGGTATTTTTAGGGTTCAGGGTCAGTTTTTAGTTTTTGGGTAAAGGGGTATTTTTAGGGTTCAGGGTCAGTTTTGGGTTTTTGGGGTACATATACAATATTGGCTATTATTTAATTAAATTTTGTTACTATACTATATATATATATATATGTTTTAAGAAATATGATTAAAAAAATATTATTTTTTTACTTTCAATAATTATTTAATTATTAAAAGTTATTTTAAGTATTGTTAATTATATTTTAGTAATTATTTTTTTATATTAATGTAATTAAACATTGTTTTTAGTAAAGTCGATATTTTTTTCAACGATATTTTTGTAAACGATATTTTGTACTCGATATTTTTGTACTTATCTGTTTGTAGATAGAAACTCGATATTTTGACTGTCGATATTTTCTCAACGATATTTTGGGTAGTCGATATTCTTTCAGTCGATATTCTTTCAGTGATCCCGTCTGCATAGCCTATGTCCTTCTGCTGCAACTGCCCTTTCCAACGCTGTATTGGGTGTTGTGATTGGTGCTGTGGTTCCTGAGATTAACCGCCTCAAAGGTTTGGGCTCTCTCTTTATTATATTAGTATAGATTATTAATCTTAATTACAACATATTTAGAACATTAATAAAAATATATTGACAGAAATATATAAATAAACATATTATATAAATATAAAAATAAATAAAATAAAATATTTAATTAATTAAAATAAAACAATTCATGTTAATTAAGAATAAGTGCAACAGTAGTGAAAACGAGTGATGGAGGGTGCTGTTGTGCCCTTGTCAGGATGGCCTGTGGGCTAGGCCGAGGAAGTTGATTAACTTTGTAGAGGCCTGCCATGTCACAAACAGGTATAGCTAACAAACAGACCAGCACCATTCTTCTGTCCCTGCAGCCAGACCCGCCACAATCACAGAGGACCTCTTGTTGACATCACAATGGTAAATCCTGATGGAGTGTCAAAACCTGCTAGACAGGTCTGTGGTTGTTTTTCATATGACACTTAGGGCATATGTTAAAACACAGAATCAGGAACGTAAAACGATGCTTGTATTGCCAATGGCTGGTTGTTGAACACTCAGCTTTCTTTTGTTCTACCAGACGTCTTCCGCAGTGATTAATGTAGGTTAAGTAGCTGCGTAAAACTAGATTTTAGTGTTAGATGTAGGAGGACACTAGGATAAACAAATTACACTCCCCAGACCCACCATCATACCTTTCAGCCCACGTTTAAGGTGACCTAGGACTGGTAATTTTGAAAATGATAAACTGTGTAGGGTTAACGCTGGAACCTCTAACCTATTGGTTAAGACATCCCAGAGGTCATTTCCTCCCACTATCTTGTGTCAGGCATGAATGTGGCACCTCCAGGCACCCACATTAGAACACTCCTGGACCTTTGGAACATCAGAAGAGGTCTGAGCATGCTGACCTGAGAAATACCTAGAAGGCTGGGCATGCTCTCCCACAAATAATGGTGATTAGGCTTAGCTCATGTTGAAGTTACAGGGACACACATAGCTAAAAGAGGCCTTTTCCTGCAACCACCCAGCTGACCAGTGGCAACTGGACTTGGACTGGATCCTTCAATGGGCATCTGCCTGTCATCCTGTGATTCACTAAACACCGACTTTGAGGTCCTGGCAGGGCTTTTGAATGTAATCCTGTGCCTGACTGGAACTTAAAGGACTTATATCAGAAGGCACAATTATTTACCAGAAGGAACGTGATTAGTGTATCAGACCTTCACTCTATTGTGGTGGCATTAAATTGCACCTTGGTCCTATTCTACTGCACTATTTTCTATCATTGGCGCTTTGTGCTTCTTGATGCTATTTATACTTAAAAAGTTAAAGATTCCTTTCCCCGGTGCAGAATCCTCACTCCCTCTCCATGTCCTGCGGAGACAGCCTCTGCCCCCTGGAAGTCCCAGGTCACACTCGCACACCGTATCAGAGCTCGTAGACCCCACCCTGTCCATAAATGGCAAGTGAGAACTGTGAGGCCTCACCCCTTTCTAGCTAGATCACTGGTTTTCTCAAACCAATGAGCCTATCCCTTATTAACCTTTCCTTCCCCCCAATGGTTCCATCCCTGGTCCTGTCATACAAAGCAATTAAAAAGAGAGCCGAAGTAATTTGTTATCGTCCTCCAGGGTGTTTTATTCCATGAGCAGGACATTAGCTATGAACTGTAATGGTTTTTTTATACCGATGTAACTTAAATGCTTCTGCTGTACTAATTTCAAAAACGAAATATACAAACTTGTAAAAAAAGTTTGAAAATTCCTATATCGAGTTCCCATTATTGGATTTTTGTCATTTGTATGTAATTTTGTTTATTACATTTTATTCTATGTTATTCTAATTTGTTTTGGGATTTTAATTATTACTGTTTTAGTACTGCATAAATACTTTAGACATTGTCTCTAAGTTAGGCCTGACTATTCTATGCCCTAGCTACCCGGGGGTTGAGCTTAGGTTTATGTAATGACTTCAATTGTTCACCCTCATAAGGATTATGAATATTATTTGAGGTGAGTACTTACCCCCCTCAACTAATGCTGCAATGACTTGCATATTTCCATTAGGGAAGCGAGTGGGCCTGTTGTTGGTAAGAACCATTGGGGAAGTGGTTGGTAGTTTTGTATTTGCCTTGGTTTCAAGGAGGGAGTGGGCGTGTTGTTGATGGTGTGGGTTGGGGCAGTTGGGGAGGGCTATTTAGGCCCAGGTTTATCAACGCAGCAATATCTTGCTGCACGGCGCTGTGTCAAATAGAGAGAACAGGAATGCACCATATTTGTCAAGCAACAGTTTAAGCATCCCCTTGCGTCATAGTGCAAGCGTACCTGTGTTACATGCAGGTTTGTTATTTTGTAGGGAGAGGCACCTACCTGCACAAAAACAATCTTCAGAGACATTTTCCTCTTTCTATGTATGTAATCATATTCTCCTTGTTGCCCTTCACCTGGGAAGGCATAGCATTTTTAAGCATTACCAGTTTTACTAACCCTAGTAAATCTGGGACTGCGCCAAAAAACATAGGTAGATGCGTGGGAGCTCCCACGCTCCATCCATGGAATGCCTTCCTAATGTAGAATTACTCATGACAATAACTTGCGTTGTCTTGTGTCACTCCAGATTTCCTACGCCAAACAGAACCACACAAGGCAAGTAAGTAAGCAACAATTTATAAAGTGCGCAATTGCTAGGTGTCTTAGTGCCTAGTGTTCCTGCTAGAAAGACACTATACTCAATCTGCTAATAATGAACAGGGAAAAGAAATGTATTTAACAATTTTCTAAAAGGAGATATGTTAGACTGTGATCTCAAGACAAAGGGGAAAGAATTCCATAGCCTGCAGACCAAGAAAGAAAGGCTTCTTCCTCCCAATATTGTATTGCTTTTCTAGTTTTGGGAACTGTTACTACATTTCTTAAATCTTAAATTGCATTTCGGCACATGCCAAGATAAAGATTGCTATAAATATGCTGGACCTCCTCTATATTAGCCCTTCTTATGAATGATGCAATGGACTATAAATTTGACCCAGATCGATCACCGTTAGCCAGTGAAGGTCATGAATGCCCTTGGAGATTGAAGTAAACTTGGGATTTCAAGGATCAATTGAGCAGCCGCATTCTTGAGTGACTGAAGTTTCAGCTGCAATTCTTTTTGTATTCCCTAATAATGAGCATTGCAATAGTCTGTTCTTGATAGAACTACTGCAACAATAACCATCTACTGCAAATCCACTGGAATGAAAGGAAACACCTTCCTCAGGATCCTAAGAAGGTAAAAGCATGATGATGTGATCTCATTTATTTCATCTGAAATGCAGAGCTGTTTGTCAACCACACTCCGAGATTTCTTGCTTTCTGAACTGGACAGGGGAGGGTGCCTAACGAAGAAGACCACCAAGATGTGTTCCAGAAGGAGAGATTAGAACCAAAGAGGATTACCTCCATCTTTTCGGAGTACAGTTTTAAATAATTATCTTGCATCCAAGCGACAATATTGAGCAGGCATTCCTTAAATTCAATAGCTACCACCTCACCATCAGAAGAGATTGACACTATATTTCAAGCGGGACTCCACTGGCAGCCAATGCAAGGCACGCAAGTATGTCCGCACACTATCTCTAGGAGAGAGCCCCATAAGGAGTCTAAACGCTGAATTCTGCACTACCTGAAGTTTTTTAATCAGAGACCCCGAACAGCTTACCAGGAGCGCATTGGCGTAGTCCAGGCGGGACAGAATCAACGCACGGACCACGGTTTCCCTAGAAGCACTCGGCAGGAGAGGAAGAAACTTCCTCAAGCTCTTCAATATGCCGCAGCAGGAACCGGCCAACTTCATCACGTGCGTCACAAAATGCAGGTTTTGCCAGACGCCAGTTAGTTTTGTGTTTGCCTTTTGTTAAGGGAAGGGACGTGGTCCTGTTGCGGGTTCAGGATTTTAACAGTTGGGAAAGGGTTAACTTTATGTTTGCCTAGGGTTCAGCAAGGAGGTGGCCTGTTGCGGGTGATGTGGCTGGTTGCTTTTTTTCATGAAATATTTTGGTGTTAGACATACCAGAAAATGTCTTTAGTAATTTAGTGGTTTCCTTTAATGTTGAAAATCCAGGGAGTCCCTGGTAAAACATGGTCTCCCTACCTACAGAACAAGGCCGAACCTGGCCCATGACATCCATCATTATCTCTTTCTCTTTGTACCCAAGCACTTTTTGCTGATGTTACCTGCAGTCAGCATTGGCAAAACCACAGTGCTCAATCTATGAAAACACCTTTCATTGTAACTCAATATCACTTGAGCATCCTCAAATTAGTAATAGCAGTATAGTGCACTCCCCTCTGCAATCACATCTAAGGACTAGAGTAGATGCCCCGTCAGATTATACTGCCTAACACCCCAAGCCAAACAACTCCCTCCTGCTAAGGTCTTAAATGATCATGAATATCTGCCACCTCCCCTTATAGCACTGAGTGGCAATTGACACAGGTGTTTTGCCAAATGCACTAACTGCTGCTGGTCCTTATAGGCCCAAAAATGGGAAGATGTTATAGGAAAAACAAGGGGCCCGATTCACAAAAGTAATCTGAGACAAAATCCTAACTTTACGACTTTCAGTATTCACAAAGGGCATTTAGGAGGAGTAAAGTTAGGGTTTTGTCTCAGTTAAACTTAAGTTCTGGTCTTAAGTTAAGCTTAAGACCAAAACCTAAGTTTAACTGAGACAAAATCCTACCTTTAGCACTTTTGGTATTCACAAAGGGCATTTAAGAGTAGTAAAGTTAGGATTCCTAACTTTACTGCTCCTAAATGCCCTTTGTGAATACCAAAAGTCTTAAAGTTAGGATTTTGTCTCAGGTTACTTTTGTGAATCAGGCCCAAGGTTATTCTGAATGCAGCATGTGAACCAGCAAAGGATTCCCATTCTGCAACATAAAATTAAAAGAAAACAGAGTGAGTGGAAAATCTAAGGCAGGGACAAGCACAAATTTCTACACTGTACAGTCACTATCGAGCCTAAAGATGGTTCTTGCGGCAGAATCGTCAGGCAACTTGATTCTCTGTGGGGCATAGATTGTGAAAAATGTACACTTTACCCACTCTTGGTATACTTTATTTTCTGCATTATGTCCCTTCATGGCTAGGATAAGGAGGATCTTGTGGACTAATATGCATTTTTTTAAATCTTCCTCTTAACAATTTAGCGTTGCTTGGATCACATTATTCTGCCAACTGTGAGATCTGTTGGTGGTGGAGACAGACATCAATACAATACATCTCACAGCTTAGGGGAAGAGAGCAATCAATGGATGGGTTGGGGAAATAAAGGAACTCCATGAACATCACATCTATCATGGAAGAAAGATGACAGTTAAGTTAACTAGCAGACCACAAACTTCAAAGTTAGTTTTACATAGGCTGGAATGCAAAATAGGGAGAACATGCATATTCAATAATATGATAAACGGTACAAATGCATTCTTATAGCATGGTTCGGAGTAGCTTGGCGTGGCGTGGCTTGGCATGGCGCAGAGTAGGGGATGCGTCTTGTTCCTTACCGGAGAGTAGGGGATGCATATATTCTCGTACTGTGTTCTGGTTACGATGCGGCAAGATGGCGCCTCGATGCGATGCAACAATCTGGTGTGATGCGATAATATGGCGCCCTTGAAGCGATATGACGATGTGAAGACGTTGCATGCATGCCCGACCGACGTGTGCGAACTCTGTAACTTTGGAGCTGCGTCAGGCCCTGTGACACGCTACTCCGGTGATGTGACCCTTTTGATGGCGACACGCTTCTCCGGTGATGCCTTGGTAAACAGCTGCGATGAAAGCACACTTCTCTGGTGATGCTCAAGAGAGAAAGGGTGGGACAACCCAATATACCTTTGGGAGCTTGGGCAAATACAAGTAGTATAAGGTGTATGGTGCTGGCAAGGGAATTATTTTGACCAAATAATTTTCAGATTCAGATTTTGTGTTTTTAATACTTACAAAAATCGTTCGAATTTGGTCCAGCGGACAATTACAATCAGATTAACATCAGGATCACCAAAGAGAATCATTTGACCATTTTTGGAAATATACAAGATCATAATTGTACCATATTGCGAAGGGTCACTGCTATATGCACACTTTGTTGTCCTGAAGAAGGTCTGATGGATTAACACAGCTCAAGACCGAAACGTCGACTGCATGGTCCATTTCTTTGTTTATGATTATTTGTATAGGTGACTGTTTTATTTAAGAGAAATAGATATCACCTGTTATTTTATCCAGGATTGGACTTTTTTGCAAATTAAATATAGGTTGATTTTTCAAATTCCTTGTTCATTTGTTAAGCATTGTGATCAACAAGTAATGTTGATATGTACCCTGTGAATTAAATAATGATACAAAAAAATAAAAAATATTCTAAAAAAGATTATCCTGAGTTTTCTCATCTCTATTTTGATAAAGTTATGTGAATGCTCCGTATAGTGTATTGATTGTCAGAGAATTATAATTTGGCAGAAAATTACAACAGCTAGTGATCTGACTGACAGGATTTTTGTACATATTAAAAACACAAAATCTGAATCTGAAAATTATTTGGTTAAACAAATTCTCTGGTGATGCAGCGGCAACCTCTGCGGCAGCGACACGCTTCTACGGTGATGCAACGGCTACAGCTGCAACTGTGACAAGCTTCTTCTCGTTGAGTCGCGCTTCCAGCTCCCAGCGACACGCGGGCCTCTGCAGACAGAATTTCCAGCAAGGAAATCCGGTCGGGAGCTGGTGCTGAAGTGTTTTGTCCCTGAGACTTCAGCAGGAGGCAAGCACAAGTTCAAGCCCTTGGAGAAATATTCTGCAAGATGATGAAAGTTCTTTGAAAGTTCCTTCTTCTTTTCGTGGCAATAAAGAAACCACTGCAAGCCAACCCAGCAACACAGCACACTGGCAGGGTGGCAGTCCAAACTCCTGCAGCTTCCTTGGTTGTTCACCTTGGCAAAGGTTCGTCTTGTTGTTCAGAAGTGATCTAAAATCTTGGGGTCTGGGTCCCCATATTTATACTGCAAAATCCTTTGTCCTCTGGAATCAGAGGGCCATGTACCTAGTCAAGAACTGTTCTGTGCAGTCCTGGGGCACTTTGTTCACATGACTCCTTCTTTCCTTTGGCAGGGGAGGTCAGGGTCATCAGACAGACCCCAGGAGTTTGAGCCAGCATTGTGGCAGGCAGGCACTGTCCTATTCAGACCCAGGTGCTACTCCTCCCACCACTCTACACGCAGATAGGTCTATTAAGCCTTGTGCTAACTCACCCTGGAGCCACCCCAGCCCCTGTCACTCATAAACCAGACATAGTATACACAAGCTAGCAGAGGCAAGCTGGATGGTTAGGCAAGAAAGTACCTACTTTCTAAAAGTGGTATTTTCAAACACAGAATGTCAAAACCAACTTAACTAAAATATGTATTTTATCATTCTGAGTTTAGGCGTACTAAACTCCAATTTCTACCATGTTCCCTGAGTCAGTTAGGATTATAACTGCCCATTCTGGCCTATGGGGACAGGTAGCCTTGCAATAGTGAAAAACAAAATGGCTGTAATTCACTATTAGGACAGGTCACGCACATCAGGGCATGACCTACCTTTTACATACAATGCACCCTGCCCTGGGGCCTACCTTAGGGCTGACTAAAATGTAGAAAAGGGAAGATTTAGGGACTGGCAAGTGGGTGCACTTGCCAAGTCGACATGGCAGTCACAGACTGCATACAGGCTCTGCAATGTCAGGCCTGAGACCCTCTTTACAAGCTGCTTCTGTGGGCGGCACAATCTGTGCTGCAAGTCCACCAGCAGCATTTCATTTACATGGCCTGGGCACACATGGTGCACTGTACTAGGGTCTGATAAGTAAATCAAATAACCCAATCAAGGAGTCACTAATCAATACATTAATTGAACATAGGGAGCACTTGCACTGTGGCACTGAATAGCAGTGGCGCAGTGCCCAAAGCATCTAAACCAGCAAACAGATCAAAAAAGAGGAGGCAATCAGTAAAAAATGGAAGGGAGACTCATGCCAATAGTACCAGGTCTAACACCGCCCCATCCCAGGAATGACGCATCTGTCAGAACTCTGGTTAGGGAAGGGAGTGGGATCTTCCGCTGACCCAATCCAGGTTCGTGAGCCGCCACTTCAATTGAAATGCAGTCCCCTCTGAGAACTGGACGACATCGGAAAGATTCTCCTGCGGCCACTGGAACTTCAGGTCCCACTGCAGAGCCCGCATATGCCACCTGGCATGATCCACCAGCAGGATGCATGAGGCCATGAGGCCCAGCAGCCTCAGAGTCAATCTCACCGAAATCCGGGATAGATGCTGAAACATCGGCATCATAACCCGATCATTATCAGGAGGAAAAGGAGCTCCTTAGAGGGAATCAGGTGTTACTTCAGCACATTGATAGTGAACCTCAGTGAGTGCAGGAGGTCTGCCGTAGTCTGGAGGTGAGAGACAACAGCCTGGGGCGAGCCCGTCTTTAACAGCCAGTCGTTGAGATAGGGAAACCCCTGATCTGCACAGATGAGCAGCACCCACCGCCATCACTTTCGTGAACACCTGAGGGGCATTGGTAAGGCCAAAGGGGAGCACGGTACACTGAAAATGCTTGTGGCCTACCGTGAACCCTAGGTAACGCCTGTGGGCTGGCAGGACGGAGATGTGGAAATAGGCGTCATGCAAGTCCAACGCTACCATCCAGTCTCTGGGATCGAGATCAGACAGGACCTGAGACAATGTGAGCATTTTGAACTTCTCCGGCCGAAGGAAGCGGTTGAGGGCCCTGAGCTCTAAGATGGGACGCAGGCCTTTGTACTTCTTGGGTACCAGAAAGTAGTGGGAATAGACCTACTTTCTGGCACCGGGACCCTTTTGATGGCTCCCTAGGCCAAGAGAGACGCAATTTCCTAAAGGAGAAGGGTCAAGTGTTAATCCGACATGCGATGGAAGGATGGTGGCATAGAGGGCTAAGTAGTCTTGAAGGGGAGGGAGTAGCCCCTTCAAACTATTTGCAAAACCAACCTGTCCGATGTGATGTTTTGCCAGTGGGGGAGGTAATGGCGAATCCTGCCACCTACTGGCCTCTGGTGGCCCTGAAAGGTCAGACTAGGAGGGTTTGGAGGCTGCTGCAGGAGGGTTATGGGTGCACTGAAACCCAGACCCGCGTCGCTGGGTCCCACGTCCGAGGCCATGCATAGGCTGGGTAGCTTACGTGGCCCTGTGGCAAGATTGGGTGGAACGTGGTGGGGCACCCCTTCCGTAGCCATAAAGGGCAGACTGCGTGGGGCGAGAAGTTGCTGCGAGGCCCAAAGATCTGGCCGTAGCTCTAGAATCCTTGAAACGCTCAAGGGCAGAGTCCGCCTTGTCACCAAACAGGCGACGGCCATCAAAGGGCATGTCGAAAATGGTGGATTGTACATCCCAGAGAAACCAGATGTCCTCAACCAGGCAAAGCGCCTCAAAGCTACTGACGTGGAAACCGTTCCGCCCAGTCGGCGGTGTCCAGCCCACACCTAATGGTGAACTTAGCTGCCACTGTGCAGGTGAGAATGGCCCAGGCCTTCTCTGGGCACTGTGGCAGCACATGCGCAACCGTATTCCACACTGTATGGGTATAACGGCCCAAGACGCATGCAGTGTTCACCGCCCGTGGCGCTAAGATGGCGGAAGAAAATATTTTCTTCCCACGGTGGTTCAACTGCTTTGATTCCCTATCTGGGGGAGCAGTAGGGAATGCACCTTTGAGGACGAGGCTTGAACCACCAAGTTCTCGGGGGTAGGGTGTTGGGGGAGGAAAAGCGGGTTACCGGGGCCAGGGAGTGGCTTTGGACAATCATCCTGTCCATAGGAGCCCCTGTGCTGGGGCTGGAACAAGTGCCGAGAAGGATGTTGGTAAGAGCTTCATTAAAAAGCAGAAAGGGGTCCGAAGAGGCCACTGACGGTTGAAGCACCTCTGTCAGGAGGTTAGTCCTGACTGCCACCATAGGAAGCACCAGGCCCAAGGCCTCAGCCGCCCTACGCAACACCACTGCGTGTGAAGCTCCCTCCTCTGCAGCCTGTGGGGGGGGGGAGAGCATGCCAAGGTCTGGGGGGGTATCCAGACCACTGGCATCACCCAGTTCCTCTTGCCAGTCCGGCTCTTCAAGCTGGTAAGCCAAAGGGTCTACTGACCCCTCCCAGCCCTTCTCACCCACCTTTGGCTGCTATTCACCAGGAACGAACAGCGGTACAAACGTACCTTCCCGCGCTGGAAATGATGTTGAGCGGCATTGGTCCGGAGCCTTGTCGAACTAAGGGGTGAGGCTAGGGCCGGTTAGGGGCACAAGCGGCACCAGGGGCATCGTCACTGGATTTGGCGCCGGGGAAGGAGCCATGAGGCTGACTGGCGTCGATCTGGATCCAGGCCTGCATCCACTAGGGCCCTCTGGTGCCCTAGTGGCCCTGGGCCTTTGAAGCCACCAGCATCGAAGGCCCAGGGCCCACAGTCGAGTCAGCGAGCCAGAAGGCACGCCAGCAGAGTCGGGCTGCCCAAAAGTGATATGTGAAGGGCTTTGTAAAAAGCTTGAAACTGGGCAGGGGATGCTCCAGCTCCGGGAAAAGGATTGAATCGTGGAGCCGTCCCAGAAGCAGGCTGCTGGAGAGTGACAATGCTCTGGGACCAGCCTCACGTCGGCCAACGGATGGGGAGAAGGCAAAGAGCAACTGTGCTTCTTCGCCTTCTTCTTGTGCTTCGATTTACCCGAGTCGTGTGAAGACTTCATGACAAGTGGTGGTGGCTCCACGATCAGTCCCGAGACCTTTCTCTCGACCGGTACGTCAAATGACGCGGAGCGGACTGCCGGGCCTCCAAGCTCTCTCAGGTCTGTTCCCATAAAGACTTCGGATTCATGGCCCAGCAGTCGGAGTACAACTTCGGTCGAGGTCGCGCTTCAGGCACCAGAGAAACACGAAGTGCAGATCTGTCATGGACATTAATTTGTGACAGGAGTCACAAGGCTTAAAGCCGGTCTGACGATTGGACATCCCTTGTTCTACCAGGAGTCGGACACTCACAAAAGGCGGTGCCAAAAGTCGAAAAAAGGTTGGTCAAAAAGTGACTAAGGGACAAGCTCTCTCCGGATCTGTGCTGGCTGGCGCAGAAAAATAAAGAACTGACAACGCGCAGGGCTGGCATCTAAGTAGATACTGCAATGTCATCCCGGCGACTGCGACGCCGACGACGGATACAGAGTCCACAATGCCACCTACCGACGCGCATGGGTACTGCTAAAGAAAAATCTCCAGAGCCAGTCTGACGCATGGGGGTAATCATAAAGGTAAGGAATCTATTACTACAGTCTCTTACAGATATTAGGAACAATTATGAATTGTAATAATGCTGATAACAATTATGTATTTCATCTGCTTAATAATCACAGCTTATTTTTTTATTTACAAGGATAAGATCTTTTCAATAAATATTCAAAGATATAGTCTCCTATCTTTTCTGTGCAACACTTTGGACATACAAAAGTTATAAACGAAAGGGTTAGATATGTTTCCATTTATTCCTTGGGAATCAGAGTGTTTGATCTTTCCAGTAATATCTATAACTCTGAAAGGTTAGGGATTTAGATGTGATACTGTGAGCTAGCCAAACTCCAACATTTACTGATGATATTAGTAGACTAAGTCTCTATATCGTGAAATTATTTCGACCTAACGAACAAGTTACTTACCTTCGGTAACGCTTTTTCTGGTGGATACAGTATCTGCCTGTGGATTCCTCACCTTATGAATATCCCCTGCCCCAGCATATGGCGGAAATTTTTCCTAGCTCCCCACGCCGACGAGGTCGTCAGAATGCCATGGCTCCGCACGCGGCTCCGCATGACGTCACTGGAACCATAAGATGACCACGTTGGCGTGATGACGTCAGTTCCACCAATTTTTTCCCTGCCACCGAGGTAAAACTGGCAGACCAAACATAGAGACAATGCATACATACTACAGAGAATTGACACAAATACACTCAGTGTAAATTGAAATAAGAAAGCAAAGAAAGCTCACATTTTAAATAAGTCCACATATAGACAAATAGAGGTAATACATAATGACTACATAAAATCATCAAATCAACCAATACCTCTTTTTAAGGTATAAAAGGGTGAACAACGGGGAGGCGAGTGGGTCAGTGAGGAATCCACAGGCAAATACTGTATCCACCAGAAAAAGTGTTGCCGAAGGTGAGTAACTTGTTCTTCTGATGGATACATCTGCCTGTGGATTCCTCACCTTATGAATAGAATCCCACAGCAGTCCAACCTCCGGAGGAGGGTGTCCATCTTTCTATACCAAAAAGTCTTACAAAATAGAGCGCGCAAAATGGCCGTCTCTCCTCACCTTGGAATCCAAGCAGTAATTCTTCGTGAAAATTGTGGAAAGAGGCCCAAGTTGGGGGCTTTACAGATGTCCAACACAGGAACACCCCTGGACAAGGCAGAAGTAGATGATTTAGCCCTGGTGGAATGAACTCTAATGCCTTCAGGAGGGTCCTTATCAGTCAGGGAGTAGCAGATCTTGATGCACAAGAAGATCCATCCGGATAAGTGCGCTTGTGCACTGCCTTGCCCCTCATACGTCAAGTATAGCCGACAAAGAGCTGATCATCCTGACGGAAGTCCATTGTTCTATCCAAATAGAAACTGATCCCCCTCTTTAGGTACAAACAATGAAGCCTCTCCTCCTCCTTGGAAGGGTGAGCGGGAGGATAGAAAGAAGGGAGGGTAATGGACTGTCCTAGATGGAAGGGAGTTACCACCTTAGGTAGAAAAGCACTTGAGCACCATCCTTTCAGCATGTATGGACAGAAAAGGCGGTTTTGAACTCAAAGCCTGAAGCTCACTCACCCTCCTAGCCATAGTGATAGCCACAAGAAAAACTGTCTTGAATGTAAGCATTCTCAAAGGACAACTATGCATAGGTGCAAACATGGAACCCATTAAAAAAGTTAACACCAGATTGAAATCCCACTGGGGCATAATAAAAGGAGTGGGTGGAAACATGTTAGTAAGCCCCTTAATGAATCTTAAAACTATTGGAGACTTAAAAAGAGACGGCCGATCAGGCAAAAAAAGAAATGCTGACAAAGCCTACAAATATCCTTAAACAGTGGCCACAGTACAACCCCGCTGGGCCAAATGAAGCAAAAAACAAAGAACAACAGAAAGATGAGCATTCAAGGGATCAACAGACTTCTCTCCATACCATTTAACAAATGTAGGCCACCTGTAGGAGTGGATAGACTTGGTGGAGTGTCGCCTGGACGATAAAATAACGTCCACCACATCAGGCGGGAGGGAAAAAGAATTCAGATTGCCCCATTAATTCTCCAGGCATGAAGGTGCAAGCTCTGGAGGTGGGGTTGAAGAACCTGCCCCTCCAATTGCGAGAGGAGGTCTACCCTGAGAGGGCGACGGAACGGAGGGTGCGACGAGAGGTGAAGGAGATCTGTGTACCACACTCTTCTTGTCAAATCGGGGCAATCAATATAACTTGGGCCCGGTCTTGGTGAATTTTCCTCAGAACCCGAGGAATCAAGGGTATGGGAGGAAACGCATGAAGAAGTTGTGAGCTCCAACTCAACTGAAAAGCGTCCCCCAACGCTCCCTGCCTCGGAAACTGTAGACTGCTGAATAATAGGCAGAGCGCATTCTCGAGAGTGGCAAACAGGTTCACCCAAGGAGTTCCCCATGTCTGGAAGATGTGTCGACCTACCTTAGAATGAAGCTTAGAACTGCCGACTGAGACTGTCCGCACGCACGTTCAACACCCCGGCCAGATGATTTGCCATCAAACAAATCTGATGGTCCGGAGCCCAGGACCAGAGCCGCAACGCCTGTCTGCAGAGACGGTACGACCCTACTCTTCCCTGTTTGTTGACATACCACATCGCAGCAGTGTTGTCCGTCAGGACTTGAAACGACTGACCACGGAGGGAAGGGAGAAAGGCCTTGAGCGCCAAACGTATCGCCCACAATTCCAGAAGGTTGATGTGAATCAACTTTTCTTCTGGAGACTAAAGACCCTTGATCTCCAGATTCCCCAGATGAGCACCACACCCTAGGGCAGAGGCATCCGTTATCACTGTGGCCACTGATGGAGGAAGAAGAAAAGGCTTTCCTTGAGACAGATTGCCCTCCACCAAGACAGGTCCGCTCCAGCTTCTCTGGAGATCCTGACTGACTCCCTGAGATCCCCATTGTGCTGATACCACTGCCTAGGGAGACACCACTGGAGTGCCCTCATGTGCCAGCGTACATGGTTGACCAAGAGGATGCAGGAATCGAACAGACCATGCAGGCGAAAGACCTTCAGAACTGGAACAGCCACTCCATTGTAAAACAGAGGAATAATTTCATGAATGTCGAAAATCCTTTGCGGAGGCGGAAAAGCTCAACATACAGTGGTGTCCAGTACTGCCCATATGAACAGGTTGCGCTGTGAGGGCACCAGGTGAGACTTGGGTACATTTATCGAAAAACCCAATTTGTACAACAGCTGGGTTGTAACCTGTAGATGATGACGCACCATCTTCTGCCTTCAAAAGCCAGTCATCCAGGTAGGGGAAAACCAGGATTCCTGACCTCCTGAGATGGACAGCCACCACTGCCATCACCAGTTGGTGAAGACTCGAGGTGCGGTAGTTAGACCAAACGGAAGGACTGCAAACTGGTAATGTTGCGACCCAACCGTAAAACGGAGATACTTCCTGTGCGACTTCAGGATTGGGATGTGAAAATACGTATCCTTTAAGTCGATGGACACCATCCAGTCCTCTTGCTGAAGCGCTTGAAGAACCTGCGCTAGGGTGAGCATCTTGAATCTCTCCTGTTTGAGATATAGATCTAAAATTCGGAGGTCCAGGATTGGAAGTAACCTGACATCCTTCTTGGGAATAAGGAAATACCGGGAGTAGCATCCCTGACCCCTTTCCTGCTCTGGAACCACCTCTATTGTAACAGGGCAAGAACCTCCTTCTGAATGAAAAGTTAACGATCCTCCATGCAAAACCATTGGCAAGGAGGGTAAGGAGGAGGGAATTCCCTGAAGGGAAGGGCGTACCCATTTTCTGCCAGATCGGAAAACCCAAAGGTCCGAAGTGATCAATTTCCAATCTTGTAGAAAATGGGTAAGCCGGCCTCCCCCGGATCTACATGATCCAGGATGGCAGATCTAGGGCTGCTTTTCTGAATTACCAGGAGGGGTTGGGAAGGTAGAGGAGGAGGAGGAAGAAGGTTGACACTCAGATCTACGAAGACGACCTCTGCCTCTACCCCTGTAGCTCTTGTACAAGGGGTTTCGTTTCCATTGTTGTGTAACCTTGAAAGAAAACCTTCCCAAAGCCATAGTAACGCTTATAACGATAATCTCTTGTCTGAGTCTGCAGACCCAAAGACCTTGCCGTTGCTTTACTGTACTTAAATGTTTTCAGAGCAAAGGAAGAAGCTGTTTGGCAGAGTCCATTAGGGCATAAATATATCTGCCCAAGAGACAAGTGGCGTTGGTAGATTTCAGTGCCATGCTAGCAGAAGAAAAGACCTTCTTCGCAGACTGCTCCAACTTCTTGGAATCCCTATCGGCCGGAGCCTGCACAAAAAAAAGCCCCTGTAGATTGCTTCAAACAAGAAGCCTGCACCACTAGACTCTCAGGAGAGGGGTGAGAAGAAAGGAACACCGGATCTTCAGGAGCAGGTCTATATCTTCTTGAAACTGACCTTGAAACCGCAGGAGCCAAAAGAGGGTTGCGCCACACATCGAGGATTGGCTTAGTCAGTGCATCATTAAAGGGTAAAAGTAGTTCAACCACCGAGGGCGGAGAATGAAGCACTTCGGTGAGAAGATTAAGCTTATACTCCACCATAGGAAGCTGCAAATCCAAAAGTTCCGCAGCCTTCCTAATAACAGTGTGATAAGGAGCAACATCCTTCGAGGGGGAAGCCTCTTGAGAAGCAAAGTCCCACTCTGGAGAAGTGTCAAGTCCACTTGCCTCACACAAGTCCTCAAACACATCTTCTGTGTCATACACCTCTCTTTCCTCCCTCTCTTCTGCCTGGTACTGCTCCTCCTCCAATAATCTCTGAGCTTCTCTCCTCGAGAGCATCTTCTGTTGCGGCGTCGGCGGCGCCACATGCGGTGTCGAAGGCTCCAGGAGTGGCGCCGAAGGAGGATCCACTGCAGTAACCGGCACCGATCAAATCCAAGAAGCTTCACGGGATGGAGCCGGGGACTGATCAAACGGCGTCGACATCCTCGGAGCCGGAAAGTGCCAGAACGGCATCGCTGGCATGAAAGGCATAAAGGGGGCCTGATGATACTGATGAGGCATACCTAAATTAAATGCCATAGGACCCTTGGGATCCGAAGGTGCACCAGAGGGGTACGAGGCCCTGGCGAATATGCAATACATTGCATTCAGAAACTGAGGGTATTGAGCCAGGTCGAGATCCGAACGAGGTTCCTCTGGAGTCGGAGTCACAGGAGCCACAGGTGCAGCAGCCGGAGCCGAAGGAACCTCTGTATCAGCGGGATTCGACACACCTTTTGGAGCCGGTGAGAATCTCGGCATCGATGCCTGCTCCGGAGTCCCTTTATATGATGGAGAATGAGCCAGAGTCACCTGAGGAGACACTGAAGGTGAAAGGGAAACAAAATCCTTTTCTCAACGTCGAGGAGCAAGAGAAGGTGACCTCGACACCACAGCCTTCGATGACCGACGTCGAGAAGCATATCTCCTCTTCTTCTTATGCTTCCTCTTGGAATCATGTAACGTCGATTACTTGGACTTTGACCTTTTCCGACCCCTTTTTTCTATTCTTGCCTTGGCCATATAAAGCTTGGCTTCTCGTTCCTTCAGAGCCTTAGGAGTCATCTTCCTGCATGAAGAACAGCCCTTGACGTCGTGGTCAGAAGACAAACACCAGACAATCTTCATGCGAGTCAGTAATTGACATATGACCCCCGCATTCTTTACAGGGCTTAAAGCCCGAGTTCCTCAGAGAAAACATGACAAAAAAGAAATTAGATACAAATGAAATCACAAAGTATCCAGTCGAAGTATGGAGAGTCCCAGAAAAAACCATTAGCGTTGACAGCACGGAAAAAAGGGAACTGCCGTCATCACGCCGGGTGTGGTCCTCTTATGGCTCCAGTGACGTCATGCGGAGCCGTGTACGGAGCCATGGCATTGTGACACAGGCGCGGGGGATATTCATATAGGGGCCGATTCACAGAACTAATCTGAGACAAAATCCTAAATTTACTACTTTTGGTATTCACAGAAGGCATTTAGTAGTAGTAAAGTTAGGATTTTGTCTTAAGTTTGATTTAAGACAGACTTAGACAGACTTAAGACAAACTTAGGACAGACTTAAGACATACTTAAGACATACTTAAGACAAAATCCTAACTTTACTACTACTAAATGCCTTCTGTGAATACCAAAAGTAGTAAGTTTAGGATTTTGTCTCAGATTACTTCTGTGAATCGGGCCCAAGGTGAGGAATCCACAGGCAGATGTATCAATCAGAAACAAATTCCTGCTAAATTTGTGGGAATCTTATCACTGTACAGCACTGTATCCTTCCTGTACTATATCATCTATAGCAGAGGTCTTCAAACTTGTTGAGGCCGAGCCCCCCTTGTAAAACCTTTTTAGGCTTAAGGACCCCCTTCCTACAAAATTTTCTAGAAACTGGTACTCCTCATCATCAACAACTATCGACAACCATAAATGCGCCTGTTAGACCTCATCACATCCATCCATCATTCATTCACCCACATTTTCATCCTTCCATCCATACATACATCCTTCATCCATCCACCCTTTCATCCTTACATCCATCCTTTACCCATCCACCCTTCCATCCATCCATCCATTATTCATCCACCCACCTTTTCACACATCCATCCATCATTCATCCATGCAACCTTTTATCCATCCATACATCCATCCTTCATCCATCCACCCTTTCATCCTTCCATCCATATATCCATCCATCCTTCACCCATCCACCCTTTCATCCATACATCCATCCTTCATCCATCCACCCTTTCATCCATACATCCATCCTTCATCCACCCTTTCATCCTTCCATCCATACTTCCATACTTCACCCATCCACCCTTTCATCCATACATCCATCCTTCATCCATCCACCCTTTCATCCATACATCCATCCTTCATCCACCCTTTCATCCTTCCATCCATACATCCATCCTTCATCCATCCACCCTTTCATCCATACATCCATCCTTCATCCACCCACCCTTTCATTCATCCATTCATCCATCCACCCATCATTCATCCACCCACCTTTTCACACATCCATCCATCCATCATGATCCATTCAACCTTTTATATATCCATACATCCATCCTTCATCCATCAACCGTTTCATCCTTCCTTCCTTCCATCCATCCATCCTTCATCCACCCACCATTTCATCCATCCATTCACCCATCATTCATCCACCCACCTTTTCACACACCCATCCATCCATCCATCATTCATCCATGCAACCTTTTATCCATCCATACATCCATCCTTCATCTACCGTTTCATCCTTCCATCCATTGATCCACCCTTCCTTTTCACATATCCTTCCATCCTTCATCCATCCACCCTTTCATCCTTACATCCATACATTCATCCATCCACCCTTTCATCCATCCATTCACCGATCATTCATCCACCCACCTTAGCACACATCCATCCATCATGATCCATGCAACCTTTTATCCATCCATACATCCATCCTTCATCCATCCACCCTTTCATCCATCCATCCACTCATCGTTCATCCACCCACCTTTTCACACATCCATCCATCCATCCATCCATCATTCATCCATGCAACCTTTTATCCATCCATACATCCATCCTTCATCTACCGTTTCATCCTTCTTTCCATCCATCCTTCCTTCATCCATCCACCCTTTCATCCATCCATCCATTCATCATTCATCCACCCACCTTTTCACATATCCTTCCATCCTTCATCCATCCACCCTTTCATCCTTACATCCATACATTCATCCATCCACCCTTTCATCCATCCATTCACTGATCATTCATCCACCCACCTTTTCACACATCCATCCATCATGATCCATGCAACCTTTTATCCATCCATACATCCATCCTTCATCCATCCACCCTTTCATCCATTCATCCGCCCACCTTTTCTGTGCCTCTCTCATGGGGGAGAGCGCGGGGGGAGGGTAGGGGGTCAGTATCTCTCTGCGTCTTCTTCCTTCTTCTTCCTCCCTCATGGGAGGGCATCTCTGTGCCTCCCTGCTGGGGGCGGGGGCGGACAGGCTATAACATCTCACCTGAAGGACAGACTCTCAGGCACATTTCTCCCGCACAGGCGCCAGGTATGAGGGTTTGTGCTTTGTGCTTTACAGGCAACTCAAAGGGCTACAGCCTCCTCCCCCAGCCACCCTCCCCTGCCCCCAGCCCTCCCCCCCTCGTGTATGTGAGCCGGGCTTAAACACCTTCACAGACACACACAAAGCCGCACCCGAGTATTTCACAGGTCTTTAAAAGACCTTTTACTTGTTAATGAGGCTTTGTTGTTTTTCACCCCTCGGTGTGAATTAGGCCTCCGACGCCACTAAGGCAAACTGACAATCTGCGACCCCCTTCCCAGGACTCCACGACCCCCCTGGGGGTCGCGCCCCACAGATTGAAGACCGCAGATCTATAGGCACACATACACCCATCACATACATTTATCATGCATGCAGTACACAGCACTATACCTTTCATCTATAGTACCACTCAGAGGCACATATACAGCCAACACATGAATTTACCATGCACACACTGCACAACATTACATCCTTCTTGCATTGTACAACTCAAAGGAAAACACACACCCAGTGCATGCATCTTTCATGCACACAATGTACAATATTGCATTATCAGTGTATTGAACCCTTCCCAGGTACACTCAACACCAGCAGAGATACACCACTCCTGGTCAGTGCAGCACTTCACAACAACCTGATGCAGGCCAAGGGGTGAGTTAAACACAACACAGAGGAACTTTGAAAGAGTAGGCTTCATTACAGTAGCACACGTTAAGAAGGACCTGCTGACTCACTACCACCACCACACTCATCCTGCTTAACCCAGTAGCCTTCCCCCACTATTAGAGTAGCGCTTTGAAGCCCCTCCAAGTCCAACAAGACTGCAATAGGTGAGACAGGCCTATGTCATGGCGCGCATGCATGATCTATGTATTTCTATGACAACAAAATCAGCATTTGGGACCAGACATCAGTACAGTTGGGGCACTCAGGACAGTGGTGCATGTACGATACAATATGGAGGACTTTTCTGTTCCAACAATTTATATTAGTTTTCCTTACCTGGAATATCTGTAACCTTGTACTAGCTTCTTGCGGTGGAATATTTGGAACCATTGGTCCTTCCTATATAAAAGATAACAGCAATAAATGTTTGTAGCAAAACATTCAAACTTTAAATAATCTAATTTTGTTCTTTTCATTTCAAAATGTCTTTTTACTAGAACTAATAAACATAATTTATCAAGACACTACTTACACAAGAATGCAATCACAGGCAGAACACACTAAAAATTATTTTATTTAATACCAATCACTAAGGCAAAAGGTATAAGATTCAGTGCTTAGGAACCCCTAAAGTCTAATCTCATATGTATAATATCATGGTTATAAATTAAACTTTCTGATTTTTGTCCAGCTCTTTTTTAAATTTAAGCAATAGAAATGTGCAAAATTTTTTGCATGGTCTATCATGTTAACCAAAATTTGGCTTAATCACTTTGGGGCCGATTCCGATTCGGGAAACAAATCCGTACGGCGATTCGGATTTGTAGCCGTTTCCGTACGAATCGTACTAATCCGTCCGAATCGCGTAGTACTATTCGTATTCCCGAAATACGTCCGAATCTGTGCGAACCGTACGAAAAACAATTGAAAATCCGTACGTACCGGACCCTCGAGGTGAACCGTACGAATCATAAACATGTTGTACGACCCGACAAGTATGATCCGGACCGGGGGACCAAGAACGCGATTCGTACGGAAAGCATATTATCAGCTATTCGTATGGAGATCCACACATTCACATACACACCATACCCCTGCATACATGGGGGTACGCACCGTACCCCTATGCACCGTACCCATTCGCACAGTACACACATACTCCGTACCCCAACACTACATTCCCCTACGCACCGTACACCCATGCACCCTACCCCTATACGTCGTACCCCTACGCAACGTACTCCAATACGCCATACCCCTACGCACCGTACCCCTGTATTCATGGGGTGTACGCACCGTACCTGGGGGGGTCTGTTTTGTACGCGGTTCGAGGCGAAACCAGCTTTTACGGATGTTTTCAGTTCCTGTAAAAAAGAGTCGTACGGAGTGTTGAAGAGACGAATCATACTTGCTGGGTCGGGACATGCTGCTTTGATCCGTATGGACGTCGCGTACTGCGTGTTCCGAGTACCCTTCGTACGTATTATTGAGTCATACGGTTTTCCGTACGAATCGTACGGAGAACTGCATTGGATTCGGATCGTACTTCATAGTACTTACGGGGACGTGAAGGTGTATGATTCGTATGGGAAAAACGCACCGTACGGCGATTCGTAGGGGATTTTACCAAATCGGAATCGGCCCCTAAATGTTGTCTTTCACTGCTGTGATAATAAAACAATTAACGGTAAAGCAAATTTCAACAGTTTAGCATCATACCACCAATAACCTTTCTACAGGCAGATTGTGAGTGCCAAGCTCACCCAGATTTGTGAGTGGAGATTTTGGACAAGGTATTTACTTATCTCTTGCGGTAAAGTGCATGATGTGGCAGAAAACAGCACTGGAGCAGTTGCTAAATCAACAAAGGTGAAACTCTAATGATTGAAGTAAGTGTTATCATGAAACTCCAAGACCCCCTGCACACGCTAGTGGTACATAGATTAAGTTAGTACATTAATGAGTGTAGGAAAGAAAAAACTCTGTTTATCCACTGCTCTGTGTGGTTTCAGGATTTATTGTCCTTGTTGTGCGTTCCTTGGTACAGAGTCGTAACCAACACGTGTTTCGTCGCTACCATGAAGTACACAGCGACTTCTTCAGGACTAAATTCCTATGATTACGGTCCTTATTGTCAGTTGTACTTTTTTCCGGAAGGTAAATAGTAGTAGATGGTCTCAAGGGTAAAAAGTGCAGAATTGCATTTCATTAAAGTTTCCTAACATAGCAGATTCTATATTCTGTGATGCAGATAAGTATTGAGAATATGTAGCTTCTAATCATTGCGAGACCCTATTCGGAGGGTTATGGCTGTCATCCAGCTTTGATTGTGTTACTGCTGGTCACCCTATCCGGTGAAGCAGCTGGTAAAGTCTCCCGTGTGTGAGAGGGACAGCGTTGTAAGGGTGAAACTCTAATGTTATCATGCATTGCATTTACCATTATTCATTGGGACAAACTGATTGCTGGAATGTCAGGTAGTGTGCTCCCATCTTTATTTTTATTGCCATTTATCAATGTTGTACATACTCACATGATAAAATGTACTCATTGTGTTATACATGTGTGTCAATCGTACATAACGCACATTTCAATTTTGAACCAATCAAAAAGAACTAGTCAGCATGGTAGAATCATGGATATCTAGACTCATCAGTTAGCATTATACTACAATCAATATGTAACTATACACATACACAAAGATGCATCATTATGATATTAATAGCACTGGATAACCCCATCGCTGTTAAAAATATGCATATCGAGAAAGCCAATGGGCCTCTATACCAGAATTGCACCTGGGTGTCCCAATCATGTCTTATTTGGCCTATTCCAACCTAGTGGAGACATGGAAACCCTGCCAATATGCGATCTGTTATGCTGCTTGTTATAGTGTCCAAGGCTTTTTTTCCTGTTGCTGAGTTTCTCTGAATCTGATCCAAGGAGTGGCCCATGTGCAAGTAGGATGTATGGCCCACCTCTCCGCTCGTGGGAGTATTACTACTGGACTGAAGAGTGCGTTGCCAATTTCGGACTGGTTCCCATATGTCTTTTGGTCTGGACTGAGCTGGCATTAATTCCCAATATTCGCACAACTCGTTTTGACAGAAACAAATTTCTTGTATCCATGTATTAATGGAGAGTGCAGGTTTATCTCCCCAATTTATTGCAACTCTGCGCTTAGCTAAAAGGAGCTACAGTGCGTGAAATTTCCTTATCTCCACTGATGTGTCTTTGACGTACCCAAATATGCCAACTTTGGGTGATGGCGTTGTGTGTGTTTCCAATATATCATTTATCTTACTGAAGATATCTACCCAATATTTAGATATGAGGGAGCAATACCATGCCATATGAAGAAATGTCGCTGAGTCCATGTTGCATCCCCAACATTTGCCATCAGGCCTTAGCCCCATTCGATGTAGTTGGATTGGAGTCCTATAATATTCATGCAAACATTTTAAATGAATTAGGCACAATTTGTAGTCAGGGGATAGAAGTTGCAATTGTGCACAGCCGAATGTCCACTGTTCCTTTGTAAGCTGTGTGTGTAGTTAGGAGTTCCAGTCCATCATCGACTTTGGCTTAATTATCGGCGCAAACGTCTGCATTTTTTATAAAGTCTGGTGATTTGGCTTCCTCTGCGATGAGCTTGTTATTAAGTGTTCAAGGGCTTGTAGTGTGGGTGGTGGACTGGGTAAAGCGTTGTGTAATTGGCGACATCCTACTCTTATTCGATAATAAGTGAACTTTTCAGAGAACTGCCCTGTGTCTGCCTCTGGTGGATCTGGCGGGGCTCTAAAGTTGTCCTCGAGATACAGATCTGGAAATGTATTAGTGCCCATCCTTCTCAGCAACTCCACCACCCTTGTCTTCCAGAATGGGCAGCTGGGGATTTTGAGCCAAGGGAACAGATGGGGCATATAGGATTGTAAGCTTTGCCCGTTGTGCTGACCCCTTCCAGGCCCAATGTAGTGTTTCATTAGTATTTATTTCCTCTATGGACGCTTGTAAGGCTGGTAAAAAAGCCACAGAGAGGGGTGTGGGCGCCACCCGGTCTACCTCCACTGCTACTTGGGGCTGGAAAGGTGTAGGGTGGAGACAAAAGTGTACAAATTGAGCCTGAGCACAGTTGGCATAAAATGCTGTATCAGGAGCTCCCATCCCCCCCTGTTCCTGTGGGAGCGTCAATAGGTCCCATGACACTCAAGGTTGTTTCCCCACCCAAATTAAGGAAACCATAAGCGATCTAATTTTTTTGAAGAAAGACTGTTTAAGTGGCAATGGAATGTTTATAAACATGTAGAGAAATGTGGGCAATATTATCATCTTGGCTATGGCAATTCTGCTTGCAAGTGAAAGGGGGAGTTTGGACCATATTCCTATTTTCCCCTCCAGCCGTTCCACCGCCCGTCCATAATTCATACTCCAAATTCCCTGTATATTACAGCTTAATCAAATCCCTAGGTAACGCACCCGTCCTTCAGCCCATTTCAGAGGGAATTCTATACTAAACACTGTTGTGGTCTCGGTGAGGGGAATCCGCACTTACTTAACCCAATTTATATGAACTCCAGATAGCCACCCAAATTGTAGAATCTTGCAAAATACTGGGTGTAGATTGTCATGCTGGTTGTTTATGTAAAGGGTTAGCTTGTCTGCATAGAACAATATTATCAGGCATCTCGAGGAGAAGAGAGAGAGTGCCTCACGGTAGTGAGACCCAAGGGTGTTCCTGGTTAACAATCACCAGTTTACCCACTTCTCATCATCGGTCACTCTCTCTCTGTTATGAAGTGTGAAGAAGAAACGAGCAAGGAAGCTCAGTGTTAAATAAAAAACAAGAAAAGGTGTGCTACTAGTAAATAATAACTCAAAAGTGTGCTTGTTGCTACACCTAAACAGCTAGAACCCCAAAGAATATAGACCTATATATTAGGTCCATAAGTGAATAAAAAAGTGAATAAAAAGTGAAGATTGGTAAGGTTTGCTGGCGTTCCAATCTTTATTCCGATGCTGCAAACCTCCCAGTGAAAAATGGTTAATTATATGCCATATTTTCTTAAATGCCATGCCAACATGTTTAGTTGTTCTACATTCCAACAACTTCATCAGGGCAAACAAGGGGTTTCTCAGATGTAAATCTTCACACTCAGAGTACCTGTTACAACATAAAAACATGACGACGCAGTGAATCCATTGTCCCCCGGCATTGGGAGTAATTACCGAGAGCACATGAGGTCCCTACCCCATCTGAGACATATATAAAGGATTACCTTGTGGTTGCTAATATCAAGTATACAGGCAAAAATCCATTAAAAACGGACCCGTGTCAGATGATCACGAGTCCCCAGAAGCTTGGTCTCGCTCAAGCCACCTGTCATTCAAAAAATAAAAAGCTGCAGGTCAGGAACACATCAAGGGCTATACAGCCTGTCAGTTAATGGTAGAGTGAACACGGACATACTATCGAATGCCTGCCACCACCATACATCTTATTATTAACACTGTAGTCTAATGATGTCATAATCAAACTACACTACATTGAGTCAAATAAAATGTTAGTTTTGTAAGAGACGCAGTCGTTAAACATCCCGGTACCAAACTGTTATCCAGTTTACACTGCGCCATGAGTTAACCAAACTATGACCGTCACACATTTCGCACACGCAATCTCATATTAAAACATCGGTGACAACTTCATCGTCACTATGAAGTCTGCCTTGTACTACAACGAATTCTTACTGTTAACCAAACTACGACCTTCACACATTTAGCACACGCAATCTTATATTAAAGCATCGGTGACAACTTCATCACCACTATGAGGTCTGCCTTGTACTACAACAAATTCTTACTGTCACTGCGTCCCTCCGGCTCTTTAGAGATCCCTCATGAACTGGCCCGGTACAGCAGCAAATATTGAATTCTCATTACGGCGTCGCCCTCGGCAGCACGTGATCCGCCCAGGAGCGGCCGCCATCTTAGAGTGGTTAGAATTCAACGGTAGGGGTGTTGAGTTCACCGTGAACTAACAAAAGCCAGAGAGGTGTATAGTTTTCACGGGTTACCGCTATGCAATATTATGAAGAGGTTATGAGTATACAATTATTGCAAATACTCAGCAACAATAGACACTGGGTGGTGTGTGCACGTAATCGGCGGCCATCTTGAAGTGGGTAATAAAGTTATCCTGGAGAGAAGATTTCCACAGGTTTCTCTGGTTTTGTTGATAAACATAATGCTGAATCCTGGCAATTTCTAAATACCACAAACACCCAGTACATTACTCAGGGAGGGAGGTAATATTCATATTTCTCAGGAGGTTCTCAAGCGAGAGAAGTTCAACACAAAGTTCTAGAACCAGCAAAAACCCAGCAGAGGGCTAGCAAGAGAGGAAGAGGGGCATCATATACATATGCCACTTAACAACGCGTTACTTAGATGGAGGGCCTATCTGTATAGTGCTACCTAAACTGCTACCTTTAAGCAGGATATGTCCATTCACAGCGTCCTGAACATACAAGGAGTCACACTACCAATCAGCTGATCGCTACCCTAAATGTCTGTCAGTATTAAGAGAAAGAGTATTCATCTTCTGCTTATTCTGTTCCACTCAATGTTTTCATTCAAGCCCTCCCGATCCAGTTTCTCCGAATAAATCCACTTTGCCTCTTTTCTTGCAAGAATCACATCAAGATTGTGTGTGTTGCCGACTACCCTTTCCAGGACCGTCCATTTCAACTCTTTTACATCATAGCCTGTCTCAACAAAATGTTGTACAAGTCGGGTAGTGAATTTATTTGCTCTGATTGTCGATAGATGCTCCTGAATACGGACCTTTACTTTACGAGTTGTTAGCCCAATATAATTAAGGCCACAGCTGCAAGTCAATCTGTAGATCACATAGGACGTGTTACAGTTGCTAAAACGGTTAAGGAACCATATTTTCCCATCGCGCAAAACCACACTCTTAGTTACAGTCGTGTGACTACATACCGAGCATCCACCACTTGGGTAGTGCCCGTTAGGAAGGCTTGTTGATTTAGTTGAGCCTGGACTACGGGTATGAACTAATTTATCTCGAAGATTAGCAGCTCGACGAAAAGCAAATCTCGGAGCAGGCATCTGGCTGGTAGTCGTGTCCAAAAGGGACCAATGTTTCCTGATAATTTGTCAAACCCGTGTGGACAGAGGGTCAAACGTGGTAACGACTGGTAAGCACTCCTGTCTCTCCTTGACAGTTCTTTCTAGAAGGACTTCGAGGGGGATATTAAGGGCACGTTTACGTGCCTGCTTAATCACCTTCGTCGGATATTCTCTTTCTTTGAGTTTATTGGCCAGTTCATCAGATTGTCCCAAGAATGTCTCCGTAGACGAACAATTTCTGCGATATCTCAGAAAGTGCCCTACATGGAGGTTATCTCTGAGCGCTCTCGGATGGAATGATCGATAGTGTAGTAATGAATTTCGATCAGTGCTTTTGTGATGCACGCTGGTAACCAGTTTGTGTTCCTGAATAGAAATGTCCACGTCCAGGTATACCGCTGAGACATTACTCAAAGTCCATGTGAACCGCAGACTGACATTTGCTTGGTTCTACCATTGCAGAAAAGACAATAGCAGGACCTCTGTACCTGTCCAGATACAGAGGACGTCATCGATATATCGTTTCCATAATGAGATGTTGCTCAGGTACGGATTCGAAGGATGGTAGACCACACTCTCCTCGAACTGGCCCACATAAATGCAGGCCAGACTTGGAGCGAATGTGGCCCCCATTGAAGTCCCCAACGTCTGTAAATATAGCTGGCCTTTATATTCGAAAAAAATTCTCGTAAGTGCAAGCTTGATGCATTGAATCACAAACGTCGGTGGTGTGTCATAAAACCATTCCAGATCCCCCAGGGCCCGCGCAGCTGCCACCAGCGTAGCATCCTGGGGGATACTGGTATAAAGTGACTCGATATCGATGGTCACCAAAATCTGATTTTCCGAGTCAAAATCGATGTCTTTCAGAGTATTCAGGATATCGGTGATATCCGGAACATAGGATTTTTGGGTCACCCCCGCCTCACGTAAAAAGAAATCGGAGAACTGAGAAAGGGGTTCGAGAACCGACTGAATCCCTGAAACGATTGGGCGTCCAGGGGGCGGGCACTGTGGCTTATGGATTTTGGGCAGGATGTAAAATGCCGGTACCCTGGGTTTGGTGTTAATAATGAAGTCTGCCTCCTTGGGGGTAATCCATTTTTGGCCACAGCGTCCGCCACTATCGTCTTAATGGTGTCCAATAATTCGGTGCTGGGGTCCCGCATCAAAGGATTGTAATTCGTGCGGACCTCCAACAATCTCAGTACCTCTGTTTCATAGTCTTGAATGTTGAGCACAACAACAGCCCCGCCCTTATCGGCTGGCTTGATGATGATGGTATCATTCTGTTGTAACGACCTGATGGCAAGCCAATCCTCTTTACCCATGTTGTTAGGCCGTGGTTGTTCATGATTGGATTCAAGTTGTTCTATTTCGTGTAGAACACGCTGTTCAAACACTGCCACTTCTAGCCCCAAGATAGAAGTAGGCGGGCAAAAAGTGGAGGGGCGACTGTAAGAAATGGCGTTACCAAATCTCCAGGGGGGTAGCACGGAACCAAGCGGGCAGGCAAAACTTCGGAGGACATGTGAAGCACTCACGCAGTACCCACAGACGACACACCAGGCACATCACAAAAGAGGCAGGACACCAGCTTGAGTTGGAAAATTAAGAAGTTTAGTATCTCCAACCTGCAAGGCAAAAATGCATCAACAGTGGTATCATAACACGGCGCCAACTGGCACCAGAGCCAAGTGTATCAAGGGGGATTATTTACATGGGAAGTAAGGGCTGAGTCTGTAAGTCCATAGCTGAAAATAAAAAGGTGACTAACTTGACATTGAACCTGGGGCCAATAGGGCAGGGCCAACTCAGGCTCTCATCCTTAGTGATAGGCTGTAATTGCAAAATACAACATCAGCATAAGTACACACCGTGCACTATAACTCCAACCCGACCCCTGTAAAGGAAAACTTCATGGCAACACAGAAAATCCTGTGGTTCTGAAATTCTGGACCCTACCGTTGTCACGGTATTGAGGTCCAATACCCGTGTCCCGAAACATCAACGTACCATGACGAATTTGGTGTCGATGAACCGATAATGATTAGGACATCATTCCTATGCATTTGCGTCATGATCGAGGCATGCTAACCCCCCTGAATCGTAGTTTCCGTCCCGACCCCTCAGACTCCATTTTGTAAACGGTATCCATCTTGTGTCTTGCCCTCATGATAAGTCAATTAAAGGTCGAGCTTGATCTAAAAGGACACGTCCACCTTCCCTGACTTCCCCCCGACCTGTCCCAACTGACTCCCTTGCCTCCAGCCAAACCTGTTTGGGCAGCTCCTCGCCCAGTGGCCAAACACGATAGCATCAATGCACAACATACCACAAACCCTTCACCGCATACAGATCATGTTTCCTACACACATACACACCTGTCCACGCTCCCTGTTTATGGCCAGTTTTATGACTAGGAGGTGCCTTCTTTTATTGGGGCTTCACAGATATCTGATGGGAGTTCCGGGCTTGGCTGAGTAATCTATCACGAATTGGACATCTAAAATACGGGCTTGCCTACATGACTTCGCTCTTTTGTATTATTGTAGAAATATGTGTATAGCCATATCATAAACTCAAGAATTCTTGCTTGCAGCTATTATTTTTGTATATAAGGAGAAGGCTGGTTCTGTAAAAACGAACAGTCTCCTGAGAACACATGACCCGTGTTTGTCATGCTTCTAGGACACCTGTTACTTGGTAGCTGCCAATAAAACTTGATCTCTGACTGCGACTAGTAGACTCCGTGTTTCTGTGGTCCGAAACAAGGGGGAACTCAGAGGTCTTCGGGTGTTATCCCCTGACACCACCGGGCTCTTAAGAAACCCGGTACCTCAGTTGGCGCCCAACGTGGGGCGGTATCAAGCGGCGACGGTCCAAGCCAGATGTTCGTGAGGAGCTTCATGTGAAAATTCCAAAGGACGACCAGCCACTTCAGCGACCCCTGTATGTCGACGTGGTTCTGAAGGTCTTTGCTGCGAGGTTCCCCGCGTCCCGACGGCTACGAAGGACTGCTGCCCTGACTATCGCCTTGTTTTGGACCCAGTGATCCTTGGTAGAGCGAAACGATAGACGAGTCTTCTAGCGACGTCACCGATCTTCAAATACTTCAGTTAAGTATAAGTGGAGCGTCTCCCAGTCCTTAGTTTGTCCTTAGTTTTTGGTATCCTTGAGATACGCTTTGATTTGGTACTTGCAAGCCCCAAAGCCGAAGGACTTGTGTATTCACAAGAAATATCGTAACAGATAATCCTTTGAAGTTTGAAGCTAGACTAGTGAGCAAAGATGCCTGGTTTTAGCAGACTTGGAAACTTGTTTTGTCTTGGTTATAGTAAGGGCTCCCGATTAGAGGATTCTTGTCCGGTTCCTCCGATTGGAACTCCAACGTATGAGCTCTATGTAAAGCACGGCGTAGGTCCTATCACATATAATGAAGTGTGGATATAATACACCTGCAAGGATGGTGTTTTAAAATGGCCCCAATATGGTAGTTTCGACTCAGAAATATTAGATAACTTAGAGGTCAAATTATTCAAGAGAAAAGCCCGGCCGGCGATGTTTGACTCTTTCCGCTTATGGCACAAAGAAGCCAAACAGAAGGAAATAAAATTTGCAAAAAAGAATAAGAGAAGTATGTCAATGGTGCAAGCTGCCGTTGCATACAGGGAGAACGAGGAAGAGCAAGAAAGCGAACAAATGTTTAGGAGCAAGAAACTAGCAGTAGATAAATGCTACCCGATGTTACCAAATAAGGGACAAGGTCAAGAGGAGAGATCCGAGAAAGATCCATTAATGTCCCACTTATTAAGCTCACCTCCACCGTATGCGTTAGACGCTACTACAACGCCAAAGCGTTTTACTATACCGCGCCCCGGCGCACGAAACACAGCTCTTGCACACACGCCAGCTACTCTTCAGCTGGTTCCTACTTCTCCGGCGCAGCCTTCTCAAAGGCCGCCGTCTCTGCTACCTACTCCATCTACTTCTACGACTTTGCCTACAGCTCCAGCTATTGTCTATGATACTACGTCTGCTACTACTTCAACTTCCTCTACTATTGCCTCTACTTCTTCTTTGCCTCAGCCTGTTTTTTCTGATGCATTTGTCCCTCCGCAAGCTTCTCCTTCTATTAGACAAAGAGTGACAGGTACCGTCACTGGTCTGCTTTCACCTTTCTTCGGGTCGCCTAAAACGACCCCTAAAACAGAACATAGACAGTTACGTAGTCAACTGCCTGATTACGAGGAAAGAAAAGTGCTGAATGAACTAGCCCGTAAATGGATTACGGATACTGTTAGATATGATGTTCAGTCTGTTATGGAAGTTTTCCGTCAATGGAATGCACCCACTCAGAGATACGTATTCGAAGAGATGTGTGTATATCTGGGCGAAGATTTGGAGACGAATGATTCCAAATGCACAATGAACGAACTATGGCGTACACGCTTTAAGTTCTATGAAGGTATGATTATAGGTACAGATGTTGAGAAAGCGATAGAGTTATTGCTCTCTTATAGGAGTAAGGGAAACGTCTCTAGATCATGTCACGAAGACGATGCATTAGGCGGGAAAAGAGCGAGACAGTACCCCATGAGAGAGGTTCCTCCGGTTTGGAGGGAAGGTGATGCGAATGCGAATCCGCCAATTCTGCCCCATTTCCAGCGTGTATGGGTACATGTCCCCTGGAAAAGATCTGATGTCTTAGCACTCAAACAGACACTGCCTGATCCTCGTAAAAACCAGACTGGGTATTATAAGGAGTTAACGCAAACTGCAAGCTCATGTATAATGAATTTAGCGGATATAGACATGTTGTTTGGGAACGTTGTTCCACATCCTCTATGGAGCAAAATACGTCATACGAACCATGACCAAGAACTAGGTGACTCATGGGCGAACATTACAGCTATAGATGCTAGACAAATTGGTGGTAATAAACCTGAGCCGTTAATAGCCGAACTTCCGGGTAGAATTATCGCGAACATGAAAACAATAATGCCTGAAGTACGCGTAAACTGGGACAAGCTATCTGCATGCAAGCAGAAGAAAGATGAGAATGTGTCTGACTTTTTCACAAGATTTGAGGAGACTTTCACCGATCATAGTGGTCAGGATATGGCTACCGAGGGTGGTCAAAGATTGTTTGTAGACAAATTCGTACATAATTTAATCTCTGAACTGTGTCATAAACTGAAAGATTCAGAGAGTGCTTGGGCTGTCTCTACGTCAGCTCAAATTTTAGCTACAGCCCAGTACTATGAAAATAGGCGCAAAGACGAGCTAGATAAAGTCGACAAAAAGACAAAAGATTTAAAAACTAAAGTTCTTCTCCAGCAAGCCTATCCGCCTCGTACGGCTAGTCAGCCCAATTATCAACCACAACAGCAGTATTCGAGAAACACGCAAGGAAACGAGTTTTCCCATCAGCGTATTGCTTATGGCCCGAATCAATGTGCGTATTGCAAAGAAGAGGGTCACTTTAAAGGTAATTGTCCTGCTCTTGCGCGACGTTTGAGCGGTGCTTCAGGTGTAAGGGGAAGAGGTGTTCAACATGCCCCTAGAGGTAGGGGCCGTGGAAATTTCACTCAGAATACCACTTCTTTTCCGCCTCAGAATTCGATGAACAGCTTTGACCAACAGAATAATGCGTCGTCCAGGTCAGCTCAGTACTATACGGACGACTATTACACCGAACACGAAAATGAGGGTAATGATTGCTAGGACAGCCATGGACAAAGAGAGGGAGTTGTTTCAGTTCCAGTAGATCAGAATGGACCTTATGTCGAGGTAATTACCTCAGGAGTGTCAGAGCCATTTCTGCTGGATACTGGTGCTACAAAAAGTTCTATCATGCACTCGAAACTTCCTGACGCACCTTTGTCTGGCAAAATGAATGTTTCAGTAGGTTTCTCTGGCGCCCCTGTTAGAAACCCGATCTCTAGTCCCATATCTCTTTCTATTGGCCCGTGCGAATTAGAAGCACCCCTCATTTTGACAACAGGTTGCGGTGAAAATTTGTTAGGTTTGGATTTGCTAAAAAGGTTGTATGCGACTCTGTACTGTTCACCGTTGGGAGTACAACTTACTTTAGGTAAGAAAGTCGTTTCTCCAATGTATGTGTCAAAAGAAAATATTGCAACTGAATTGTCGTGTCTTCCTGATGTACTCTGGGCAAACGGTTCTAATGATGTAGGTCGTTTGGAGATAGCACCGTATGTCATAACATTGAAAGCCAACGTTAGGTTGCCACGTATTCCCCAATACAAAATATCTAGCGAATGTGAAAAGGCGTTATTGACGATTGTTTATGACCTGATTGATAAAGACGTCATCGAAGAAACAACAGGAAATGTTTGTAACAGTCCAGTCTTACCGGTCTTAAAGCGTACAGATCCTTCACAGCCCCCTGTGTATAGGTTCGTGATCAACCTCAGAGAAGTGAACAAGATAGTTATCCCACAGTTTCTAGTTGTCCCCGACATTACTGCTTTATTGACGATGGTTCTAGCTTCAGCAAACTGGTTCTCGGTGATTGACCTGAAGAACGCTTTCTTCAGCATCCCGATTGCTGAGGAGAGTAGAGATATTTTCGGATTCAATTTAGGAGGACAAAGTTTCCGCTTCAAGTGCGCTCCTCAAGGCTACTGCGAAAGCCCATCAATATTCAGTCAGGCCCTGAAAACACAACTAGACACGATTGTTCTACCGAATGGTTCAACTCTGATTCAGTACGTAGACGATCTGCTGATCGCTGCAGACACTGAAGAGATTTGCAAGAAAGCTACGTTATCATTATTACGTAACTTATGTGACATGAAGCACAAAGTCTCTCTCTCCAAACTACAATTTTGCCGACAAGAAGTAACCTACCTAGGTCACATCTTGTCGAAGGAGGGAAGGAGACTGACACCAGAAAGAATACAGGCAATTGCAGAACTGAGTGCCCCAAGAACACAGAGAGAGGTTCGAGCCTTCTTGGGCATTACATCATACTGTAGACAATGGATACCGAATTTCTCACTACTAGCTAAACCCTTGCTGGCACTACTCTGCAAAGACACGCCAAATCCTATGCCTTGGTCTGAAAATTGCCAGACGAGTTTCCACGAGTTGCGTGATGCATTATGTTCGGCTCCTGTGTTGGGAAACCCCAACTACAGTAAGCCTTTTACATTATATGTCCATGAGAAGGAAGGTTGTGCATTATCAGTTTTAACACAACATTTTGGGGACAGACAGCGCCCATGCGCGTATTTTTCGGCAACTCTAGACCCTGTGGCTAAAGCCCTACCAAGTTGTCTGAGGGCTACCGCCGCAGCAGCTGTCTGCATTCGACAATCCGCTGGATTAGTCATGAATAATACTCTGATCCTTGGTAATGTTCCGCATGCAGTAGACATTTTACTAAACAGGACGAAGACACAACATCTTACTAGCGCTCGACTATCCAGTTACGAACTTACGCTGCTAGCAAGTCACATCCACATAAAGAGGTGTGATACACTGAACCCCGCAACGTTACTACCCATTCCGACAGAAACAGACAAGATTGATAACCATGACTGCTGTTTTAGGACAGAAGAAGAGACAAAAGGGAGAGTAGACTTACAGGACACTCCCTTTCCTGAATGCAACGATACTTTATGGGTTGATGGTTCATGTTTCAAGCTGCCGAATGGTGATACGACTGCAGCATATGCCGTAACGACATTACACACCATTATAGAGACCGCGCGCATTTCCCATAATTCTGCACAAGCTGCAGAGCTAATTGCGCTTACCAGAGCATGTGTGTTAGCGAAAGGAAGGCGAGTGAATGTGTACACTGACAGCCAATACGCCTTTGGCGTGGCTCACAGTTTTGGGAGATTGTGGCGTTAACGTGGGTTTCTTACGTCACATGGTGCAAAGATACAACATGGTCAGTTAGTTAATGAACTCCTCGAGCCACTGACCTTGCCACTACAAGTTGCCATTGTAAAATGCAGTGCACACAAAAAGATTCAGGATGATGTTGGCCGCGGGAATGCATTTGCAGACGAGGTTGCGAAAGAGACTGCAAGGAACACAATGAGTCGGATGTATGTTGTAGGTCCCGCTAGATGGATTACGGATGTGGGAATGTTTGAGGACACCATCGAAAGCGTAAAATCTATACAAGCCGAGGCCACTGAGAAAGAGGTAAATGAATGGAGAGAAAGTAAAGGTAGATTAGACGCGAATGGTTGTTGGGTCGAATTGTCAGAACACCAGCGATGGCTATTACCTAACGCCTATGTACTTGCAGTAGTAACAATGGCTCATGGATTTGCGCACATCAGTTCGAAAGGAATCTGTAAAGTATTGGCCCCAGTATGGCAAAACAGCAATATCCCGAAATATGCAGAGAATGTGGTCAGAAATTGTATGGTGTGTCTGAAGTACAATCCCGGTAGGGGAACTCCAACTCCAGCTGGTCATTTTGCGCCTCCAACGTATCCGTTTGAGGTTTTGCAGCTCGATTTCATTCACATGGAGAGATGCAACAATCTGAAGTATGTGCTCGTTGTTATTTGCGCTTTCTCCAGGTGGGTGGAAGCGTACCCCCTTAAGGACAATACTGCCTTGTCAACTGCCAAAGCCCTTGTCAAAGAGTTCTTCCCGAGATTTGGCATGCCTAGAATCGTCTGGAGTGATAATGGAAGTGAATTCGTAGGACGCGTGATGAAGAGAGTGTGTGAGTGTTTAGGCATACAACAAAAGTTTCACTCTGCGAATCACCCCCAATCAGCTGGATTAGTAGAGTGCTACAATGGCACTTTAAAGCTCAAATTAGCCAAGATCCAAGCCTGTACAGGTCTTAAGTGGCCTAACGCCTTGCCCCTAGCACTCTTGTCAACCAGAATGACCGTCCATTCCAGGTTAGGACTTAGCCCCCATGAAATAGTGTTTGGCCGCCCAGCCAACGTCTGGGGCGTGCCAAGGCCAAACAAACTCAGCGAAATAGAGCACCCCGTACTGCTTGACTATTTGTGCGAATTGACAACTAAATTGCGTGTTTTATACCAACAGGTTCACAATTCCTCTCCGCCAGCCTCTGACGATCCAGGTCACTCCATCGCACCCGGCACATGGGTCTTGGTGCGGAATTTCCAGCGCACAAACAACGGACAGCCGAGGTGGACCGGACCTTACCTGGTACTTCTTTCCACAAGATCAGCTGTTCGGGTGGAAGGCAAAAAGAACTGGGTGCACGGGACCCATTGTAAACGGGTCCCTCTGCCCCTTCCATACGACCGGTGGGTCAACGAAGGAATTGCAGACTCCGAGACAGAATCCATACCTCGCTTCATCCCTTTCAGCGATGCACGTTTAAAAGAAACTGGTACCGAAAAGGAGAGTGATCATATTTTACAAGGATTTGTGCCACCGTCAATGCAGTTGGACACTTCAGAACCTAAGACATTGTTTGAAGACCACACCGTACATGGGAAACAACAATATAATCTAAGGTCGAGACAAAGAGACTAATAAAAGAAACAAACTAATGTGATTTCCCTTCCCCCAAGAACTATTTTTGATTTTTCAGCTCTCTCACTCTCAGGAAACTTGCTCATTTTTGATTTTTGAACCGCCATCCGGTTCTGCTGCTAGGGTCGCGGTTGAAGTCTGGGGAGTGCAGCTGGGGACGTTTAGGTCAACGGTTCTGGTTGGTCCAAGGGAGTTACCCCGGACTGAACAGAGCGCACTCCCTGGCAGAACCAACCTACCACCGCGGGCAGCAACTAGAGGATGGAGTTTCCTAGGGTAAAGAGACCTACCAGACTCACGAACATTGAAAGACAACTATGCACTGTACTGGCCAAAAGAAGGTTTTTGATAACATGTATTTTAATGTTGTGTAGCATAACGATGTTTTTGACTGGTTATACTCTATTCGTATTCCAAGTTACGTTTTCAAATGACACCCGGCCACTGCCTCCTCCTACTATCTCTCCACACTACTTTCACCCTCTACCTGAACACGAGTCTGCCCGAAGACTCGAATTTGTAAATAACTCATTTATTCAACTCCTACACCAACACCAGTCCATAATGAACACATCGAACTGTTGGATATGTGGACTCATGCCACACACAACGGATAAGGGTATCCCATACTTCATCCTACCTTTCAGTTATTATGGTTCTCTGTGGGCTTTCCAGACAATGTTCCTATTCGCCCTAGAACCATACCCAACCCGTTCTACTGCGAGTGATTCCAGTAACAAGGCACTAGTAGCAGGGATAAGAAATATGAGTAGAGAGTTCGACACATATCTAACGATTCCCAAAGATGAACTCACTCCGTACACTCGTTGGAACGTAACTAAATATGGGGTTTACCTGAGTAAGAGCCAGACAGCAAAGAAATCCCGCCCAGTTTGGATAGTACCCAACCGAGGTCACTTATGTTTACAAGGTATCGGCAGGGATCCCAAAGCACAATTAGGAAAGAGTATATGCACGGAAACCTATGTGTTCGCTTCCCGAACTTCCCCTATACTATTAGCAGCCAAAGGCACGTACTTCGTCTGCCACGACCAAGCTTACACCTGGTTGCCCCCTGACTTCTCAGGTACATGCTTTATCGCATTTCTGCTGCCTCCCACCTACACGGCCAGAGCAGATTACCATCGGACAAGGACAGCTAGAGGTGTCGTGAGTAAAGACGACACCGCGGGTCAGGAATTCGCTGACTTCGCAAAGGGTTTTCTGCCATTTTGGGGGCCTATGGTAAACAGCAGGAATATTCGCCAGTTATCGAGGATAGTTGAATCCGCCGTGATTACAACGGCCGGAGCCCTTGGCAATTTGACGACCGAACTTCAGTCGGATCGACTGATGACCCTTCAGAACCGAGTTGC
Source organism: Lissotriton helveticus (assembly GCF_964261635.1). Lineage (NCBI taxonomy): Eukaryota > Metazoa > Chordata > Amphibia > Caudata > Salamandridae > Lissotriton > Lissotriton helveticus. The sequence goes on from NC_136067.1 coordinate 50,071,022, forward strand.
CCTAGATATCATACTCGCCGATCGTGGTGGTGTGTGTAGAGTGATCCAATCCAGTTGTTGCATTTTCATCCCTGATAACGCACCGACAGGGTACCAGGCCATCTCTAAGCTACACGAGATATCTGGTTCCCTTCACGTAGAAAAAGGGGACTGGTCCTTACTAGGGTGGTTCTGGGATGTGATCGCTACCTGGGGATGGAAAACACTGATCTTCATTGGGATGATCTTAGCACTTCTGTTTATGTTCTGCCTGTGTGTACAGTGCGCTCCTGCACTATGTGGCCTCTGTGCTACCTCATGTGTACAGAAGCCTGTGTCAAGGGACAAACTGAGCAACAGAATGATGCTACAACAGCATCTCCACGAATTCCTTCATACAGATTTAGACTCGGATTAACATGAATTATTGCCTTATATGAGGGCAAAAGGAGGGTCTGTGGTTCTGAAATTCTGGACCCTACCCTTGTCACGGTATCGAGGTCCAATACCCGTGTCCCGAAACATCAACGTACCATGACGAATTTGGTGTCGACGAACCGATAATGATTAGGACATCATTCCTATGCATTTGCGTCATGATCGAGGCATGCTAACCCCCCTGAATCGTAGTTTCCGTCCCGACCCCTCAGACTCCATTTTGTAAACGGAATCCATCTTGTGTCTTGCCCTCATGATAAGTCAATTAAAGGTCGAGCTTGATCTAAAAGGACACGTCCACCTTCCCTGACTTCCCCCCGACCTGTCCCAACTGACTCCCTTGCCTCCAGCCAAACCTGTTTGGGCAGCTCCTCGCCCAGTGGCCAAACACGATAGCATCAATGCACAACATACCACAAACCATTCACCGCATACAGATCATGTTTCCTACACACATACACACCTGTCCACGCTCCCTGTTTATGGCCAGTTTTATGACTAGGAGGTGCCTTCTTTTATTGGGGCTTCACAGATATCTGATGGGAGTTCCGGGCTTGGCTGAGTAATCTATCACGAATTGGACATCTAAAATACGGGCTTGCCTACATGACTTCGCTCTTTTGTATTATTGTAGAAATATGTGTATAGCCATATCATAAACTCAAGAATTCTTGCTTGCAGCTATTATTTTTGTATATAAGGAGAAGGCTGGTTCTGTAAAAACAAACAGTCTCCTGAGAACACATGACCCGTGTTTGTCGTGCTTCTAGGACACCTGTTACTTGGTAGCTGCCAATAAAACTTGATCTCTGACTGCGACTAGAAGACTCCGTGTTTCTGTGGTCCGAAACAAGGGGGAACTCAGAGGTCTTCAGGTGTTATCCCCTGACACCATCGGGCTCTTAAGAAACCCGGTACCTCAATCCCGACAGACAGGAACACCTGTAATAAATCAGCAATGGGATATCACCAGGGACCTGGAATGACACGTCAGGCCAGCACAGTGGCAGGATACCTAAAATAAAAGGCCACATCAACATTAGATATCGGTCTCTTCACCTTAGGCCAGGGAGATGACCATCTCATCAGGGTAGTAGGCACCTTGTATGCAATTGAACCTTAGGCATACACATTACGCTGTGACATTAGGCATTTAACCATAAGCATTTTAACACTGGCGCATTATTCCTGAGCAATACCCTGGCATCTAACACATTGCGCACCTCACCAATGCGTACATTAGGCTCACTTAGGCAGGTAACTAACATCCGCAGGGGCCCGAAACCTTAGTTGACTAACAGCCTGGAATCAGCGTAGGATCACCTAGCAGGCGTGAAACATTAATATGCATTGGCATCAGTAACATTAACAACAGGGGGTACCCTTAAACATTTCCTTCACCAGGGTTCTGTAATAACTGGGGGACCTCAGGGTAACCCATACAGCAGGGAGTTATATCTTCCAAAGGGGGGGGGATGATATTCTCCACCCCAATAATATTCAATGAGGGCAATCCCGAGTTATCTGGTGGGGCAGTTAAGTGCAGGAAAGTCCGGACAGTTCAACCCTTCTGGAGCCCAAGTTGCAGGTGCCCTCTGCCAGACGGGGCACCTGATAAGGCAAAACAGTCCCCGGGGGCGGGCACCGGCAATGTACCCCGTTGCCCCCCTCCACCAACTTAAGATGGGCCCCACTCACCGGCTGCACTTGATGCTCCCTGTGGGGCTCAGCTCCTCAATCCTGCGTAGGCCACTCGGGGCCCGCAAGGCCTCACTCAGGCCTCTGCTGCACAACTTGGGCTCCCTCTCCACTACGGGGGCCCCGCGAAACACCTCCCACTGGCTTCGGGCCTCCCCCAGGCCCCTCTCCTTTCTCAGGGACCCAGAGGTCTGCCTCCCGTGCAAGTTCCCTGGGGTCTGAGAACCCACGCTGCAACAGATGGTGACGCAGACTTGGGACACAACTCCTCAGCATGTGCTCCCGAATAAGGGCATGGCACAGCCCTTCCCAATCCTCCACTGCTCTCCTCGCCACCCAATCCTCCAATGCAGTCCAACACTGCTCCTCAAACTCTCCCCAGGACTGGTGGGACAGTTTTCGCCTGCCCCCGAACACTAACCCGTCCCCCTCTTCCTGGGAATCAGGCACGGTCTCCTGGGCTTCAGGAATGGGACTCCTTGCACTGGACCTACACTCGCTGCCACCACTGGATCCCACCCTCTCCAGTGTATCCAGGCTCATAAAACCACTCTCAGGGGACAACGTACCCACCTGAGCTACTCTCTCCCTGGCAAAGGCCCTCTCCGACTCTGCCATCCTCTCCTGGGCTAGGACCATTTCTGTCTCTAGCCTCTGCTCTTGAATCCTCAGCTGCGCTAACTCCGTGGCCTGCTCAAACCTGAGCTTCTCCTGCGCTAGCTGATGCTCCCTTTCTTCCCTCCTATCTACCCACTCTTCTGGGGACAGGGAAAGGGATGGGGCAGTGCCCCCGGTACAGGACCCAGTGCGAGACTCCCTATCTACGGTGTCCTCAACAGCTACTGGCGTCTCTGCACTGCCAAACTCTTCCTCCTCTCCATCCAGGTAATTACCCTCCAGGGTTACAGATTGGGAGCCCTCCCACTGGCTTCTACCGAATCCACCCTTTAAATATTCGGGGGGGTAATCAGACAGGTCCCCACCGATCTTTAAGGGCTCCCCCCTTTTGACGGCCTCATAAAGAAACAACTTTCTCCGAATGTTTCTTACTGGGGGTATCCCTCTCTCCTTGAGGAAGTCTATCACCTCCTGTTCGGTGTACTCCATCAGTTCCACCTCATCATAAACCAACCCCCATCGTGGCGAGGTTTCCCGGAACACACCCACAGTGGAACAAGGGGACACAATTCCACCAAAAACACTTTCAGGAGGAAGCAACACAGCAAACAATATTCAGCCAACAATAATCCCCACAACAAGGCTGTGAATTCTCTCGAAGCTCTACTTGTGGTGTAACCCGTGGCCGCTATGGTACTGCGCAAACACAAATCCTATCCCACCGCTGCCACCAATGTAAGAAATGGGGTCACCAAATCTCCAGGGGGGTAGCACGGAACCAAGCGAGCAGGTCAAACTTCCGAGGACATGTGAAGTACTCTCGCAGTACTAACAGACGACACACCAGGCACATCACAAAAGAGGCAGGACACCAGCTTGAGTTGGAAAATTAAGAAGTTTAGTACCTCCAACCTGCAAGGCAAAAATGCATCAACAGTGGTATCATAACAATGCGCCAACTGGCACCAGAGCCAAGTGTATCAAGGGGGGATTATTTACATGGGAAGTAAGGGCTGAGTCTGTAAGTCCATAGCTGAAAATAAAAAGGTGACTAACTTGACATTGAACCTGGGGCCAATAGGGCAGGGCCAACTCAGGTTCTCATCCTTAGTGATAGGCTGTAATTGCAAAATACAACACCAGCATAAGTACACACCGTGCACTATAACTCCAACCCAACCCCTGTAAAGGAAAACTTCATGGCAACACAGCAAATCCCAACAGACAGGAACACCTGTAATAAATCAGCAATGGGATATCACCAGGGGCCTGGAATGACATGTCAGGCCAGCACAGGGGCAGGATACCTATAATTAAAGGGCACATCAACATTAGATATCGGTCTCTTCACCTTAGGCCAGGGAGATGACCATCTCATCAGGGTGGTAGGCACCTTGTATGCAATTGAACCTCAGGCATACACATGACGCTGTGACATTAGGCATTTAACTATAAGCATTTCAACACTGGCGCATTATTCCTGAGCAATACCCTGGCATCTAACACATTGTGCACCTCACCAATGCGTACATTAGGCTCACTTAGGCAGGTAACTAACATCCGCAGGGGCCCACAACCTTAGTTGACTAACAGCCTGGAATCAGCGTAGGATCACCTAGCAGGCGTGAAACATTAATATGCATTGGCATCAGTAACATTAACAACAGGGGGTACCCTTAAACATTTCCTTCACCAGGGTTCCGTAATAACTGGGGGACCTCAGGGTAACCCATACAGCAGGGAGTTATATCTTCCAAAGGGGGGGGGATGATACTCTCCACCCCAATAATATTCAATGAGGGCAATCCCGAGTTATCTGGTGGGGCAGTTAAGTGCAGGAAAGTCCGGACAGTTCAACCCTTCTGGAGCCCAAGTTGCAGGTGCCCTCTGCCAGACGGGGCACCTGATAAGGCAAAACAGTCCCCGGGGCGGGCACCGGCAATGTACCCCTTTGCCCCCCTCCACCAACTAAAGACGGGCCCCACTCACCGGCTGCACTTGATGCTCCCTGTGGGGCTCAGCTCCTCAATCCTGCGTAGGCCACTCGAAGCCCGCAAGGAGTCACTGAGGCCTCTGCTGCACAACCGGGGCTCCCTCTCCACTACGGGGGCCCCGCGAAACACCTCCCGCTGGCTTTGGGCCTCCCCCGGGCCCCTCTCCCTTCTCAGGGACCTGGGGCTCTCCTCAACAGGACGCAGGGCTCCTTTCCAGGGGAGGGGGCAGGCACCGGCAATGTGCCTCGTGGCCCCCCCTCTCTCTCAGCGTCACCCGGGCCACTCCTCCTCACAGGGGTCCGGGGGGTTCAATGCGGCCTCCGGGCGGCACATCGGGGCTCCCTTATCCTCACGGGAGCCCCGCAGGCACTCTGCTCCTCTGGCCGGCTTCGTTTCAGGAGGCGGGGCTGGCACCGACAGTGTGCCCCGGCCCCGCCTATCTTACCGGCCCCTCACTCAGTGGCACAGACCGGTTGGGTGGCCTCCTGCTCCGGTCGCTGGCAATCGGGGCTCCCCCTCAGTCACGGGGGGCCCCGCACCGACCCTTCACCTGGGTCCCCCTCCCTCACGGGGACCCAGGACTTCGCGACGCTCCTCTTCCCGGGCTCCCTGCCGGCAGCCAATCCCTGCGCGGCCTTCAAGGGGGCACGGCGGCGCAGGCCAATCCGGGCGCGGAGTTGGCGGGGGCGGGCCGATGACGCGGCCGGGCCCCCGTCACGTGATGGGGATCGGATGCCTCAGAGCCTAACGCGGCCCTCTCTCCACTTCGGCGGCCCTCTCCTGGTACCGGGGGCCACCGCAACGGTATCCACGAAGGTGGGGGTCCCCTCAAGGCGGCGCCGGGCAGCGGCGGTGATATCGGCGGCAATAAGGGGTAGGCTCCCTTCTATTTAATTATTTATATGGCGCTATTCATAGCGCACCGCTCCTCCCTCGATCCACACAGCGGGGGGGGCAGGAAATGATCTCTTCTCCAGCGCTTCCAAATTATAGCGCTTCCAAATTATAGCGCTTCTTCCAAATTACAGCGCTTGACAGGCAGGCTTTACAGCACTAGGGGGCCACAACAGTCCCAGGGCCCAGCGCTTGTAAAGGGCCTTGTGAGAAGTTGGCCTGATATATGATGCTCACTAGTTCTAGTGATCACCTTGTATCAGTCCAAACAACCCCTTATGGTGATTGGTCGTAAGTCAACCTTATAGACCAGCTATCCTAGTAGCGTGGACAAAAGCAGTCTTTAGGCTAAACTCTTTTGGCATGTGAAGCCAGCTGTTTTACCACAATATAACCCCTTGAATACCAGATGAAAGGACACCACACAGGTTGTTATGAAATAAAAGGATATTTATTAACTAACATACACCTCTGAACTCTTTATGAGGTCAGAGGGCTAAGCACATGACAATACTACAAAAGAAATACGAGTTCGCACAATATTTACACGAGTGCCTTAGGGGCACGACAAACCATATACTCAAAACAATGGAATGCGAGGAAGGAAGTACTGTAAGGAGATCCAGAGGCTGGAGGATCGGTGGGACTACACTACGAACTAGGTAAGTACGGAGCAGGAGGCCCACGGGACTCACGTGCGGAGTGGGAACTCTCACGCGGGGATGCGTACCAACGTCTATGGATCTTACAATTTAGAAAGTTACGGATTCCGGACGAACCTGGCTGGATGGAGGGAAAACAACAGTGGACCTGGACACTAGGATAGTGAACACTGACTTCAGCACCTAGAAGCTTCAGTTACCTAACCCACAGGCTGCGGGTGCATAGGGCTGAAGTGGTGTCGGGTTTGCTGCGTTGATCCCGGTGATGCCTGAAACAAAGAGTTGCTGGCAGGCAGCCAGATGGAGGAGTCCGGTGGTTCCAAGGATGGAACTTGGAAGGAGGAGTCCTGAAAGGGAAGGGGACAGAGTCTTGGTCACTAGCCAGTGACGGTGCTGGAACCAGGAGGGAACCAGATGCTGTCGCCGCGTTCAGGTGGAGGAAGGGTCGCTTCTCTCTGTAGCTGCGCGGACCAGGAGCTGTTCTTCACGACCAGGCTGGAGGCACGAGCTGTCCCACGTAGTCTGCTGCTGTTGGCGGTGTCGGATCGTCAATCTGGACAACAGGCCTTGGCTAATGCAAGCCAGGCGGTGGAACAAAGATGGCGTCTGGTGTGGACCAGGAGGGTCCGGGGTGCTTCTCTTTTGCAAGGAAGCAAGGGCCAGTCTGGGGGACCAGACTAGCAGTGTCGAAATCTTCGGGTCGTCGTCTCAGAGGTCACGAGCCAGCCAGCAAGTGACCAGACAACAGGAAAGCAGCAAACAAGCAAAAGGGGCCCAACGCAGATCACGGGGATGCTGGGGGGCTTGTCTTTGGAGCAGGAGCTGCGTAGGTATGGGGCTTCTCAGTCCCCAATGCACTCACTCGAGGGACTCTCGGGGGTCGTGCTGGAAGCGCTGTGCAGGTTTCTTCAAGATGGCCGTCTCCACGTTGCTCGACGCACCCACGGGTCCCAGCTGTGCTGTGGATGTGGGTAGAGGTCAGAGGGGTCTGGAGGTCCGGGTCTTGTCGAGCTGGGTCGTCAGATTCTGGGAAGGAAGGACTTGCAGCAAACCGCACAGGAGCTTGATGGTGCCTGCGAAGCAGGATGGTCACTCCCTGACCATAGGGGAGATTCTTCAGTCTTCTGGTGTCCAGGAGGTCGAAGGTCAAGAGTTCTTCGTGGAAGTTGTCAAGATTAATCTAACTGGGAATGGGACCAGCTCCTACCTTTATTCAGCTAAAGGGGGCTGCACTACGACTAGGTCCCTCCCCTGGGTGGGACCAGGAAGGGGGGTGGTTACACCCCCTATCCTTTGTCCGGTTTCCCACCAGAGCTGGGGCTGGAGTGCCCCAGCAACTGGTTGGAACCGGTGTATGCACAGGGCACCTCGTGTGCCCCAGGCATGTCTCATTCCTTTCAGCCTTGGCCTACCTAATACACAAAATCCTGTCTGGGGTGGTGCTAGCACCTCCCAAGGCAGGAAACCCTTTGTCTGAGCCTGCCTTGCTGGAAGGACTCCCAGCAGCAGGAGGTCAGACTTGTGTTTGTGGTGGCAGCATCCATTTTGTGATGCTGAGGCTCGAGTTAACTTTAAACCGAGTTCACAGTTACAGACATGTCGTGTCCCTCTAGAAGGGTGGAATGCTAACCCCGTCGCCAGAATTGGCGAGGGGTTAGTATTCCAATTCGTATGACCCCTTACTCGACATGTTTTGATAATGCTATGCCAAAGTTAGCATTTGACCGCGAGGTTCATAATGCACTTAAGAGTATATGGTATAGCGTTATCATGGAACAGCTATAAGGACTTGGTTCCGCAAGCTGCAAACGGGCTCAGCTCATGCCAGAGCACCATCTCACATAATTCCAAGCACTCTGCCTTCAGGATTGATAAGGCCTGCCGTAGGAGTGACTGATAGGAATATATGTGTCCATTTTAGGGTTAGATATAGGAATACTATATCTAAAGCAAAGGGTGTTTACACCACCTTGCCCCAGCTGTCGTGCAGCCAGTTGTGTCAGATTTGGGTGGCCAGCCAGGGGTGGCATAATACATGCTGCAGCCCCTGGTAGGCCCTGGGTACACCTATGCCCTGGATACCTAAGGTATACTGTACAGGGACTGATAAGGTGGCCCAGTACCAATTGGTAAATGCACCTAAGGTACATGCTTGTCAACTTAGAGAGAGAACAGCTAGGCTGTGGGTCTGATTAGCAGGCCCACAGCCAGGGAAAGTCGTAAACCAGTGAAGCAAAAAGCAAAAATCTGGGGTGGCCATGGGATTGCAGACCCCACTCTCCTACATAACCCCCCCCCCCAAACTTAGGGACATTAAACTAACCTTGACCAGGTGAGTCTTCTTGCTCTAAGTGGAAGTACCTGGAGAGACCATCTGCATTACCATGGTCAGTCCCTGGGCGGTGCTCCACTGTAAAGTCCATCCCCTGTAGGGAAATGGACCACCTAAGAAGTTTGGGGTTTTTACCCTTCATTTGATTTAGCCATAAGAGGGGCTTATGGTCGGTCTAAATCTTGAAGTGAGTACCAAACAAGTATGGCCTCAACTTCTTCAGGGCCCAAACCACAGCAAAGGCCTCCCTCTCAATGGCTGACCAACGTTTCTCTCTAGGGGTCAGCCTTCTACTTATAAAAGCAATGGGCTGGTCATGACCATCAATATTCAGCTGAGATAGAACAGCTCCCACACCCAACTCAGAAGCATCTGTTTGGACAATGAAAGGCTTGGAGTAGTCTGGACTCTTGAGAATAGGTGCAGTGCACATGGCCTGCTTTAGGTCATCGAATGCCTTCTGACAGCTAACTGTCCACTGAACTTTCTTTGGCATTTTCTTACTTGTCAGGTCATTAAGTGGAGTCACAATGGTTCCATAATTTCTGACAAATTTCCTGTAAGGACATGCAGACAGGCCCAAGAAAGCTCTGACCTGTGTCTGGGTGGTTGGAGGAGCCCAGTCCTTTATGGTCTGTATCTTGCTCTCCAGAGGTTGAACTTGGCCTCCACCTACAAGGTGGCCCAAGTATACAACTTGACTCTGCCCTATCTGGCACTTAGTAGCCTTGATAGTGAGGCCTGCCTTTTGCGGGGCCTCTAAAACTTTCCTTAGGTGGATCAGGTGATCCTCCCAGGTGGAGCTAAAGACAGCAATATCATCCAGATATGCTGCACAAAAGTCATCCAACCCAGTGAGAACTTGGTTCACCAACCTTTGAAAAGTGGCAGGTGCATTTTTCAAACCAAAGGGCATCACCACAAATTGGTAATGACCTCCTGGGGTAGAAAATGCTGTCTTGGCCTTGGCATCCTCAGCTAACCTGATTTGCCAATAACCAGCTGTCAGGTCAAATGTACTTAAGAAAGTTGCAGAAGCCAAATTATCTATCAGTTCATCTGCTCTTGGTATTGGATGGGCATCTGTCTTAGTGACAGCATTGAGACACCTGTAGTCTACGCAAAACCTCATCTCATCTCTCTCTTACCATCCTGGGTGTGAGGTTTAGGCACTAGAACTACAGGACTAGCCCAAGGGCTCTCTGAGGGTTCAATGACTCCCAATTCCAACATCTTTTGTACTTCAGTTTTTATGCAGTCCCTGACGTGGTCAGGTTGCCTGTAGATTTTACTCTTTATAGGCAGACTGTCTCCAGTGTCCACCTCATGTGTGCACCAGTTTCTCTGACAGGGGGTCAGAAAAAATATTTGTCTGAAGGATTGAAGGACTTGCTTACAATCCTTTTGTTGATGCTCAGAGAGGCTGTCAGAAAAGACTACACAATCTACTGACCCATCAACAGGGTTCTGAGTGAGCAGGTCTGGGAGAGGGTCACTCTCTTCCTCCTGTCCCTCATCTGTGGCCATGAGCAAGCCCATGTCCTCCCTGTCAACAAATGCTTTGAGCCTATTCACATGAAGTACTCTGTGAGGGCTCCTGGGAGTTCCCATGTCCACCAAGTAGGTGAAATCTCCCTTTTGCTCAATGATGATGTGGGGTCCAGACCATTTGTCTTGGAGAGCTGTTGGGGCCACTGGCTCCAACACCCACACCTTCTGTCCTGCATGGTAAACAGTTAGGACAGCCTTTTGGTCATGCCAAGCTTTTTGAAGTTCTTGACTGGCCTCCAGGTTTTTAGATGTCTTCTCCATGTACTCTGCCATCCTGGAGCGGAGACCAAGTACATAGTCCACTATGTCAAGTTTAGGCTTTTTGAGAGGTAACTCCCATCCTTCCTTCACAAGACATAGGGGTCCTCTTACAGGATGTCCAAACAAAAGCTCAAAAGGGCTGTAACCAACCCCCTTCGGTGGGACCTCCCTGTAAGCAAACAGAAGGCAGGGTAAAAGGATGTCCCATCTTCGCCTAAGCTTCTCAGGTAACCCTTTTATCATCCCTTTGAGGGTCTTCTTGAATCTTTCAACAAGCCCATTGCATTGTAGGTGATAGGGTGTGGTGAATTTGTAATGTACACCACACTCCTTCCACATAGCAGTCAAGTATCCTGACATGAAGTTTGCACCTCTGTCAGAGACAACCTCCTTAGGAAACCCCACTCTGGAGAAAACTCCAACCAGGGCCCTAGCCACCACAGGAGCTGTAGTGGTCCTAAGGGGAATAGCTTCTGGATACCTGGTGGCATGATCCACTACCACCAGTATAAATCTGTGCCCAGAAGCTGTTGGGGGGTCCATTGGTCCAACAATGTCAATCCCCACTCTTCTTTCAAAGGGAACCCCCACCACAGGTAGTGGTATAAGGGGGGCCTTTGTGGCGCCACCTGATTTGCCACTGGCTTGGCAGGTGACACATGAGCGACAAAACTCTTTAGTGTCCTCAGACATGTGAGGCCAGTGAAAGTGTGGGGCAAGCCTGTCCCAAGTCTTGTTCTGGCCTAAGTGACCTGCAAGGGGAATTTCATGGGCTATGGTGAGAAGGAAACCTCTCAGAGACAAGGGGATGACCAGCCTCCTGGTAGCACCAGGCTTGGGGTCTCTTGCCTCAGAGTATAGGAGTCCATCGTCCCAATATACCTTATGGGCACCTGTAGCATTCCCTGCAGCCTCAGCAGCAGCCTGCTGTCTGAGGGATTCAAGAGAGGAACAGTCTAACTGTGCCTGCCTCAAGTCTGCCCTGGAAGGTCCCCCTGTCCCAAGAAACTCAACCTGTTCAGGCTCAAGCTCTTCTAGGACAGTTCCTTCTAGGGTCTTGGGGTCAGTCTCCTGAGAGAGCTGATCCTCCACCTGAGGCAGGGGGGAAGGGTCAACCTTACCCCTACTGCTCTTTCTCTTGGGTAGTGTCTGGTCCATTCTTCCAGGATCCAGCACTAGTTCAGCTGGGCATTTCTTGGCCTGTGACCTAGTCACAGCAAGGACATGTGCTGATAAACCTAACATTTCCACATGAGTCCTATACTCCACATCTGACCATAAGGAGGATTCCAAATCATTGCCCAAAAGACAGTCCACTGGGAGGTCTGAACTAACAACAACCCTTTTGAGGCCATTTACCCCTCCCCAGGAGAAATTAACAAGTGCCATACTATGGGAGGTAGTGGCATTGCTAGCATTGGTCACCAGGTAGTCTGAACCTAGTATTACCTGGTCAGGGTCCACAAAGTTTGGGGTCACCATAGTGACACTGGCACAAGTGTCCCAGTAGGCCTGAGCCATTTTTCCATTGATTAAAGGCGTTTGCCTGTACTTGCCCAGAGTACTGGGACTTATTGTAGGGGTCATATCCATGTCCCCAGTACAAACAAGAACTGCCTGAGTAGGTATCCTGACTAAGTCAGAACCTGCCTCAGTTCCCAGGGTTAACCCCACTATAGCCTTGGGAGGATTACTACCACTACTAACTGTACTAGGGGGTGCAGATGCCTTAGGGGCAGTAGTGGTAGGAGTTGGGCCTTTCTTGGTGCACTCACTAAACCAGTGAGTATTAATTTTACAGTATTGGCACCATGGTTTCCTCTGACCATTATTCTTCTTCTTTTGGGAATTCTGGGAATTCTGGGACCCACCCTCTTTAGATTGTTGGGGCCCTGATGAAGACTTCTGGTCATTCTGTTTATTCTCATTACCCTTGGGGTCTGCTTTCTTCTGGCCACCACCCTGGTTCTGGTTCTGCTGCTTGACCCTTGTCCTGACCCATCTGTCTGCCTTCTTTCCCAATTCTTGGGGAGAGGTCAGGTCTGAGTCAATAAGGTGCTGATGCAACAACTGATTCTGACAATTATTTAAGATTTGTTCTCTCATAATTAGATTATACAATCCTGTGTAATCAGTAACTTTACTTCCCAGTAACCAGCCTTCAAAAGCCTTAGTGGCACAATCAACAAAGTCAGCCCAATCCTGAGACTGAATGAATTTTCTGGGTGTCTCTGAACAGCAACCTGTACTGTTCAGTTGTTAAGCCAAACCCATCAATCAGTGTGTTCTTCAGGACTTGGTAATTGTTAGCATCCTCAGCTCTAGTAGTGAGGAGCTTATCTCTACCTTTACCTTCAAAGGAGAGCCACAATATAGCTGCTCACTGACTCTGGGGGATGCACTGGACAGTGCAGGCCCTCTCCAAAGCAGTCATCCATTTGTGGATGTCATCCCCTTGTTTAAAGGGGGGCACTATTTTACTCGGGTGTCTAGTATCAAAACTCCTGTCTTTATCCTTAGGGATATTGCTGCCACCAGTGGGGACTACCCCACTCAACTGTTGCTCTCTAGCAAAGGCAAGCTTCTCCTTGGCAAGGGCAAGTTCTTTCCTCTGGATCCTCAGATTAGCCTGTTTCATCCTTGCTTCATGTTCTCTTCTCTGAGGGGAAGTCATTCTCCTCTGGGGAGAAGTCATTCTCCTCTGAGAAGAGGCATGAGAGCGCACAGATCTATTGGAGTCCCTAGACTGAGACCTATCTCTTCTAACTCCAAAGTTAGGCCTGCTTAGGGTCAGTACTGGGGGTCCCCCAGATCCTTCCCTATGTAGGTCTAAGTTGGCCCTAGTAAGTCTGCTGACTAGCTCAGGACCATTGTCTGCCTCATCCCCAGAAAGAACCTCTTCATCCTCCTCCTCCTCTACTTCCTCAGTTTCAGGGAGGTCAGGGTCACCAAGGGTACCTTCTAAGGCTGGCATGCTCCCATCTGTATGAGTAGCTTTTCTAGCATCATATGTCTCTAAGAGACCTAACAGAAAGGGAGTGGTAGGGTTAGAACCCTGTTTCAATTTCCTGGAGGTACACAATTGTCTCATCTCCTGGAAACTGAGAGCTGCATATCTGGAAAGGACCTGTGGAGGGTCACTAGCCACTAGGGGAGTCTCTGCAGACTCTCCATGGGTAGACATGCTTCTAGTGTGGTGTAAGTGATGCACCTACCTACACTATGGGTTTACCTACTGATCCCTTGCTAGAGTTGTAGTCAGGGTGTGCTAAGCCCTGTTACACTACAACAGCTGGTTCAGTAGAACTCAGAGTATTTCTAAGCTTGTTATATGTACCTAGGTACCTTATGTGATCTTTCAAATGATATTACAAGATTATATTTGGTAAAACAACAGCAAGCTCAAATCCCAACCGCTGCACACCAATGTGAGAAGTTGGCCTGATATATGATGCTCACTAGTTCAAGTGATCACCTTGTATCAGTCCAAACAACCCCTTATGGTGATTGGTTGTAAGTCAACCTTATAGACCAGCTATCCTAGTAGCGTGGACAAAAGCAGTCTTTAGGCTAAACTCTTTTGGCATGTGAAGCCAGCTGTTTTACCACAATATAACCCCTTGAATACCAGATGAAAGGACACCACACAGGTTGTTATGAAAATAAAAGGATATTTATTAACTAACATACACCTCTGAACTCTTTATGAGGTCAGAGGGCTAAGCACATGACAATACTACAAAAGAAATACGAGTTCGCACAATATTTACACGAGTGCCTTAGGGGCACGACAAACCATATACTCAAAACAATGGAATGCGAGGAAGGAAAGTACTGTAAGGAGATCCAGAGGCTGGAGGATCGGTGGGACTACACTACAAACTAGGTAAGTACGGAGCAGGAGGCCCACGGGACTCACGTGCAGAGTGGGAACTCTCACGCGGGATGCGTACCAACGTCTATGGATCTTACAATTTAGAAAGTTACGGATTCCGGACGAACCTGGCTGGATGGAGGGAAAACAACAGTGGACCTGGACACTAGGATAGTGAACACTGACTTCAGCACCTAGAAGCTTCAGTTACCTAACCCACAGTACTGGGTGCATAGGGCTGAAGTGGTGTCGGGTTTGCTGCGTTGATCCCGGTGATGCCTGAAACAAAGAGTTGCTGGCAGGCAGCCAGATGGAGGAGTCCGGTGGTTCCAAGGATGGAACTTGGAAGGAGGAGTCCTGAAAGGGAAGGGGACAGAGTCTTGGTCACTAGCCAGTGACGGTGCTGGAACCAGGAGGGAACCAGATGCTGTCGCCGCGTTCAGGTGGAGGAAGGGTCGCTTCTCTCTGTAGCTGCGCGGACCAGGAGCTGTTCTTCACGACCAGGCTGGAGGCACGAGCTGTCCCACATAGTCTGCTGCTGTTGGGGGTGTCGGATCGTCGATCTGGACAACAGGCCTTGGCTCATGCAAGCCACGCGGTGGAACAAAGATGGCGTCTGGTGTGGACCAGGAGGGTCCGGGGTGCTTCTCTTTTGCAAGGAAGCAAGGGCCAGCCTGGGGGACCAGACTAGCAGTGTCGAAATCTTCGGGTCGTCGTCTCAGAGGTCACAAGCCAGCCGGCAAGTGACCAGACAACAGGAAAGCAGCAACCAAGCAAAAGGGGCCCCACACAGATCACGGGGATGCTGGGGGGCTGGTCTTTGGAGCAGGAGCTGCGTCGGTGTGGGGCTTCTCAGTCCCCAATGCACTCACTCGAGGGACTCTCGGGGGTCGTGCTGGAAGCGCTGTCCAGGTTTCTTCAAGATGGCCGTCTCCACGTTGCTTGTCGCACCCACTGGTCCCAGCTGTGCTGTGGATGTGGGTAGAGGTCAGAGGGGTCTGGAGGTCCGGGTCTTGTTGAGCTGGGTCGTCAGATTTCGGGAAGGAAAGACTTGCAGCAAACCGCACAGGAGCTTGATGGTGCCTGCGAAGCAGGATGGTCACTCCCTGACCATAGGGGAGATTCTTCAGTCTTCTGGTGTCCAGGAGGTCGAAGGTCAAGAGTTCTTCGTGGAAGTTGTCAAGATTAATCTAACTGGGAATGGGACCAGCTCCTACCTTTATTCAGCTAAAGGGGGCTGCACTACGACTAGGTCCCTCCCCTGGGTGGGACCAGGAAGGGGGGTGGTTACACCCCCTATCCTTTGTCCGGTTTCCCGCCAGAGCTGGGGCTGGAGTGCCCCAGCAACTGGTTGGAACCGGTGTATGCACAGGGCACCTTGTGTGCCCCAGGCATGTCTCATTCCTTTCAGCCTTGGCCTACCTAATACACAAAATCCTGTCTGGGGTGGTGCTAGCACCTCCCAAGGCAGGAAACCCATTGTCTGAGCCTCCCTTGCTGGAAGGACTCCCAGCAGCAGGAGGGCAGACTTGTGTCTGTGGTGGCAGCATCCATTTTGTGATGCTGAGGCTCGAGTTAACTTTAACCGGGGTTCACAGTTACAGACATGTCGTGTCCCTCTAGATGGGTGGAATGCTAACCCCGTCGCCAGAATTGGCGAGGGGTTAGTATTCCAATTCGTATGACCCCTTACTCTACATGTTTTGATAATGCTATGCCAAAGTTAGCATTTGACCGCAAGGTTCATAATGCACTTAAGAGTATATGGTATAGCGTTATCATGGAACAGCTATAAGGACTTGGTTCCGCAAGCTGCAAACGGGCTCAGCTCATGCCAGAGCACCATCTCACATAATTCCAAGCACTCTGCCTTCAGGATTGATAAGGCCTGCCGTAGGAGTGACTGATAGGAATATATGTGTCCATTTTAGGGTTAGATATAGGAATACTATATCTAAAGCAAAGGGTGTTTACACCACCTTGCCCCAGCTGTCGTGCAGCCAGTTGTGTCAGATTTGGGTGGCCAGCCAGGGGTGGCATAATACATGCTGCAGCCCCTGGTAGGCCCTGGGTACACCTATGCCCTGGATACCTAAGGTATACTGTACAGGGACTGATAAGGTGGCCCAGGACCAATTGGTAAATGCACCTAAGGTACATGCTTGTCAATTTAGAGAGAGAACAGCTAGGCTGTGGGTCTGATTAGCAGGCCCACAGCCAGGGAAAGTCGTAAACCAGTGAAGCAAAAAGCAAAAATCTGGGGTGGCCATGGGATTGCAGACCCCACTCTCCTACAGGCCTCACAGCACCTCAGCTAGCAACAGTTCTTTTGGGGGCACAATCTTCCCCATGCGGTGCTTCAAAGGGGCCACAGCTTCCCAAGGGGGTGGACAGTCCTATAGCCAACCTCAGGGGCACACTCCTCACCTCCTGGTGTGGTTACAGGTCCAAACAGAGTCAGTGACCTGGATTGGGGCCCTCCCTTGTCAGGGGCCCAGGGGACAGCAGGGGGGGGGGGGGTTAGGGGTGCAGGGCCCAGCTCACAGGCCCATGTGGCGGTAGCACCTCGCAGCAGGTCCCCTCTCTTTCTTGTCCCAGCTCTGACTGACTCTCTGGTGGCACATCCCCCTTACTTATACCCTCCTCCCAGGCAGTGCCAGAAACTTCTATAATGTTGGCAAAGCTGGCCTAAACTGGCTCAAGGGGAGGGGTTGAGCACCCTGGGTGCCAGGCTTTCCCTCCAAAAGCTAGGGGTAGCTGGGTAATAATATCTAGACCGCTGACCTATGGCAGTCCAATGGCAAAACCCATGGCCTTGGCATCCATTTTAACCATAGAACATTTCAGTCAGGTGCATTTTACAATGGGGGGTATTTACAAGTGCTCACACCATTACATAGCATTACAATTTTAACAAGGTGTCTCACAACACACATGGCCTATACAGGTTTAATCCCATGGGGGAGACATTCTAAATTAAGGGGGCAAAGGCGAAAAATTTCAGGGGACAGGCCAAGTCCAACAGCGACGTAAGTTAGTATCAAAGAGGGATGGAGACAGTTTCTCTTTCTCTGCAAAGAACTTGTGGAGCTTGATCTTTCTCATCATTTATGCTAATTCTGTTCTGCATTGAAAAGTGTCATGTCGAGGAGTGGGAACAAACCCAAAGCCTTTGTTCAACACTCTACCTTCTGCTGTGGTTAATTCATAGGAAGAGAGGTTCACTACTATATCGCACTGTTGTGACCCATTCCCCTCTCTCAGCTCTGGAATGACCGGCCTCTGCTCCGTGTGATGCGTGGCGAGTGCGTTTGCCATGTTGATTGTGCTCTGCCTCTGCCTCGTCCCCTCTGTATCTGTCCACCGCCCCCTCGGGCTCCTCTCTGGGCCTGTCCTAAAAAAAAAACTCAAAAGGTCCCCCAGATCCTCGTTGGATCTAGTCTCAGATTATGGCCCCTTATTGTAATATGTTTCTCTGAGAGGGGGGCAGCCTTACTGTATACCCCCTATACTCCATTGTGTGTGGACTGATCTCGAGGAGAACCCTATACCTCTAGCCGCATGGTGTTGTCTAATCCTGTCCGCAAGTGGTTCCATCGCAATAGCAAACAGTAGTGGTGAAAGGGGGCAACCCTGTCGTGTTCCTCTCATGATCCGGAACAGGGGGAGGTTTGTCTATTTAGTCGTAATCTAGCTGTCGGCACAGAGTATAGAACTTGAATTTGTTTAATGAAAGTCCCAACCTGGCTGAAACTACAAATAGGTAACGCCATTCTAACGAGTCATCATAAAAGTCTTTATTTCGGTAAAATTACCATAAAAGAAATAAGATTCGAGGGATAATTTCATACATATCAATATAAATCAATAGGTACACAACAATAGTAAAAACAGTACAAGTTATAAATGACGTTGCATTTAAAAGTTGAACTAACAAGCGTTAAAAAGCATGAAGTTCGAAAGCCACCGGTACTATGTGGGTCTCGGTTTTTGTTACAGGTTCGAACCAACTGGGAAGAATAATGTGCAAGCTGAGCAGGGTCCCATTACTAATTACATTCACCAGTGAAGCGGGTCATGGTTTTCGTCATTGGTTCGATCCAAAGAAGAGGATTGAAGTGCAAATTAAGCAAATTAAACAAATTGAACAATGCCCCTTTACTAAAGTGCAAGTAAACTTGACTGTACATACATGGCAAGGACCCAAATCTAATACCGATGCCTTGGATACTAATAATTACATTCATCAGTTGAACAGGTCATTAATACTATCACAGGTTCTTACCAACATAAAACATAAGTGTGCAAAATTTGGCAAGAAAACAAACCGTTATTAAGAAGCAAATGTAAAGGGTTTCAGTCTCCTGTTGATATAGTAAAAAATATTAAAAACACATTTCATATTTATTAGTAAACAGGAATGAAAACTATTACTTGCATTTTTAAGATTACTGCCCTGCAAGGCAAATGTACTTCGGGGAAATTAGTTGTGTGCACTGCTTGCAGGGATATAATAAAAAGTATTAAAAACACATTTTATATTTACTTGTAAATGGGACTCAAAACTATTACTTGCATTTCTAAGATTACTGACCTACAAGGCAAATGTGCTCTAAGGAGAATTAGTCGTATACGCTGCTCACAGGATTAGGCGGGGGGGGGGGGGGAGTCAACGCCCTTCTTCTAATTGCCCATGCATTTCCCAAATATTTCGCAGTTGCCCACACAAATAGTGGTCTTGCGTCGGATTTCACTATGCGCAGGGCCACTCTAAAGTCTTGAGTGCCAAGTTCTCTGCAGACAGGAGAAAGCCATCCGCTCCTTGGTTTAGTATTTGCTTTACATACAAAGAGAAAATGGGCTGTGGATTCTTGTAGGCATGGACAGCAAGGGCAGCCCTTTGACTGCGCTTTATTGTTCAGCCATGAATTTGTGAATGCGTTGATTGACAGTCAGCCAAACCTAAACTGGATGTATAACTTCCTGTCAGCCAACACTTTGATGATATCAAGATAGATTTCAAGGGTACAGCTAAGCTTAAAATCACTGAATTCTTGATTCAATCTCCCCTGGTTGCCAGCTATGTGGGCGGTTTGCTTCTCCCCTTCCCAATAGAGTGATTTAATGTGTCTTCTAGTGAGGGGTATTGGACAACCAACGTTGTGGCCTTACAAGGCATACGTGTGACATGAGACTTTTGACATGTTTGATCCAACCGATCTAGTGCATGGTGTCTAAGGCACATACCTCCTGAAAGGCAGCGGCATAGAGCCACATTTTCTGGGTGGAAACCATCCGCTGCCAGAACAAAAGGGGACGGAGCCTTTTCCTAAATCGCTTATGGGTTTCAGCCGACTGGACTACGGGAACGCCCTATACGCAGGAACCACAGCCAAACTGCAGAAACGCCTTCAGCGCATACAGAACGCCTCCGCACGACTTATCCTCAACATCCCTCACCACAGCCAGATATCTGCCCACCTGAGAAACCTGCACTGGCTCCCCATCAGCAAGAGGATCACGTTCAGGCTGCTCACCCAAGCACACAAAGCGCTCCACATCATGGGCCCCGAATATCTCAACAACCGCCTCTCGTTCTACACCGCCACCCGCCAGCTCCGCTCCACCAGCCTCGCCCTCGCCACGGTCCCACGGATGTGCAGAACCACCACCGGAGAAAGATCGTTCTCCTACCTGGCAGCGAAGACATGGAACTCCCTCCCTGCACACCTACGACTGACCTAGGACCATCTCACCTTCAGGAAACACCTCAAAACCTGGTTATTCGAGCAGTAGCGGCACCCCCCCTCCCTTCAGCGCCTTGAGAGCCTCACGGGTGAGTAGCGCGCTCTACAAATGTATTGATTGATTGATTGATTGATACCCATGTCGAGCATTAGAGGGCGAGTAGGGGTGCTCTGTTGCAGGGAAACCAAGTTTTTGAGAAGTTTGTTCTCCAGGGATGTCAGGTCACGTGCTCTTAAATCAACAAGAGAAGGGACAGAAGGGCTTTTTTCTCTAGGTTCAGCATACATGCCCAAGACAATGTATAGAAGGAGGGTATGCAGTTCCTAAGGATATGAAGATATACAGGGTCGGAGGTGTGCTAGGTTCTTATGCGCAGGACCACAGAGTGTGTCCTGTCGTTAAAGGCGAAAGGGGGAAGCCCCTCTCCGGAACTAGGGCCCTCACACACCCAGCAAGCTAGGTGTCATGCTTCATCATATGGGCCTGCTCCTTGTCGGGCCGACGCTGCAATGCCCGACGAGCTCCCATAAATGGGGCTCTGTATCGGAGATCTTTGTTCCTGATGTTTTGTGCAGTGGGGGTGTAGTTGAGTAGATGCAGTGTTAGTGGGTTAAAACAGGTCAGTTAGTCCTTGGATTCACGGCGAGGAGCAGGTTCATGTGATGAAGCATGACCCTGTATATCTTCATATCCTTAGGTCACATGCTCTTGCCATGCCCCACAGCTCTGCCCCATAGAGTGCATTACTCATGGCCTTGCAACTGTACAGTTTCAATGCTGGTGCAATAGGCTTAGAGTGAGAGAGGCGGTGTTCTTTGCGCAGAGCCCGGTCACTTGGGAACATTTGAGGAAAGCCTTACTATCGTGGTGCTTCCAGGACATATCCTCAGAAAATGTAATTCCCAGATTTGGTGGAGTGGGACTACCTAATAGGTACCCTGAAGTATATAGGGGTCCCCCCTCCTTCCTGGGCTGGGTGGAACTTTTGTACACGCAGCCGATGGCCACGGTATTGTTGAATGGGGCCAGATTAAACAGTTTCAGCATTAACAGGGGCACGAGGCAAGGTTGCCCCTTGTCCCCCATCTTGTTCGCCTTGGCAATAGAACCCCCGGCTGCATGGACTAGGCAATATCATAGGGAGAGAGAGTTGGTATACCCTTCTAGACAACTCATAATATCACTCTATGCTGATGATTTGACCTTATATATCAAAAACCCTCAGGACAATCTAAACCCGGTGTTTCGGGAAATAACCAGATTCGGGGCTATCTCTGGCATACAGATCAACTGGGCCAAATGGGCGGTATTCCCACTAACGGATTCGACTGAGGCTCATCTGCTAGAGATAAAGGGGAGTTGCTGCGAAGCAACTACGGCACCACAACGGACAGGGTGAATGACACAATCACTAGATGGCTTGCGTTGCCTCTTTCCATGGCAGGGCGCATATCACTTGTCAAAATGGTCCTCCTGCCCAAATTCCTTTATTTATTAGTAAATATACCATGCCACCCGGGAGGTTTCTTTTTTAAAACACTAGCAACACAACTCACTCGCCTGATTTGGGGGGGACCTCAAGCGAGACTTAGCCCCTCCACGCTGATGCTGCCTAACTCTCAAGGAGGATTCGAGGTCCCTAATTTTGAACTCTACTATTACTGTGCACAAGCGCATTTTGCTGTGTTCTGGCTCCACCCTCCCTTCATGCTCCATTTGTCAATAGAAGACGGACATATGAATCCTATCCCACCCTCGGCATATTTGTTTACACCTAGTGGGAACAGGCCACGTGATCCATCAACAGTGGGCTGTACCATTTTAGCCTGTGTTCCCCCAGATTACCTCTGATCAACCACCCTGAGTTGCAGGTCACATAGGAAGGATTTCTGCAAGCGGATGTTAGATAAGTTACAATATAAAGTATGGGGGGATCTGTATCTGGCTAGCATGTTCCGAACTAGGGAACAATTCTTCGGCACACAAGACCCCACCACTATGGAACTCTTTATGTACACCAGATTGCGCCAGAGTGTGCGAGCTGTTACCCCAGCAAACCCCCTAGAACCGCTGACATTTCCTCCGCTCCATGCGCGCCTGCAGCCGGGACCCCATAGATGCGTAATCTCACTCTTATACAAGAACGTCGAGACAGCTGCCCAGACAAGCACCGCCAGGGCCAGATCAGAGTAGGATAGCGACCTGGAGGCGCCCCTGATGGATTAGCAGTGAGAATTCAGTTGCTCGCAAACAGCAGCCCTCAGAGTCGGTTGCGACTCATACATTATAAGTTTATACACAGACTATACTATACACCTGCAAAACTTCATGAATTTAAGTTGAGGGACGACGATCGCTGCGCCAGATGTAGAAAGGTGGGGGAAGATTTTTACCATCTGGCGTGGCAGTGCACACAGGTACATGACTATTGGGAGCAAGTGTTTCAGGGTATGTCTAACATGATAAATGTACAGATACCATCGACCCCGCTCACGGCATTGCTGGGCTGTATCCAGGAGATCAATACACCGTATAAAACGTTTTTGGCACTGGGCTTCCTTATCGCAAAGCGTAGACTTGCATGTAAATGGGGGAGCGGGAGGGCCCCCAAGTTCAAGGACTGGGTGAAGGACTTGACAACATGCAGGAAAAATCGCTGTGTTGTGCTGAACTGCTTCCGCTAAGATCAGAAGCTAAAGACATATCTGCCCCACTAAAGCAATATCTCCTTGCTTAGAGCGCACAAAAAGACAAGACGGAGGAGGACCACCAAGTGGAAGACGTTCAGAGGCTGAGTCAGCGAGAAGCAGAGCTAGAGGCAACAGAGCACTCTCCGGCAGAATGACCTCGCCGTGGGTGCAAATAGAGCAAGAACAATGGACAATACACCCACGGACTAAATGATACTTGAGATGCCATAGCCAATAAAGTGTACTGTATAGACCAAACACTGACAGGGTTGGGCGGGGGGGGAGGGAGTTGAGGGACTGGTTGCTATTGTTTATGATGATAATGCACCGTAGTGCAAAGCATACAACTGCTGGCAAATATCGCTGTATTGACCTCTATTGATACAACATTAAAGAATTTTACACAAAAAAAGAGACATTAGTTAGTGATATATTCCTTACCTTGGAATATCCCCAGGCATCAGACTGGATCCGGAAAGTTTTGCTTAGCAGTACCCCTACGCGTCAGTAGGTGGCGTCCTGCGGCTAGGCGTCCGTCACTGGCGTCATCAGCGCCGAGATGACATCACGGAGGGTACTTAGGTGCCACCCATGCTTGCTGACGTCAGTTCTGTACACGACTTTCCGCGCCAGAAATGCAGAGCCATGCAAGACACTGACCATTGGTGCATAAAACTAGAACCTTAAAAGGGGAGGACCTTAACCCTAGTAATCAATTCACAGAACGGGGAGGATGGGTGGGGCAGTAAGGAATCTATCACTAACTAATGTCTCTTACAGATATATTGTTACACAAGTAGTAACTTGTGCATCTGATAGAGACACGTTAGTGATAGATCCCTTACCTTAGAATAGATACCCCAGCAATACCAACCTCGGTGGTGGGTCTGCAAACGCACAGAATGGCCAAAGAAGTCATCTCTCCGAACCTGACTGTCAAGGCAGTAGTGCTTGGTAAACGTGTGCATCGAGGCCCACATAGCTGCTTGACAAATGTCCTGCAGGGGACCGCCACGTCCCAAGGCAGTAGTGGCTGCAGTAGCCCTGGTCGAATGGGCACGCAGTCCCACAGGAGCCTCCTTCTTGGCTAAGGAGTAACATGCTTTGATGCACAGAATGACCCACCGGGAGATGGTCCATTTGTGCATGGCCCGACTTTTTTGTTGCCCACGTAGCCAACATAGAGCTGATCATCCACCCAGAACTGCTGTGAACGCTGCAGATAGAATGCGAGCGCACGTTTTTGGTCCAGGCAGTAGAGCCACTCCTCTTCCCTTGAAGGATGCGGAGGCGGAAAGGAGGTGGGCAAAGTGATGGTCTGGCCGATGTGGAAGGGCATGACAACCTTTGTCAAGAAAGAAGGACTGGTCCTTAAAACCACCTTGTCCGGATGAATAGAAAGGAAAGGAGGTTTGGAAGAAATAGCCTGGAGCTCACTCACTCTTCTGGCAGAGGTGGTAGCCACCAGGAAAGCCATCTTTAAAGTGAGAAGACGTAAGGGAGAGTTATGAAGGGGCTCAAAGAGAGCGCACATCAGAAAAGTCAAGACAAGATTTAAGTCCCACTGAGGTATTATGAAGGGTACGGGTGGAAACTTATGCACAATGCCTTTAAGGAAACGGTTAACAAACGGGGACTTAAAAAGATATGGCTGATCTGGAAGCCGTAGAAAGGCGGAGATGGCCGAAAGATAACCTTTGATAGTGCCCCAGAGCAGAGCCGTGCTGGCCCAAAGAGAGAAGGAACAGAAGAACCTCAGAAAGGTGGGCAGAAGGGGGATCCACGGCCTTTACTGTGCACAATACCACAAATGTGTTTCATCAGCAGGTGTATACAGTTTTGGTGGAGGGACATATGGCTGCCAGAATGACATCACAGACTTCGGGAGGAAGATCGAAAGGCGTCCACTGTCGCCGCTCAATCTCCACCCATGGAGGTGAAGGCTGGACAGGTTTGGGTGAAGGACCGTGCCTTGATGCTGCGACAGAAGATCCTCCCAAAGAGGCAGATGGATCGAGGGGTCGATGCTCATGCTGAGTAGCTCGGGATACCAGACTCTCTGAGCCCAATCCGGAGCCACAAGAATGACCTAGGCTCAGTCGCGCCTGATCTTCTTCAGCACTCTGTGCAGAAGTGGTATAGGCGGAAAGGCGTACAAGAGACAGCAACTCCACTTGCAACAAAAAGCGTCTCCAAGCGAGTGCCGCCTTGGAAATTCCAACACGCAGAACTGATGACATTGCGCGTTGTCTTCGGTGGCAAATAGATCTAACCAAGGCTCTCCCCACTGCTGAAAGAGACCTTAAGCCAAGTCCAAGTTCAGCCGCCATTCATGATCCATCATGCACCAACATGAGTTAATCCGCCCTGGTGTTCAGAGAACCTGCCAGGTGTTGAACCACCAAGGCAATGCCTTCCACCCCTGCGGTAGCCACGTCCACACTGAGGCTGGTTTTGCACAGGCTTATTGAAGGAGCTTGCTTGGGTGCCCCTACCCTGGCCACGAAAGGAACGAAATCTAGGAGTGGCAGAGTTCTTTGTAGAAAGACCCAAGTTCTTGGCCGTGGCGCGGAAGTCCTTAAAGTGCTCCAGAGCACTGTTGGCCTTATCGCCAAAGAGGCGGAAGCCATCAAAGGGCATGTCCATGAGCGAGCCCTGGACATCGGGCAGGAATCCAGTCGAATGCAACCTGGCGTGGCACCACAGTCGTGGAAATAGCCCTGCCCAACGAATCAGCGGTGTCCGAACCACACCTGATGGCAAACTTAGCCGCATCCTTACCTTCAGCAATCGCTTGGGAAAGGGCAGCCTGGACCTCCTCAGAACACTGAGGAAAGACCACCATGGTATAGGAAGCACCCTCCTCCATAGTAGGCGGAGGAGAGGCAAACGCCGGCTCAGAAGAAACATCGAGTTCGCCCGCATCTTCCAGGTCGTCCACTCAATCTTGCTCGGAGTCATATTGTCATGCAAGAGGGTCCTCGGACCCGTCCCTGTTGCCGTCCGCCTCCGGCATAGAGGGGGCCAGTCACAGCGGGAGATCCAGAGAAGGGACGAACGGTGTTGGGAACAGCTCCGAAAAACGCGCCGGCCGGGGCCGGGCCGGAGCCGCTTCCCAATTCGGATCCCAGGCCGGAACAAAATGGTCCAGGAACCGGGGCAGGGGTGGGATAAACGGTACTAGTGCGGTGCCGGGGGTGGAGCTGAGGGCGGCGCCGGGGCCGGAGCCGGCAGCACTGCACCTCGTGGAGCCGGGGACAGTAGGATCTGGACACAGGACCGCGGGGCCGAAGGCACGCCGGCCAGAGCCCGTGGCCTAAAAAGGCAGTCCATGGCAGCAAAAAACTCTTGCATCTGTTCGGGAGTCGCTGACGGACCCGAGTATAGTGGGTAGGCCACGGGACTCCCCGGTTCCGGAGGAGCCACAGAGGCAGAGCCCCTGTCCCCCTCATCTGCCTCCGAGGAGCAACGGGGGGACGTCAGAGAGTGAACACGCTTCTTGGACTTCTTTTCATGGCGTCGCTTACCGGAATCCAAAGGTGAAGACTTGGAGCCCGAGGAGCGATGGCTCCGGTCCCACGAGCCTCAGGAACGGCCCCTAGACCCGGAGCAGCAGTGCAAGGAATGCCGGACCTCCAGCAATTTCCGGCGCCACTTCCCCAAGGCCTTCTGGGCCATGGCTCGACAGTCCCGGCAGTCGCAGGAGTCGTGATCGGTCTGCAGGCAGTAGAGGCACACATCGTTGGGGTCCGCCACCGACATGTTACGGCGGCACGACCCACAAGACTTAAAGCCAGACATTACTACGTGCACCAGTAGAAAACGGGGGAGACAAAAGTCTCAAAAGAGTAGTCAAAAAGTGACTATGGTATGTGCTCAAGCCACATCTGCGCTTGCTGGCGTGGAAAAAGAAAGAACTGACGTGAGCGCGCATGGCTGCTGCCTAAGTACCCTCATGACATCATCTCAGTGTTGACAACTCCAGTGACGGACGCGGAGCAGCAGGACGCTGTTGGACTGGGCCCTTCTGGCAGGTCCACCCCTGAAGTTGTGCTTGTTATATGTGACCTGGGGAGGGTGATTCCCACTCTGAGTGCGTGTAGATGAGAGAAGCCTGCCCTCCCATAGGACTGCATGGGGAATGGGTGTGTCCCTGATAGTTCCTGGTGCGTGGGGGGTACAGGCTCGAGTCTGGTATGTATGGACTCGTGTGATTGAATGCTGTAAGATGATGTATGCAACGTGTGTGTGTCTAAAAGAGAAGTGCCACTTCTAGACATCGGTGTGTGTGTGCAGTAAGTATGCTGGCGCGTGATTGGCTGAAGTGAGGGAGGGGCTGTGCCTGTATCCTGTATGGGTCTGGGCTGTCCCCCACAATGCTGGCTCCACCCACCTGGGGTGCGCCTGGTGTCCTAGCCTGGCCAGTAACAAGAAATTCCTTATAACCAGTTCTAGCTGGTTCTCATCCTGCCTGCCCCTTTTTTGACAAAGGGATCTCCTGTATAAAAGGAGGGTGTGCCCTCTTCTCTCTCTCTTTCCTGCTGGTCCTGACTGGAATCCTGCCAGGGGCGTGCTGCTGCGTGGGCTCAGGGTTGGCTGGCCTCCCTGGGCCCTGCCCTACTCCTGAACTGCTGGGGGCCCTCTTCCCCTTCTGGGAACTGCTGTGCTCCCCCTGAATTCCTGGACTTCCCATGGACCCTGCTTTCTGTGGTCCTAGCGCCTGGGAGCTCTTTCCTGCTGGTCCTGACTGGATTCCTGCCAGGGGCGTGCTGCTGCGTGGGCTCAGGGTTGGCTGGCCTCCCTGGGCCCTGCCCTACTCCTGAACTGCTGGGGGCCCTCTTCCCCTTCTGGGAACTGCTGTGCTCCCCCTGAATTCCTGGACTTCCCATGGACCCTGCTTTCTGTGGTCCTAGCGCCTGGGAGCGCTTTCCTGCTGTCCTCGCGCCTCGGGGCGCTTCATTCATACTTCTAGCGCTGCGGAGCGCTTCTTGGCTGTCCTAGCGCCTTGGGGCGCTCATGCGTGTTTCCAGCACTGGGAGCGCTATCCTCTACCAGCCGGAGCCCACCCGGCATGTGCCCCGTTCGTGGGAGGGGGCCCGAGCCCCCAGCGAGTGCCTACCTCGCTTGCCCCGTTGTTGTACCTCTTATCGAGGGAGCCTACTCCTCGTAATCTCCCCCCTGAGTTCACAGCCGCCGCCCGGGATTCATGGCGAGGCCCGCCCCCGGGCCGCGCTCTGATTGGCTGCCGGCCCGGGCTGGGCTGATGACGTCTCTCCGGGCCGCGCTCTGATTGGCCGGCGGCCCGGGGAGCTGCAGAGGCGGAGGAGAGAATGCCGAGAGTGCAGGGGGTGGCGGGAGCCTACTCCGCGCCCCCGCGTCCCCCCACGAGTGCTGCTGCTTCCCCCCTCGGGGCCCCCAGGAGCTGGAGGGAGCCCCGGAGAGCGAGGAGAATCCCGCGCAGACCCGGTGAGTGCCTCGAAGGGGAGGGGCCGTCGGGGCACATTGCCGGTGCTCGCCCCTCCCCTCCAACGACCCGTCTGTTGTGCTTGTGGCCTCGTGGGGCCCCCAGTGATGCCGGGTCCCCTGAGGGGGACCCCGCTTGCCCATACCTTGCCTGAGCCCCGAGAGGCTCTATCCGTATTTTACCCCCCAGAGCCCCGTGAGGCTCCACCGGCATTTTAACCCCTCGAGCCCCGAGAGGCTCCATCGGTGTCTTCGCCCCTGAGCCCTGAGAGGCTCCAAACCCCCACATCCTGCTGCATGAGCCCCGAGAGGCTCCACCATGGTCCTCGAGCCCCGAGAGGCTCCACCTTTGGCCCCTGTCCCTATGAGCCTGCAAGGCTCCGCCCGCCATTTTTGTCCTCGAGCCCCGAGATGGCTCCCACGTGTTGGCCCCATTCTGGCCCCTCAGCTGCCCAGCACTTCGTGGGCAGCTGCTACGTGTAGGTGTGCGCGGGGCTGCTTATAGCCTGTCCCGAACATTGAGACTCTGGGCGTCCTAGCCCCGGAAGGCCCGTTGGCCTGTTGAGAGTACGAGCTAAATGTAACTGTGCTCCTTGAGAGTTATTCTGTGTTTCCTTCCTACAGGTACGTCTGTGGTGTTATGTACCGTGCCATTCCTTCCCTCCTGACTATCCTTGCCTCATGTATGTTGATACTGGTTAGAGTGAGTTCTATTGCTAGTCCTATGAAACCCCGGGGCGTGACGTATTCTAATGCTAAGCTCCTGGTGATTATGTGTTCTAGTCCTAGTTCGAGGAAGCTCCCAGTTGTTATATGTTCTAATGCCAGCTCCATCATGTGCATATTCCTGGCAGTGGTCCCCTGGCCCTGTCCTGTATATAGTCCCTTGTAAACCCTGCCCGTGCCCCTGGCACCCTGTAAAGTATGTGTTCCTATGTGTCCTTTTTAATACAAAGACTATTTTCATATATACCTGGTGTGGAGTTCTCTTTGTGGGGGGGCCCGGGAGGTTGTTGCTGGGGGTGCGTGCGCAAATGCTTTACACATGACCTCCGAGATAGGCCTTGCTGCTCGCGCCACGTTACCTAGAGGGCGAGTAGGGGGTGTCTGGGTGGGTGACTCCCTGGGCCTGACGGGGGCGTGGTGGTCTCTGACTGACTCTGGCGCAAGCTCTGGTCAGCCGGGGATCCCATTTCCTACATTGGCGGCTAGCGGTGGGATCCGGACTTGTGTTTGCGCAGTACCTCAGTGATAACCGGCCCCACTACAACACTCTGCAGTTTAGATTGTCGCAAAGAAAAAAAATATTGGTGCACTTTGCTCAAAATGTCTGTTCTGGTGGAAAATGTAGTTCTGGTGCACGTTGCTAAAAATATCTGTTTTTGTGAAAAATGTGGTTCTGGTGCACTGTGAGTTAGGTGTCCCTAGCTCGGGAGGGTAGATCATCCCCCTAAGTGCCATGTGTTTTCTGGATTCACCAGAAGGGTGGGATCCAGTGGTGGCAGCGAAATGGTGTTCAATGTATGCGGTCCTTGTCCCTTCCCTAGAGTAATGGTACCTGTGCCACCTGGGTCAGGTTGAGGGATCAGGGGCGGTGGAAACTGCCTCACCAGTCCAGGGGAGGGTGTGTGGATGAATGTTGAGGTGTGCTGATTAATGGAGTGTAAGTTCTCTGAGAGGGGGAGCTTGCTGAATAATGGAGTGTAAGTTCTCTGGGATGGGGAGCTTGCTGAATCAACGATAATTGTGTCCTACCTACCCTGCTGAAAGCGTTTGATGCATCATGTGTTCCGTACACCGCTGAATGTGTTTTATGCGTCAGGTGTCCCCCTTGTTAAATATGTGTGAAGTTGTATCCCGGACAAGGAAGACCTGCTGGCGCTGCCGCGGCTTGCCTTGGGGAGAGCTGTACACTGAGACCTGCTGGCGCTGCCGCGGCTCATCTTGTTGAATATATGTGAAGTTGTATCCCGGACAAGGAAGACCTGCTGGCGCTGCCGCGGCTTGCCTTGGGGAGAGCTGTACACTGAGACCTGCTGGCGCTGCCGCGGCTCATCTAGTTGAATATATGTGAAGTTGTATCCCGGACAAGGAAGACCTGCTGGCGCTGCCGCGGCTTGCCTTGGGGAGAGCTGTACACTGAGACCTGCTGGCGCTGCCGCGGCTCATCTTGTTGAATATATGTGAAGTTGTATCCCGGACAAGGAAGACCTGCTGGCGCTGCCGCGGCTTGCCTTGGGGAGAGCTGTACACTGAGACCTGCTGGCGCTGCCGCGGCTCATCTTGTTGAATATATGTGAAGTTGTATCCCGGACAAGGAAGACCTGCTGGCGCTGCCGCGGCTTGCCTTGGGGAGAGCTGAACTGAGCCCTGCTGACGTGGTCGCGGCTCATCCTAGTACAAGAGGGAACTCCTGCCTGCGGAGGGAGGAGAGGAAGTGTTAGATTCCATTTTTTTTTCTTGTAAAAAGTCCTGGTGCGCCAGGCATCTGGCCGGTAGGGTACTGCCCGCGGTTGGGGAGCCAGTAGTCGGTGTTTCCGGATCTGGACGGCGGGGCGACTGTAGCCAGTGTCCTGGCCGGTTTGTCTTCTAGATGATCCGGTGAATTTAGTTCCCAGGTGGGAGACCAGTGGAGGGAGAGAGTTCCGAGACTGGTGAGAGACGGTGTTCTGGAGGGTGCTTCTCCTGGGAGAGCACGGAACCTCAGAAGTAGAGGTAGGGTGGGGCGAGCTTGCCCGTGACCTCTGGCCAGCCTGAGGGTGCGGACCCTAGGTGGAAGAGAAAGTGGTAAAGTGGTACTACACAAAGAAAGGGAGTGGAGTATGGCTGTCGTGGGCCAGGGGTTACCACCCCCCACTCCGGGTTGGCATGGACCAGTGGTATCTGGGTGGCCTAGGGCCTGGTCCTAGCCGTGGTCAACTAAGGAGTACCAGTGGGGTAGCCTAGTTGGGCCTATGTTTTTTATTTTATTTTCTTCTGTAAATTTTTTTTTTAATTTTAATTTTTAAGTATGTGTGTGTCGATAAGATCAAGGTGGCGTAGAACTGGAAGGGGGCCCTGCAGTGCGGGCCTGCGTCCATGTTTTTTTTCGCCAAAGCAGGGAAGTCCATCACGGTGGTGATTGGCCTACCCTGCGTTTTGGCTGGAAGGGGGCCGTGTTGGACTGGGCCCTTCTGGCAGGTCCACCCCTGAAGTTGTGCTTGTTATATGTGACCTGGGGAGGGTGATTCCCACTCTGAGTGCGTGTAGATGAGAGAAGCCTGCCCTCCCATAGGACTGCATGGGGAATGGGTGTGTCCCTGATAGTTCCTGGTGCGTGGGGGGTACAGGCTCGAGTCTGGTATGTATGGACTCGTGTGAT
The DNA here is from genome assembly GCF_964261635.1 of Lissotriton helveticus. Taxonomy (NCBI): domain Eukaryota; kingdom Metazoa; phylum Chordata; class Amphibia; order Caudata; family Salamandridae; genus Lissotriton; species Lissotriton helveticus. The sequence continues at coordinate 50,102,585 of NC_136067.1, forward strand.
TGAATGCTGTAAGATGATGTATGCAACGTGTGTGTGTCTAAAAGAGAAGTGCCACTTCTAGACATCGGTGTGTGTGTGCAGTAAGTATGCTGGCGCGTGATTGGCTGAAGTGAGGGAGGGGCTGTGCCTGTATCCTGTATGGGTCTGGGCTGTCCCCCACAATGCTGGCTCCACCCACCTGGGGTGCGCCTGGTGTCCTAGCCTGGCCAGTAACAAGAAATTCCTTATAACCAGTTCTAGCTGGTTCTCATCCTGCCTGCCCCTTTTTAGACAAAGGGATCTCCTGTATAAAAGGAGGGTGTGCCCTCTTCTCTCTCTCTTTCCTGCTGGTCCTGACTGGAATCCTGCCAGGGGCGTGCTGCCGCGTGGGCTCAGGGTTGGCTGGCCTCCCTGGGCCCTGCCCTACTCCTGAACTGCTGGGGGCCCTCTTCCCCTTCTGGGAACTGCTGTGCTCCCCCTGAATTCCTGGACTTCCCATGGACCCTGCTTTCTGTGGTCCTAGCGCCTGGGAGCTCTTTCCTGCTGGTCCTGACTGGAATCCTGCCAGGGGCATGCTGCTGCGTGGGCTCAGGGTTGGCTGGCCTCCCTGGGCCCTGCCCTACTCCTGAACTGCTGGGGGCCCTCTTCCCCTTCTGGGAACTGCTGTGCTCCCCCTGAATTCCTGGACTTCCCATGGACCCTGCTTTCTGTGGTCCTAGCGCCTGGGAGCGCTTTCCTGCTGTCCTCGCTCCTCGGGGCGCTTCATTCATACTTCTAGCGCTGCGGAGCGCTTCTTGGCTGTCCTAGCGCCTTGGGGCGCTCATGCGTGTTTCCAGCGCTGGGAGCGCTATCCTCTACCAGCCGGAGCCCACCCGGCATGTGCCCCGTTCGTGGGAGGGGGCCCGAGCCCCCAGCGAGTGCCTACCTCGCTTGCCCCGTTGTTGTACCTCTTATCGAGGGAGCCTACACCTCGTAATCTCCCCCCTGAGTTCACCGCCGCCGCCCGGGATTCTTGGCGAGGCCCGCCCCCGGGCCGCGCTCTGATTGGCTGCCGGCCCGGGCTGGGCTGATGACGTCTCCCCGGGCCGCGCTCTGATTGGCCGGCGGCCCGGGGAGCTGCAGGGGCGGAGGAGAGAATGCCGAGAGTGCAGGGGGTGGCGGGAGCCTACTCCGCGCCCCCGCGTCCCCCCACGAGTGCTGCCGCTTCCCCCCCCGGGGCCCCCAGGAGCTGGAGGGAGCCCCGGAGAGCGAGGAGAATCCCGCGCAGACCCGGTGAGTGCCTCGAAGGGGAGGGGCCGTCGGGGCACATTGCCGGTGCTCGCCCCTCCCCTCCAACCACCCGTCTGTTGTGCTTGTGGCCTCGTGGGGCCCCCAGTGATGCCGAGTCCCCCGAGGGGGACCCCGCTTGCCCATACCTTGCCTGAGCCCCGAGAGGCTCTATCCGTATTTTACCCCCCAGAGCCCCGTGAGGCTCCACCGGCATTTTAACCCCTCGAGCCCCGAGAGGTTCCATCGGTGTCTTCGCCCCTGAGCCCTGAGAGGCTCCAAACCCCCATGAGCCCCGAGAGGCTCCACCATGGTCCTCGAGCCCCGAGAGGCTCCACCTTTGGCCCCTGTCCCTATGAGCCTGCAAGGCTCCGCCCGCCATTTTTGTCCTCGAGCCCCGAGATGGCTCCCACGTGTTGGCCCCATCCTGGCCCCTCAGCTGCCCAGCACTTCGTGGGCAGCTGCTACGTGTAGGTGTGTGCGGGGCTGCTTATAGCCTGTCCCGAACATTGAGACTCTGGGCGTTCTAGCCCCGGAAGGCCCGTTGGCCTGTTGAGAGTACGAGCTAAATGTAACTGTGCTCCTTGAGAGTTATTCTGTGTTTCCTTCCTACAGGTACGTCTGTGGTGTTATGTACCGTGCCATTCCTTCCCTCCTGACTATCCTTGCCTCATGTATGTTGACACTGGTTAGAGTGAGTTCTATTGCTAGTCCTATGAAACCCCGGGGCGTGACGTATTCTAATGCTAAGCTCCTGGTGATTATGTGTTCTAGTCCTAGTTCGAGGAAGCTCCCAGTTGTTATATTTTCTAATGCCAGCTCCATCATGTGCATATTCCTGGCAGTGGTCCCCTGGCCCTGTCCTGTATATAGTCCCTTGTAAACCCTGCCCGTGCCCCTGGCACCCTGTAAAGTATGTGTTCCTATGTGTCCTTTTTAATACAAAGACTATTTTCATATATACCTGGTGTGGAGTTCTCTTTGTGGGGGGGCCCGGGAGGTTGTTGCTGGGGGTGCGTGCGCAAATGCTTTACACATGACCTCCGAGATAGGCCTTGCTGCTCGCGCCACGTTACCTAGAGGGCGAGTAGGGGGTGTCTTGGTGGGTGACTCCCTGGCCCTGACGGGGGAGTGGTGGTCTCTGACTGACTCTGGCGCAAGCTCTGGTCAGCCGGGGATCCCATTTCCTACAGACGCCACCTACTGACGCACAGGGGTACTGCTAAGCAAAACTTTCCAGATCCAGTCTGGGGATATTCTAAGGCATGGGTACTCACAAACTTTCTCTCGGGGGCCAAATATACAGTGTGGTTTGTGCCTGAGGGCCGCACCGGTGGGGGCGGGGTCAGGGGGGAGGGGGCGGGGCTAAAGCAAACAAAAATTGTGACCATGAGGTTAAACACAGGTCCCTGCAGCAGACACCTTCGTCCACTGAACCACCAGACCCAGCATACACACATCTTTCTCTCTCTCCCTCCTTCTCTCTCTCTCCCCATCCCTCCCTCTCCCTCTGAGTCTCCCTCCCTGTCTCTCCCTCCCTCTGTGTCTCCCTCCCTCCCTCTGTGTCTCCGTCCCAGTCTCCCACTCTCCCTCTCTCCCTCTGTGTCTCCGTCCCAGTCTCCCACTCTCCCTCTGTCTCCCTCCCAGTCTCCCACTCTCCCTCTGTGTCTCTCTCCCTCCCTCTGTGTTTCCCTCCCTCTGTGTCTCCCTCCCTCCATGTCTCCCACTCTCCCTCTGTGTCTCCCTCCCAGTCTCCCACTCTCCCTCTGTGTTTCCCTCTCAGTCTCCCACTCTCCCACTCTCCCTCTGTGTCTCCCTCCCAGTCTCCCACTCTCCCTCTGTGTCTCCCTCCCAGTCTCCCACTCTCCCTGTGTCTCCCTTCCAGTCTCCCACTCTCCCTCCCAGTCTCCCACTCTCCCTCTGTGTCTCCCACTCTCCCTCTGTGTCTCCCACTCTCCCTCTGTGTCTCCCTCCCAGTCTCCCACTCTCCCTCTGTGTCTCCCACTCTCCCTCTGTGTCTCCCTCCCAGTCTCCCACTCTCCCTCTGTGTCTCCCACTCTCCCTCTGTGTCTCCCTCCCAGTCTCCCACTCTCCCTCTGTGTCTTCCTCCCAGTCTCCCACTCTCCCTCTGTGTCTCCCTCCCAGTCTCCCACTCTCCCTCTGTGTCTCCCTCCCAGTCTCCCACTCTCCCTCTGTGTCTCCCTCCCAGTCTCCCACTCTCCCTCTGTGTCTCCCTTCCAGTCTCTCTCTCCCTCTGTCTCCCTCCTTGTCTCCCTCCCGCCCTCTGTGTCTCCCTCCCTCCCTTTGTGTCTCCCTCCCTCCCACTGTGTCTCACTCCCTGTCTCACACTCTTTGTTTCCCTCCCTCCCTCTGTGTCTCCCACTCTCCCTCTGTGTCTCCCTCCCTGTCTCCCACTCTCTGTTTACCCCCCTCCCTCTGTGTCTCCCTCCTGCCCTCTCTCTGTGTCTCCCTTCTCCCTCCCTCTGTGTCTCCCTCCCACTGTGTCTCCCTCCCTCCCTCCCTCTCTGTCTTCTCACCTGTGTGTGTGTGTCAGCCCTCAGCCCGAGCTGAGACAGCTTCCCCGGCCGCGCGCACACTGCCCCACCAAGTACTTCATGGGTCTTTAAAAGACAATTTACATGTTAATGAGGCTTTATTGAATTTCACCTCTTAGGCCCCTGCCGCTCCCCTCCTGCTCCTTGTTGAGCGCAGTCTCACGGCGCTCAGACCAATCATAATACTGCACTACAACGTTTTGATTGGCTGCAGGGAGCCTAAGAGCCCTGGTGCTTCCTGTCTCCCCCAAGAAGCCAGGAAGAAAACGCAGGAGAGGTGGCGGCCGGCTGGGAGATAAGTGATTTTTTTAAACCCTCTATCATCCCGCCCCCCGCCCCACTGCTGCTTCCAGGTAGCAGCCGAAACTGCAGACAAACACACACATGTGTTTTTACTCTGACTTTGGGCTGTCTCTCACTGTTCAGTACTTGATTGACTCACAGCTAGGTTTGTGCTACCCAAGTGTAGGAGAGTAGGGTCTGCAATCCTATGATCACCCAGATTTTTGCTTTTTGCTGCACTGGTTTACGACTTTCCCTGGCTGTGGGCCTGCTAATCAGACCCACAGCCTAGCTGTTCTCTCTATCCAAATTGTACTCAGGTACTGAATTGGCACTGGGCCCTCTCCAAGTCCCTGTACCCAGGGCTGAGGTGTACCCAGAAGTCTCCCAGGGGCTAAAGCATGTATTATGCCACCCCTGGGCTGACTAACTAAACTGACACAACTGGCTGCACGACAGCTGGGGCAAGGTGGTGTAATCACCCTTTGCTGTAGATATAGTATACCTATATCTAACCCTAAAATGGACACACAGATCTCCTATCAGTCACTCCTATGACAGGCCTTAACAATCCTGAAGGCAGAGTGCTTGGAATCGTGTGAGATGGTGCTCTGGCATGAGCTGAGCCTGTCTGCGGCTTTCGGGATCCATCCCTTAGCCGTTTCCATGATATCGCATACCATATACTCTTAAGTGCATTATAATCCTCGCGGTTATATGCCAACTCTGGTATCGCTTTATCAAAACATGTCGAGTAAGGTGTCATACGAATTGGAATACTAACCCCTCGCCAATTCTGGCGACGGGGTTAGCATTCCACCCTTCTAGAGGGACACGACATGTATGTAACCCCTAACCCCGGTTAAAGTCAGACAGAGCCTTAGCATCCACAAAATGGATGCTGCCACCGAGACACAAGTCTGCCCTCCTGCTGCTGGGAGTCCTCCCAGAGCAGGAGATAAGGACAAAGGGTTTCCTGCCAGGGGCGGTGCCAGCACCGTCCCAGACAGGGTTTTGTGTATTGTAGGTAGGCAGGGCTTCAGAGGAAGGTGACTGCACGTGGCACCCCGGTGCTCACTGTGCATAGGCTGGCTGGAACCAGTTCCAGGGTCACTCCAGACCCTGTGCTGGGGAAAAGCCCGCCAAGGAAGTGGGTGTAACCACCCCCCTCCTAGTCCCACCCCTAGGGCAGGACTTAGTCGCGTGCCAGCCCCTTTTTACAGGATAAAGGTAGGAACTGGCCCCCTTCCAAATCAGATCATCTTTGAATCCTGAAACTACTTTCCACGAAAGGAACTCAAGACTTCTTCCTAAGATTTCTCCCTTGTGACTAAGGAGTAGTCACCCTGCATCCGCAGGCACCATCTTCAGAACACTGCGGTCTGCTGCAAGTCCTTCCTCCGGAATCCGACTGCTCAGCTCGACGAGAACCGGCTTCCCTGGCACCTCTGACCTCTACCTACATCATCAGTCACGCTGAGATTCGTGGGTGTGACGAGACCTCGAGGGACCGGCCATCTTCAAGACTGCACGACTTCTGCACAGCAAGCCCGCCGAGTAATTTCCTGGTGAGTGCTTTGGGGTCCGAGAAGCCCCGACCCTGAGCAGCTCCAGCACCGAAGTGCAGCCTCCCAGCATCTCCACGATCTGCGTGGGGCCCTTCTGCTTTTTGCTGCTCACCGCGTTGTTTGGCTACTAGCCCGCTGGCTTGTGGCCTTCCGAACGACGCCCGACGACAACACTGCTGCTGGTCTGGTTGCTCCAGACTGGCCCTTGCTTCCCTCCATCGGAGAAGTACCCTGGACCCTCCTGGTCCGGCTAAGACGCCATTTTAGGTCCACCGCGTGGGCCTTGCATTTGCCAAGACTTGTTGCCCAATCCTGGGTCCAGCGACGTCGACAGCAAGAACCTTCGTGGGACAGCTCGCACCTCCATCCTGGTCGCCGACAACGCCTCCTGGTCCGAGAGACTGCAGAGCCCAGCAGCGCCCACTCACCTGACTGCGGTGACTTCGCCCGGTGCCATCCTGGTGCCCACTTAATCACTGGCTAGTGATTCAAGAACTTGGTCCCCTCTGCTTTCAGGTTTCCTTCTTCCTTGATCCAGGCTTGGATCCATCGAACTTTCCTTCACTGGTCGCCTGCCAGCAACTTCCTTCTTCCAGGCTCCTGGTCCGGCACGAGGATTCCCGACGTCTTTTCAGACCTATGCAGCTGCAGCCCCTGGGCTAGGTAACTTCGGCATTTCAGTGCCCCAGCATAGCCTCACTATCTAAGGGTCAGGATCCACTGTCGTTTTCTCCCTACCAGGTCGGGTTCGCCCGTGAACACTAACTTTGTGAATTCTAGCTTCCATAGACTTTGTCCCGCATCCCGCGTGAGAGTGCACACTCTGCACCCGAGTTCCCTAGGCCTCCTGCTAGTAATCTAAAGGTTCAGTAGTCCAGTCCTAGCGATCCCAAAGCCTCTGAGAATCGTTACTTACCTGCTAGTAATTCGCATTCCACTTTTAGAGTGTATGGTTTTTCGTGCCCCTCGGGCATTTGTGTATAACGTGCTAACTTAAGTATTTTCATAAGAGTTTTGTTGTGTGCTTAGCACCCTGTCCTCATAAAGAGTACAGGGTTGTTGTGATTCTAATAAATACATTGTTTATTTTCATAACACTTGTGTGGTGTCCTTTCACTGGGTGTTCAAGGGGTAATGTGATGGTAAAACAGCTGGCTTAACACGCCCTCTAGAGTCTTAGCCTTAGACTGCTCGTATCCATGCTACTAGGATAGCTGGTCTATAAGGTTGACTTACAACCAATAATCAATAAGGGTTGTTTGGACTGATATATAGTGTTCACTAGAATAGTGAGCACTGCACATCAGGCCAACTTCTCACATTGGTGAGCAGCGGTTGGGATTTGAGCTTGCTGTTGTTTTACCACACATGCCCTAAGAATATCTTGTGAAAGATCACATAAGTACTAAAGGTACATATAACTTAGCTTAGAATACTCTGAGTTCTACTGAACCAGCTGTTGTAGCTCCTAGGGCCTAGCACACCCTAAACTACAACTCTAGCAAGGGGTCAGTAGGCAAACATATAGTGTAGGTAAGTGCACCACTTACACCTCACTAGAAAAGCATGTCTACCCAGGGAGAATCTACTGAGACTCCCCTGGTCAGTGTTGACCCTCCACAGGTCACTTCAAGATATGCAGCTCTCAGTTTCCAGGAGATGAGACAGATCTGTGTCTCCAGGAAACTGAAGCAGGGGTCTAACCCCACCATTCCCTTTCTGATAGGTCTCTTAGAGACATATGATGCCAGAAAGCTTTCTCAGTTACATGAGAACATGCCAGCCTTAGAGGGAACCTCTGAGGATCCAGATCTCCCCAACATTGCTACTGCAGTTGAGGAGGAGGATCAAGAGGAACTCTCTGGGGATGAGGTAGACAAAGGTCTTGAGGTAGTCAGAAGGCTAGCCAGGGCCAACTTAGACTTACTTGGGCTAGGATCTGGGGGACCCCCAGTACTGACCCGAAGTGGGCCTAACCTTGGAGTTAGGAGAGATAGATCTCTTTCTAGGGACTCCAATAGATCTCTGCACTCTAATGCCTCTTCTCAGGGGAGAAGGAATCCTCCACAGAGGAGATTTACTTCCCCTCAGAGAAAGGAGCATGAAGCTAGAATGAGACAAGCTGAACTGAGGATTGAAAGGGAAGAACTTGCCCTGGCCAAAGAGAAGCTTGCCTTTGCTAGAGAGCAGCAGATGAGTGGGCTAGCTCCCACTGGTGGCAGCAATCTCCCAAGAGATAGAGAGAAGGGTTTAGATACTAAACACCTGACCAAAATAGTGCCCCCCTTTAAGCAAGGGGATGATATCCAGAAATGGATGGATGCTCTGGAGAGGGCCTGCACTGTGCAGTGCATTCCCCAGAGTCAGTGGGCAGCTATACTGTGGCTCTCCTTTGATGGTAAAGGTAGAGATAAGCTCCTCACTACAAGAGTAGAGGATGCTAACAATTACCAGGTCCTGAAGAATACACTGGTTGATGGGTTTGGTTTAACCACTGAGCAGTACAGGTTGCTGTTCAGAGACACCCAGAAAACTCAGTCTCAGGACTGGTCTGACTTTGTGGATTGTGCCACTAAGGCTTTGGAGGGCTGGTTGCTGGGTAGCAAGGTTACAGATTACACAGGATTGTATAATCTAATGATGAGAGAACAAATTTTAAACAATTGTCAGAACCAGTTGTTGCACCAGCACCTTGTTGATTCAGATCTGACCTCTCCCCAAGAATTGGGAAAGAAGGCAGACAAATGGGTCAGGACAAGGATCAAGCAGAACCAGAACCAGAACCAGGGTGGTCAGAAGAAAGCAGACCAGAAGGGTAATGTTAAGAATGAGCAAAATGACCAGAAGTCTTCACCAGGTCCCCAACAAACCAAAGAGGGTGGGGGTCAGGCTTCCCAGAAGAAGAAGACTCAAGAAGGCCAGTCAAAAAGGTGGTGCCAGTACTGCAAAAGTAAATCTCACTGGTTTAGTGAGTGCACCAAAAGAGGAGGACAAACTCCTGCCACTACAACCCCTAAGGCAACTGCACCCCCTAGTACAGTCAGTAGTGGTAGTGTACCTCCCAAGGCATTAGTTGGGTTAACCTTGGGAACTGAGGGGTCTGACAACTTAGTTGGCACACTCACTCAGGCTGTCCTTGTCTGTACAGGGGATATGGATATGCCCCCTGAAATAAGTCCCAATACTTTGGGCAAATACAGGCAGACACCTTTGATAAATGGCAAAATGGCTCAGGCCTATAGGGACACTTGTGCCAGTGTCACCATGGTGACACCTAACTTTGTGGACCCTGGACAGATCATGCCAGGTACTGATTTCCTGGTGACCAATGCCAGCAATGTCACTACTAGTCATAGTGTGGCAATTGTGGCTTTCTCCTGGGGTGGAGTGAAGGGACAAAAGAAAGTTGTAGTCAGTTCAGACCTCCCAGTTGATTGTTTGTTGGGCAATGATTTGGAGTCATCACAATGGTCAGAAGTGGAGCAGAGGACTCACATGGAAATGTTAGGCTTGCCAGCACATGTGCTTGCTGTGACTAGGTCACAGGCCAGAAAATGCCCCACTGAACAGGTGCTGGATCCTGAAATGATGGACCAGACACCTTCCAAGAAGAAGAGCAGTAAGGGTAAGGCTTTGCCTTCCCCCTTGCCCCAGGTTGAGGATCAAGTCTCTGAGGAGGCTGATCTGGAAGAGCTGAGGGAAACTGAGCCTAAAGAGCTTGAACTTGATCAAGTTGAGTTTCTGGGCTCAGGGGGACCCTCCAGAGCAGACCTGGGGAAGGAACAGTTGAGCTGCCCTTCCCTTGAACCCCTCAGACAGCAAGCTGCTGCTGAGGCTGCAGGGAATGCCACAGGTGCCCACAGGGTATACTGGGAAGATGGACTCCTGTACTCTGAGTCAAGAGACCCCAAGCCTGGTGCAACCAGGAGGCTGGTCATCCCCTTGTCTCTGAGAGGTTTCCTTCTCACCTTGGCCCATGAGATTCCCCTTGCAGGTCATTTAGGTCAGACAAAGACTTGGGACAGGCTTGTCTCACACTTTCACTGGCCCCATATGAATGAGAATACCAAGGAGTTTTGTCGCTCCTGTGTCACTTGCCAAGCCAGTGGTAAGTCAGGTGGCACAACAAAGGCCCCCCTCATACCACTACCTGTGGTGGGGGTTCCCTTTGAAAGAGTGGGGATTGACATTGTTGGTCCAATGGAACCCCAGACAGCATCAGGGCACAAGTTTATACTGGTGGTAGTGGATCATGCCACCAGGTATCCTGAAGCTATTCCACTTAGGACCACTACAGCACCTGTAGTGGCAAGAGCCCTAGTTGGGGTGTTCTCCAGAGTGGGTTTCCCTAAGGAGGTCGTTTCTGACAGAGGTACAAACTTCATGTCAGGATATCTGACTGCAATGTGGAAAGAGTGTGGTGTGAACTACAAGTTCACCACACCCTATCATCCACAATGCAATGGGCTTGTTGAGAGATTCAACAGGACCCTCAAAGGGATGATTCATGGACTACCTGAAACTCTTAGGAGAAGATGGGATGTCCTGATCCCCTGCCTCTTGTTTGCTTACAGAGAGGTCCCACAGAAGGGGGTTGGCTACAGCCCTTTTGAGCTTCTGTATGGGCATCCTGTAAGAGGACCCCTGTGTTTGGTGAAGGAAGGATGGGAGAGACCTCTCAAAAAGCCTGCAACCAACATAGTGGACTATGTACTTGGTCTCCGCTCCAGGATGGCTGAGTATATGGAGAAGGCATCTAAAAACCTGGAGGCCAGCCAAGAACTTCAAAAAGCTTGGCATGACCAAAAGGCTGTTCTGACTGTGTACCAGCCAGGACAGAAGGTGTGGGTGCTGGAGCCAGTGGCCCCAGCAGCTCTGAAAGACAAATGGTCTGGGCCCCACACCATCATTGAGCAAAAGGGAGAGGTTACCTACTTGGTGGACCTTGGAACTCCCAGGAGCCCTCTCAGAGTGCTCCATGTTAACAGGCTCAAAGCATATGTTGATAGGAAGGACATGAGCTTGCTCATGGCCACAGATGAGGGACAGGAGGAAGAGAGTGACCCTCTCCCAGACCTGCTCACTCAGAATCCTGATGATGGATCAGTTGATGGTGTTGTCTTTTGTGGCAGCCTCACTGAACATCAGCAACAGGATTGCAGGCAAGTTCTGCAATCCTACAGACATATGTTCTCTCTGACACCCAGCCAAACTGATTGGTGTACCCATGATGTTGACACTGGGGACAGTCTGCCTGTCAAGAGTAAAATCTACAGACAGCCTGATCATGTTAGAGACTGCATCAAAACTGAAGTGCAGAAAATGTTGGAGCTGGGAGTCATTGAGCCCTCAGATAGCCCTTGGGCTAGCCCAGTAGTTCTAGTGCCAAAGCCTCACACCCAGGGTGGTAAGAGAGAGATGAGGTTTTGCGTAGACTACAGAGGCCTCAATGCAGTCACTAAGACTGATGCCCACCCAATTCCAAGAGCAGATGAACTTATAGATAAATTGGCTTCTGACAACTTCTTAAGTACATTTGATTTGACAGCTGGGTATTGGCAAATCAGGTTAGCTGAGGAGGCCAAACCCAAGACAGCATTTTCTACCCCTGGTGGGCAATATCAATTTGTGGTAATGCCCTTTGGTTTGAAAAATGCACCTGCCACCTTCCAAAGGTTGGTGAATCAAGTCCTCACTGGGTTGGATGACTTCTGTGCAGCATATCTTGATGATATTGCTGTCTTTAGCTCCACCTGGGAGGATCACCTGGTCCACCTGAGGAAAGTGTTAGAGGCTCTGCAAAAGGCAGGCCTCACTATCAAGGCCACAAAGTGCCAGATAGGGCAGACACAGGTTGTATACCTGGGCCACCTTGTAGGTGGAGGCCAGGTTCAGCCACTGGAGAGTAAGATACAGGCCATCAAGGACTGGACTCCTCCAATCACCCAGACTCAGGTTCGAGCTTTCTTGGGCCTGACTGGGTACTATAGGAAGTTTGTCAGAAATTATGGGTCCATAGTGACCCCTCTTAATGACCTGACAAGCAAAAAGATGCCAAAGAAAGTTCAGTGGACAGCAAGCTGTCAGAAAGCATTCAATGACCTAAAGCAGGCCATGTGCACAGCACCTATCCTAAAGAGTCCAGATTACTCCAAGCCATTCATTGTCCAAACAGATGCTTCTGAGTTGGGTGTGGGGGCTGTTCTGTCTCAACTGAATTTTGATGGTAATGATCAGCCTATTGCTTTCATTAGTAGGAGGTTGACACCCAGAGAGAAAAATTGGTCAGCTATTGAGAGGGAGGCCTTTGCTGTGGTCTGGGCCCTGAAGAAGCTGAGGGCCTACTTGTTTGGCACTCACTTCACCATTCAGACAGACCATAAGCCCCTCTTGTGGCTAAATCAGATGAAGGGTGAAAACCCCAAACTGCTTAGGTGGTCCATTTCCCTACAGGGGATGGATTTTACAGTGGAGCATAGACCTGGTACTGATCACAGCAATGCTGATGGGCTCTCCAGGTATTTCCACTTAGAGCAAGAAGACTCACCTGGTCAAGGTTAGTTTATTGTCCCAAAGTTTGGGGGGGGGTCATGTAGGAGAGTAGGGTCTGCAATCCTATGATCACCCAGATTTTTGCTTTTTGCTGCACTGGTTTACGACTTTCCCTGGCTGTGGGCCTGCTAATCAGACCCACAGCCTAGCTGTTCTCTCTATCCAAATTGTACTCAGGTACTGAATTGGCACTGGGCCCTCTCCAAGTCCCTGTACCCAGGGCTGAGGTGTACCCAGAAGTCTCCCAGTTGCTGAAGCATGTATTATGCCACCCCTGGGCTGACTAACTAAACTGACACAACTGGCTGCACGACAGCTGGGGCAAGGTGGTGTAATCACCCTTTGCTGTAGATATAGTATACCTATATCTAACCCTAAAATGGACACACAGATCTCCTATCAGTCACTCCTATGGCAGGCCTTAACAATCCTCAAGGCAGAGTGCTTGGAATCGTGTGAGATGGTGCTCTGGCATGAGCTGAGCCTGTCTGCGGCTTTCGGGATCCATCCCTTAGCCGTTTCCATGATATCGCATACCATATACTCTTAAGTGCATTATAATCCTCGCGGTTATATGCCAACTCTGGTATCGCTTTATCAAAACATGTCGAGTAAGGTGTCATACGAATTGGAATACTAACCCCTCGCCAATTCTGGCGACGGGGTTAGCATTCCACCCTTCTAGAGGGACACGACATGTATGTAACCCCTAACCCCGGTTAAAGTCAGACAGAGCCTTAGCATCCACAAAATGGATGCTGCCACCGAGACACAAGTCTGCCCTCCTGCTGCTGGGAGTCCTCCCAGAGCAGGAGATAAGGACAAAGGGTTTCCTGCCAGGGGCGGTGCCAGCACCGTCCCAGACAGGGTTTTGTGTATTGTAGGTCGGCAGGGCTTCAGAGGAAGGTGACTGCACGTGGCACCCCGGTGCTCACTGTGCATAGGCTGGCTGGAACCAGTTCCAGGGTCACTCCAGACCCTGTGCTGGGGAAAAGCCCGCCAAGGAAGTGGGTGTAACCACCCCCCTCCTAGTCCCACCCCTAGGGCAGGACTTAGTCGCGTGCCAGCCCCTTTTTACAGGATAAAGGTAGGAACTGGCCCCCTTCCAAATCAGATCATCTTTGAATCCTGAAACTACTTTCCACGAAAGGAACTCAAGACTTCTTCCTAAGATTTCTCCCTTGTGACTAAGGAGTAGTCACCCTGCATCCGCAGGCACCATCTTCAGAACACTGCGGTCTGCTGCAAGTCCTTCCTCCGGAATCCGACTGCTCAGCTCGACGAGAACCGGCTTCCCTGGCACCTCTGACCTCTACCTACATCATCAGTCACGCTGAAATTCGTGGGTGTGACGAGACCTCGAGGGACCGGCCATCTTCAAGACTGCACGACTTCTGCACAGCAAGCCCGCCGAGTAATTTCCTGGTGAGTGCTTTGGGGTCCGAGAAGCCCCGACCCTGAGCAGCTCCAGCACCGAAGTGCAGCCTCCCAGCATCTCCACGATCTGCGTGGGGCCCTTCTGTTTTTTGCTGCTCACCGCGTTGTTTGGCTACTAGCCCGCTGGCTTGTGGCCTTCCGAACGACGCCCGACGACAACACTGCTGCTGGTCTGGTTGCTCCAGACTAGCCCTTGCTTCCCTCCATCGGAGAAGTACCCTGGACCCTCCTGGTCCGGCTAAGACGCCATTTTAGGTCCACCGCGTGGGCCTTGCATTTGCCAAGACTTGTTGCCCAATCCTGGGTCCAGCGACGTCGACAGCAAGAACCTTCGTGGGACAGCTCGCACCTCCATCCTGGTCGCCGACAACGCCTCCTGGTCCGAGAGACTGCAGAGCCCAGCAGCGCCCACTCACCTGACTGCGGTGACTTCGCCCGGTGCCATCCTGGTGCCCACTTAATCACTGGCTAGTGATTCAAGAACTTGGTCCCCTCTGCTTTCAGGTTTCCTTCTTCCTTGATCCAGGCTTGGATCCATCGAACTTTCCTTCACTGGTCGCCTGCCAGCAACTTCCTTCTTCCAGGCTCCTGGTCCGGCACGAGGATTCCCGACGTCTTTTCAGACCTATGCAGCTGCAGCCCCTGGGCTAGGTAACTTCGGCATTTCGGTGCCCCAGCATAGCCTCACTATCTAAGGGTCAGGATCCACTGTCGTTTTCTCCCTACCAGGTCGGGTTCGCCCGTGAACACTAACTTTGTGAATTCTAGCTTCCATAGACTTTGTCCCGCATCCCGCGTGAGAGTGCACACTCTGCACCCGAGTTCCCTAGGCCTCCTGCTAGTAATCTAAAGGTTCAGTAGTCCAGTCCTAGCGATCCCAAAGCCTCTGAGAATCGTTACTTACCTGCTAGTAATTCGCATTCCACTTTTAGAGTGTATGGTTTTTCGTGCCCCTCGGGCATTTGTGTATAACGTGCTAACTTAAGTATTTTCATAAGAGTTTTGTTGTGTGCTTAGCACCCTGTCCTCATAAAGAGTACAGGGTTGTTGTGATTCTAATAAATACATTGTTTATTTTCATAACACTTGTGTGGTGTCCTTTCACTGGGTGTTCAAGGGGTAATGTGATGGTAAAACAGCTGGCTTAACACGCCCTCTAGAGTCTTAGCCTTAGACTGCTCGTATCCATGCTACTAGGATAGCTGGTCTATAAGGTTGACTTACAACCAATCATCAATAAGGGTTGTTTGGACTGATATATAGTGTTCACTAGAATAGTGAGCACTGCACATCAGGCCAACTTCTCACACCAAGGTCTCTCTCAATCCCAGAGAATCGTCATCGGAGGATGAGTTTCCTGATCAATTTGCAATTAAACCCATTTCCCTCATAAACAGACACAACAAAAGTGAATGATCAAATATGCAAGGCAAGAGGCTTCCAATCTGTCACAAAAACCAAGCTAGAATGTAAACGGTTTCAGCTGCACTGCCACCAAAGACCTGACCTGGGGCCAATTCGATCAATTCATGTCCTGCATGTAAATTGATCTCTGCCATAAAAAAATGTGCAGGAATATCCAACTGGAACTGTATATTCCTCCAACTTTTAGTTAGTAGGTAGATAGTTTAATCTTTGTGTTTCGTTGTGTGGGAAATGAATTTGATTTGGCATATTTTTAGATCTATTTATTTGAATTTATTTCCAGAAAACCACGTTCATCTCCTTGCTGCCACTTCAGAAATGTTTGCTACACATACATCGTCCAAACCTATCCTGATATTATTTACGTCGCGCGCAGTATTGTGGAATAGTAATCAAAATGGACTTCAGCAACTTCAGGCTTAAAAGCGCTTTACCTTGAAAGCAATATTTGTTATGATAGTTTTGCGTGAAACAGAGGGATAAACAAATCTGGATATTGGGTTTATGCATGTGAGGAGGGGTGTACGAAGCTGAAATATCAATGTTGTGCATTCTTAAAAAAAAACTTTCCAAAAGCCACGGATTTGGCATTTTTATAAGAAAAAAACCCGAAAAATAGTATATGTAAAAATCCCACAAGATGGTTATGAAGGGAAATATCCCACAAGACTTTTTTTCTAAGCCAAAGCTCCCGTAAAAAATAAATGGTGGTACAAAATGGACCCAACTGATATTTTGCAAGATATTTCACACTAACGTGAGAAACTTTACAGCTGTGTGGTGTTTGCTGCCTTCGGAGGCAGAATAGTTAATTTGCACAATCCTAATGATGAGCAGCTAGGGTCGTACCATCCAGTTTCATTTTAATTTTCGCCACTTTAAAGCTCCCTTTCGGGCATAAGGTGATTTGGAAAGTTTGGTAATGAGCCTCTCATTGCTTGGAGAGCGTGGGCTGATCACTCCTCACTGACAAAATGCAGTCTTTGGGAGAGCAGGAATTCGACTTCCAAAAGGAAGATTTAAACGTCCATCATTCTGAAGCCAGTAAACTGAGTACCAACAGCAGATCGAATTAGCATCTGTGCGGTATTTACCGCCGAACAGAACGTATTACTGCTACTACTATGGGAATCAATTCAAAAGCGGGTTCGGGACCAAAAAAGCGTTTCTCTGGTAACTCGGTTGGAAATACTGTTTATTTAACCTGCTCGAGTTAATACTCCGTGTCTCCATCCCTCCCTCTGTGTCTCCCTCCCTGTCTCCCACTCTCTGTTTCCCTCCCTCCCTCTGTGTCTCCCTCCCTCCCTCTCTGTCTCCCTCCTGCCCTCTCTCTGTGTCTCCCTCCCTCTGTGTATCCCTCCTGCCCTCCTCTGTCTCCCTCCCTCCCCCTGTGTCTCCCTGCCTCCCTCTGTGTCTCCCCCCTGCCCTCTCTCTGTGTCCCCCTCCCTCCCGCTCTGTCCTCTCACCTGTGTGTGCGTGTCAGCCCTCAGCCCGGGCTGAGACAGCTTCCCCGGCCGTGCGCACACAGCCCCATCAAGTACTTCAAGGGTCTTTAAAAGACCATTTACATGTTAATGAGGCTTTGTTAAAATTCACCTCTTAGGCCTCTGCCGCTCCCCTCTGACAATCACTGGAATCCCCGGCCCCCTCGCTCTGCTGCGACTGTATTAGCAACACTATTTAATGTATTTATTTTTAAACACATGTGTCTGCAATGTCCGCGGGCCGCCCAGGAAGGCTTGCCGGGCCGCCACCGGCCCGCGGGCCGTAGTATGAGTACCCCTGTTCTAAGGTAAGGAATCTATTACTAACGTGTCTCTTTCACATCAGAATCCATTACGCAAATACTCTAGTAAAGATTTTTTTTAAATACTGAATTTCACAATCCTACCTTTACTGATGGAACCCATAACATTGCACATGAATTTTATCACAAACTGGCAACTCATTACACAACAAAATCAGACATGTTGAATTAATAGTTAACACAAAAAAAAAAAACTGCACCAGAAAAAAAACGGCATCACATATTCTTTATTAAACAAAACAAACATGGACCCTAAAGACCCAAACAACTACAGACCTATACTTAATGGATCCTTTCTAGGCAAACATATAGCAAAAACAAGTTACAGACCTGTACTCTATGGTTCTCCGGTATTAATATTCTTCACAGATTCACATGTTAGAACCTTTCCAGGCATCATGGTGGGAGTCTCACAGTAATAAAGGCAAGTAGTGCATAGAAAAGCATTAAAAGCAATATCAAAATGAAGTGACAGTGTTAATCAATTCACATTGTTTTGCTAGAACCAAAACTCAGCCAATCAGAGCGCAGCTCTCTGGGCACTCTTCCCCTGCAAGGCGACCAAAGCTCAGATTTCAAGCACAAGTGTGGTACACATTGGGAGAGAGAAATATCTAGTGGTGGTGAAGTCTCCATGGGAGTAAGGAGGGTTGCATGTGAATCGATGAAAGATATCAATACTTGAGAACCACAGTGTACAGGTAAGTAACTTGTTTCTTCCTTCAGTGTTGAATCGTTCATAGATTCACATGCTTGAATCTGATTAGCTACCAGTCATTATCAAGAAAAAAGGGGAGGTAAGCAAATCACTCAAAAATAGCATAAGCATCAGCATAGACAATGAAATAATAAATGAACAAGTTACTTACCTAACAAGCATTGGCATGGCCAATAGGTCTTGCTTTTGGGACCTTATAAGTATTTAGTTATGCAGCACAATTTCTTTGGTGCAACAACATCCACTGTTGCATGGCTAAACACTTATAAGGTCATCATCATCACAAGCTTTATTTCGACACAAGAGTCATAAAAGCAACATAAAAACAAGAATAACAAGAAATTACAGTGACATAAATACAATTGGTCATCATAAAATTGAGTTAAAACTAATAATAATTCATAGCTTTAAAATGCATAGAAAAAGTTTCAAGATACTTGGGAGGTTGACAATGTTTAAAAAGAAGAAATAAAGTGCTTGTGCATGACAGTGATGTTAAAAGTTTAATAAATTTGGCTGCTGGCTGAGAGGTTAAAACTACTACATATTCTTTACAAGTGCTTTTCTTTGTATCAGCCAAGCTTGGCCCAAATACTTTGCCATACAACAAACTATAGGAGGTCTAGTGTCAGTTTTAAGAATGCGAAGTGCAGCATGGTGATCTCGTGTTCCAAACTGCCGGCAAAGGGGGCTCAACCATTTTTCCCGCTGCAGTTTGTACGCTGTACAGGCAAACAGGATGTGTGCAATGCTTTCCACAGGTGCCTGACAACTAGGGCAATCTCTTTTGTTATTGGTGGACCATTTTACCATCATTTCCCCTACTGGGAGGGAGCCGTACCTGAAGTGCATATAGAGTATTCTATCTCTTGGCACTTTAATTAAGTCCAGGTAGGGCTCAAAGTATCTACTTTGCTTATGTAAGTAGAACTTGGTTGTCAATTTACCCATGCTAGTTCTTCTAATATCACGTTGGTCCACCCATTCCCAGTAGAGGTGTATAAGTTCCTCCCTCCTTGGGGGTTCCTGGCTGACCCAGGAACCACTGAGCCCAATTGCTGAAAGCATCTTGTTGGTATCACGTATCCAGCCTATTTTCCCCCCAGTATCAAGCCTAGTAACTTCAGTCCCAAAGAAGAGGCCTATTTGCTATGCCAAAGCTTGTTTATTTACTTAAGAGCCTGCTGTTGCATTGTGGTAAATAATTATTGTGCTTATGGGGAGGAGACACAACATATAGTGTTGCGAGGGATTGGCTTGGAGCAGGATGAAGGCGCCATAAAAGCCAGACAAAGTGTAAGTGGGATAGACAGATCATCTGAAGGAGTGAGTGTACGACAGCAAGAAAAGGAGGGAGAAGAATAAACGAATGCGATAGAAATCAGAGTGGCTAAGCTTAGGTTTACCATGGTGACAACTGAGTTATTGTTCTGAGCTTATGTTTGCCGTGGTGAAGTCTGTTATTGTTCTGAGTCAGTTTATACAATTGACCCAACAAGCCTAAAAACATTTTTTTTAAATAATATAAAAAAATAACAGAGGTCTGGGCGATGCAACCGGAAGCAGGCTTGCATGCAAATTGGATTAAACGACAACAAAGTGAAAAGTCACAAGAAGCAAAAAACAGCACCCACACCATAAGACTTTCGGCGTAGTAGCTCTCCATCCCAATTTACTTAAGAAAGAGGAGAGCAGCATTTTAAAAAGGTTGCATAAAAAAAGGCTGACACCAGCAGCTAGGCGCAGATTTTCCTCATGTTCCATGCTGCTTGCTATACAGCACGCACACTGAAAAAAGGCCACTCGAGTGGGTGCCTGCTTTTGCCTGGGGGGCCATAGAGTGTGTGCTGCTACAGGAGCACTTTAGTCGGTCCCTACTTGTGTCCTGGGGCACTGTAAAGTGCACGCTCGATCGAAGCAAAGGAATGGGCAAAAGAATGCTAAAATATAAAGCGCTGCGTCCCTGAAGCAGGCGCCACACTCAGCTTTTGTCAATGTTCACTCCCCAGTTTTACAGGACTGCTTGTGGACTGTAAATTAGTTGCTCAAGAACTCTGATGGGAGCATAAGGCACACCTATGCAGTCAATAGAAAAACACTGATGCCAAAATATTCCTCAGGCTAAACCAACGGGTGAATTGACAATAACAGCACACCAATGGCTGAAGGTACGAAAGCAAATAATTCCTTAGCTTAGAGAGATGGACCCCAACACCTTTAAGGTGTCGAATACAATATGTTCACCATGAATAGTGCAAGCACAAAACACAGAAAACCTAAAAAAAAAGGGGACCGAGGATAAAAATAACACGTTCTCATTCTATGATTCCTGGTCCTCGGTCCTCAACAAATTTCTCCTCTGGCATTCTTTACAGATATATGAGGAGTAAATACTGGAAGACAGTACTTTGAGACCCTAATAAGGTACAGTTTGTACGCTATATAAATGCATTGAGACAAGCCAGTATGTCAGTTCTGACATACTTGACTCACTAAACGTGACATGTACAAGTACTGATTGGGAAGCCTGAGTTGTAAAAAAAAAACAACAATGAATGTATTTATTGCCACTAACTCCATTTATGAAGGTAGACATGCAACATTTTTTTTAAAACACGGGCGGTATTGGTGGACGCCAGGCCTAAAACACTTGTCAGTGTATGATGCACCTTTCCGAGGGCATTCTGGAGCTAATACGTCGGTGCAGCAGTACTGAGAAACACATCAAAAAGCCAACACTTCCTTCCTCCAAATCCAAGGGCTAGAATTAAATATTCAAGAGCAATCATTTGTTTTTCAATGTACTCGTGCAAGGAAAACAGCGGACCTAGGTGGGAAATTTCAGTCGCATTTTGCAATTAATTGAAAACAGATTAGGACGAGGCCTCTGGGGAGCCCGGTCGGGCTGGGAGCTGGCGCGAGAGAAGAGCGAGGTGACAGATTTAGAGCGCTCGAGGCAATAAACGGGCACTCCATGAAAAAGAATGCGTTTTGCTGATAGTGCTCACAGTTTTCTTAGTCACATATTGATAATAAAAGACACTATAAAAGCGTGACTTTTGGCAGGGAAGGGAGAAATAAACAGTGCAAAAAAATCCCAGAATGTTGCAAGTTGCAAAGTGAGGTAATACAAAGCTTGAAGTTAAAGATTATATAGAACACAGATTTGCAAACACACAGACAGCCATCAGTCACAACAAGACCGGGAGCTAGCAGCAGCCCTGAAGAGAGCCCCGTGCTCTGGTTAACAGTTTAAATAAATGCAGAACCATGAAGTGCAGTGTCCCTGAAGCGGGTGCCATGCTCCTCTTTAAAGTTCAAAAAAACAATGCAACTCAGCTCGGCAAACGTGAAAGCGAGGAATGCTGCTGTTTAGAGGAAACAGTGCCCGGACGCGCGGCCACAACGTGAAGGAAGCATCATACAGCCAAGCACGACATTTATTCATCGCGCAAGAAATCACTGTCCACCACCTCTTTGAGAGCAAGAAAGGCCACTTTATTTAAGACAGGTGTGTAAATCAAACATCTGTTCAACACATTTATTTATAAATTAATAAAATCCAAATCTTTCAGCTTGACTAAGCATCCCTACCTAGGAGTAACCCCCCCACCAAGTTAACCCTAAACCAAACCAGAAACAACTAACTCTTGAAGAATACCCCCTCATTTCCTTTAACTGCCCTTTGAGGATGGACCAACCCGCTCCAGGCTGCCCACCCCCCACTAGAAACCGCCTACAAAAAGAACAAAACACCTGTCCTAAAGTGGCAAGGCCAGAAGGCCATAGCAGCGCCGAAAGCACTGCAAAAAAGGGGAAAAAACCTAGAGAAAAAAGGGGGAAGGGTGGGTGGGGCAAAAGAACCTCCCTCTACAGCCTCCCAGCCTCCCACTAGGGATGGCGAACGCGACAGTGATTTTTGCTCAAGACTCTGGCAGAGGCGCACCTGCTGATGCTTACTTCATGGACCACAATGCTTTGGGGCAACACGCTGATAGGACAAGCAGTGTGCGACCAATTGGACTTACTTGAATATTCAAGCTCCCTTGAGCTGGTGGGGCGGATGTATGACGTTACAACGCATACTTTTACAACGCCTACCTTTACCACGCAATTTTTACAACGCAGGATCCATTACAACGCATGTTTTTACAACGCAGATACCTTTACAACGCATACCATTACAACGTAAGTATTGGTAAGTATATAATATTTTTTTTAATGTAAATTAATTAAAATTAATATAATTTAATTTATTTTATTTTATTTTAATTTAATTTAATTAAATTTAATTAATTTAATTTAATGTAATTTAAATTTAATTTTACTTAATTTTTACCCTGTACCCCTGTACCCCAAAACCCAAACCTAGCCCTGAACCCTAAAAATACCCCTTTACCCAAAAACCCAAACCTAGCCCTGAACCCTAAAAATACCCCTGTACCCAAAAACCCAAACCTTGCCCTGAACCCTAAAAATACCCCTTTACCCAAAAACCCAAACCTAGCCCTGAACCCTAAAAATACCCCTTTACCCAAAAACCCAAACCTAGCCCTGAACCCTAAAAATACCCCTTTACCCAAAAACCCAAACCTAGCCCCGAACCCTAAAAATACCCCTTTACCCAAAAATCCAAACCTTGCCCTGAACCCTAAAAATACCCCTTTACCCAAAAACCCAAACCGAGCCCTGAACCCTAAAAATACCCCTTTACTCAAAAACCCAAACCTAGCCCTGAACCCTAAAAATACCCCTTTACCCAAAAACCCAAACCTTCCCCTGAACCCTAAAAATAGCCCTTTACCCAAAAACCCAAACCTAACCCGGAACCCTAAAAATACCCCTTTACCCAAAAACCCAAACCTAGCTCTGAACCCTAAAAATACCCCTTTACCCAAAAACCCAAACCTTGCCCTGAACCCTAAAAATACCCCTTTACCCAAAAACCCAAACCTAACCCTGAACCCTAAAAATACCCCTTTACCCAAAAACCCAAACCTATAATATTTTTAATAAAATTATATACTTACCAATACTTACGTTGTAATGGTATGCGTTGTAAAGGTATCTGCGTTGTAAAAACATGCGTTGTAATGGTACTTCGTTGTAATGGATCCTGCGTTGTAAAAATTGCGTGGTAAAGGTAGGTCGTTGTAAAAGTTGCGTGGTAAAGGTTGTATACCGGTGGGGCTGACGAGCCCGTGTTACGCACCTGCGTGCCACGAGTGGTACCGGACCTGAGAATATTATTTGGCAGCCTACGCAGCACCCCTACATATATGCCTATTCCCTGCTGACGAGAGGTAACAACCTCGAAACACGTGTCCAGGGATGGCGAACGCGACAGTGATTTTTGCTCAAGACTCTGGCAGAGGCACACCCGCTGATGCTTACTTAATGGACCACAATGCTTTGGGGCAACACGCTGATAGGACTAGCAGTGTGCGACCAATTGGACTTACTTGAATATTCAAGCTCCCTTGAGCTGGTGGGGCTGACGAGCCCGGGTTACGCACCTGCGTGCCACGAGTGGTACCGGACCTGAGAATATTATTTGGCAGCCTACGCAGCACCCCTACATATATGCCTAGTCCCTGCTGACGAGAGGTAACAACCTCGAAACACGTGTCCCGGGATGGCGAACGCAACAGTGATTTTTGCTCAAGACTCTGGCAGAGGCGCACCCGCTGATGCTTAGTTCATGGACCACAATGCTTTGGGCAACACACTGATAGGACAAGCAGTGTGCGACCAATTGGACTTGCCTCCCACTAGTGCGTTCCTTTTCCGCCTGCCCTGGACCTATATATAACCTCCCCTCTAATCAACCCCACCTGTCCTGTGCCCAGTCTACCTCGCGCGAACACACCCAGGGAGAGACCGTCTCGCGCACGGCTCTCCCTGGGTCCCCCCTCGCGCAAGAAATCACTGTCCACCACCTCTTTGAGAGAAAGAAAGGCCACTTTATTTAAGACAGGTGTGTAAATCAAACATCTGTTCAACACATTTATTTATTAATTAATAAAATCCAAATCTTTCAGCTTGACTAAGCATCCCTACCTAGGAGTAACCCCCCCCACCAAGTTAACCCTAACCCAAACCAGAAACAACTAACTCTTGAAGAATACCTCCTCATTTCCTTTAACTGCCCTTTGAGGATGGACCAACCCGCTCCAGGCTGCCCACCCCCCACTAGAAACCGCCACCCAGGAAAACCTTTAGAGTTTTCCTGCCCCACCCAAAGGCAAGGAAAAGGGGGTCGGGGAACACCACAATTGCACGTCCAGTACCTTAGCTATTAAATCACGCAATTCTAAAAGATAAAAGGAAAGACCCAATTGAGACAGGTGGACTCCATCCCCGCAAAATAAATGCTTCTCAGAAATGTGCAAATGAGGGTGAGCCAAACAAAAGATGCATAATTCTTTACAAAACAGTCTCATAGAACGATTCACTTTTTTCCGTGCTTTCTCCATGGCTGAATAATTCCGTGCCCCAGTCCATTGTAAGCGTGGAACGAACTCCGTCTAGATCACCATGGTGCTCACCCAGGGGTCCTTGATGACTTTCAGATCCATTTTCATCAACTTGAGCAATGTCAAACCAGTTAAGGAGACCAAATAGTTTTCTCCCAGGTGCAGCACCAGCAAATCAGGCGGGCCCCCTCCTCCCCCCCGACACCAGGGCAGACAAGGTTGTAAAAAGACCCGCCAGCGCATACCCCCTTTACCATGCCAGGAAACCTCATGTGTCAAACTGCTGAGCCCCAAAGATCTTCCACAAAGCAGACGTGCAGCCGCCACTGCGGCCCATTTAACAAAAGAATGTCCAACAATCCACACCCTCCGCTTTGCTCCAGCCACCGCGTGCCAATGACCTAGGAGAAAAACAAATGTTAGGAAAAACAAAGGCGAGCTATTTTCTTACATACTTCTCGCAACATCTCGACCTCCAACGCCCAATTCTGCGAATCTGGGACGAGTCCCACCCCAACCTGGCAGCCTCCGTCGCCTCCCCAATCCGAAAGGAATGAGTAGCAAATTGAGAAGGATCCCGCCCCAGACCCAACAGCACCTTCCGTAGAACAGCCAACAACTGCGAAACAACAATCGGACTGCCTTCATCGTGACAAAAAATCACTCCCGGTGTAAAATGAGGGGATGCCAAGAAAACCTCCCATTTCCCCACAGGACAACAAGAAGCGAAACCGCTCCGTCCCAAGAAAACCCACTTACCCCTACCCAACTGATCTGTTTTAGACATTCGCAACCAACTGTCTTGTTCCACCACCACTTCTCCGCTAGTCATACCCGCCCGGTCGCGCAAACCCAACAGCTCAGAAGCACGGAATGCCCCAAAAAATAACCACACAAAACACAAACGAAATTTCAGACACTCAAAGGCGTCATAACAGCAGACAGCCAACTGGGATAACATTAGTTGAAGCAAATCAAAAGTCACCGGCTGCCGCAGCTTCTGAGCACCGGCCTGAAATCTACCCAAACCTTTCAAAACCTTCCTGACCAGCACCTCCCCCAACAGGATCCCTCCCCCACCGAAGCTGCCCATAAAAAGATATCCCTGCCAGCTTACCCGAAATTGTCGTGTGGGAGAGGCCTTTGTCCGCCAAATGCAAAACAAAATGCAACAAAAAGTGCTCATCAGACAAACCCACCGGTGCCTGACACAAAAATTCCTCACCAAACTGCACAAATTCCCGCCAAGCCTGCAAATAACTCCGACGGGTTGAGGCAGCCACTGAATTCTCAACCAACTGTTGGACCCTCAATCCCCCAAGGCCCATACGTACTGTGGGATCGCTGTCGGTTCTAGATCCGCCCCAGGAGCCAATCTGCGGAATTCCGACCACTGAAATCGAGATAAAGCATCAGCAATACAATTAGTGGCCCCTGGAACATGTCTAGCTTTGAATACAATATTCAGCTGCAAACACCGCAACATGAAAGCATGCAACAGCTTCAACACACGCAAATCCCTTGCACTTTGCCTGTTAACAAGGTCAACCACCGCCATATTGTCCAAGTCGAACAACACAGATCTGTTCTGGAACTCATCCACCCAGATGTACCGAGCCGCCAGCAAAGGGAACAATTCTAAAAAAGCAATGCTGCGACCCTGCCCCTGCCAATGAACAGGCCAGCCAGCCGTGCACCAACGCCCTTCCCAAAAGATGCCGAAGCTGTTGGCTCCAGAAGCGTCCGTGAAGAGCTGCACCTGCCAGACGATGTCCTCGTCCGCAAAAAACAAGGCCACGCCGTTAAAGTCCTGCAGAAAATTAAACCAGATACACAAATCTGCTCGGACAGCTGCGGTAAGGCGCACCCGATGATGAGGAAGACTGGCTCCAGACAGGGACAAGCCCAGACGCCCACAAAACGTCCGACCTGCACGAACCACTCGACACGCAAAATTCAAGTACCCCAGCAGCTTCTGAACCTTCCGGAGCTCCAATTTTCGTTCGCCCAACACCAACCTGATGAAATCAGATATTTCTCTCACCTTGCCAGCAGGCAACCTCGCAACCATATCCCTGGTATCGATCTCAATCCCCAAAAAGGTCAACGTGGTACATGGTCCTTCGGTCTTATCTGGCGCCAAAGGGACACCCAGCTCCGCGGTCATAGCCTGAAAGATCTCTAAGGCCAACTGACACTGCCCAGACTGACCCGCACCAATGAAAAGGAAGTCATCCAAATAATGACATACCAAATCATGGCCACTGATGAAAGTGAAGCGCCATTGCAGCAAAGTACTGAACGTCTCGAAGAGGGCACAGGACACCGAACAGCCCATCGGCAAAACCTTGTCAACATAGAAATGGCCCCCAAAGTGCATACCCTAGAGACCAAAATCCCAAGGATGAATGGGCAGAAGGCGAAAGGCCGATTGAATGTCACTTTTCGCCAGCAGTGCACCGGGGCCCGCGGTACGAACCAGCCTCAAGGCGTCATTTACAGAAGCATAGGACACGCTAGAATCTGCCGGGTCGATGAAATCATTGATAGAGGAACCCTCCGGCCAAGACAAATGGTGGATGAGCCGGAACTCCCCAGCCGCCTTTTTGGGGACAACACCCAGAGGGGAGACTATCAAATCTGGTAAAGGACAGCTAAGAAAAGTACCAGCTATCCTGCCCGCAGCAAGCTCAGCCTCCAAATTCTTTTGTACAACCTGGGGGCACTCTTTAGCGGACTTCAGATTATCAGACCACCTACCCAACCGAAGACCCCGGTACCCAATCCGGAAACCTACCCTGAAACCCCAGGACAAAGTCTTGGCCGCCTCCAAATCGGGTTATTCCTGCAACCACAAGTCAAGAACCTCAACCTTAATAGGAGTAGGAGCCCTTTGAAACAAAGTGCGAAGGCTGCCCTCTGCCCCCTTGACCTCTCCGATGGTCTCCAAAACGCTGTCCCGGGAAACATTGGGTGAGGGCATGCCTGCCCCCGCATTGTGCACACTCATGCTTGTATCTACATGCTGGCCTGGTACAAGAACCCCTGTTAAAGTGCCAACCCGCCCCATATGTGGAGGACTGCCCCCTGCCCCAAAACCCCGCCCCAGATTGAGCGGGGCGAAATTGAAAGGGCCGATACTGCACCGGCAAGCTGCTAGCCGTGTGGATAGTAGCGGGCGGGTGAGAAGAAACCATCCACTGGAGCCACAACTCTGCATCCACTTCACCCCAGGAACGCTCTGGGAACACACTCATCCGAGCACGAAACTCCTCATCGTAAGACAGCCAGGCAAAACCACCAAAATAACTTTATGCCTTCCGAATGACATCAGCATATTTGAACATTTCAACTGCCTTACTCGGATTATGCTGGCAATAAACACTAGCATTAATCAAGAAAGCCGACGTCCAGGTTTAAATAGACTTCGGGACTAGCGGCCGCCTAGCCAACTCTAATTCCTCTTCTTTAGACCCTGCCTTTGCCTGCACATCACCATGTAGGAGCCTAAACACATCAACGAATTCGCCATCCCAGATTCTAGATTTAGTTTTCTCTAACAAATGAGACCCCAAAGGCATCCCAACTCCAGAATAAGGCAATCTCTTGGGAAGGATACTATCCTCCGCAACCTGCTCCTTAGGTGTCGCTGAGTCCCCTGTCCGCACAGGCCCACTGGCGGAAACGTCCCCTGCAACATTAGCATGCACCTCCGCATGCCGCACAAGCAGCGGAGCTAGAGCGACTCGCTCCTCAATAACCCCATCACCAGTACCAATAGATCTGGTACGCTTAGCAGGGAGACTCTCCCCTTGTTGCCAAACGGACCACCAACCATCCTTACCTCTTCGCAACTGGGATAACTTCTGATGAAACACCACAGGATCCCCTTGAGTTGGTCGACTCCTCGCTGACTCATGTACCGTTGCGTGGTCCGCACATGACTCCTGCAAGATACGAGGAACAAGGAATTGCCCCACCCTGGTGAGCCCGTGCTGCCAAAAGCCCAACATCCTTCTCCCACAACTCCCCCTCCTCCAAATCATCATCATGTATATCCAACTGTAAAACATCACCAGAAAACGAATACTGTGTACTGCCACTAGGCAGAGCCCCAGCACCAACTCCTCCATCGTAATATTGCCAGTTAATGTCATCAGAGCGCACTGCGCTCAGCGCTGCAGAAGAGAAATCGGCTCCAGATAACTCTCCCGGAGCCTCCCCACTTGGTACAGCCGTAGGGTCAGTCCGCAAGCCTCTCACACCAGCCACCGGCCGACCAGCCGGAGCCGAAACCGGGAAACGAGGGCCGCTCGAGCCAGACTGCGAGGAAACAGCGAGGGTGACACCCCCACTGGAGCCAAGGGGAACGCCCGCTGAAGACCCACCAGGACAAGGCACAGCCCATTGGCCCCCGCCCAAGCCGCCCGCCAGACCACCCTGCAAGGCACTGGGCACCCCACGTAAGTCTGAGAAAACAACCGGACTGGATGGCGAGGGCACCCCCCCAGAGCCCGCCCCCTCAAAACCAGCACAGTGGGCCCGTGGAAACCCAGAAGGAGGCCCAACAAGCCCTGTATCCGGAGCCCGGGAGGCCGAGGGAATGGACAGCGCTGACAGGTCACGGGAGAGCAACACAGCTCCAGAGGAATCTCCCCCCGCCAATGCAAACCCAGACCGGGCAGAGGAAACAGTCCCAAAATCTGAGCATTCCCCCATAACAACACTGGACAAAGAAGGGGGGGGCATCCCCCACCAAGGGAGTGGCAGGGGACAGGAGGTAACACTGCCCGTCTAACATGAGGTAGGGGGAAGCCCCTTGAGACACAACCTGCAGGGGCACAGGGCGTCTCTCCGTCACTGGAGCAGCAATAGAAACCTGGGGGAGGCTCTGCAAATCGAGGCTCCTCCCCGGCTTTGCCCTGGCACCCACGGAGGACTTCCTGGATCGTAAGGAGGGGGCCCCGCCCGCCCTCTGAAAAGGCCTCCCAACAGACCGGCCCTGCCTCCCGCCGAGCGCCCCTCGCAAGCCAGCAACCCCAGTGGGGGCCAAACATACCTGCTGGTGGGTGCCCGGTACTTCCAGGGAGGGCACCACGGACTCCACGGAACCCGCAGCCACCACCGGCAGAACCGCCGGCATGGCCGCAGCACCGTCCTCTTCGTCCTCCGGTCGCGGAGAAAGACACGCCGAGACCGCCCTCACCACGCCTGCAGCCGCCTTGCGAGGGGGACGGGCCAGCCCCACCCACGCCTCTCCAGGAACTCCGGGCCGAAGTAAATCCTCTCACCCCGCCTCGCAGAGGACCTGCACAGAATGCCGGACCGCCACAGAATCGTCCATGGCCCCTGACAGCAACAGGTACGGAGCAAAGAACCTCCCTCTACAGCCTCCCACTAGTGCGTTCCTTTCCCGCCTGCCCTGGACCTATATATAACCTCCCCTCTAATCAACCCCACCTGTCCTGTGCCCAGTCTCCCTCGCGCGAACACACCCAGGGAGAGACCGGCTTGCGCACGGCTCTCCCTGGGTCCCCCCTTTATTTATGAAACCGGGCATGCGCGAGTGCAACATTTTCTGGAGGTGGGGGTTAATAAGAAGTCAGCATACAGGCAAGCACAGCATTTATTTGATTTTTTATGAAACTGGGTACCTGAAATACTCAACTTGAAAAGCGCTCACACAGTAAGGCGGTGTGTCGGTAACTTATTGTTAAACTTGCTGGCGCCTCACACAGCCAATGTAATTAAGAACGTAAGTCTGCTGGTAGAGTTACCAGGCTGTTGGGCATTTTGTTACACACTGTGAAAGTATGGGGGTGCGAGTGCAGTGTGTTCTGGAGGTGGGGGAGGTTAATCTCTAGGGAGCTCACTAAGGGGGTCCCACAAGGCTCATGTCTAAGCCCTACACTCTTTAATGTGTATGTCGCCCCCCTGGCTGACATTGTGAGAGCGTATGGGTTCACCCCAGTGTCGTATGCTGATGACACTCAGATTTTGTTTCCATTCCAGACCCTCACACCTGCAGTTAAACAATCCTTTGCCGAAGGCATGCGAGCGATGTCTGATTGGATGGCCTCTAATTGCCTTCAATGTAATGTGGGCAAAACTGAGGTCATGCTCTTTGGGGAGGCCCCCCTTCTGTGGTCCCCTGAATGGTGTCCACTGGACTTAGGACCGGTCCCATGTCCTAAGCAGGCGGTGAAGAATCTAGGGGTGCGGTTAGATCAGGCACTGTTGTTGAAAGAGCACGCAAACCAGGTAACCGGGTCCTGCTTTCGGGTCATCGGACTCTTGAGGCGTGTGTTCCGGTTTTTGTCTGACAATTTCAGAAAGACCCTTGTCCAGACCCTAGTGATCAGCAGGCTGGACTATTGTAACATCCTCTTTATATCTGCCAATGAGGAACAGCTTAGCTGACTACAAGTGGCTCAAAATACTGCGGCAAGACTGGTCCTTAATGCCCCAGCTAGGTCACCCTCACGCCCCCTCCTTGAGAAACTTCACTGGCTGCCCATTCAGCAACGGGTCAAATTTAAATCTGTTGTATAATACACAAAAGCCTCTTTGGCTCGGGTCCTAAATGCCTGGCTGAAAAATTCAACCTCTACAAGCCTGGACGTCTTCTGCGTTCTAGTAACCAACTGCTGCTTCAGATCCCTCATGTTAGGAGGGCAAGACAGGGAGGCCGAGCACTGTCATATAAGGGTCCCACCCTTTGGAACACGCTCCCCCTCACACTGAGGCAAAACACCAATCTTCAGGCTTTTAGGAAATCTCTTAAAACACACTTCTTTCTAACATCCTAATTTTGTGCACCGCCTGGCTATGTTTTGGGCACCCTAGATGAACACAAGCGCGGAGATACCCCTTCGGGGTCGAGTCCTGCGCTATACAAGCATACAAATAAAAATAAAAATAAAATAAATAAGAAGGCAGCATACAGGCAAGCAATCTTACCTCGTTGTTGGTGCGCTTGCCCGTTTAGTACGGTGCAAACCGTTAACGCAGAGCAAACACTGTGAATCACATATAAGGAAGACAAAATAAGACAGCAAGGATTTGAAAAGGGGGCATTTTATGTGCTTCAATATTAGTGAATAAGGGTTGTATGCGGGTGCTTAGCGTGTCGAAGGGTGGGCCGGTGAGCATAACGTGAATAACAAGGAGGGAGTGCAAATAATGAAAGTGAAACAGCTAAAAGTTAGCGCGTGCCGTACAAAGGCAGGAAGCTGACAAGGAGGGAGTGGTAGAAAGGAGGGGGTAAGGTAGGGCATTCACGCGCGTAATAAAAGAAGCCAAATGGCAGCTGTGCACGATGGCAGCTGTGCAGGTCACGCGCGCGCTTGTGCGCGTGATAGTAAGCTAAGCTGGTGGCCGGCAAAGTAGCACTTTTCTAAGCAGCTACTAAATGTCTCGCCAGAGCAACACATGCGCTGGCTCAGGCGAGACCTAAAACTTGCCTTATCAGGTAGAGACAGGATCTAACCACAGATTATTTAACTTTGAATTCTAGCTAGTTGCCAGACTGGATACGGAAATGGTTTCAACAGTACCTCTGCGCATCGATAGAGTGCATCATGCGAGTTCCTAGTGACGTCGTCCACCAGGTGTGATCTTGATGGTGTCCATGTAATCCCCCTTCAAATGCGCTGATGTCAATTTCTTCCATGACTATTTTCTGTGCCAAAAACGCGGAGCCACTTATAGAAACCACCTATGGAAACAGTGTGCCAAAAAAGAGACATCTGTGCGACAGGTAATTACGAACTCCCAATGACGGTATCTCAATGCCAAGAATGGGATCTTTTAGGTAAAAAGAGAAACCATTTCTCAAAACTGGGAGAATCAGTAAGGAATCTGTGGCTAGATCCTGTCTTTGCCAGATAAGATGTTAGTTAACGTAACTAATGTTCATCTGATAGAGACATCAAGCTGCAGATTTCTTACCTTTGAATGAGATACCTCCCCGGAGGATGGTCTGTGAACTGTTACTACTAAAAGTCCCTAGTACGTCTAGAACAGGAGAGAAAAGACTAGATGCTCTTAGGATTTTAGGTAAGCCAGAGGATACAGTTTTATGAGCCCCAAGGTGCCCCAATATAGACCTAGGTAGCTGCATGACCTTTTGCCTACATGTGTCCTACCTTGCTCTACAGAACGGCTCTGGAACTGACCTTTTACCTAGTTACGTGCAGAATAAATGCTGTGTGATTTTCTTCGACAACTAGCCTCAATTATTATGCATGAGGAGTCTCAGTATCATATCTTAATCCCCTGCCTGCCGGATTATCATCTTCTGTAAAATAACACTGTACAAAAGTCATGGCTATCATCATCCTTGGACGACAGGACGCTGAGATTCATGCATGCTCAACTTCCAGCGTGGTAATTGCAAACACAACAGTGATGGACAGAATGTGGATCAATGTCACACATTCACCCCAGTCAAAAGATCTGGGCCCAAATCCATCGTTTTTCCACTCCACACCACCCTGGGTTAGACAATGGCGATATGCAAATCAGCGCTGACCCTGTGCCCCATGGGAACAGTCCAGTCCGAACTACAAAAGCCATGTCCTTCCCAGAACGGAAACAAGCCTCCGAGGACCGGCCCGGTTTCGAGGTAACACCTCTCATCAGCCCGGCTAGCTTGACTCCAGTGGTGTGGAGTGCCTGGGACTCACGTCTGAGCATCCCCAGTACACTTAGAGCGGTAATTGCAAACAAAACAGTGATGGACAGAATGTGGATCAATGTCACACATTCACCCCAGTCAAAAGATCTGGGCCCAAATCCATCGTTTTTCCACTCCACACCACCCTGGGTTAGACAATGGCGATATGCAAATCAGCGCTGACCCTGTGCCCCATGGGAACAGTACAGTCCGAACTACAAAAGCCATGTCCTTCCCAGAACGGAAACAAGCATCCGAGGACCGGCCCGGTTTCGAGGTAACACCTCTCATCAGCCCGGCTAGCTTGACTCCAGTGGTGTGGAGTGCCTGGGACTCACGTCTGAGCATCCCCAGTACACTTAGAGCGGTAATTGCAAACACAACAGTGATGGACAGAATGTGGATCAATGTCACACATTCACCCCAGTCAAAAGATCTGGGCCCAAATCCATCGTTTTTCCACTCCACTCCACACCACCCTGGGTTAGACAATGGCGATATGCAAATCAGCGCTGACCCTGTGCCCCATGGGAACAGTCCAGTCCGAACTACAAAAGCCATGTCCTTCCCACAACGGAAACAAGCATCCGAGGACCGGCCCGGTTTCGAGGTAACACCTCTCATCAGCCCGGCTAGCTTGACTCCAGTGGTGTGGAGTGCCTGGAACTCACGTCTGAGCATCCCCAGTACACTTAGAGCGGTAATTGCAAACACAACAGTGATGGACAGAATGTGGATCAATGTCACACATTCACCCCAGTCAAAAGATCTGGGCCCAAATCCATTGTTTTTCCACTCCACACCACCCTGGGTTAGACAATGGCGATATGCAAATCAGCGCTGACCCTGTGCCCCATGGGAACAGTCCAGTCCGAACTACAAAAGCCATGTCCTTCCCAGAACGGAAACAAGCATCCGAGGACCGGCCCGGTTTCGAGGTAACACCTCTCATCAGCCCGGCTAGCTTGACTCCAGTGGTGTGGAGTGCCTGGGACTCACGTCTGAGCATCCCCAGTACACTTAGAGCGGTAATTGCAAACACAACAGTGATGGACAGAATGTGGATCAATGTCACACATTCACCCCAGTCAAAAGATCTGGGCCCAAATCCATCGTTTTTCCACTCCACACCACCCTGGGTTAGACAATGGCGATATGCAAATCAGCGCTGACCCTGTGCCCCATGGGAACAGTCCAGTCCGAACTACAAAAGCCATGTCCTTCCCAGAACGGGAACAAGCATCCGAGGACCGGCCCGGTTTCGAGGTAACACCTCTCATCAGCCCGGCTAGCTTGACTCCAGTGGTGTGGAGTGCCTGGGACTCACGTCTGAGCATCCCCAGTACACTTAGAGCGGTAATTCCAAACACAACAGTGATGGACAGAATGTGGATCAATGTCACACATTCACCCCAGTCAAAAGATCTGGGCCCAAATCCATCGTTTTTCCACTCCACACCACCCTGGGTTAGACAATGGCGATATGCAAATCAGCGCTGACCCTGTGCCCCATGGGAACAGTCCAGTCCGCACTACAAAAGCCATGTCCTTCCCAGAACGGAAACAAGCATCCGAGGACCAGCCCGGTTTCGAGGTAACACCTATCATCAGCCCGGCTAGCTTGACTCCAGTGGTGTGGAGTGCCTGGGACTCACGTCTGAGCATCCCCAGTACACTTAGAGCGGTAATTGCAAACACAACAGTGATGGACAGAATGTGGATCAATGTCACACATTCACCCCAGTCAAAAGATCTGGGCCCAAATCCATCGTTTTTCCACTCCACACCACCCTGGGTTAGACAATGGCGATATGCAAATCAGCGCTGACCCTGTGCCCCATGGGAACAGTCCAGTCCGAACTACAAAAGCCATGTCCTTCCCAGAACGGAAACAAGCATCCGAGGACCGGCCCGGTTTCGAGGTAACACCTCTCATCAGCCCGGCTAGCTTGACTCCAGTGGTGTGGAGTGCCTGGGACTCACGTCTGAGCATCCCCAGTACACTTAGAGCGGTAATTGCAAACACAACAGTGATGGACAGAATGTGGATCAATGTCACACATTCAACCCAGTCAAAAGATCTGGGCCCAAATCCATTGTTTTTCCACTCCACACCACCCTGGGTTAGACAATGGCGATATGCAAATCAGCGCTGACCCTGTGCCCCATGGGAACAGTCCAGTCCGAACTACAAAAGCCATGTCCTTCCCAGAACGGAAACAAGCATCCGAGGACCGGCCCGGTTTCGAGGTAACACCTCTCATCAGCCCGGCTAGCTTGACTCCAGTGGTGTGGAGTGCCTGGGACTCACGTCTGAGCATCCCCAGTACACTTAGAGCGGTAATTGCAAACACAACAGTGATGGACAGAATGTGGATCAATGTCACACATTCACCCCAGTCAAAAGATCTGGGCCCAAATCCATCGTTTTTCCACTCCACACCACCCTGGGTTAGACAATGGCGATATGCAAATCAGCGCTGACCCAGTGCCCCATGGGAACAGTCCAGTCCGAACTACAAAAGCCATGTCCTTCCCAGAACGGGAACAAGCATCCGAGGACCGGCCCGGTTTCGAGGTAACACCTCTCATCAGCCCGGCTAGCTTGACTCCAGTGGTGTGGAGTGCCTGGGACTCACGTCTGAGCATCCCCAGTACACTTAGAGCGGTAATTGCAAACACAACAGTGATGGACAGAATGTGGATCAATGTCACACATTCACCCCAGTCAAAAGATCTGGGCCCAAATCCATCGTTTTTCCACTCCACACCACCCTGGGTTAGACAATGGCGATATGCAAATCAGCGCTGACCCTGTGCCCCATGGGAACAGTCCAGTCCGAACTACAAAAGCCATGTCCTTCCAAGAACGGAAACAAGCATCCGAGGACCGGCCCGGTTTCGAGGTTACACCTCTCATCAGCCCGGCTAGCTTGACTCCAGTGGTGTGGAGTGCCTGGGACTCACGTCTGAGCATCCCCAGTAGACTTAGAGCGGTAATTGCAAACACAACAGTGATGGACAGAATGTGGATCAATGTCACACATTCACCCCAGTCAAAAGATCTGGGCCCAAATCCATCGTTTTTCCACTCCACACCACCCTGGGTTAGACAATGGCGATATGCAAATCAGCGCTGACCCTGTGCCCCATGGGAACAGTCCAGTCCGAACTACAAAAGCCATGTCCTTCCCAGAACGGAAACAAGCATCCGAGGACCGGCCCGGTTTCGAGGTAACACCTCTCATCAGCCCGGCTAGCTTGACTCCCGTGGTGTGGAGTGCCTGGGACTCACGTCTGAGCATCCCCAGTACACTTAGAGCGGTAATTACAAACACAACAGTGATGGACAGAATGTGGATCAATGTCACACATTCACCCCAGTCAAAAGATCTGGGCCCAAATCCATCGTTTTTCCACTCCACACCACCCTGGGTTAGACAATGGCGATATGCAAATCAGCGCTGACCCTGTGCCCCATGGGAACAGTCCAGTCCGAACTACAAAAGCCATGTCCTTCCCACAACGGAAACAAGCATCCGAGGACCGGCCCGGTTTCGAGGTAACACCTCTCATCAGCCCGGCTAGCTTGACTCCAGTGGTGTGGAGTGCCTGGAACTCACGTCTGAGCATCCCCAGTACACTTAGAGCGGTAATTGCAAACACAACAGTGATGGACAGAATGTGGATCAATGTCACACATTCACCCCAGTCAAAAGATCTGGGCCCAAATCCATCGTTTTTCCACTCCACACTGTGAGAAGTTGGCCTGATATGCAGTGCTCACTATTCTAGTGAACACTATGTATCAGTCCAAACAACCCTTATTGATGATTGGTTGTAAGTCAACCTGATAGACCAGCTATCCTAGTAGCATGGATACGAGCAGTCTAAGGCTAAGACTCTAGAGGGCGTGTTAAGCCAGCTGTTTTACCATCACATTACCCCTTGAACACCAAGTGAAAGGACACCACACAAGTTGTTATGAAAATAAACAGGTATTTATTTATAACAAGTCTACCCTGAACTCTTTATGAGTCAGGGAGCTAAGCACAATACAAAACTCTTAAGAAAAATTTACACAAATGCCCTAGGGGCACGAAAAACCATATACACAGTAAGTGGAATGCGAACTTGCTAGCAGGTAAGTAATACTTTTCTAGACTTAGGAATCGCTAGGCCTACAATTCTAAACACTGGGAGTAGATGCAGGAGGCCTGTGGACGTCGTGTGCAGAGTGGGAACTCTCACTCGTAAGGCGGGAAAAAGTCTATGGAGGCTAGCAGTTGCAAAGTTACTGTTCTCTGGCGAACTCGACTAGGTGGGTCGAAAACGGGAGTGGATCCGAACACTTAGGGTGTTGGACTATGCTGGAGCACCGGAGTACTCAGGTTACCTAGCCCAGGGGCTGCGGCTGCATAGGGTTGAAGTTGCGTCGGAAACCCTCGTTGAAGATCCAGGAGCCTGAAGAAAGAGTTGCTGGCAGGCGGCCAGTGAAAAAAGTTCGGAGTGATCCAAGCCTGGATCAGGGAAGAAGAAACCTGTAAGCAGAGGGGACCAAGTTCTGAATCACTAGCCAGTGATTTGAGTGGGCACCAGGATGGCACCGGACGAAGTCACCTCAGCCAGGTGAGTGGGCGCTGCTGGGCTCTGCAGTCTCTCGGACCAGGAGGCGTTGTCGGCGACCAGGATGGAGGTGCGAGCTGTCCCACGAAGGTACTTGCTGTCGACGTCGCTGGACCCAGGATTGGGCAACAAGTCTTGGCAAATGCAAGGCCCACGCGGTGGACCTAAAATGGCGTCTTGAGTGGACCAGGAGGGCCCAGGGTGCTCCTCTTTTGGAGGGGAGCAAGGGCTAGTCTGGAGCAACCAGACCAGCAGTAGTTGTCGTCGTGGAGCGTCGTGAGAGGGCCACTAGCCAACGGGCAAGCGACCGGGACAACGCGGTGAGCAGCAAAAAGCAGAAGGGCCCCACGCAGATCTCGTGGATGCAGGGGGGCTGAACTTCGGGGCTGGAGCTGCTCAGGGTCGGGGCTTCTCTTACCCCAAAGCACTCAGTCGAGGGTCACTCGGGAGTCGTGCTGGACAAGCGTCGTGCAGTTCTGAAGATGGCCGGTCCCTCGAGGTCTCGTCACACCCACGGATCACAGCTGGGCTGATGATGTAGGTTGAGGTCAGAGGTGCCAGGGAAGCCGGTTCTCGTCGTGCTGGAGCAGTCTTGATCCGAAGGAGATTCTGGCAACAAACCGCGATGCTTGGTTGGTGCCTGCTGCTGCAGGGTGACTACTCCTTAGTCACAAGGGAGAATCTTGGGAAGAGTCTTGAGTTCCTTTCGTGGAAAGTAGTTTCAGGATTCAAAGATGATCTGATTTGGAAGGGGGACAGTTCCTACCTTTATCCTGCAAAAAGGGGCTGGCACGCGACTAAGTCCTGCCCTATGGGTGGGACTAGGAGGGGGGTGGTTACACCCCTCTCCTTTGGCGGGCTTTCCCCAGATCAGGGGCTGGAGTGCCCCTGGAACTGGTTCAAGCCGGCCTATGCACAGTGAGCACCGGGGTGCCACTTGCAGTCACCTTCCTCTAAAGCCCTGCCTACCTAGAATACACAAAATCCTGTCTGGGACGGTGCTGGCACCTCCCCTGGCAGGAAACCCTTTGTCCTTGCCTCCTGGGCTGGGAGGACTCCCAGCAGCAGGAGGGCAGACTTGTGTCTCGGTGGCAGCATCCATTTTGTGGTGCTAAGGCTCTGTCTGACTTTAACCGGGGTTACAGGTTACATACATGTCGTGTCCCTCTAGAAGGGTGGAATGCTAACCCCGTCGCCAGAATTGGCGAGGGGT
Organism: Lissotriton helveticus; assembly: GCF_964261635.1. Classification (NCBI taxonomy): domain Eukaryota; kingdom Metazoa; phylum Chordata; class Amphibia; order Caudata; family Salamandridae; genus Lissotriton; species Lissotriton helveticus. The sequence continues at coordinate 50,141,166 of NC_136067.1, forward strand.
TAGTATTCCAATTCGTATGACACCTTACTCGACATGTTTTGATAAAGCGATACCAGAGTTGGCATATAACCGCGAGGATTATAATGCACTTAAGAGTATATGGTATGCAATATCATGGAAACGGCTAAGGGATGGATCCCGAAAGCCGCAGACAGGCTCAGCTCATGCCAGAGCACTATCTCACACGATTCCAAGCACTCTGCCTTCAGGATTGTTAAGGCCTGCCATAGGAGTGACTGATAGGAGATCTGTGTGTCCATCTAGGTTTAGATATAGGAATACTATATCTACAGCAGAGGGTGAGTACACCACTCTGCCCCAGCTGTCAAGCAGCCAGTTGTGTCTGATTTAGTTAGTCAGCCCAGGGGTGGCATAATACATGCTGCAGCCCCTGGGAGACTTCTGGGTGCACCTCAGCCCTGGGTACAGGGACTTGAGAGGGCCCAGTGCCAATTCAGTACCTGGGTACAATTTGGATTAGAGAGAACAGCTAGGCTGTGGGTCTGATTAGCAGGCCCACAGCCAGGGAAAGTCGTAAACCAGTGAAGCAAAAAGAAAAAATCTGGGTGATCATAGGATTGCAGACCCTACTCTCCTACATGACCCCCCCCCCCCAAACTTTGGGACAATAAACTAACCTTGACCAGGTGAGTCTTCTTGCTCTAAGTGGAAATACCTGGAGAGCCCATCAGCATTGCCATGATCAGTACCAGGTCTGTGCTCCACTGTAAAATCCATCCCCTGTAGGGAAATGGACCACCTAAGTAGTTTGGGGTTTTCACCCTTCATCTGACTTAGCCATAAGAGGGGCTTGTGGTCGGTCTGAACTGTGAAGTGAGTACCAAACAAGTAGGACCTCAGCTTCTTCAGGGCCCAAACCACAGCAAAGGCCTCCCTCTCAATAGCTGACCAATTTTTCTCTCTGGGGGTCAGCCTTCTGCTAATGAAAGCAATTGGCTGGTCGTTGCCATCAAAATTCAGCTGAGATAGAACAGCTCCCACACCCAACTCAGAAGCATCTGTTTGGACAATGAATGGTTTGGAGAAGTCTGGACTCTTTAGGATAGGTGCTGTGCGCATGGCCTGCTTTAGGTCATCGAATGCTTTCTGACAGCTTTCTGTCCACTGAACTTTCTTTGGCATCTTCATACTTGTCAGGTCATTAAGGGGGGTCACTATGGACCCATAATTTCTGACAAACTTCCTATAGTACCCAGTCAGGCCCAAGAAAGCTCGAACCTGAGTCTGGGTGATTGGAGGAGCCCAGTCCTTGATGGCCTGTATCTTACTCTCCAATGGCTGAACCTGGCCTCCACCTACAAGGTGGCCCAGGTATACAACCTGTGTCTGCCCTATCTGGCACTTAGTGGCCTTGATAGTGAGGCCTGCCTTTTGCAGGGCCTCTAACACTTTCCTCAGGTGGACCAGGTGATCCTCCCAGGTGGAGCTAAAGACAGCAATATCGTCCAGATATGTTGCACAGAAGTCATCCATCCCAGTGAGAACTTGATTCACCAGCCTTTGGAAGGTGGCAGGGGCATTTTTCAACCCAAAGGGCATTACCACAAACTGATAATGCCCACCAGGGGTAGAGAATGCTGTCTTGGGCCTGGCTTCCTCAGCTAACCTGATTTGCCAGTACCCAGCTGTCAGGTCAAATGTGCTTAAGTAGTTGGCAGAAGCCAATCTATCTATAAGTTCATCTGCCCTTGGTATTGGGTGGGCATCAGTCTTAGTGACTGCATTGAGGCCTCTGTAGTCTACGCAAAACCTTATCTCTCTCTTACCACCCTGGGTGTGAGGCTTTGGCACTAGAACTACTGGGCTAGCCCAAGGGCTATCTGAGGGCTCAATGACTCCCAACTCCAACATTTTCTGCACTTCTGTTTTGATGCAGTCTCTGACATGATCAGGCTGTCTGTAGATTTTACTCTTGACAGGCAGACTGTCCCCAGTGTCCACTTCATGGGTGCACCAATCAGTTTGACTGGGTGTCAGAGAGAACATATGCCTGAAGGATTGCAGAACTTGCCTGCAATCCTGTTGCTGATGTTCAGAGAGGCTGCCACAAAAGACAACACCATCTACTGATCCATCATCAGGATTCTGAGTGAGCAGGTCTGGGAGAGGGTCACTCTCTTCCTCCTGTCCCTCATCTGTGGCCATGAGCAAGCTCATGTCCTTCCTGTCGACATATGCCTTGAGCCTGTTCACATGGAGCACCCTGAGGGGGCTCCTGGGGGTTCCAAGGTCCACCAGGTAGGTGACCTCTCCCTTTTGCTCAATGATGGTGTGGGGCCCAGACCATTTGTCTTTGAGGGCTGCTGGAGCCACTGGCTCCAGTACCCACACCTTCTGTCCAGGCTGGTATACAGTCAGGACAGCCTTCTGGTCATGCCAAGCTTTTTGGAGTTCTTGGCTGGCCTCTAGGTTTTTAGATGCCTTCTCCGTGTATTCAGCCATCCTGGAGCGGAGACCAAGTACATAGTCCACTATGTTGGTTGCAGGCTTTTTGAGAGGTCTCTCCCATCCTTCCTTCACCAAACACAGGGGTCCTCTTACAGGATGCCCATACAGAAGTTCAAAAGGGCTGTAGCCAACCCCCTTCTGTGGGACCTCTCTGTAAGCAAACAGGAGGCAGGGTATCAGGACATCCCATCTACGCCTGAGCTTTTCAGGTAGTCCATGAATCATCCCTTTGAGGGTCCTGTTGAATCTCTCAACAAGCCCATTGCACTGTGGATGATAGGGTGTGGTGAACTTGTAGTTAACACCACATTCCTTCCACATTGCAGTCAGATATCCTGACATGAAGTTTGCACCTCTGTCAGAAACAACCTCCTTAGGGAAGCCCACTCTGGAGAACACTCCAACTAGGGCCCTTGCCACTACAGGTGCTGTAGTGGTCCTAAGTGGAATAGCTTCAGGATACCTGGTGGCATGGTCCACCACCACCAGTATAAACTTGTGCCCTGATGCTGTCTGGGGTTCCATTGGACCAACAATGTCAATCCCCACTCTTTCAAAGGGAACCCCCACCACAGGTAGTGGTATGAGGGGGGCCTTTGTTGTGCCACCTGACTTACCACTGGCTTGGCAAGTGACACAGGAACGACAAAACTCCTTGGTATTCTCATTCATGTGGGGCCAGTGAAAGTGTGAGACAAGTCTGTCCCAAGTCTTTGTCTGACCTAAGTGACCTGCAAGGGGAATCTCATGGGCCAAGGTGAGAAGGAAACCTCTCAGAGACAAGGGGATGACCAGCCTCCTGGTTGCACCAGGCTTGGGGTCTCTTGACTCAGAGTACAGGAGTCCATCTTCCCAGTATACCCTGTGGGCACCTGTGGCATTCCCTGCAGCCTCAGCAGCAGCCTGCTGTCTGAGGGGTTCAAGGGAAGGGCAGTCTAACTGTGCCTTCCCCAGGTCTTCTCTGGAGGGTCCCCCTGAGCCCAGAAACTCAACTTGATCAAGTTCAAGCTCTTTAGGCTCAGTTTCCCTCAGCTCTCTCAGATCAGCCTCCTCATAGACTTGATCCTCAACCTGGGGCAAGGGGGAAGGCAAAGCCTTACCCTTACTGCTCTTCTTCTTGGAAGGTGTCTGGTCCTTTCTTCCAGGATCCAGCACCTGTTCAGTGGGGCATCTTCTGGCCTGTGACCTAGTCACAGCAAGCACATGTGCTGGCAAGCCTAACATTTCCATGTGAGTCCTCTGCCCCACTTCTGACCATAGGGATGACTCCAAATCATTGCCCAACAAACAATCCACTGGGAGGTCTGAACTAACCACAACTTTCTTTTGGCCACTTACCCCTCCCCAGGAGAAAGCAACAATCGCCATACTATGACTGGTAGTGACGTTGCTGGCATTGGTCACCAGGAAATCTGTACCTGGCATGATCTGTCCAGGGTCCACAAAGTTAGGTGTCACCATGGTGACACTGGCACAAGTGTCCCTATAGGCCTGAGCCATTTTGCCATTAATCAAAGGTGTCTGCCTGTATTTGCCCAAAGTATTGGGACTTACATCAGGGGACATATCCATATCCCCTGTACAGACAAGGACAGCCTGAGTGAGTGTGCCAACTAAGTTGTCAGACTCCTCAGTTCCCAAGGTTAACCCAACTAATCCCTTGGGAGGTGCACTACCACTACTGACTGTACTAGGGGGTGCAGTTGCCTTAGGGGCTGTAGTGGTAGAGGTTTGCCCTCCTCTTTTGGTGCACTCACTAAACCAGTGAGACTTACTTTTACAGTACTGGCACCACCTTTTTGACTGGCCTTCTTGAGTCTTCTTTTTCTGCTGTGAAGCCTGACCCCCACCCTCTTTGGTTTGTTGGGGACCTGTTGAAGACTTCTGGTCATTTTGTTCACTCTTAGCATTACCCTTCTGGTCTGCTTTCTTCTGACCACCCTGGTTCTGGTTCTGGTTCTGCTTGATCCTTGTTCTGACCCATTTGTCTGCCCTTCTTTCCCAATTCTTGGGGAGAGGTCAGATCTGAATCAACAAGGTGCTGGTGCAACAACTGGTTCTGACAATTATTTAAAATTTGTTCTCTTATCATCAGATTATACAATCCTGTGTAATCAGTAACCTTGCTACCCAGCAACCAGCCCTCCAAAGCCTTAGTGGCACTATCCACAAAGTCAGACCAGTCCTGAGACTGAGTTTTCTGGGTGTCTCTGAACAGCAACCTGTACTGCTCAGTGGTTAAACCAAACCCATCAACCAGTGTATTTTTCAGGACCTGGTAATCATTAGCATCCTCCACTCTTGTAGCGAGGAGCTTGTCTCTACCTTTACCATCAAAGGAGAGCCACAGTATAGCTGCCCACTGACTCTGGGGAATGCCCTGCACAGTGCAGGCCCTCTCCAGAGCAGCCATCCATTTCTGGATGTCATCCCCTTGCTTAAAGGGGGGCACTATTTTTGTCAGGTGTTTAGTATCTAAACCCTTCTCTCTATCTCTTGGGAGATTGCTGCCACCAGTGGGAGCTAACCCACTCATCTGCTGCTCTCTAGCAAAGGCAAGCTTTTCTTTGGCCAGGGCAAGTTCTTCCCTTTCAATCCTCAGAGTAGCCTGTCTCATCCTGGCTTCATGCTCCATTCTCTGAGGGGAAGTCAATCTCCTCTGTGGAGAGTTCCTTCTCCTCTGAGAAGAGGCATTAGAGTGCAGAGATCTATTGGAGTCCCTAGAAAGAGATCTATCTCTCCTAACTCCAAGGTTAGGCCTACTTAGGGTCAGTACTGGGGGTCCCCCAGATCCTAGCCCAAGCAAGTCTATGTTGGCCCTAGTTAGCCTTCTGACTACCTCAAGACCTTTGTCTACCTCATCCCCAGAGAGTTCCTCAGGCTCCTCCTCCTCAACTGCATTTACAGTGTTGTGGAGGTCTGGATCCCCAGTGGTACCCTCTAAGGCTGGCATATTCCCATCTAGCTGAGAAATCTTTCTCGCATCATATGTCTCTAAGAGACCTATCAGAAAGGGAATGGTGGGGTTAGACCCCTGTTTCAATTTCCTGGAGGTACACACTTGTCTCATCTCCTGGAAACTGAGAGCTGCATATCTTGATTTGACCTGTGGAGGGTCAAGATCCACAAGGGGAGTCTCAGTAGATTCTCCTTGGGTAGACATGCTCTTCTAGTGAGGTGTAAGTGGTGCACTTACCTACACTATATGTTTGCCTACTGATCCCTTGCTAGAGTTGTAGTTTAGGGTGTGCTAGGCCCTAGGAGCTACAACAGCTGGTTCAGTAGAACTCAGAGTATTCTAAGCTAAGTTATATGTACCTTAGTACTTATGTGATCTTTCACAAGATATTCTTAGGATATGTGTGGTAAAACAACAGCAAGCTCAAATCCCAACCGCTGCTCACCAATGTGAGAAGTTGGCCTGATATGCAGTGCTCACTATTCTAGTGAACACTATGTATCAGTCCAAACAACCCTTATTGATGATTGGTTGTAAGTCAACCTGATAGACCAGCTATCCTAGTAGCATGGATACGAGCAGTCTAAGGCTAAGACTCTAGAGGGCGTGTTAAGCCAGCTGTTTTACCATCACATTACCCCTTGAACACCAAGTGAAAGGACACCACACAAGTTGTTATGAAAATAAACAGGTATTTATTTATAACAAGTCTACCCTAAACTCTTTATGAGTCAGGGAGCTAAGCACAATACAAAACTCTTAAGAAAATACTTTAAGTCGCACAATTTACACAAATGCCCTAGGGGCACGAAAAACCATATACACAGTAAGTGGAATGCGAACTTGCTAGCAGGTAAGTAATACTTTTCTAGACTTAGGAATCGCTAGGCCTACAATTCTAAACACTGGGAGTAGATGCAGGAGGCCTGTGGACGTCGTGTGCAGAGTGGGAACTCTCACGCGTAAGGCGGGAAAAAGTCTATGGAGGCTAGCAGTTGCAAAGTTACTGTTCTCGGGCGAACCCGACTTGGTGGGTCGAAAACGGGAGTGGATCCGAACACTTAGGGTGTTGGACTATGCTGGAGCACCGGAGTACTCAGGTTACCTAGCCCAGGGGCTGCGGCTGCATAGGGTTGAAGTTGCGTCGGAAACCCTCGTTGAAGATCCAGGAGCCTGAAGAAAGAGTTGCTGGCAGGCGGCCAGTGAAGAAAGTTCGGAGTGATCCAAGCCTGGATCAGGGAAGAAGAAACCTGTAAGCAGAGGGGACCAAGTTCTGAATCACTAGCCAGTGATTTGAGTGGGCACCAGGATGGCACCGGACGAAGTCACCTCAGCCAGGTGAGTGGGCGCTGCTGGGCTCTGCAGTCTCTCGGACCAGGAGGCGTTGTCGGCGACCAGGATGGAGGTGCGAGCTGTCCCACGAAGGTACTTGCTGTCGACGTCGCTGGACCCAGGATTGGGCAACAAGTCTTGGCAAATGCAAGGCCCACGCGGTGGACCTAAAATGGCGTATTGAGTGGACCAGGAGGGCCCAGGGTGCTCCTCTTTTGGAGGGGAGCAAGGGCTAGTCTGGAGCAACCAGACCAGCAGTAGTTGTCGTCGTGGAGCGTCGTGAGAGGGCCACTAGCCAACGGGCAAGCGACCGGGACAACGCGGTGAGCAGCAAAAAGCAGAAGGGCCCCACGCAGATCTCGTGGATGCAGGGGGGCTGAACTTCGGGGCTGGAGCTGCTCAGGGTCGGGGCTTCTCTTACCCCAAAGCACTCAGTCGAGGGTCACTCGGGAGTCGTGCTGGACAAGCGTCGTGCAGTTCTGAAGATGGCCGGTCCCTCGAGGTCTCGTCACACCCACGGATCACAGCTGGACTGATGATGTAGGTTGAGGTCAGAGGTGCCAGGGAAGCCAGTTCTCGTCGTGCTGGAGCAGTCTTGATCCGAAGGAGAGACTGGCAACAAACCTCGATGCTTGGTTGGTGCCTGCTGCTGCAGGGTGACTACTCCTTAGTCACAAGGGAGAATCTTGGGAAGAGTCTTGAGTTCCTTTCGTGGAAAGTAGTTTCAGGATTCAAAGATGATCTGATTTGGAAGGGGGCCAGTTCCTAACCTTATCCTGCAAAAAGGGGCTGGCACGCGACTAAGTCCTGCCCTATGGGTGGGACTAGGAGGGGGGTGGTTACACCCCTCTCCTTTGGCGGGCTTTCCCCAGATCAGGGGCTGGAGTGCCCCTGGAACTGGTTCCAGCCGGCCTATGCACAGTGAGCACCGGGGTGCCACTTGCAGTCACCTTCCTCTAAAGCCCTGCCTACCTAGAATACACAAAATCCTGTCTGGGACGGTGCTGGCACCGCCCCTGGCAGGAAACCCTTTGTCCTTGCCTCCTGGGCTGGGAGGACTCCCAGCAGCAGGAGGGCAGACTTGTGTCTCGGTGGCAGCATCCATTTTGTGGAGCTAAGGCTCTGTCTGACTTTAACCGGGGTTACAGGTTACATACATGTCGTGTCCCTCTAGAAGGGTGGAATGCTAACCCCGTCGCCAGAATTGGCGAGGGGTTAGTATTCCAATTCGTATGACACCTTACTCGACATGTTTTGATAAAGCGATACCAGAGTTGGCATATAACCGCGAGGATTATAATGCACTTAAGAGTATATGGTATGCGATATCATGGAAACGGCTAAGGGATGGATCCTGAAAGCCGCAGACAGGCTCAGCTCATGCCAGAGCACTATCTCACACGATTCCAAGCACTCTGCCTTCAGGATTGTTAAGGCCTGCCATAGGAGTGACTGATAGGAGATCTGTGTGTCCATCTAGGTTTAGATATAGGAATACTATATCTACAGCAGAGGGTGAGTACACCACTCTGCCCCAGCTGTCAAGCAGCCAGTTGTGTCTGATTTAGTTAGTCAGCCCAGGGGTGGCATAATACATGCTGCAGCCCCTGGGAGACTTCTGGGTGCACCTCAGCCCTGGGTACAGGGACTTGAGAGGGCCCAGTGCCAATTCAGTACCTGGGTACAATTTGGATTAGAGAGAACAGCTAGGCTGTGGGTCTGATTAGCAGGCCCACAGCCAGGGAAAGTCGTAAACCAGTGAAGCAAAAAGCAAAAATCTGGGTGATCATAGGATTGCAGACCCTACTCTCCTACACACACCACCCTGGGTTAGACAATGGCGATATGCAAATCAGCGCTGACCCTGTGCCCCATGGGAACAGTCCAGTCCGAACTACAAAAGCAATGTCCTTCCCAGAACGGAAACAAGCATCCGAGGACCGGCCCGGTTTTGAGGTAACACCTCTCATCAGCCCGGCTAGCTTGACTCCAGTGGTGTGGAGTGCCTGGGACTCACGTCACGGCCGGTCCTCGGATGCTTGTTTCCGTTCTGGGAAGGACATGGCTTTTGTAGTTCGGACTGGACTGTTCCCATGGGGCACAGGGTCAGCGCTGATTTGCATATCGCCATTGTCTAACCCAGGGTGGTGTGGAGTGGAAAAACGATGGATTTGGGCCCAGATCTTTGGACTGGGGTGAATGTGTGACATTGATCCACATTCTGTCCATCATTGTTGTGTTTGCAGTTACCGCTCTAAGTGTACTGGGGATGCTCAGACGTGAGTCCCAGGCACTCCACACCACTGGAATCAAGCTAGCCGGGCTGAAGAGAGGTGTTACCTCGAAACCGGGCCGGTCCTCGGATGCTTGTTTCCGTTCTGGGAAGGACATGGCTTTTGTAGTTCGGGCTGGACTGTTCCCATGGGGCACAGGGTCAGCGCTGATTTGCATATCGCCATTGTCTAACCCAGGGTGGTGTGGAGTGGAAAAACGATGGATTTGGGCCCAGATCTTTGGACTGGGGTGAATGTGTGACATTGATCCACATTCTGTCCATCATTGTTGTGTTTGCAGTTACCGCTCTAAGTGTACTGGGGATGCTCAGACGTGAGTCCCAGGCACTCCAAACCACTGGAATCAAGCTAGCCGGGCTGAAGAGAGGTGTTACCTCGAAACCGGGCCGGTCCTCGGATGCTTGTTTCTGTTCTGGGAAGGACATGGCTTTTGTAGTTCGGACTGGACTGTTCCCATGGGGCACAGAGTCAGCGCTGATTTGCATATCGCCATTGTCTAACCCAGGGTGGTGTGGAGTGGAAAAACAATGGATTTGGGCCCAGATCTTTGGACTGGGGTGAATGTGTGACATTGATCCACATTCTGTCCATCATTGTTGTGTTTGCAGTTACCGCTCTAAGTGTACTGGGGATGCTCAGACGTGAGTCCCAGGCACTCCACACCACTGGAATCAAGCTAGCCGGGCTGAAGAGAGGTGTTACCTCGAAACCGGGCCGGTCCTCGGATGCTTGTTTCCGTTCTGGGAAGGACATGGCTTTTGTAGTTCGGACTGGACTGTTCCCATGGGGCACAGGGTCAGCGCTGATTTGCATATCGCCATTGTCTAACCCAGGGTGGTGTGGAGTGGAAAAACGATGGATTTGGGCCCAGATCTTTGGACTGGGGTGAATGTGTGACATTGATCCACATTCTGTCCATCATTGTTGTGTTTGCAGTTACCGCTCTAAGTGTACTGGGGATGCTCAGACGTGAGTCCCAGGCACTCCACACCACTGGAATCAAGCTAGCCGGGCTGAAGAGAGGTGTTACCTCGAAACCGGGCCGGTCCTCGGATGCTTGTTTCCGTTCTGGGAAGGACATGGCTTTTGTAGTTCGGACTGGACTGTTCCCATGGGGCACAGGGTCAGCGCTGATTTGCATATCGCCATTGTCTAACCCAGGGTGGTGTGGAGTGGAAAAACGATGGATTTGGGCCCAGATCTTTGGACTGGGGTGAATGTGTGACATTGATCCACATTCTGTCCATCATTGTTGTGTTTGCAGTTACCGCTCTAAGTGTACTGGGGATGCTCAGACGTGAGTCCCAGGCACTCCACACCACTGGAATCAAGCTAGCCGGGCTGAAGAGAGGTGTTACCTCGAAACCGGGCCATTCCTAGGATGCTTGTTTCCGTTCTGGGAAGGACATGGCTTTTGTAGTTCGGACTGGACTGTTCCCATGGGGCACAGGGTCAGCGCTGATTTGCATATCGCCATTGTCTAACCCAGGGTGGTGTGGAGTGGAAAAACGATGGATTTGGGCCCAGATCTTTGGACTGGGGTGAATGTGTGACATTGATCCACATTCTGTCCATCATTGTTGTGTTTGCAGTTACCGCTCTAAGTGTACTGGGGATGCTCAGACGTGAGTCCCAGGCACTCCACACCACTGGAATCAAGCTAGCCGGGCTGAAGAGAGGTGTTACCTCGAAACCGGGCCGGTCCTCGGATGCTTGTTTCCGTTCTGGGAAGGACATGGCTTTTGTAGTTTGGACTGGACTGTTCCCATGGGGCACAGGGTCAGCGCTGATTTGCATATCGCCATTGTCTAACCCAGGGTGGTGTGGAGTGGAAAAACGATGGATTTGGGCCCAGATCTTTGGACTGGGGTGAATGTGTGACATTGATCCACATTCTGTCCATCATTGTTGTGTTTGCAGTTACCGCTCTAAGTGTACTGGGGATGCTCAGACGTGAGTCCCAGGCACTCCACACCACTGGAATCAAGCTAGCCGGGCTGAAGAGAGGTGTTACCTCGAAACCGGGCCGGTCCTCGGATGCTTGTTTCCGTTCTGGGAAGGACATGGCTTTTGTAGTTCGGACTGGACTGTTCCCATGGGGCACAGGGTCAGCGCTGATTTGCATATCGCCATTGTCTAACCCAGGGTGGTGTGGAGTGGAAAAACGATGGATTTGGGCCCAGATCTTTGGACTGGGGTGAATGTGTGACATTGATCCACATTCTGTCCATCATTGTTGTGTTTGCATTTACCGCTCTAAGTGTACTGGGGATGCTCAGACGTGAGTCCCAGGCACTCCACACCACTGGAATCAAGCTAGCCGGGCTGAAGAGAGGTGTTACCTCGAAACCGGGCCGGTCCTCGGATGCTTGTTTCCGTTCTGGGAAGGACATGGCTTTTGTAGTTCGGACTGGACTGTTCCCATGGGGCACAGGGTCAGCGCTGATTTGCATATCGCCATTGTCTAACCCAGGGTGGTGTGGAGTGGAAAAACGATGGATTTGGGCCCAGATCTTTGGACTGGGGTGAATGTGTGACATTGATCCACATTCTGTCCATCATTGTTGTGTTTGCAGTTACCGCTCTAAGTGTACTGGGGATGCTCAGACGTGAGTCCCAGGCACTCCACACCACTGGAATCAAGCTAGCCGGGCTGAAGAGAGGTGTTACCTCGAAACCGGGCCGGTCCTCGGATGCTTGTTTCCGTTCTGGGAAGGACATGGCTTTTGTAGTTCGGACTGGACTGTTCCCATGGGGCACAGGGTCAGCGCTGATTTGCATATCGCCATTGTCTAACCCAGGGTGGTGTGGAGTGGAAAAACGATGGATTTGGGCCCAGATCTTTGGACTGGGGTGAATGTGTGACATTGATCCACATTCTGTCCATCATTGTTGTGTTTGCAGTTACCGCTCTAAGTGTACTGGGGATGCTCAGGCGTGAGTCCCAGGCACTCCACACCACTGGAATCAAGCTAGCCGGGCTGAAGAGAGGTGTTACCTCGAAACCCGGCCGGTCCTCGGATGCTTCTTTCCGTTCTGGGAAGGACATGGCTTTTGTAGTTCGGACTGGACTGTTCCCATGGGGCACAGGGTCAGCGCTGATTTGCATATCGCCATTGTCTAACCCAGGGTGGTGTGGAGTGGAAAAACGATGGATTTGGGCCCAGATCTTTGGACTGGGGTGAATGTGTGACATTGATCCACATTCTGTCCATCATTGTTGTGTTTGCAGTTACCGCTCTAAGTGTACTGGGGATGCTCAGACGTGAGTCCCAGGCACTCCACACCACTGAAATCAAGCTAGCCGGGCTGAAGAGAGGTGTTACCTCGAAACCGGGCCGGTCCTCGGATGCTTGTTTCCGTTCTGGGAAGGACATGGCTTTTGTAGTTCGGACTGGACTGTTCCCATGGGGCACAGGGTCAGCGCTGATTTGCCTATCGCCATTGTCTAACCCAGGGTGGTGTGGAGTGGAAAAACGATGGATTTGGGCCCAGATCTTTGGACTGGGGTGAATGTGTGACATTGATCCACATTCTGTCCATCATTGTTGTGTTTGCAGTTACCGCTCTAAGTGTACTGGGGATGCTCAGACGTGAGTCCCAGGCACTCCACACCACTGGAATCAAGCTAGCCGGGCTGAAGAGAGGTGTTACCTCGAAACCGGGCCGGTCCTCGGATGCTTGTTTCCGTTCTGGGAAGGACATGGCTTTTGTAGTTCGGACTGGACTGTTCCCATGGGGCACAGGGTCAGCGCTGATTTGCATATCGCCATTGTCTAACCCAGGGTGATGTGGAGTGGAAAACGATGGATTTGGGCCCAGATCTTTGGACTGGGGTGAATGTGTGACATTGATCCACATTCTGTCCATCATTGTTGTGTTTGCAGTTACTGCTCTAAGTGTACTGGGGATGCTCATACGTGAGTCCCAGGCACTCCACACCACTGGAATCAAGCTAGCCGGGCTGAAGAGAGGTGTTACCTCGAAACCGGGCCGGTCCTCGGATGCTTGTTTCCGTTCTGGGAAGGACATGGCTTTTGTAGTTCGGACTGGACTGTTCCCATGGGGCACAGGGTCAGCGCTGATTTGCATATCGCCATTGTCTAACCCAGGGTGGTGTGGAGTGGAAAAACGATGGATTTGGGCCCAGATCTTTGGACTGGGGTGAATGTGTGACATTGATCCACATTCTGTCCATCATTGTTGTGTTTGCAACTTCCAGCGTGGCACATAACTTGCGGGGTGTCTAACTCGAGACCAAGATGTGGTCCTTCATTTTCTCCCATCAGGTAATGGGGTGGGCTCTTTCATGGGGAAGTCTTGGTTTTACACCTACATACATTCAGGGTATACTTAGGTACACTTAGCTAAGGTTTGCATCTTAGGAGTGCGCTTGATTACTGTCATGTATCTATATGCCTGCATATATTTACTGTTTTAACACCATGGTAGAATTATACCTTTTATTTACTCTGTTGGTGCTCATAATCGTATATCTGCTTTTGTCTAACGGTTGTCACAGCACACTGGCTTAATAAATGCTTATTGAAAACGTCCCCATCGTTTAGTCTTTGTATCTCTCTGAGATAACGTGACTCGAGTGACTGAGAGAAAAGTACTGTACTGTTCCACGATCCATGAAGGATGAAGGGTTGCCATGTTCGATAGTTGCCAGAAACTATTTGCTCCTTGGTAAGGTTAGGGGGCTTATAGTGGCACTGCGTGAGGGGTTTGAGGGGGCAGATCACAGGTTTTGGCGGCCTTGGACTCCCTCATCGAGCTTCACTCACAGGACACTAATGTGATTGTTGCAGGAGATCTAAACACCACCTTCGAGCACCTAGTAGCTACTGTGTGGGACTCAACAGACGAGGATGAAGATAGTCAATGGGGGATACCAAAAGTGGAGCTTGTACCTGTTAAAAAGTGGACAGAGGTAGTGATACAGATTAACACAGTCTGTTGTGAAAGAGGTCTTAGGGCATTTAATGGCAGGACTCCGAAAGACAGAACTGGGGCCGTAACATTCAATAATGGGCGAAGTAAGAATCGAATTGACTATGTTCTTTGTAGCCTGAATTTTTGGCACACAATTGTAGATATGGAGGTGAAAGAACGCATGGAAAGTGATCATAACCCCCTGTGTGTCACACATGGATGGTGGGATCGAGATTTACCCCATCAAGAAAGGCTTGAGCTCTGCCCCCAGCCATTGCGCCAACTAATGATATGAGGCGTCTCAACTGGGTAAAAGTAGTCTCTAATATAGAGGTCCTGAATAAAATTGCAGAGGAAGTTGACAGCGCTCTTTTGAAATTAGAAGAAACGGTATCGACCATCTTGACTTGGGTTGTGTTATTCCTATCCATGATAGCCTGTTTAAGTCCATTAGCGGCCATTTTTTAGCTCCAGGCTACACAAAGCAAAAAGGTACCCAAAAAGCACTGAGGTGGTACAATGAAGACTGCAGATTAGCTAGAGTAAACCTGGGTAGGGCCATAAAGGGTGGCAATTTGGATGCAGTTCGTTGTGCCAGACAGACCTACAAAAGAGCAATTCTTAAGGCCAAAAGAATTTGTGATTGTTAGAAACGGGTAGGTATAACACTCGTGCCTGTTGGCACATTGTAAAGTGTGTGTGTTATCTAATGTGTTTTTACTATAATACAAAGGCTATTTTTATATAACCTTGTGTGGAGTTTCCTTTGTGGTGGGCCTTTGGTTGTTGTCGCTGGGGTGCGCGCGCAAACGCTTTACACATCGCCTCCGAGATTAGCCTTGCTGCTCGCGCCACGTTACCTAGAGGGTGAGCGGGGGTTATCTTGGTGTGTGACTCCCTAGCCCTGACCTTGGAAGTGGTGGTCTCTGACTGACCTTGGCGCAAGCCTTGGCCAGCCAGAGGTCCCGTTTCTAACAGTGATGAACGTCGATGGCAGGAGCTTAAGGAAGCAAGTGAGAAAAAGAATTCCAGATTATTCTGGAATCTCATTAAATGGGGTAGAGGGGAGGGCTGAACAACCCGAAAACTATGTCACTCAAGAAGGCTGGATTGATTATTTCAGACCACAGTATGCATCCAATCATCTAGGAGTTCAAGTTAAGGATATAAGTTTTCTAAAGATTCTGTTTTTAACAGTAATGATGTTTTAATTACTCTTAATGTTGTGGCAAGAGGTAGAGCCCCAGGGCCCGATGGGGTCCCGGCAGATGTCTTTCTGCATGACAAGGCTCGCTGGGGAAAATATATCTTGCTATTGTCAAATGCTATAACTCAAGGTGCCCCGGTCCCGGTTTCCTGGAAAGAAGCAATAATAATCCCGGTTTGTAAAAAGGGTGACAAGACTCAACCTGGAAATTACAGACCTATCAGTCTGATAGATACTATCTGTTGGAACCGGAGGTCTCTGGTTGGGACAGGTATGCACCTGTGACAAGCAGGGACGCTCACTTCCAATCAGGGCAAGGGAACTACTCCTTCGAATAACCCCTGCTCACCCTCTAGGTAGTGTGGCGCGAGCAGACAAGGCTAATCCTCAGGGCGATAGTAAGTTAAGCATTTATGATCACACACACAGTAAACCCACTGACCCACAACAAATGGACACCAGTCGTATGGTTGTATAAAAAATATGTATACTTTATATAAAAGATATGTTCAAGCAGGATTATCACAAGACCAAAATAACGTTTAGCGATTTGAGGCCACCAGATTACAATAGGCAAGCTTAGTCTTTGAATGTTCGTTGTTCAGCAAGGTACGATGACAGGGAAAAAAGAAAGTTGCGGACCCTGGATCCGATATGAACTCGAGACGGAGTTCAAGTGTACCTTGCTTGTGGAAGTCCGAGGCGTTTCAGGCGCGGCTACTGGTGAGGGCGGACCCTGGACAAGGTCAACGGTTCTCCAGAGGATCTCTCCGGCTCGGTCCCCCTCGAAGAGCGAGGCGGGGGAGCAGGACTGTGGAGGGTTGCGGCGATCTGGGGTTGATGCAGCTCACGGGGAGAGGCGCCGTTCAGGCCTGCGGGACGTACTACTTCTTAGCACGCCGTGTCGTACTCGTGGATCTGTGAGGGGCGTCGCGTTCTATGGCAGGCGGGTGCAACACCAGGCTTCCGGTACCACTGTACGGGGAGGCCTTTATTGAGGTGCGACACGAGCCCAGGTATGCAGGAGGGCAAAGCGAGACAGTCGGGTACGTTACGACATACGGACCTTCGGAGGCTGTGGAATGCGCTCCGTGCAGATTCCGGCTGGAGAAGATGAGAGGTACCCAACACGCTCCGTTAGCGGCGAGGTGACAGGAGAGCGGGCGGCCCGGCACTGAAGCGGAGAGCGACTCAGGGATGAGCGGGGCTCTCTAAAGCGGGGCGACCAGGCTCCGAGCTGTCCCGGCCTGGGAGGGGGTGAAGGCACCCGAGTCACAACTCTGGCGAGGGAATAAGAACTAAGGCCCAACAGCAGACGGGCACAAGCAGAATAGAACCCAATGGTCCTGGGGTTCCGTTCAGGGGGCAAGCTCTCGATCAAGCCCTTGGAGATCGTTTCAGGCACAAGTCTACAAAGTCCTTTCTGGTACTTTCCTCTCCGTTCTCAGCAAGGCACCACTGCAGGCCAGTCTTACAGGATACAGACTGGTTTCCGTCCTTCAGCTTCTCTTGGTCCTTCTAGTCAGGCGGAGGTTCGTCGTGGTCAAAACTGGATCTGATTTGTAAGGAGCGGAGCTCCTATATTTATACTGCGGTTCTTTTGTCTTTGCAGGCCAGGGGGCCTGAGCCTAGTTCAACCCGATTTTGGAGTACTCTGTTGACAGGACGCTGCCGTCTTCTTTCAGGGCACAGGGCAGAGACATCAGACGCTCCGCAGGAGGTGGAGCCAGCATTGTGGTGGTGGAGCACAACCCTATTCAGAGTCAAGGACTACTCCGCCCACCCATCCTGGAGTAAGCACCCTATTCACCACCTGGAGCCCCGACTGTCCTTGGGAATCTCCCAGCCCTGTCACTCACACAAACCCAGACAGCAGATACACATCCTGGCAGAGGCGGGCTGAAACAGTTAGGCCAGCAAAGGCTAACTTTCTAAAAGTAGCATTTGCAAACCCTGGATATTAAAGTAAACCTTACTAAAGGAAGTATTTTATTATTCTGAGTTCAGGCATACTAAACTCGACGTGCTACCGGGGTCCCTGAGCCTGCCGGGACTATAGCGTATAATAGTTCCGACAGCTCATCTTGGCCTAAGAGAACCGGTAGCCCTTCAATAGTGAAGAACGAAAAGGGTGGTAATTCACTACTAGGACATGCCACACTCTAGGCTTGTCCTACCTTACGCTTGCAATGCACCCTGCCCGTAGGCCTACTATAGGGGTGACTGATATGAAGGTTAGGGAAGGTTCAGGGACTGGCAAGTGTGGCCACTTGCGCAGTCAGCGTGACAGTACGAGACTGTACGCGGGGTCTGCAATGGCGGACCGGAGACACATCTTACGAAGCCGCTTCTGTGGGTGGCGCAACCAGCGCTGCAGGCCCACTAGCAGCATTTGTATCTACAAGCCCCGGCACTCCTCGTGCACTTTACTGAGGACTGATAGTAAACCAAATAAGCAAATCATGGAAATCAATTACACATACACTTTACATTGGCAGCAATTGCACTGCGGCACGGATTGGCCGTGGCGCAGTGCCCTGAGCATCGAACACCAGCAAAACATCTGAGGCACATCAGCAAAAAGTGGAAGTGAGAATCACGCCAAGGTGCCAGATGTAACACTATACAAAAAACAACTGGGAGGATGACTTTAAATAAGATCATAGATCGGATCGAAGAAAACAACGTATTGTCCCCCTTTCAGGCGGGTTTTAGAAAATATACTAGTACAATCGATCCAGTCTTTCGATTTACTCTCATCCATTGGAAGGCTGTGATCCTGGGCAAAGGCAGTATTTATGCTGCCTTTGTTGATCTGCGTGCAGCCTTCGACTTAGTTCCTCGTGCACAGTTGTGGTTGACACTACAGCAATTAGGGCTCCCTGCAGAGATTTTAACTATGGTGATGCGGCTGCGCGAGGCAAACTATGCTAAAATCCAATGGAGAAGTTATGGCAGGGTCACCACTCAATTTCCGGTTGAGCGTGGAGTGAGGCAAGGTTGCTCTATGGCCCCAACTCTGTTCTCCCTGTATATCAATGGTATAGTGGATTGTTTGGCACATGTAAACACTGATGCTCCCTCTTTAGCCGGTATTAAGGTTCCGATTTTAATGTTTGCGGATGACACGCTAATTATATCTAAAACTCCAAGTGGCCTGCAGCATGCTTTGGACATTTTTGACAAATGTTGTTCCAAGAAGGGCCTAGAAATTAACGTAGCTAAAACAAAAATGATGATTTTTAATCCGCATCGTACTTTTAATTGGAATGTTTTTATGAACGGAAAGCCACTTGAATTGGTTAAGGCTTTTACTTATTTAGGTGCCCATTTGGGCAAGGACCTTAAATGGGAGCATCATATAAATTTGGCAGCCATTAACCGCATGCGCGCTAGCGGAATTCTGCTCGAGTGCTGAGATTTTTAAAAACGCATGTTTCATGACGAGCTGGGCTCGTCATGAGCGTAGCAGGAGGCTACCTCATGACGAGCCCAGCTCGTCATGAGCGTCGAAGGGGTTAAACAGCACCAAATTGCAGATGCTCTCTCTCAGGAACATAAAAAGTCATTGTTCAAACCAATTCTGCCTGTACTGGAAGTTTATGAATGTAAAGCAGTTAGCTCTGTTCTCTATGGTGCTGAACTTTGGGGCTTTGAGAAGTTGGCACCATTGGCCGTTTCTGAAAATAAGTTTTTTCGTAATATCACTAGCCTCCCGCAGAGTACACCTTTAGTACCACTAAGATATGATCTGGGAAGGAAAGCTATCGTTGATAGTGCCAGGTTACGCCCTATTTTATATTGGCGTAGGCTTTGGACGACACCCAAGCTTTCAGCATACGCCGCAGGGTTCTTAGACGTCATTTCATCTGACTCATTCCATACGATTCATTGGCTTGCCCATTTAAGAAATAGCTTGGTAGCTTTGGGCATGCAAAAGCTTTGGGACAGCCCTACGGAAGTTGCATTTCCTTCGAAAACAATCCTGAAGGAAAGGTACTGGGAGCAGATTGCGTATCAGACATGGAGTGGTGTAGATTCTTCCACCATGGCGGGGGTCTTTCTAGGGGCAAAAGTATTGCCCAAATTCGAATCTTACTGGGACATTATTACTAAGCCTGGACACAGGAAGCTATTTTTTCAGCTCAGAGCCGGTTCTTTACCCCTGAAGGCTTTAACGTCTAGATGGGCTGCTGCAAGTTCTATTAATATTTGCCCGGTGTGTGAGAACTCTGTAGAAACTCTTGCACAGTTTCTATTTGCCTGCCCATTGTATGCATCCCCGAGGCGTGTTTGGCTGACACCAATGTGTAAGTTACTGGGTACCAACAAACGTTCTGTTTGTTGCTGAGAGACTGATAAGTACTTGCACCACACCATTTATTGTAATTGCTGTAGCCAAATACTTGGGATGGGCATGGGTCTTACGGCAGAATTTTATTCGAGGTCAATTGACTGTTGTGGAATAATGTGTGAATTTCTCTGACCAGGTATTGATTATTTTAGCCTATTTTATTATTCTCTTTTTTAAGTTCAAATCAAATGGTTTTATTTATTTTACTCTATGAAATGTGTTGCTTATCTCCTCCTCTAGTGAATAGTATATGTATTTATTTTTCTACTTGGTGTCCAAATAATTTTGTTTTTAAATTTAGTATTATGTAACCCTTGCTGAATCATGGATAAATTGTACTTGTCTAGCTTTTATGAGTTTTTATTTCAAATAAAGCGAATTTGACTGACTGACAAATATCTTTTTTGGCTGAAAAATATTTACCACATGAGTTTGTCATGGACTGTCCAAAAGAAGAAGCCGTAATATTACCAGCCTTCACCAACCTCGTTCCAGAATCACTTAAACATTCATACGCGCAGGAGTGGGTTGTAGTACCAGCTCTTGCATTATACTGCAATCATGTAGGGTGGGATACTGAGTCACATCACCATGAAATCCCAGTAATAACAATTTCAACTCCACAAAGACAACACCCAATAAAACATGACCCAAAAAAGCAAGTCATGGAGATCTTAGATCAACTTGAATATCAAGGTGTTATCGAGAACTGCACCTCTTCCTTGAATAATCCTTTGTTTCCCTTAATGAAACCCGACAATTCTAGTTTTAGATTACAGGCATTTGAACACATGCATGAAAACATTTGCAGTACAAAATGCACACAATGCCGCATTAATGAATAAAATTGTGCAGAAGAAATACAAAACAACATTAGATTAACCCTGGGTGTAAAACTCCGCTCCGCATGCGGAATTTGTGGATTTTCGGCAACTCCGCGTTCCCGCGTAGAATGCGGAGTTGCCGTAAAACTCTGCAATCCACAACGGAACAGAGGTTTTTGGTGTTTGAGTGCCCAAAATGCAATAGCCATGAGATTTGCTAGGTGGCCACATGGTCCCGCGAGTCTTTGCGATTGCGAACACATCTTTTGTGAAGATCGACATCCCGAACATGCAGAATTTGCAATCTGGAGAAGGTTCACTCCAGAGTGTCATGTGGTGGATATAGAGATTATCAACATCATTAAGTTAGCATGGCTCATGCACCCATAATGCTGCTTTTGCGCATGTTACTACATGACTTTATTTTTTCAAGACTTTGTTTACGATGGAGTATTACATGAAGAAAAAGTAATTTGCACATTGGGAAATACAAAGAGTCATACATTAATTGTATGTCATATAATGGATGAAATGGAAAACAATCGTAATGGCTAAGTACATTGATTTGTTATTCATTGTTTAAACGTGCAGGCAATGTGGTATTACATCAAGTGCAGTAAGGAATACATAGTGGGTAGTGTAATAAAAACAAAGTGACTTATCAATACAATGTCAGCAAC
Source organism: Lissotriton helveticus (assembly GCF_964261635.1). Classification (NCBI taxonomy): domain Eukaryota; kingdom Metazoa; phylum Chordata; class Amphibia; order Caudata; family Salamandridae; genus Lissotriton; species Lissotriton helveticus. Next base: position 50,162,223 of record NC_136067.1, read on the forward strand.
AGATGGGACATATAGATATACATAAGATAAATTGCAATAGTGTCATCAGGTAGAGGACTCACAACAGTTAGGCAGCTGGTGTGATATACCATGACATTATGAAATCAATGAGAGGAGGGACAATTGGAGGGTCATGTTCAGTTTGCACCAGCAGTATGCATGTAGGAGACAGAATAGAGATAAAGCAAAGGGAGAATGAGAGGGGTGGGATGGGGAACGGTCATTAGAATCAAGGTATAGCGATGACCGTATTCCATGCATCCAACAAGTTTAGACCGGTATTAACAGAGGCACAGCAAGCAATCCACCTGTGCTCACATTTGTTCAGCAGAAGTTGCAAGTTACCAACATGGATTGGAAGTTCCGGACGGTCAATCACTTGCCAGAATAAGTCTGTTTCAGAATGTTTTTTTTCTTTGAAGTGTACAACAAGTGGAGCAGTCTCCACATTACATCTTACGCGGCTTTGGTGTTGGGAAATACGCTGTTGTACATCTGTGTGGTTTGGCCAATGTACAGTAAATTGCAGGGTCAACATATGGCATAGATAACGTTGGATGTGCAGCAGTTGGAAAAATGTTTGAGTTGGTATGTGTGGCCTACAGCAACAAATTCCTTTGTGTTGTGGGTGAGGTCGCATACAGAGCAAGATTGGCATTTGTAATGGCAGATGATCGGTGGTAACCCCCACATCGAGATCAAAGATTGGGCTTTCTTTTCATTTCCGGGCCAGGTTATGGCATGGACCAGTTTGTCAGAGAGGTTACTGCCTCTTTTATATGAGAAGAAGGGAGGTTCCTTGAGGGGGCCCAGGGTCCCTAATACGGACCAGTTTTTACTTATCACCTTACTGACTGTGTTTCTTGAGGGACTGTAGGTAGACACAAACGGGATGCGTAAGTTGGCATGTTTAGGGAAAGGAGAGAGAAGTACTTGCCCATTTGGATGCATGGGAGACAAGGTGTTTGGGGTAACCCCTATAGATCAATTTCTCAAAGAGAACGGCAGACTCTCTGAAGTAATCTTTGCACCATTTGCAATTTCTCCGTGTATGGAGGAACTGTCCGTATGGTAGGCCATTCTTAGGGCCTCTGGGGTGGTAGCCAGAGTACCTTAAAAAAGTGTTGCGTGCTGTGGGTTTTCGGTATAGGGTGGTACCTATGGTTCCGTCCTCTGCGTGAAGGGTGCTGTCAAGAGAAGGGAGATCATTGGTTCTCACATCAGAAGTGAATGTGAGTTGGGTTTGGCAATTCTTGAGCCAAGATATGAAAGATGAACGATCTTCATGTTGCCATGCCAGAGTAGAAGAATGTCATTGATATAGTGACGCAAACGGTTGTTTTTGTCAAGAAATCGGTTTGTGCAGATAGGAAATGTGCGGTTTCAAGATGGTGTACGTAGAGGATGGCAAAGTTAGGGGCAAAACAAGTGCCCATCGAGACACCCTTAATCTGGAGATAGAAGGTGTCTTTGTAAAGTAAATTGTTATTTGTAAATGGAATGTGTAGAAGGTCCATTATGAACTCAGAAGGGATGCGGAAAGGTCTGGGTTTGTGTGTCCAAGAGTTGTTTGATGACTATTCGGCCTTCAGTATGGGGTATGGTAGTGTAAAACGATTCAATGTCAAGGCCTATCATAAGGTCGTTGTCATTATCAAATGGTCTATCTTCAATGATGTTGATCAGATGTGTACTATCCATGACAAAGGTGTCGGTCAAAGAGGCAAATTCCTTAAGGATTGAGGCAATGTATTTTCCTAATGGTTACAGTATCGAGCCACAGCCAGACATCATGGGCCGTTCTGGCATGTCGTTAGAATTTTTATGAATTTTGGGCAATACATAGATGACTGTAGTTTTGGGGTATGGGTTTTTCAAAAAAGCATGTTCTTTTTTGGATATAATATCCAAATGCAAGGCTTTGGTAATGACTGCTTGTATTTGTTGGCAGATGTCTGTGGACAAGCTACTGTAGTCGGAGATGTTGTTGAGTTGGCGCTGGATTTCGGTGCCATATTTGTCCATGTCCATCACCTCTATTCTGCTGCCCTTTTCTGCAGGTTTGATTACTATGTGTTGGTTGTCACATAGGCTGGCTAAGGCCTATCACACACAAAGCAATATACATGGGACGGCACCCCTCTTCATCAGGGATAAAATCACCAAACGCATTCAAGAAAGGAACCTCCGATCTAGAGTGACACCTCAAAATCAAAATCCCAAGATACAAGAATAAAACAATGGCTGGCACATCGCTCTCTGTTCAAGCAGCCAAATTATGGAACACTTTACCCCCCAACATAAGATCCATGGATAACCACCTTTTCTTCCGAAAACTACTCAAGCATTGGCTCTTCCCCACATAACCACCATACGAAAAAATATAGAAATATACAGCATATCTTTCTGTGTATAAGTATTTATTTTTACTATAGATATGTACCGATATATGTGTATTAGTTTGTATAAACATGTAGAATACTTATGTTTAAAAAAAATTATCATATATAGATATTCATTAGTTCTACTTGTATATATTACTGATAGTTAGATTATTCTATGTTTTTAACATGTATATAAGTGTCTGTATGAGTAAGTACATCTTTTTTTATCATAACTATTTATCTACAATTCCTTCACTGATTACAGTTTGTAATAGACAAATTTTGGAGCACTGTGGTTTAATGACTACAGTTTGTTACGTAAGTGTGTTCTACGGTACTTGACTCTTTTTTACTGCATTATCTACTATCAGACATTAACAAACACCAGTTCTAGTTTCTTTTTGTTCACACCAGATTTTAATTAATTTGGTCATACAGTCAAGTGCATGAACTCTTGTGTCATTGAGCCGCTCGGGAAACTCACAGTATGAACTCACTACTTTCCTGTTTCCGACACTTTTCACATATTCTACTTCTCTTTGGTCACCATTTTTCACGCATTCTACTTCTCTTTTGTCACAGTTATTTAATTGAAAGTAATTTCACTTTAAAAAAGCATGACCACATTTTTTTCACTCAGCATAACTTTATCACTTCAGGTTGCTTTCTTCATTATAAATTAGTTTCATTACCATTTTCAGAATTATAATAATGGTTGTACTGATACCCAGTTTCTTTTGATCTTTATAGACATAAAGCCCCTGATGAAGGGCTATTGGCCGAAATGCATTGGGCATATTGATACACATCATGTTTATCAAAGTGAATTCTCAACCTGTTGTTATGATGGAATAACACAGGACCTCATGAAGAAAAATGTTAAATGAAAATAAATGAAGACCAGAAGGAATTTCTGTTTAAAAGTAGTACGCGTATGATTTTTATTTGAGTGCTGGCGGGGGACGTCCTTCACTACGTGAGGTCAGCGCATCACTTTTCATTAGTATCTTCATCCTCTCACTCAGGAAGATTCACCTTCCAGCACCACTTACGCATCAACAAAAATCCAAAAGTTCATTTTACATCAGGAGTGCACTGGTTTATATATTTTTTTACTTGTATATAGGTCACTGCATAAATTAGTGCATTTTTATCATAACTATTTAGCTACAATTGCTTCACTGTTGAACTATTAAAAAGAAAAAGAAAAATTAGCTTAAAGTACAGCAACACTTGAAAGTCCGAGTTTATTAAATGCAACTTAAATCTAGATATATTACCTTCCTTATACATATATACTTTCCATGTACTTATGTATCTTTATATTTATTACTTTACTCCTAATTCAGCATCTCCAATGCACTACCCCATATCTCACCCTATACCTATTTCAATATACCCTCTACACATATACCTTCCATGTACTTATGTAACTGAATATTTATTACTTTACTCTTAATTCTGCAATGTGTCACAAATTAAAAGGCACTAAATGAAAGGGTCATACATCTGGCCCATTAGTCAACTGCACTTACCCAAACCCAATACTCACTGCACCCACACTGAAGACACCCTACACCCCCACTCTCTCACATCCCTACAGTCCTGCAGCCACCCACACAACAGTCTGCACTCACATGCATGCTTCTCAAAACACACCCACTCTCTAAACATGGCAGAGGATCTGGGACCGACTACATGACAATGTCCCGGACATACCTTTCCTCACAGAAACTTGGCTAAACCCTGCATCAGCACCTGAAATCGCCACAGCCATCGCCCTGGCTACAAGATTGCAGGCAAGACAAACTTCACAAGCCCAGAGGAGGAATCACCATCATCCACAAGAACGCCATCAGCTCTCATCTACAGACCACAGGGACAGTACACCAACTTACCAACACCATCAAATACATCATTGTACTGCTCGCCATCGATTCTAGCAATTACATCTTACTCAGAGACCTGAACTCCCACATGGAAGACTATGCCAACCCCTACTCAAAAGCAGTTATGAAAGACCTTGGAAGCCTGGGCCTCTCTCAACAAGTAGGTACTTTCAAGAACTGAGGCTGATGTAACCCTACTGCAAACAACTTGAGTAAAAATGGAGAATGAGCCAAAACAATGCAGACAGAAGTAAATTCAAATCTGCCCTGAGATGTAGTGCAGTTCCTATATTCCCAATAGGCTCTGCGCATTGAAATAATATACACTATAGATTTGATATAGGACTGAGGTCAGTATGTCTCTATCGAGTATACTAAACTTAATTGTGAGTGCCAGCTAGCTCAGAGGTCACTTGAAACTTTCTTGAATACACAAGAAGGGATTTGTTTCTGACAACCGCATAAACATGACAACTTTGTTTCCCCAAGAATAAAAACGTATCTTCAGAGTCGTGGAAACAATAGATAATTGTCTGGTGCTATGACATATAAAAATATATACATAAATAACACAAGTTAAAATACTCAACTGGTCCTTCTAAAATACGCCTACCCCAATGTACCTAACCTAAGTCTAGTATGAGGGAAGAAGTAATCATGATCTTTAGCATAGGTTTAGTTTTGCCAAGAATTGCCAAAGGTTTCTCTAGGTTCTAATCAGCTCCATACCTTAGAATGAGAGAGGTTGGTGTCTCTTTCACGGACTCGATTTCCCAACACCCTGCAAGGGGAGTCAGAAACACTGGAGCTGGAATCTCGGCAGAGGAGGACAGGTCATTGCCAGTTCGTCAGCTGGAGAGTTGGCTTCCTTCGGCACTTGCTGTAGCGAGCTGCGTCGTGCAAGTAGGTAGTCGAACTACACCGAACCACACCGTACTTTGCCATAGCAAGTGAAGGTATATTTATACCTTGAAGGTGTTTTAGGAATGCCAGCTTTGACATAAAGTCGGGCATATGAACGTCATGAATGAGCCCCTAAGGAATAGATGCTCATTGTAAAATAGAGTTCTTGGAGAAATCAATATTCAAGCAAGGGGAAGTGCCTAACGGCTTAAGAGTCTGGTTGTCCAAGAAATCGTTGTGACGTAGATGAACGGATGGAAGTAGCCATGCCTGTATTTGGGCTGCATGGGCCATGCCTAAATAAGGACTGGATTTCTATGCCTATATAAGGGCAACGCAAATTGTACCTATATAAGGGCATGAATCGGAACATTGGTTGGCCGACAACTGTTTACAATTGAACGCCACAAAACCGGAAGTGATGCTGGTAGGGAAGGACACCTCCCTCTGGAACGAACACTGGTGGCCGGCTTCCTTAGGCACCATACCTATAGCCAAGCCAGTGGTTAAGAACTTGGGAGTTTGGCTGAACGCGGACCTTAACTTTCAGTACCACACGAAGAAGGTGGCAGCGACTTGTGTGGGTCTGCTGAGGGGTCTCCACCCCATTCTGAGGTTCTTTAATGCACCTGTGCGGCAGCTCATTATCCATGCCACAATTTTATCACGCTTGGACTATGCTAGTGCCTTACTTCTTGGCGCTAATAAAGCTGAGATAACTCGACTTCAGCGAGTCCAGAACTCGGCGGCCCGCGCTCTTGTGGGACTCCCGCGTAGATGCTCTGTTAGAGCTACTATTAGTGCCTTACACTGGCTACCGATCCAATCAAGAATTCAGTTTAAGACGCTCTGCCTGGCGTTTAAGATTCTTAAAGGTATTAGCCCTGAACTACTTTGTCCTTTTCTAACTCCTTATACTCCCCAACGTAACCTGCGCTCCTTGGGCCAACATTTGGTGACTATACCCAAATTCAGACTTTGTCGTGTTGGTGGCCGCTCTTTTTGACTACTTGCGGCAAAATTGTGGAATTCCTTGCCTGTATCTATTCGCTGCATTGACGAACTACTATTATTTCGGAAAGCCGTTAAGACATTCCTTTTTCCTCTGAACTAGGTCCTCTTTCTTTTCAGCCCACCATGACTCCTGTACAAATGAATGGCCAGCGCCGTGACGCCCCTTAACTGGGACAGCTGCGCGCTTTATCAAATTTTTTAACATAACATTCAATCTGAACCTATAATCGCACACAACAGAGAGGCTGCCGCCAAATCATTCAAACCACTAAACGTGCCACTCTGGCAGACCACATGAATGCCAGCTCCAAGAGAAGCAAAGAAGTCCTCCCCATTCAAAGGATTTCACTTCTCCAGTGTCCACCCACAACTCGATCACCTCCTTGCAGGATCACTGCAACAACCTCCTTCAATTCTTTAGCAACTAAAACACTACCACTTACAGCAGCTTCAACCCTCAACCAGACCCAACAAATAGCCTTTAATCTTATCCAGAGAACCAATACTAGCCAAATGGCCTGCCATCACCCCAGAAGAAACAGCCACCACTATAAAGTCTACCCATTCAGAGGCCCCATCTGACCCCTGCCCCCAACACATCTGCCCAAGAGCACTGCAACCCATCTGCACCATGCTCATACTCATTCTGGAAGCCTCCAGCTTTTCTATGGGCTTCCCTGATATTTGGAGACATGCAACTGTCCTCCCTTTGCTGGAGAAACCCTCTGTGGATATTTATTGTTCACAAACTACTGACAGATTTCCCTGCTACCGTTCCGGTCCAAGGTCAGACGCTTCACCAAATACTTAAATGGCCATCAACTCCTCGACACCACTCAGTCTGGTTTCTGACTCAACCAAAGCATGGAAACTGTTCTAATCACCGATGACATCCGCATGACTGGATAAGAAACATGGCAGTTCTTATTCTCCTGGACCTCTCTGCAGCATTTGAGTAGATCTCCTACCCCATCATCATCCAACTCCTACACGACATTGGAATTTTAAGGATATATACTCTGATGGACTGCTCCTTTCTGGCTGTCAGGACTCAGTCAGTCAGCCTGGCATTATACACCTCGGACATCCACAACCTCATCTGCAGAGTTCTGCAAGGATCCTCCCCGAGCCAGCCCATCTTCAGTATATAAATGATCCCTCTAACCAACACCATCCGCTGTCATGATGTCAACGTCTTCTCCTAGGCTGAATAAAACCAACTCATTCCCTCCCTCACGAACAAGACGTTCAGTACCCGGATCAAGTTCAATGCCTGCATGACTTGAATTGCCGACTGGATGAAGACCAACTGTCTGAAGCTGAACACCAACAACCGTGAAATCATGATATTCGGAAAAAGCCCTTCACTGTGCGACTTCACTTGGTAGCCAACAGAGCTACAACTGACACCCCCTCAACCCACATCAAGATCCTTGGGATCGTCATCAACACCAAACTCAACATGACTGCCTAAATCAATGCCGTCACTTCCTCATGCTCCATATCCTGAAGATGCTAAGGAATATTTTCAAATGGCTCCCAATCAGCACCCGGAAAACTTCCATGCATGCCAATGTTACAAGCAAGCTGGACTACGGGAAACCCTTTATGCCAGGATCAACAAACAACTAACCAAAAGGCTACAGATCATTCAGACCTCAGTAGCAGAATCATTCTCAACCTCCCACTCTACCCTCATATCACACCAGCCCTGAAGGAGCACCACTGACTCCCCATACACAAACAATTGTTACATATTTCAAACTCCTTACCCACACTTTCAAGGCACTACATATCACTGGTCCAGCATTCCTCAGCAATTGCATCTGCTTTCACAAACCTTCCAAGCATCTCCGCTCATACAGACTCCTACTTACACATATCACACGCATTTAGAAATCTTCTCCTACATCACTCCTACAGCATAGAACGACCTTCCACCTCACATAAGAGCCTGCAGTCACTTCTTCAATTCCACACAAGAAGCTGAAGACCTGACTTTTCGAGTAGTTCCATTAGGCCCTATGTTTGGCTAGATTTGCACCTGCTTAGTGCAAGAACTAAGGATATACACCGTGGTGATAGAGCTCTCTAAAACTCTGCTTAAATTCCGCTAAAAGCTGAAGACCTGACTTTTCGAGTACTCCCATTAGGCCCTAGGTTTGGCTAGATTCACACCTGCTTAGTGCAAGGACCAAGGATATACCCCAGAGTGATAATGTGGTCTAAAAGTCTGTATAACATAACATAAGATAGCATAGCATAACATAACATCTAGTCTCTTTCATTGATCAGAGGGAAGAGCTAATGTAACACCAGCACCCCAAACATGTCTTTCTTTATCCATTTGTTCATAGGTCTTACATCTAAAATAGTTCTAAATCACTGCCTTTCTCTGTTATACCTTACTAGCAGCCCGGCCCGACGTTGTCCGGGTATGAAATAGAATGTGTGTAATGTGTGTATTTGGCAAGGGCAATTTATTTTAAACTCTCACGGTAGACAACATTTTTTGTTTCATTAGAATAGGGACGGAGAAGGCCCAGTTGCAACCCTCGTTGATGTTAGCAGGCGCGTGTAATTGGTGTAGTGATCCACCGCCTGAGCCCGGCTAGAGCCCTGGTTGATGGTAGAAGGCGCGTTTAATTTCGTTGAATGAGAGAGTTCAGTAACAGCGAGCAGGAGAGGCTGCAGTAACGTTACTTACCAGGCCTCCAGGTGAACACGTTTGTCACGCCCCCAGCACACGGCCACAGCAGACGATCTTCTGATTAATGTACGACCCACATGGCATGAAGGGCGGAACGTAGCACACGCCCCCAGCGTTTCTCACGCCCCCAGCGTGCCCCTTGATGCTGCGCAGCAACGTAATTGGCGCTTGTATGTACTCACATGGCATGAAGGGCGGACACACGCCTCCCAGTGTTTGTCACGCCCCCAGCACACGCCCACAGCCCACGATGTGATGGCCGTACCACACGCCCCCAGTGTTTGTCACGCCCCCAGCCCACGCCCACAGTACAACGCAGACACGCACACAAGGGACTACTTTGCTGGCACGGTTCTTTTACCTTTTAAATGTATAGAGGAATTGGCCTAACGGCTAAGGCGCTCGACCTCGGACCTGGGGATCTGGGTTCGAGTCTTGGTAACGACGCCAAACATCTTGTGATTCTGGGCAAATCCCTTAATCTCCCCGTGCCTAACAAAAATGAATGTGTGTCCTCATGTAACGTAACTGGTGCTATGTAAAGGGCTCTGATACCTGATTCAGTTCGGGTCAAGTTCGCGCTATATAAAACTCTGCAAAAAAAAAAAATATATATGGTGGCCGTCTGCATAGCCTATGTCCTTCTGCTGCAACTGCCCTTTCCAACGCTGTATTGGGTGTTGTGATTGGTGCTGTGGTTACTGAGATTAACCGCCTCAAAGGTTTGGGCTCTCTATTTATAATATTAGTATGGAAGTATATATCCTTTTTCTTTTGGACATTCAGTATCAATCAATCATAACACTTGTATAGCGCGCTACTCACCCGTGAGGGTCTCAAGGCGCTTAGGGAAAAGGGTCCACTACTGCTCGAACAGCCAGGTCTTGAGTTGTCTCCTGAAGGCGAGATGGTCCTGGGCCAGTCGAAGGTGGATGGGGAGGGAGTTCCATGTCTTGGTTGCCAGGTAGGAGAAGGATCTGCCTCCGGCGGTGGCTCTTCGGATGCATGGTACAGCGGCGAGGGCGAGGCTAGTAGATCGCAGCTGGAGGGTGGGCGTGTAGAAGGTCAGTCGGTCGCTGAGGTACTTGGGGCCCAGGTCGTGGAGAGACTTGTGTGCGTGGGTGAGGAGCCTGAATGTGATCCTCTTGTTGACGGGGAGCCAGTGCAGGTCCCTCAGGTGGCCGGAGATGTGGCTGCGTCGGGGGATGTCCAGGATGAGTCGGGCGGAGGCGCTCTGGATGCGTTGGAGTCTCCTCTGTACCTTGGCTGTGGTGCCGGCGTAGAGGGTGTTTCCGTAGTCCAGTCGGCTGGTGATGAGTGCCTGGGTGACCATCTTCCTGGTTTCGGTCGGGATCCATCGGAAGATCTTGTGGAGCATGCGTAGGGTGTTGAAGCACGATGAGGAGACGGTGTTGACTTGTCTGGTCATCGAGAGGGAAGAGTCCAGGATGAAGCCCAGGTTGCGTGCGTGGTCTGTTGGCTTGGGAGCGGTGCCCAGGGCGGGAGGCCACCAGGAGTCGTCCCAGGCGGAGGGCGATGGTCCCAGGATGAGGACTTCCGTCTTGTCTGAGTTCAGTTTCAGGCGGCTGTTCTTCATCCATTCGGCGACGTCTTTCATCCCTTCGTGTAGGCTGGTTCTGGCGGTGTCGGGGTCCCTGGTGAGGGAGAGGATCAGCTGGGTGTCGTCGGCGTAGGAGATGACGTTGAGGTTGTGTTGGCGTGCGATGGCTGCAAGAGGTCTCATGTAGACGTTGGAGAGGGTGGGGCTGAGTGATGATCCTTGTGGTACGCCGCAGATGACTTCGGTGGCCTCGGATCGAAATGGGGGGAGGCGAACTCTCTGTGTTCTTCCGGCGAGGAACGAGATGATCCACTCCAGTGCCTTCTCTTGGATGCCGATGTTGCTGAGGCGTTGAACTAGGGTGTGTCAGAGCAACACGGCCAATCAGAGAGAGGGGCAGCTGAATCCATTTTTCTATAGCCTCTGTTAGTCAAGTCAAGTCAATAATCTTTATACGGATATTTCATTATCCATAAAAGTACAATTATACACACATAATCACAAACATGGTCCATCATTATTAGTAGTAAAAATCAGCATTAAAATTTGAAATAAAATTAACGACAGCAGCAATACTAGAATGGCAATGTGCAAAATGCATTATTTCCCAAGAAGTCACTGAATCTCAGATATATTACTATATAGCAGCATCAAGTAAAGTGGAAAAGTGCAAAATTCCCATTTGAGGTAGCAGGAAAAGGTACAGAATGCAAAGTTTCCCATAGCGGGAGCTAAAGGAGCAGGTTACTAGGGCTCGTATAGATTACAATTAACAGCATCAAGTAAAGTGCAAGAAGTGCAAAAGTGCAGAGTTCCTATTTGAGGTAACATTAAAATAAGGTACAAAATGCAAAGTTTCCCAAAGCAACAGCTAAAAGAGCAGATTACTAAAGCTCATACAAGTTACAATTAGCAACATTAAATAAGGTGCGGCTGTGCAATGGTGCAAAATACAAAGAATGCAAAAACCTCTAAATGCATATAATACAACCTAGTCTGGCAAACATCAATTCTTAGAGGAACGAGAGCGGATAGCCATTTTCAAAAAGGTGCACACATGATATATAATGTCATCGTCTTTAAGCTGGAGAATAGTTTTATAAGCTACTTTAAAAATCCTTTATGCCCTTAGCTCTAAAAAACTGTATCAACAGCTGCATACTATATTTTTGATAAAAGGAGCAAAAGAACAGGAAATGTAGTATGGATTGTTTCCCTGAGTTCCCGCATGGACAGGCCAAGTTCTCAATATTGAGTTGGTAGCCTATGGGGAAACACAGCAGAAATTGTATAGATCCTGATCTTATTCGGAAAAGAAGACTGCGCTCCCAGCGTGTAATATCTTTTAGGAGATAACTAACAGGTAAACACGAAATGGGTTCACCATCACCTTTCAATGAGATATACTGTTTCACAGAGACTTTAAATGATTCTTGAGCATATCTAGCTTCCCCATAATATTTATATACAATTTTGCAGATGATCTTCCCATCAATCCCATCTAATTCGTTGGGGTTGTCAAAGATATGCTTGAGGTTAACAGCAGTCAAACTCGCCCGTACTTGGGCCAGCCAGGGATTTCTAATGCCCTGGTCGCATTTTAGGCAGTCGGCCAAAATTTCCCTAGTCAAAGAGGCTTCAGGATTTTTACAAACCTTTAACCAAAACAGGACAGGGCGGGACCTGATATAGTCCTCCAAATAAGACAGTTTTAGCTCATTATGGCTTACAAAAGTGGACGATGAAATTGGTATACCCAAGAGCCTTCTGCAAAATCTATTTTCCTCAACCTGTACATTTTTCAAATGTGTGTATCCCCACATTTCAGCCCCATAGGTCATAATTGGTACACATTGTGTCCTGTACATTTTAAGTAATGACAGTACCACCTCTATTCTTTTTGGTTTAGGGAGGTTCAGTACTGAGTTTATAGCTCTTAGGAACTTAGACCGTCCATAGGCCAAATGTGGGGTCCAAGAGCCACTATCTGTAAATTGTATGCCCAGACAGGGAAAAGTGCGAGTGCATAACAGGGAATCTTGATCCAAAGTGATCCTGTTAATAGGACGATTCTTAGGGCCACAAACATTAAAAAAGATTTTTTTAAATTGGTACAGGGATCCAAACTATACATAAAATCTGCAAATCCCCTGACTAAAATTCTCAAGGTGTTTGGTGTACGGCCCATTAAAACAGCATCATCTGTATATAGTAAGGCGGGCAATTTAGTGCCGTTAATTATGGGGACGTCGGGGTTTGGTTAGACAAGACATTGTGGAGTTCGTTAATGTATAAAATAAATAAAAGTGGGGCGAGAATGCATCCTTGTCTAACACCTCTGCCGACCGCTATGTCTCCTGACACTGCTGCGTCCATGCTAATCCTTACTCGGGCCGTTATATCTCTATGCAGGTAAGCTAAAAAGTACACCAAATCTTTATCTAGACCATAATCCAGGAGGCGTTGCCAAAGCCTTGATCTATTTGTGGTATATAAATAAATAATACCGGATCTAGGTTTTACTGGACATAGCAATAACAGATAGCTCAATAAATAAGAGTCAAGATTCGAGGTAGTAGGAGTTTGCAGGTTTAATACAGCATAAAGGACAGGAACAGGACAACCTGCACAGGAATAGGATGGCAGAGCCCGGCAGGGGGGCAGGATTGGACTGGCGTGGCCCGGCAGCTGCCGGGGCTGGATCTGGAATGAGCGCGCTAACTTTAATAACAATACACAAACATATATACGAAAACAGTTGCAATTGTAATACATACAATAGGCGGAGCAGTAGGTGTGGTCAATAGCAGTCGCGAAAGATAAGGGTGAAAGTAGGTGTAACAGGAGGCGTATACATAGACATGTGATGTAAACGTAACAGAATATGTCATAAATGGGGCGGAAACATGGAGGGGGCTACCTAAGGAGCCGGGACCTCTAACCTAATGGTGCGCGCAAACTGACAATGACGTGTTACTAGGAGAAGCTGGGGGCTATGACTTCTGCGCTAGGAGCAGAGACTGAAGTCTGGAGAGTCAGGGCGACATGTACCTAACATTATCTAGTATCTGATGTTTAGAGAACATGTTGATAGAATCCAAAAGTTATCGGGGTAAAGGCTAACAGACTCTAAGACTGGTGCATGCATTATTCTACATGTAGTGCGTGTTGAAGAATATTAAATGACCATTAATACAGTATTTCTCTTACATGGAGACGAGAAGGCTAGACCATGACGGAAACTATTGATGCGATTCAGTAGCTTAGGAATGCAGAGAAGGAGGGCTGGACTGATAACTAGAATCATAACATACTCTTGGCAGACTCAGAGGCAGAGCCAGGCCGAGCCGGGCACTATGAGGCAGGAAGTAAGTGAAGGGTCAGGGATACAGGTGGGGGCTGTATCGCTCCTCAGCGAAGATTCAGGAGACAGGAGCTGAATCTGGTGTCCAGGCCCTTTTGAGGCCTAGAAACGGAGACTTTTCGATGAAATAACGTGCACACTGAGAAACGTGGCAACGTAACTTTACATAGGCCTGATATTCGTAGCTTTCACGGGAACTGGAAACTGGCATACTAGAGATGGACACAACTGTAATTGCGTCTTTAATCAATCATGGGGGATACATATGCATATTAATCATGCACATATAACATAAGATGGGGAACACGTAGGGACACAGAACATGGCAAAATTTACTTTTCCACATTCCCTCCTTGTCACTACGTTTCCATCAGGAAACATCAATATTCATGATACCATCTATCATTTCATACAGTATCATTTGCTCGTCTCGAATTTTCTTGGAACGGGATTTAGAACGGGACTTGGAACTAGGAATACAAGAGGTAGCACAAATGCCACAAATCGCAGGGCCACATTGTATACAGAGGCAGCAACTGAATATGATCGCTACTGCAATACCTAGAAATGATAATACTTTCCATCCCCAGGCGGAAATTATATTCCAGAACCAACCGGACCATGTCCAGGTGCCTGGATCTTGGTGTAACATATGGGCAATCTTATGGAGTCTGGTTATAGCTGAATAAACAGACGGCGCGTTATTAGGAATGAAAATGCAGCAACTAGATCCGATGACTCTACAAGCCCCGCCCCTATCGGCCAGTATGACGTCAAGGACGAGACGATTCTGGAGCACGACAATTCTCATAAAGGATTGTTCTTCGGTTAAGTTACCTAGAGCAGAAGTAGTCTCAATCACTACTGCTTCAAGGGTTCTGGTTAATCTACGTATCAGTTTACTATTTACAACAGTACCTAAGTAGGGGAAGACACCTTTATTGATATCTATGTATTGTTCTAGAGCAGTTTCAGTATAATCGACAATCGGGAGGTCTCTCTTGTGTCTAGTATGTACTAGGTGGGAATTCCTATGATAGTCAGGTGGGGCTAGAAAAACTGGTGGCAGTAGGAAGGCAATGTAACAGGTTCCCTCCCAATCGAGGGGCAGACGAACATATGCGGTCTGACCACAAACAAAATAAGAATGACGTGAAGCTTTAAAAATAGATTTCCTACTGTCACTATACTTGACAATAGTAGTACAATCACTATGGCCTACATGTACGGAACCATTCTTTCGGACACATAATTCACCTTTAACTGGTAGTACTGACATAGCAGGTAAGTCTGGAGTAGAATCAGACTGAACATTCAGGACCATGAAATTCGAAGAATAATTACCTAAATTATAAACTTCATTTTCTAGATCTAACCCTGTTCTGTGGGGAAGACCTTGCTTGTCTGGAAAACATGTACTGTTAAGGAAGGACATATCTGTTGAGGATGACGTTAACGTGGACCATGCTCCACACGAACCATTACGTGAAAATGGATAAGGAAAGAGTGGCAGAACTCCCTTCGGTGTCTGGAAAGGGGGGAGTCGACCACACACCCAACAATTAGTGGCATTGCTGGTCTGGTGTGAATAATGTAACATGCGGATAAAGGAATTATTACGCATAGCGAGACGATATGAGAGTTCATGAGGAGGCAGATCACTAAACGTGTGCTCTACCATAACATTAGAAGACGTATTCACATGAGAAACTGAAAAATACAAATAAAATGCATAACTGGTGCAGGTAGTCATAAGGCTGAAAAACAATATGAAACTTAGAAAAACGATACATCGGATTGAGTTTTGACTAACTCTCTCACTATGGGGGTCTATTTTATACATGTCAGAAACCGGTCTAACCGTTTCACCTAGGGGAGGACTTAGACAATCAAACTGGCTGACTTATTTTACTAGACCTTAATTTTTTCTTATACTCCTGTTGTGGAGTTTTCTCTACCAGGGAGGGTTCAATATCATTGTCTTTTGCGGGACAGTCCTTGAGAATAGTACTTTGGCAGTCTTTAAAATCCTCGGAAATGTTTTTAGAAACAGGCTTCAATCCATAAAACTTCTTGATGTGCGACAAATGGACCCACCCCTTCCTGCCTTCCAGCTTGACGGCAGTACGGGTGGCCAGGAGGACCTGTCTTGGCTCCTTCCAGCGAGGCTCCAGCGGACTTGAACGATCAAAGTTCCTCACGAGGACCAAACTTCCGGGAACGATTTCATGCGGTGCCACCTCGGTATTGTCTGGAAATGCGGCGGCAACCTGTGAACGACAAGAGTGTAGGGCAGACATCAAGGAAGCTAGGTAATCTGTCAGCATATTACTTGAAACATCTGTAATACTTCGAGGTCTAGGTGTACCCCACATGTTAGGGGGGCGGCCGAATACGACCTCGTACGGGGACAGACCTGATCTGGAATGTGCGACCATGCGCATATAAAATAAAGCGACTGGTAGGGCTACTAACCAGTCTACACCTTTCTCTTTACATACTTTGGCAATGCGGATTTTCAGGGTCTGGTTATGTCTTTCTACTAGAACGGCTGCTTCAGGATGGCGTACACAATGGAACTTCCACTGGTATCCTAACAAAAGGGAAACGTGTTTCATCAATTCAGATGAGAATGGCTGGCCGTTATCAGAATATACGACTCTAGGGAGTCCATAACGGGGGAAGAACTCACGAACCAACTGCTTGGCAGTGGTCGTGGCTGTGTAATCTGGGACTGGATATGCTTCTGTCCATCTAGACAAAGCGCATACAACTACAAGGACATACTTGAAACCTCGACATCGCTCCATCTGAATATAATCCATCTGGAGGACTTCAAAAGTGTGGTCAGGGGGCTGGAATCCACCTTGTTCCACCGGGACACTTTTACCTGGATTAAACTGGCAACATATCATACAGGTACGGACTTTCTGCTTGGCTGCAGCTCGTAAATGCTTGTTGAACCAAATGTTCTGGATACTGTCTAACATAGCTTTTTCTCCAAAGTGTGCTGGACTATGTGCGGTATTGATAATGACTTGAACCATAGAGTCGGGGAGAAACCATGTGGCTCTACCCTTTGTCACCCATCCCTGATCTGTCTGGACCCCTCCTTGTTCGGACCATTTCTTGATTTCATCGGGAGTAGCATGTAACTGGATATCTATGACATCTTGAGTAGGGTCCTTAACTGTCATACATGTAGTCGGATCTGGAGTATGTGTCTGTGTCGGATTAACTGAAATGTCTGGGGTCTGTGCTGTAAGCTTGGCTGTGCGATCTGCTAGATCGTTACCTTGAGAAATAATGTCAGTAACTTTCGTATGTGCTTTGCACTTCATGATAGCAATAGATGTCGGTAAATGTATGGCATCTAACAGAGCTTGAATAAGGAGACCATGCTGAATCTTGGTTCCATGAGAAGTCATGAAACCTCTCTCCTGCCAGAGCATTCCGAAGTCGTGTACAACTCCAAATGCGTAGCGTGAATCTGTGTAAACATTAACTTTCAGGTTCTTAGCGTGTATGCAGGCTTGGGTCAGAGCAACTAGCTCTGCTGCTTGAGCAGACAGGGTGTCAATACGGTGTGTTTCTATAACTTCAGTGTCAGTAGTCACTGCATACGCGGCTACTAGTTCTCCTGTACTTGTTCTCATACATGAACCATCCACATAAAGTGTCAGGTCGGGATCTGGTAATGGAATATCTGTCAGATCTTGTCTTGGCTTTGTCATAGTGTTAACAACTTCCACACAGTCGTGTGTGGCAGGATTTGAATTAACGGACGGTAACAGTGTAGCAGGATTTAGAACGTTGCAGCGTCTGATTTCTATGTGTGGCTGGAACAGTGTCAGTTCATAACCTGTTAAACGTGCAATTGTCAAGTGCTGAGTCTGTGTTCGGTTTAAAAGAACTTCCACGGAGTGTGGAACTTGTACTGTCAGGGAGTGTCCTAATACTATGGAATCACTTTGTCTGATAGCTAGTGCTGTGGCTGCAACTGACTTGAGGCACGCAGGCAGAGCCTGGGCTACTGGATCTAATGTGCTAGAAAAATAAGCACAAGGCTTGTACTGTCCTGCTTGATCTTGTGTGAGAACAGATAATGCTGTACCATCACGTTCTGTGACGAAAAGTGTAAAAGGCTTACTGTAGTTCGGTGTAGCTAGAACTGGAGCTTGGCATAAAGCTTTCTTTAACTCATTGAAACTAAGTGTATGTTCAGATGTCCAAGGGAGGACAGTCGATACGGCTGCCTCCTGTGTCGTTAACTGTATCAGTGGTTTAGCTAGAAATGCATACTGAGGAATCCATTGTCTACAATAAGAAGTAAGGCCGATAAAAGCACGTACCTCCTTCTGGGTCTTGGGCTGAGGAAGACTCGCTATTAACTGGATACGGTCTGGTATCAACTGCCTACCCCACTTGGACAGTAAGTGGCCTAAGTAGATCACTTGCTGGACACAGAATTGAAGCTTCGAAGGGGACACCTTGTGCCCCATCTCGGCAAGGAAATACAAGACTATAAGTGATGCTCGCTCGCAAGCACGTTCAGAACGGGCTGTGATCAGTAGATCATCGACATACTGGAGCAGGGCAGTGTCAGTTGGCATGTGAATGTTGTCTAGTTGTCTTTTAAGTGCTTGACTGTAAATACTAGGACTTTCTGTGAAACCTTGAGGAGCTCGTGTAAATTTATAGCTCCTTCCATTTAAACAAAATCTGAAAAGAAACTGGCTGTCTGGATGAATGGGGACACTGAAAAACGCGTTCTTGAGGTCTATGACTGTAAAAAATGAGGCTTCGGAATCAATGGCTGTCAATAGGGAAGAAATATCTGGAACAACAGGATACTGGGGAATAATACATTTATTGAGTTCTCGTAGGTCAATCACTAATCGATATACTGGAGGTGCATTTGGATCAGTACGTTTCATGACTGGAATAATCGGAGAATTACATACATTGGAGTCAGTTTCTACAACTACTCCTTGAGCCATGAGCTCGTCAATAATTTTGGATAAGGCTGCTACAGCCTCAGGTGGCAATCTGTACTGTCTGATTCGTGGTAACACTACACCTGGTTTGAGAGTCACACGATGGGGTGTGATTTGCATGAAGCCTACATCAGTTGGACCTTGCGCCCATAGATGCTGCGGGACCTTAGACAATCTCGGATCAAAATCTCGTAATACATAGTGACCCTTGAAGTCACGTAAAAACAAACGTATTCCCTCTGGGGAACAGCAAATGACTGCACCTAATTCTTTCAGTGTCTTAATGCCTAACAGATTTTCTGGACATGACTTTGTAAGTAATAGATCAGTAGTGCGGGACAATGGACCTACTTCTAGATTAACTGGCTTAGATATCTCGTTTACAATAGGCTTTCCTGAAAATCCAAGGGAAACATTTCTTGAGCCTGAGAGCGGAGCCCCTGGAACTTCGGCGTGACTGATGGTGGTCCTACTTGCCCCTGTATCAATCAGAAACTTTCTGTCTTTCCCTAGTACTTGACTATGAACATAGGGACCTTCTTGATCTACAGGAATCTCGATGAGAGGCAAGCCTACCTCCCTCTCTAGGCTGTTTCATGAGTACTGTTGATACTCTGGATACTCGGACTGCGCATACTGATACATCTGCTGTGTAACATGTTGTGTTGCAGCGATAGGCTGCGGTGCTGTAACTGTCTGTTGTGCATTCTGTGGCTGGGAAGTCTGTGAAACTTGTTCTTGTCTAGGCGGACGTGGTCTTTCTTTAGTCTTACCAGTAGCTATATTGTGTTTCAGAACTGCACACTCGTTTATAAAATGACCTGGCTGTTTACAATAATTGCATGTCCCTTTAACAGGAGCTGCAGGATGACTGGCTTGATTCGGACCCCTCTTCTGACTGTCTTGAGGAACAGATTGTGCAACTAGTACTTTCATTTTCGTGTCTTTCATACGTTTTCTCTCGTGTTCTTGCTCTTCTCTGATTCTATTCTGGTGGTACTGGAGCATCTGTAACATCTGGGACGGAGTACTAGCTTGCCATGTACTTTCGACTTTCAAAACTCGATTCTTAACTTGTGGACTTGAATTCTCGACTAACTTAGTAACAAAAAGATGAGGGTATGACTCGCTACTTGTCTTCAAGCCACTGTTTATAATAAAACATTTTTCAAACCTAGAATAAAAATCACTAGTATCTTCGTCTTGTTTCTGTTTACAGGCTGAGCTTGCATCCCAGTCTTCCTTTTTAGTGGCTAATAATCTGGGCAAAACTTGTATTAACAGTTCTGGTAATTCTTTACATTTCTCTCCAAGACCGGTACCTGGTACTCGTATCTTATCTTCAGCTTCTAGAACTGCCCAATCGATCTTTTTCTCTCCCACCTCCCAATCTTTTTCCTTGAGTTTCTCGTATACCCCTGCGGGCAACAGGACTTTTAACATTTTAATAATATCTGGATAAGTGTATTCTCCCATACGGAGCATGTCCTTTAATTCTCGGTGGAACCCTGCTGGATCTTTGTCATGACAAGGAATTAATTTCTTCATCTCTAAGAGTTCCATCTTTGTAATCGGGGTGTAAACAAATACTCTTTGCATTTCACCATCTGCTGTCCTGACTGGGTGTACTTCTCGTAACGGGTTCTGTCTATCTATGTAAAACGGTTTACTTTCTGGAGGTGAGACATGAACAAAATGCGGGTTCAAGAACATACTATATTTGTGGCGCTGTTCTAGAATGACACTAATTAAATCGGTACCTAAACCTTTCCATCTATACTGGAGTAACTTGTTCAAGACATCATGTAACGGACCTGGATCAGAATGTTGACCCTCATACAATGTGATGAGGTGCTGGATCATATACATACCCACCAGTCGCTGCTCGGCTGGGGGCAGTTTCAGAAACATTTGTGCCACTATTTCGTCTGGAAAAGTGGTAGAATCAGTAATCCATCGGACTGCTGATCGGGCTAGTTCTTGTTCATGCATAGTACTTAACTCACTATAACCGATTCGTGATTTCAGGATGTGATCGGTAGCTTGAAATACTTGTTCTAGAGAACCTTGTTCTGGTGCTGGAGGAGGAAAAACTGACTTGTGTTCTAGGCGTAAATGGCGGTCTGGAAATCTAGATTTTCCTACATACGCTATTCTGGCGGGATTCTCGTCCTCTACCTCTTCAGTAGAAGAGTCATTTTCTTTCTCGCTTACTTGTGCTGTTTTACGTTGTTCGTGTAACCTTATTATTTCTTTACGAATTTTCTTATACATACTCTCTATACTACCGATAGTTCTGTGTTTACCCTCGGCTATATTATCACTCCACCTTGTCAGGATTCTCATTTCTGTCGGATCTTTGGACGGATAATCTTGTTCCCTTATTAAACAATTAATCAGAAACTTTAATAACATGAGCTGGATCTCAGCTTTTCTTTGAGACATGG
This sequence comes from Lissotriton helveticus, assembly GCF_964261635.1. Lineage (NCBI taxonomy): Eukaryota > Metazoa > Chordata > Amphibia > Caudata > Salamandridae > Lissotriton > Lissotriton helveticus. The sequence continues at coordinate 50,183,492 of NC_136067.1, forward strand.
CTTCGCCAATACTTTCTGGATCTTGTCCTGTACGGATGAAACGATATATTCTGTCTAGATCTTCTTTCATATCTGGTAGGGTGTCCAAAAACCCGGTCACCCGTCTTACACGGATGGAATATATAACTGTACTATCATCACCTGCGACTGGATCATAGCGGCATTCAGTAAGAGCTCGTCGGATATCTGCAACGGACTTATATTTGGGCGTACGCTGTAACGCACATTCATGTAACTCGGCTAACGTTACTCGTCGGTGTGATGGCGGGGTACCAGGAGGACCTCCTCCTGCGGCCCCTAAACTAGAACCGTCGACTGATACTCTTCGTACTGGCGCGGCGGGAAATTGTAATGTAGGCTGGACCGGGGGTACCGTAGCAGGTACTCCGGTGTCTGGAGGAGCAGGAATGGCATGATTTGCAGGGACTGGCGGAACAGGATTTGCATATTCTGGGACTGTGTCGTCCAAGTAGGACGAGATAAAAATATCAGCTGCGGTCGGTTTGTGACGTAGCTTGGTCGGAACTAAGGGTGGCGGAAAACTACTGGATGCCTCCGGGGTCGCTTTTGGCAAGCCCTCGGCAAGAAGAGGATACATACCCTTAATGAGGGCATGCCTCTGTCTGTCTGACTGTTCGGTTTTGACTCGTTCACCTATCTCGATTAATTCCCTTTCTTGGGCTCTTTCTAAGGATTCTCTACTTAATTCTGACTTTCTGATTTCTTTTTCGGTTCTTTTATGAGATTCTTTGCGCCATAACTCGATGGCATCTTTCTGTGACTGTCTGGCTTTCTTTTTCCATAATGCTTCTTCTACTCGCATGATGCACTCGGCATCCCATGTACCCGATACGGGCCATCTATACTTTTCTTCTAACTGTTTGGTATACTCTACCCATAAATCTAGATACAATATGGCACTTATGCCATGCTTCTGATACATAAAATGACCTGGACTGTCCCTAGGCGGGACAGGAACTGCTTCTTCTAACAGACCTTTTCTAGTTCTTAACTGACGTAGTTTAGAAAACCACGGCATGACTGTAATCTAGACACAATACAATACACAATGAACACGATAATTACTCCACATTCATACCACGACATTAAAATACATGAATGACATTTAAAATAACAGTTCGAACAGAATACTACCTGGAATACGGAAAACAGAATACATGAATCTTCTCGAGAACAGAACTGACTAGAATAGAGACTAGATGCACTGCTGAAACAGTACGAAACTTACCGGTCTCATAAAGAGACACGTCAGGACCCGCATCCACCGGAGTGGACACTTCGTTTTGGGATATGTGTACCACCAAACCCCACGGACCAGAGACAATTAGATTGACCCTGTCTAGATACTACCCCAGCAACGGTACTCACCGGGCAGCAAGAACGGAAGGCCTCGGACTGGACTGGACTGCTTCGACGCCGGACGGACGAACTTCGGACTTCTGTTACGGGTGGGCCTCCGGATACCTCGGACCTTGGACTCTCGGCTTGGGCTCTGGTCGGGACTCACCGCGTTCCTCCACCGCCTCGTCTGGATGCTGGACCGCAACCTCCGTCTCCTCCGTGGGCCTGAGGGATACTTGAAGCAGAAATATCTGCACGTGCACGGTATGGTTCCGTCACGGCTGCAGAGGATCAGGGGGCATACGTGGCTTCACCGGCGCGTGGGGAAAGGGCAAGTCCCTGTTCGGGCGCCATTATGTGGTATATAAATAAATAATACCGGATCTAGGTTTTACTGGACATAGCAATAACAGATAGCTCAATAAATAAGAGTCAAGATTCGAGGTAGTAGGAGTTTGCAGGTTTAATACAGCATAAAGGACAGGAACAGGACAACCTGCACAGGAATAGGATGGCAGAGCCCGGCAGGGGGGCAGGATTGGACTGGCGTGGCCCGGCAGCTGCCGGGGCTGGATCTGGAATGAGCGCGCTAACTTTAATAACAATACACAAACATATATACGAAAACAGTTGCAATTGTAATACATACAATAGGCGGAGCAGTAGGTGTGGTCAATAGCAGTCGCGAAAGATAAGGGTGAAAGTAGGTGTAACAGGAGGCGTATACATAGACATGTGATGTAAACGTAACAGAATATGTCATAAATGGGGCGGAAACATGGAGGGGGCTACCTAAGGAGCCGGGACCTCTAACCTAATGGTGCGCGCAAACTGACAATGACGTGTTACTAGGAGAAGCTGGGGGCTATGACTTCTGCGCTAGGAGCAGAGACTGAAGTCTGGAGAGTCAGGGCGACATGTACCTAACATTATCTAGTATCTGATGTTTAGAGAACATGTTGATAGAATCCAAAAGTTATCGGGGTAAAGGCTAACAGACTCTAAGACTGGTGCATGCATTATTCTACATGTAGTGCGTGTTGAAGAATATTAAATGACCATTAATACAGTATTTCTCTTACATGGAGACGAGAAGGCTAGACCATGACGGAAACTATTGATGCGATTCAGTAGCTTAGGAATGCAGAGAAGGAGGGCTGGACTGATAACTAGAATCATAACATACTCTTGGCAGACTCAGAGGCAGAGCCAGGCCGAGCCGGGCACTATGAGGCAGGAAGTAAGTGAAGGGTCAGGGATACAGGTGGGGGCTGTATCGCTCCTCAGCGAAGATTCAGGAGACAGGAGCTGAATCTGGTGTCCAGGCCCTTTTGAGGCCTAGAAACGGAGACTTTTCGATGAAATAACGTGCACACTGAGAAACGTGGCAACGTAACTTTACATAGGCCTGATATTCGTAGCTTTCACGGGAACTGGAAACTGGCATACTAGAGATGGACACAACTGTAATTGCGTCTTTAATCAATCATGGGGGATACATATGCATATTAATCATGCACATATAACATAAGATGGGGAACACGTAGGGACACAGAACATGGCAAAATTTACTTTTCCACATATTGACAAAATCAAAGGCGGATGAGAGGCCCATAAATGCCAGGTAGAGTGGACTGTGTCGGGCGATGGTATACTTCCCTATTATTAGATTAAGGTTCAGACACTGTTCCACTGTGCCTAAATGGCTTTGAAACCCCAGCTGGCATTTATTCAGTATGTTTCCATCCTCTGCCCATGCCCTGATCTTGTTAAATAAAACTCTCCCCAATATTTTAAGGGTGTTATCAATTAATGAAATGGGTCTGTAACAACTGGTGTCGGATCTAGATCCTTTTTTAAAAATAGGGATGATTACAGAAGTTGACCATGTACTAGGAATTTTTGTTGTAGTTAAATTATTAAAAATATTTAATAAGAAAGGTGCCTAGAACTCTGTCTTTGATTTTATGAGATCAATAGGCAGCCTGTCCGGGCCTGGGGCTTTATTTCCCGCACTCTGAGATATTGCCTCCTCAACCTCACTTAAAGACATTTTAATTTGAGTAAGCGGGAAATTTTCCAGAGTGTCATCACAATATGGCGGGGAAGCGTATATTTTTGAGAAATGGGCAACCCACGCTTCACTAGTGATATTACAATCTAGGGGGGTGGATGGGTTCCCAAAAGCTCTCAAGGACTTGGTGGCAGACGAAAAGTTATTTGTATTATTGATTTTGGCAGCGCAGGCAAGATTGTTCCAACATTCCTTCAAGACCGTGTCACGCCTAAGTTTTATTTCCCTTTTATAATGAGACCTTAATGTACGAATAAGGGTAGGATCTATAGGGTGGGCTGATAGAGCTGCTCTCAAGTCCCTATTGGCTCTGGAACAGGTGTTATCAAACCATCTAGGATCAGATTTATGTGCGGCCACTGGTCTTGAAATCAGGTTTTTAATGCCTTCGCATAATTCAGTGAAAGCAAAGACTGCCTCTGGATTAGGGTCTGCCAGGGTAAGACAGGCATCACAGAGAGAAGGATACGTTTTTACCATCTTCATAAAGATCTCCCTATAGTCCATACCCCTCCATTTAACTCTTAAGCTATCGGTTGAAAGATGTAAGTTGCCCGCTCGCAGTTCTCTTCTGAAATTAGGACGCCGTGCCACCTTTAATACTACCATAATAGGATTATGTTCCCCAAAGGTGGACGGCTTTACCTCCGCCCCAAGTAAATAGTCTTGTAGTGAGGGGGATATGAAAACATAATCTATAATAGAGGCTTGTCCTAAACCTCTATAAGTAGGGAGTGGATTATCAATGATATTTGTAGGGGCAATGTCCATCACATTTATAAGGCTGGAACTTGATAAGGGATCTAATAGCTCATATCCTCTCTTACATGGGTTGTATGTGTAGGAAGGTGGATACCTGACTATGGTTACCCCAGATTTTTTGCCTTGTGTTTAGCTGGTTTTTGACTTAGTTGGCCTGGGATCCTGCTAATCAGGGCCCCAGGCTATCTGCTCTCTCTGTACAATGGCCTCCATGTACGCTAGGTACATAACTAATTGGATATTGAGTCACCTTATCAGCCCCTGTATAGTGTACTATAGGTACCCAGGGCATAGGTGCACCCAAGGCCTACCAGGGGCTACAGCATATATTTTGCCACCCCTGGCTGGCCATCCAAACTGACAAAACTGGCTGATCACTCAGCTGGGGCAAGGTCGTGTAATCACCGCTTGCTTAGATATAGTATACCTATGTCTAACCTTATATCTGGACACATATGCACCTATAAGTCACTCCTATGGCAGGCCTTAACAATCCTGAAGGCAGAGTGCTTAGTTTTATGTGAGCTGGTGCTCTAGCATGAGCTGAGCCTGACTGCAGCTTTCGGAACCATGTCCTTATAGCTGTTCCAGGATATTGCCATACCATATACTCTTAAGTGCATTATAATCCTTGCGGTTATTGCTAACTTTGGTTTGGCTTTATCAAAACATGTCGTGTAAGGTGTAATACGCTTTGGAATACTACCCCCTCACCAGTTCTGGTGACGGGGGTAGCATTCCTACCTTCTAGAGGGAGAAGACATGTTACTTCCACTAATCCCGGTTAAAGTTAACCAGAGCCTCAGCATCACAAAATGGATGCTGCTGCCACAGACACTAGTCTGACCTCCTGCTGCTGGGAGCACTTCCAGCGAGGGAGGCTTGGACAATAGGTTTCCTGTCAGAGGGAGGTGCAAGCACCACCCCAGACAGGAGATAGTGGATTGGGGCAGGGAAGGCTGAATGAAATGAGACACTGCCTGGGGCACACAAGGCATAGTCCAGTTCAAACCGGTGCTGGGGCACTCCAGCCCCAACTCTGGCGCGAAACTGGACAAAGGGAAAGGGGTGTAACCCTTCCTGGGTCCCACCCATAGGAGGAACCTAGCAGGTAATCCAGCCCCTTGATTTGGAATAAAGGTAGGAGCTGTGTCCTTTGACTTTAGATAATCCTGACTGAAACTCTGATACGAAACTCTGGACCCTTCGACATCCTACTCGACGTAGAAGACTGAAGAATCTCCCTTGTGGTCAAGGAGTGACCACCCTGTGCAAACAGGCACCATCAAGCGTTCAACGGTTTGCTTTATCGTTGCTCCCGCCGGAGCTCGAACGACAGAGCCTGACAAGAACCGGACTTCCAGACTTCCAACAGCCCAATCCACAGCCATAGCAAAGCTGAGACCCGTGGAGGCGACGAGAGACGTAGGACCGGCCATCTTGGAAAGCCAGCGAAGTGCTTTTTGTGCAGCTCCTGAGGCACCCTCGAAGCTGTGCATTGGGGATTGAGAAGCCCCAACCCCAAGCATCCTTTGCACCGAAGATCACCTCTCCACACTCACCGAGTGCTGCGTGGGGCCCTTTTGCATTTTCCTGCTTGACGCGTCTGTCCGGTCACTTGCCCGTTGGCTAGTGGCCTCTGTGACGATGAACCTTTGAATTTTCAACTCTGGTCTGGTTGCTCCAGACTGGCTCTTGGACCCTACTGTTGTCCCGGTATCGAGGCCCGATATCCGTGTCCCGAAACCTCAACGTACAATGACGAATTTGGTGTCGACGAACCGATAATGAATCGGACATCATTCCTATGCATTTGCGTCATGATCGAGGCATGCTAACACCCCTGAATCGTAGTTTCCGTCCCAACCCCCAGACTCCATTTTGTAAACGGTATCCATCTTGTGTCTTGCCCTCATGATAAGTCAATTAAAGGTCGAGCTTGATCTAAAAGGACACGTCCACCTTCCCTGACTTCCCCCTGACCTGTCCCAACTGACTCCCTTGCCTCCAGCCAAACCTGTTTAGGCAGCTCCTCGCCCAGTGGCCAAACACGATAGCATCAATGTACAACATACCATAAACCATTCACCGTGCACAGATCATGTTTTCTACACACATACACACCTGTCCACGCTCCCTGTTTATGGCCAGTTTTATGACTAGGAGGTGCCTTCTTTTATTGGGGCTTCACCGATATCTGATTGGAGTTCAGGGCTTGGCTGAGTAATCTATCACGAATTGGACGTCTAAAATACGGGCTTGCCTACATGACTTCGCTCTTTTGTATTATTGTAGAAATATGTGTATAGCCATATCATAAACTTAAGAATTCTTGCTTGCAGCTATTATTTTTGTATATAAGGAGAAGGCTGGTTCTGTAAAAACGAACAGTCTCCTGAGAACACATGACCCGTGTTTGTCGTGCTTCTAGGACACCTGTTACTTGGTAGCTATCAATAAAACTTGATCTCTGACTGCGACTAGAAGACTCCGTGTTTCTGTGGTCCGGAACAGGGAGAACTCAGAGGTCTTCGGGTGTTATCCCCTGGCACCAAACGGGTTCCTAAAAACCCGTTACCTCAACATCCTACTCGACGTAGAAGACTGAAGAATCTCCCTTGTGGTCAAGGAGTGACCACCCTGTGCAAACAGGCACCATCAAGCGTTCAACGGTTTGCTTTATCGTTGCTCCCGCCGGAGCTCGAACGACAGAGCCTGACAAGAACCGGACTTCCAGACTTCCAACAGCCCAATCCACAGCCATAGCAAAGCTGAGACCCGTGGAGGCGACGAGAGACGTAGGACCGGCCATCTTGGAAAGCCAGCGAAGTGCTTTCTGTGCAGCTCCTGAGGCACCCTCGAAGCTGTGCATTGGGGATTGAGAAGCCCCAGCCCCAAGCATCCTTTGCACCGAAGATCACCTCTCCACACTCACCGAGTGATGCGTGGGGCCCTTTTGCATTTTCCTGCTTGACGCGTCTGTCCGGTCACTTGCCCGTTGGCTAGTGGCCTCTGTGACGATGAACCTTTGAATTTTCAACTCTGGTCTGGTTGCTCCAGACTGGCTCTTGGACCCTACTGTTGTCCCGGTATCGAGGCCCGATATCCGTGTCCCGAAACCTCAACGTACAATGACGAATTTGGTGTCGACGAACCGATAATGAATCGGACATCATTCCTATGCATTTGCATCATGATCGAGGCATGCTAACACCCCTGAATCGTAGTTTCCGTCCCAACCCCCAGACTCCATTTTGTAAACGGTATCCATCTTGTGTCTTGCCCTCATGATAAGTCAATTAAAGGTCGAGCTTGATCTAAAAGGACACGTCCACCTTCCCTGACTTCCCCCTGACCTGTCCCAACTGACTCCCTTGCCTCCAGCCAAACCTGTTTAGGCAGCTCCTCGCCCAGTGGCCAAACATGATAGCATCAATGTACAACATACCATAAACCATTCACCGTGCACAGATCATGTTTTCTACACACATACACACCTGTCCACGCTCCCTGTTTATGGACAGTTTTATGACTAGGAGGTGCCTTCTTTTATTGGGGCTTCACCGATATCTGATTGGAGTTCAGGGCTTGGCTGAGTAATCTATCACGAATTGGACGTCTAAAATACGGGCTTGCCTACATGACTTCGCTCTTTTGTATTATTGTAGAAATATGTGTATAGCCATATCATAAACTTAAGAATTCTTGCTTGCAGCTATTATTTTTGTATATAAGGAGAAGGCTGGTTCTGTAAAAACGAACAGTCTCCTGAGAACACATGACCCGTGTTTGTCGTGCTTCTAGGACACCTGTTACTTGGTAGCTATCAATAAAACTTGATCTCTGACTGCGACTAGAAGACTCCGTGTTTCTGTGGTCCGGAACAGGGAGAACTCAGAGGTCTTCGGGTGTTATCCCCTGGCACCAAACGGGTTCCTAAAAACCCGTTACCTCAACATCCTACTCGACGTAGAAGACTGAAGAATCTCCCTTGTGGTCAAGGAGTGACCACCCTGTGCAAACAGGCACCATCAAGCGTTCAACGGTTTGCTTTATCGTTGCTCCCGCCGGAGCTCGAACGACAGAGCCTGACAAGAACCAGACTTCCAGACTTCCAACAGCCCAATCCACAGCCATAGCAAAGCTGAGACCCGTGGAGGCGACGAGAGACGTAGGACCGGCCATCTTGGAAAGCCAGCGAAGTGCTTTCTGTGCAGCTCCTGAGGCACCCTCGAAGCTGTGCATTGGGGATTGAGAAGCCCCAGCCCCAAGCATCCTTTGCACCGAAGATCACCTCTCCACACTCACCGAGTGCTGCGTGGGGCCCTTTTGCATTTTCCTGCTTGACGCGTCTGTCCGGTCACTTGCCCGTTGGCTAGTGGCCTCTGTGACGATGAACCTTTGAATTTTCAACTCTGGTCTGGTTGCTCCAGACTGGCTCTTGCTCCCCTGAAAAGAGCAGCCCATCAGACCTTGCTGGTCTGATCCAGAAGCCATCTTTGATTCCTGCGTGGGTTGCATTTGCCAAGGCCTGTTGATTCCGAATCGAGAACTGACACCGCCATCAGCGAGAACCTTCCTGGGACAGTCCGTGCCCAGCTCCTGGTTTTTGCGACACCTCCTGGTCCACGTGGCAGCGGAGACAAGCTTCACAACATCACCTGATTGCAACCCGACATCGCCTGGTTCCTTCCTGGTTCCTTCCTGGTCACTGGCTAGTGACCCAGACTCTGTCCCCTCTGCTTTCAGGTACTCTACATCTTCGATCCACCCTTGGATCCAACCGGACTCTTCTCTCCTGGTCGCCTGCAGCATCTTTTCTCCAAGGCTCCATAGAACTCCACGACGAAACCCGACGCATTTTGACACCTATGCACCCGCTTCCTGTGGGTGAGGTAACGCGAGTACTCCGGTGCTCCTGTGTAGGTTTACTCTCCTAGTATCCCAGTTTCAAGTGGTTTAGTTCTAGTCCAGTCGGAAGACTCCTAACTCTTTAACTTTCTAACTTTACGCACGCATTGACTTCTATAGGTGCACACGTGTGCATTACACTGCCTGTGGGCCTCCCACGTCCTAATTGCTGTAGCCCCAGCGATTCCCAATGCCCTTGGCCTTACCATTGTTCATGAAGTGGTACTTATACCACTATTTTAGTATATGGTTTTACGGGCCACCAGGGCCTATCCATATTTGTGCAACTTTTGTATGTTATATTAAGTTACTTGTTATACGCTTGTGCTCCTGTGCTCATAAAGAGTTAACGGGATCTATTTAGAAATAAATATATATATATTTTGAATATATAACCTGTGTGGTGTCCTTTCATTTGGTATTAAAAGGTTTGCATATGGTAAAACAGCTGGCTTCACATGCCCTCTTCAGTTTAGCCTAAGACTGCTTTTGTCTATGCTACCACTAGGATAGCTAGTCTATAAGGTTTACTTTACAACCATCACCATAAGGGTTGTTTGGACTGGTGCAAGGTGCTCACTAGAATAGTGAACATCATATACCAGGCCAACTTCTCACAGTATGGAGTTAACTGGGGGGGACTCCCATTGAATCCCGTTCCTATCTTTGCATTGAAGTCACCCCCCAGACATATCCCCGCCGATTTATACTTTCCCAGTAAATTGTCCCGGCCCTGGATAACATTAAAAAGTTGTACAAAACTAAAATTAGGTGTGGTTAAAAAATCATTATTATAAAAATTAATAAAACAAATGGAAGCACCCCGTGTGTAGATTAAGACTTGAAAATTAATATTCCCAGTGGGAATTGATTTGGCTCTGCCACCTGAGGCGATACTGACCCATATTGATAGGCCCCCCGATGGCCTGCCGTGTTTAGAATTAGGGGGAATAATGTTAAAACATTCATACCCTTTGAAATATAATTCTTTGGTGGCCCAGGTTTCTTGGAACAAGAGGATATCACATTTATTTATCATGTTTACCCAATCCTCTGAGTTTAATTTTGAGGCTAAGCCTGCCACATTCCAGCTCAAGACCTTCAATGTAGAATTGGAAAAATCTATTGGGTGGGACTGTGACACCCCGGGGCTATTGTGAATAATCTCATCAGTTTCCATGCACACCAATCTATTAAGGTGGGTTTTGGGTGAGGGTCAATCAAGAGCATCTAAGTCAGAGATAGCCGAAAAACGATTTGCCCACTGATGAGAAGGGCTAAAAAGTGGACGCTGTGTGGGTGGCGGTTTATAAAAGAACCCAAGGGATAAGGCACAAATATTTTTTGAAAAGAGACTGTTAGTTTCCTTGACTGCAAGTAGGGATCCAACAGTCCTTGGCCGCGAAAAGTTGATAACAATACAATCCCCCCTAATAGTTTTCGTTGCGGGACCCACCCAAACCACCCTGCGTACCATTAAAATGTCATGCATGTCAGGCCTCCTGTACCCTTTATGTTTGGCCATCCAGTCCACACATTTGTTTCTTAATTGTTCCCATGACTCTGGTGTATTTTTCTCTAATGGGGGTACCCCTGCGAGAATTAACACGTATGGGCAGGAAGCAGGTGGTAAATTCAAGGTATCCTTGTTTGGTTCGGCTTGCCCCTTGGGGCCGACCTCAGCGGTACTTATGCTAACTATTGAATTTCCTTCTACAACATTTGGGTTGGCATTTTGGGTGGTACCAGGGCATGTTAGTTTATTGAAATTGGTGATGGTTGATGCCGATTTATCAATTTGGGGGGCTAGGGGTACATGGTGGGACAGTTGCGCACTAAGAGGGGAGTTCCCTGCGTATTTATCTGTCGGTTTGTGTCATGACATTCCCTACAGGGTGGTGTAACCTTGGAAGTTAAAGTTTCCAGGCGATCTAAACGCTTCCACAACTTATCGAAGCTTCTGTCCACAAGCCCTTTAACACGGTTATACAATGTGTCAACAGTAATGTCTATAGCAGTATCCCAAAGTGTAAAGTCTGAGAAGGCAGTTTGTGTAGACTTCGTCTGGGTGGAGTTACATTATATGTCCACGTCGACTACATCAACTGAGTCAATGGGATTACAACATGAATCGCTGCTTATGATTGGGTCAGCGGTGTTTGTATTGCCCCTAATCCACTTGTTTAATGATGAACTTTGAGAGTTCAAACGTGGGGGCTGTCTTCGTTTGGGTTTGGGGCAAGGTGGTTTCAATGCCTTCCTCTTCTTTTTTGTCCCGCATACTTCTGGGTTGGGCGATGGGAGCGAATTTACTGTAATCAGAGATTCAGTCGGCTTTCACCAACTTCAGTATTGTCAACTGTTCCTATCAGGTCGGGCCCTTCCATGTCCAGCATATTATCTCCAGTTACAGTTTGTGGCGAGTGTACAATCGCTCTGTGCCTCGATATCTGTGCCACACTTAAGTCTATGATATCAGAGTGATCTGTGCGTGGCGGTTTTAAGGGGCCCAGAGACAATCTTCTCTCAGTGAGCTTGATTTCACAGCTGACCAAGTTCACTGCATGTTCTAGCATGGTGTCTATAGAAGTTATTTTATGCACTTGGGTAATATCGTTGTGTTTGCCCATTATGGCGTAACCCAATCTCCCACAAGTATTCTATAAAGAGAGACGCACCACTCACCGCTCATGAGCCGATTACAAAAATGTTAGGGAATTGGCCCGGCCCGGCCTCCTCCGGCCCCGGACGGCCACAGACGGCCCGCCCTTTGCCCGGGCTTAGCCCGGCTTAGCCCGCGCGCGGTCCCATGGCGTGAGGCTCCCACGGCGCGAGGCTCCCCTCTGCACTTAAGCGCCTCCGGGCACGGGCTGGGCGTAGGCGGCTTCCTGCCGCTGGGGCAGCTGGGACCTGTAGTCCCCCCTCTCTGCGGCCGCGGATATCATGAGGCTTGCGGCAGCGGGGGGAGACCAGCCCTGGGAGCGGGAGCAGGAAGCAAGGCGCCAGGATGACTCGTGGTAGCTTTCCCCCAAAAGGCGTGGGCAACAGTAGGACACGCAGCGCAGGTAGGTTCCCAAGTGCGGCGATTTAACAACCAAGGGCAGCAGCGGTACAACACCCGCTCTGCCGAGGCTCCCCTCTGCACTTAAGCGCCTCCGGGCGCGGGCTGGGCATAGGCGGCTTCCTGCCGCTGGGGCAGCTGGGACCTGTAGTCCCCCCCTCTCTGAGGCCGCGGATATCAGCAGGCTTGCGGCAGCGGGGGGAGACCGGCCCTGGGAGCGGGAGCAGGAAGCAAGGCGCCGGGTTGACTTGTGGTAGCTTTCCCCCAAAAGGCGTGGGCAACAGTAGGACAAGCAGCACAGGTAGGTTCCCAAGTGCGGCGATTTAACAACCAAGGGCAGCAGTGGTACAACACCCGCTCTGCCGAGGCTCCCCTCTGCACTTAAGTACCTCCGGGCGCGGGCTGGGCGTAGGCGGCTTCCTGCCGCTGGGGCAGCTGGGACCTGTAGTCCCCCCTCTCTGCAGCCGCGGATTTCAGCAGGCTTGCGGCAGCGGGGGGAGACCGGCCCTGGGAGCGGGAGCAGGAAGCAAGGCGCCGGGATGACTCGTGGTAGCTTTCCCCCAAAAGGCGTGGGCAACAGTAGGACAAGCAGCGCAGGTAGGTTCCTAAGTGCGGCGATTTAACAACCAAGGGCAGCAGCGGTACAACACCCGCTCTGCCGAGGCTCCCCTCTACACTTAAGCGCCTCCGGGCGCGGGCTGGGCGTAAACGGCTTGCTGCCGCTGGGGCAGCTGGGACCTGTAGTCCCCCCCTCTCTGCGGCCGCGGATTACAGCAGGATTGCGGCAGCGGGGGGAGACCGGCCCTGGGAGCGGGAGCAGGAAGCAAGGCGCTGGGATGACTTGTGGTAGCTTTCCCCCAAAAGGCGTGGGCAACAGTAGGACAAGCAGTGCAGGTAGGTTCCCAAGTGTGGCGATTTAACAACCAAGGGCAGCAGCGGTATAACACCCTCTGTTAATCTCTGCACTGCGCACCCATAATTTTCCGATAGAACTATCTCGGGGTCCGTATGAATTTTAATGCCCAGATACCGTACTGGTTCTTTAGTCCATTCCAAAGGGTAAGTGGTCTTCACCGGCATAGTGCCCGCAGTTAACGGGAAGATAATCGATGTATGCCAATTTATATGGAGCCCTGAGTGGTGACTAAAACGCTCCACTTCTGCCAGCAGTCATGCCTATATTGCACTGAAGCTTGTCATCAAAACTGTTTATTTTTTTGGTTAATGAGTGGTATTGTCTACCTCCGGCAGTAATCATATGCTGGCTTTCTTTATCAGGTGAAGCTGAAACACAATAGATCCTTGGGGATATCTTCACTGCAGCAACTAAGACAGAATCCTGCCTCTGATTCAATGAGTGGATCTTGCACTAGAGCATTGTATTTCTTCAGTAATCTCTGTATGTCCGCCTTTGAAGTTCATGGAGGATGAAAAAATTCCATGAACTACCCTATGATCCCAGAAACCGAAAGCATTAGCAGCCTTCGAGTAGCCCCATGCTGAAGAGTCAGAGCACCTAGGGCCATATGTACTAAATTTCCTTTTTGCTTTTCCTAAATAGTGATTCCCAAGAAATCGCTATTTAAGAAATGCAAACTGGAATGTACAAAAATAGGGATTTCCTAATAGCAATTCCTACAGAGTATGAACCGCTATTCGGAAATCGCTATTTAAGAAATACTAAACAATTTGTTTAGTATTTCTAAAGGCCCTTAGGTACAACTGGTTTTGCATTTCCAAACTTGCGATTTCCTAATTGGAAATTGCAAATTTGGAAATTCAAAACCAAGGGTGCTTATGGGCCTAAGGCTCCCCCTTGATGTACCCCAGAAAAAAGTGGTGCACATGTAAAGTTCACAAATGCACTAGGGACATGTGCACGCTATATGGCACTTTACAAAATGTATTTTGGCTGCATGTTTCAAAATTGCACATGGTTAAATAGCATGTCCTAAATGCCCATTGTGCAATTAGGAAATGCTTAGAAAACCGCTAATAGGAAATACCTATGTGCGATTTCCTATTTAGGGAATCACGACATGAAATTTCTACTGGGTAGAAATCGCATTTAGCGCTTCCCTATTTGCCTCTGTACTTATGGAAAGGCAATTTAGTGTTTCTTATTAGACCGAAATTACTATTTGGTCCGTTAAGAAATGCTAAATCATTTTGTACATATGGCCCCTAATCTGCAGTTTCAAATGTACTGATGAGCCTAGTACCACTTCTGTCCAGTACTTAGTGAATGAGTAAGCATGTCATCCACTGATGAATCTTTTGGACTTCTGGGGATGAGGATGGGGGATAGCGTCTCTCCGAGCTTGACATGCAGGAGGTAATGTGATACAAAGAAACATGTAATCATTGATCTGTAACCTTTACTGCTTTAATCCTTCAGCACAAAAATGGTACCTTCTTGGAGAAAAGGAACTTGCCTGATACTTCCTAGGAGAAGAAGTGTTGAAAGTGATGCTTGTTGCAGGAGCTTCTTGGATTATTTGTACTAGTTTAGGATAAGCTCCTAATATATGAATTTGAAGTCTAGAGTTGTATACTGCGGAGCTACAACTATCAGGCCGTTGGTTTGGAAATGCTATTGGACAGAATGTCAACGCTCTTTAATTCTTTTTGCCACTTATTTCCTTGGTAAACTTTGAGAGGAAGTAAAAGGAGCAAGTATTCCTCCATGTAATTTTTTTTCCCCCCAAGACCTTTATTGAGCATCGCACATGGTACACAGCTGTGCGCCTACAACTCTGGGGCCGGCAGCTATCGAGTGACTAACTTACACTCATATAACACAGCCATGTGGCCGACAACCCGGGGGTCCGGCGGCAAGTTAGGATCGTATATAGTATGTATGGAAAGCCCATCAAAAGCAAAATCAACGAAAATCAACCAGTGCATTATAAATAACATATGCATTGTCTTATAGATAAACCCTGTTCCACCCTGCCATGTCACCCACATAATTTATCGAATCTGTATCTGTGAAGGTTCTATCCGAAAATGGCCCTATAATAATGTCTTCTGGCGTTACCTTGTTAATGACGACACTAAAAAGGAAAAAGATAGTCCACAGAAACACAACAGGTAACACTTAGTCTACATCTGTACCGCCTAGTTAGTTACGGATCTGTGTACATCATGCCCAGCCACACAGATATCAGAGCCTCCCTGCTCCAACCAGGTCACTAAAGGGTGCCATATATCTGACGGTCTAGAGCTGCTAGGAAGTAATTTCCAATAATTTGTCAATTGATCTTTACAATATATGACCGTATTCAACCAGCCCCCCACTGTACGGGGAGTGGATTTTTTCCAGTGCAATGCCACCTGACATTTGGCCAACAGTAGTAACATTGCCGCTAGTTTTCAAGAAGATTTGGGTACCTCCATAACAAATCCCAGAAGTGCTACAAGTGGGTCAACCCTCAAATCAAAATCTATTATTTTCCCTATATGTTTTATTATTTCTGACCAGTAGTCTGCTAACGTATTGCACACCCATGCCAAATGTAAAAATGAGGCCTCCGGTGCACTGCATCTCCAACATCCCGCGTCTTATCTCTGGCCCATACGGCGTAATTGGATGGGTGTACGGCATGTTCTGTGTAAATAGTTGAAGTGTATGAGTCTTAGCCTATAGTTGGGTGATAGGTCTTCCAACTGCCACTGTTTATCTGTAATTGTTATGTCTGCCTCCTTCTCCCATTCCTCCCTAGATGTGGTGAGAACAACTGGGGATGTCTCTTGTGTAATGCTGTAGATGCGAGTAATCAGTTTCTTAGGGGAGTTATTCACCAGTATATTTTCTAGTGCTGGCAACGGTGCTGGGGCCTTTGGGAAGTCTGAATATCTAGCTCTGCAGGCCGCCCTTAGTTGATAATATAGCAGCATGTCAGAAGCCGAGGGCTCACCCGTTCCACACATCCTCTAGAGTGTCAAGATCTCATCTTCTGGATACAAGTCGCTTCCCACCGTTATACCATACCTTTAGGCGTGCTCAGTCACCGCCCTGTCTGTTAATGGACTGATCAGTGGTTTGCCACCAAACGGCATGGATGGCGCGTATAATTCTTTGTGACCTGCACGCTTTGCAATATTTCTCCACGCCCAGCGTGTAGTTTTGGCCATTTTTATGTCCGTGTGGGAACGTTTATATCGGTGATAGAAAGCCGCCTGGAGTGGAGTCGGAGCAACAATATCTAATTCGATAGCGACATGTGGTTGGTAAGGAGTAGGATGCTGCCAGTAATGTAAATATTGAGCTTGCGCACTGTATGCATAAAGTTCAAAGTCAGGAGCCCCCAGGCCCCCCTGTAAGAACGGAAGAGTCAAAAGTTTCCAAGCGACACAGGGTTGACGTCCCGCCCATACCAACTCCAGTACCAAGGTCCTGAGTCTTCTGAAGAAGTGAGTGTTTAATGGCAGGGGAATGTTAACAAATAAATACAACAATATCGGCAGAATGAACAAGTTACTTACCTTCAGTAACGATATAGCTGTAAGAAACAGTAGTTAGTATTAGATTCCTTACCTTAGAATATCCCCAGGCGTTAGACTGGATCCGGAAATTTTTGCGTAGCAGTAACCTTGCGTGTCGGTAGGCGTCGTCTGCAGCTCCACGTCCGTCGTCGGCATCGTGGGTGCCGTGATGACGTCGTCGGAGTACTTAGACGCCGCCTCCGCGCGCTGACGTCAGTTCTTAGACACAGCTTTTCCGCGCCAGAAACGCAGAGCCATGTTAAAAACCAACACTGGTGCCATTGAAACTAGGGGATGACCTTAACCCTAGATATCAGTTCGCAGAACGGGGAGGATGGGTGGGGCGGCAAGGAATCTAATACTAACTATTGTTTCTTACAGATATATCGTTACCGAAGGTAAGTAACTTGTTCATCTGAAAGAAACAGGTTAGTATTAGATTCCTTACCTTAGAATAGATACCCCAGCAATACCAACCCCAGTGGTGGGTCTGCGAACCAATAATCACACCAGAAAGTCCTGGAGGACTGAACGGCCAAAGAAGCCATCCCTCCGGACTTGGCTGTCCAGGCAGTAGTGTCTTGCGAACGTGTGCAGCGAGGCCCACGTAGCTGCCTGACAGATGTCCTGCAAAGGTACTCCCCGGCCCAGGGCAGTAGTAGCCGCCGTGGCCCGTATGGAATGGGCCCTCAGCCCAATAGGAGGCTCCTTTTTCGCCAAGGAGTAACAAGCCTTGATACACAAGATGACCCACCGAGAGATGGTCCTCTTGTGCACCGCCCGACCCTTCGAAGCACCCACGTAACCAACAAAGAGTTGGTTATCCACCCGGAACTGGCGTTTGCGATCTAGATAGAATGAAATCGCAAGTTTTGGGTCCAGGCGGTGGAGCCGCTCTTCCTCTTTTGAGGGATGCGGGGGCAGAAAGAAGGTGGGCAAGGTGATAGACTGCCCGATATGGAAGGCCGTGGCAACCTTGGGCAAGAAAGAGGGTCTAGTCCGCAACACAACCTTATCCGGATGGACAGAAAGGAAAGGGGGTGTGGTACTGAAAATTCTGGACTCGTGTAATAAACTTTGTCGTAGCATGACGATTTTTATATCAAAAGACCGAGAATGGCTAGTACACTATGTACAAGCATTTTCGTCATATTCCAGTAACAATTTCACCTCGAAATCGTCATTTTCGTTCTGAAACCCTTGGCATCCATTTTGTGTTGCCCTTTACATAGGCTATAACACACAGCTAAATTCGATTCCAAATGGCCACGTACACCTTGATTGACTTTTCCCTGACCTGAGCCTGTTGGAACCATTGCCCCAGGCCGGACCTGTTTGGTCAGTTCCTCTCCAAGTGGCCGAACAAGATAGCATCATGCCATAAACCTTTTCATCGCACACGCACCCTGCCCTATCTTACTTTCATCTGTTCCTGTTCCTGCCTCCACGAGCTATTTATGACATGGGCTGTGATCCTACTGTTTTGGGGTTAGCCGGCCTTGTCAGCTAAAGAATGTATTCATTATGTGGACATTGTTTATGGCCTGGACTTATCTTGAAAGTGGGTTTTGCATCTGTGTGCACGTTCTGGGAATGTACTTCAAATATGTGCCTAGGGCACAATAATTTGTATAAAGGGTCTGTGCTCAGACCATTCAGGAGGCTAACTCATTCAGTCGCTTTTAGGCGTGGCTGGGCGACGTAGCCTCACAATTAAATGTAATAAAGATGTCTTTTCATATTCCAGATTTTCTGTCAATTCCTTGCTGCTTTTAAATGCAAAACTATTGGATAGATCCCTGAGAAGGAGTTTGAGGATTTCTAGAACCACAATTGGCGCCCAACTCGTGGCTCAATCGTCCAGTGGCTATCTGAGGAGTAACTGTGTCAGAGGATGGAAAACTGCTGGGGAAGGCAAGACAGAAATCTACTAAAAAAGGTACTCTGTGCACAGAGGTTCTGGGGGATTCTCTGTCTTTGCGGCTCAGTATGTTTTTGATTTTTTTCTGACTCAGAATCTCCAAAAGATGCCGCTCTTGATTGAGAAACCCTTTCTTTTTGTGGCGTAAGTATTTTAAAAGAGACTGTTGGGACGGTTGGGAATTGGCAGTTAAAATGTGGGCAAATATTTGTTTAGTATATAGCTTTGATAGGTTTGTATAGGTTTGATTATGCGAATTGCAATTTGTGTAGGCGGATAATGAAGAGACTTTTCTCCATCTGCTTTACTTGGAGTATAAGTGGGTCGCTCCCAGTCCTTTGTTCTTTGATTTTGATTGGTTCTTAGTTTGTTTGGTCCTTAGTTTATTTGAACATTGCAATTTTCAATAACCGAGGGTTTTGTATATTTACAAGTGTATCGATAGAGATAGCCCCTTGAAGTTTGGAGCTAGATTAGTGAGCTATAAGATGCCTGATCTTAGCGAATTTGGAGCTTTGTGTTGGCCAACTTTGTGCACGTTTGGATTAGCCGGCTAGATATCTAAATAGGTTTACATTTAAAGACATATTTCTTCCTTGGTGACTTTGTATACCCAGGGAATTAAAAAATGACATAATACAAAACAAGGATCCTTTGTTGAACGCAGTTTTATATGCAGAACGATTTGTGGTGTTCTGCCAGCCAAAATTAGTGAATTAAGTGTATTGTGCCTTCGTGCGCTGTGTTTTTTGCAGTCTTTTGGAACACTATTGCGACGTGTTTCTTGTAAATCTGACTTAGCCAGTATTTACAAATGTCGTCCTGAGTGTCAATTTGTGGGTTCAATGTGTGTTTCAATGTGTGTTTCAATGTCTATGTGGTTCTCTCATTAGTGTAAATTCGGTATGTGAGTGGCGTTTGCGCAATTCATGAAAGAGATGCCTGACAGCGCTGTATTGTGTGTCCTGAATGTTTTAACACTTTTTGTTTATGTTTGCAATGTCCTCAATGTGTTTGTGGTATTCTTCATGTTTTCAGTCTGTTAAGTAAAATACTGGTTGGTTAATGTTGAGTAGAAACTTGAGTAAAAGATACAGAAATGAAACATGTAATGTGCTAAGATGGGTATGTGTTGCTCTTTACTTTGTAGGATGAGCAATTGTGCACATATACAAAACTGCCGTTACACGCTTAGAGGATAAAATTAGGAAAAACATTTAGGAAAAAAATAATTATTAATTATGAAAAATAATTATTAAAAATAAGTGCTACAAAAATCGTTTTTACATATTTATAAAGCTTAACACTCATACTATGACTTCCTAGCATTAAAATTTGATTTAAGCTATGTTGCATCACTAAAATGACAAGTATTCGTGTGTACAATTTTCCCTTAGCGTAGGCGCAAATAAGCTCATTTTTATAAAGTATAAGTTATTATTTTCAAATGCCTGACTCATGGGTTATGTAATAGACATTGTACTAATGCATATTATGCAAGAAAATTGTAGGATATTCATTTTTTAATGCCCAAAATACAAAAGTCGATTTTGAGTAAAAACACTGTTTAAACTGCATTTTGCTTTCATTCAGAGTACTTTTTAAAGTCTCTCAAGCCTAAGTAAATGCATACATTTAGGTTTTGATATATATTTGCAGGTTATGCCTTCTTATGAGTCAGTGGGTTAATGTGCCATTACAAAGGCTTGTTTTAATATCAGGGTTGAGGGTTTTTTAGCTAGGGCCTACGGAAAAGTTTGCTCATTTAAGGTTGATGTAAATGTGTACCATCGTATAGAATTACAACATGCATTTATTTAAAAAAAACTGGTATGTGTGTTATTAGGTTTTGTGATTTTTTGACAGTAAATGTAGGTTAATAATCTGGGAACAGAAATACATTTTTTAGCGCCTAAAAAGAGAAATTATTTTTTAAAATAGAGTGAATTATTGAGTTAAGCCTTCTGGCTTTGTCAGCTCCATAGGCAGAAGCTGAGAAACCTGCAGAGGCTGTTTTGAGCTGCGCGGCCGAGATGTTATCTGTCATGTTGACATTCAAGACCTTTTAATTGGGGCTTCGCCTGTGGAATGCAGAATGACCTCAGCATAGCCTCCAGGATAGATCAGCCTTCCCCCACGCTCTAACTTCAGCCGCCTCTCTGTTTTTCGCTTCCTGCCCCTGCCATGGTCCTGACCTGAGGCCACTCAAATAGCAGTAAAAGGCGGGCATTTTTACTGAAGGGAACGTTTGAAAAGGAAATAATACTGTGGCTCCTGACCTGCTCCTCCTGAACTTCTTGGGAAGGAAAATGTGAACTTTCCGATAGATTTAATTTCTGCTCATGTCAGGTGTAATATGTTCACTTCTGCATAACAAATGGCCATGCGATTTACAACGTATAGCAGGCAAATGGGATTTAATCATATATAGAGCCTGGAATATTCAGCGTGTTTATATTTAAAAATGTCTTCTTAGAAGCGTTACACATTTGACTTTTGCTGGGTTGGGGTTCTGTTTTTTGGGAACTAGAATGAGCAAAGGATGCAGGGCACCTGTACAGCACAAAGGGCCATGTACAGCAATGATGATTGCATTTAAGGAATAAATGAGATGGCACCAGCGGAAGAGTAAATAATGGCTCCAGCCTGTGCCCGCAAAACGCCTGTTGTTTGGCAAATTATGTCACCAACACACTTATCCCAAATTAGAAATGCGGCAGGGCTTGCACAGCACTTCATCCCGCTAGTCATGATAAAGGAATCCTATTTAGCTTGTAAGACTGCAGCCTCTTCTGTATGCCATACAAATGGTCAGTGTTAATTTGGTTTACATTTTTTTCATTAGTGCATGCCTTTTCAGTTTTTATCATATTTTCCGCACTGACTCGCTTATTTATGGGACTGATTTCTAAAACAACTGCTTGCTGCCATTTTTAGGCAGTTATTAGCAATTAAAACATCCCATCTGTACAGTTGTAGGGAAGAGGATGTGGCATAATGGTCACAGCTGCCCACTTTGGAATGGGGGATCCAGGTCCAGCTTCGAGTCAAGTAGTGAGCAGAGTTAAAAGCCTTAGGCCTGAGTGAGAACGATCTGCCACTTAGGAATTATTTTTTTCACAGTGGAAATTATAGGTGCAAAAACTTAATATGGAGTGTCAGTATAACTATTTCTTTGCAAGGTGAACTGAAAAGAGAGTAACAGTTAAGTAATGAAAGTTTATTTTTGTATATGTTAAGATGTGTTTTTGTGTTGTGTATTTTCATGCTTCTGCTTGCAGATTATTCATGGATTGTTTTAAAGCTGACAAGACACGTGAGTGTGGTTACTTGAAAAGAAGATGTGTTTTTGCGTAATTTCTTTAAAAAAAATTTCATGTTTTCATTTGTGTATTTGGCCCTGTCGTGAAATATTTTTACTTGGTTCAAAGTTATATCTGACAGCAGACTCACACTGCATATGGTCTACTGTCAAAAGGTGGGTGTAGGGATTTTAGACCTGACAAATCTTAGACAGGCCCAAATATTGGGTTTTGGGCCACAGGTTAATAGTGCATAAAGTACACGTGCCATATTGCTGTGTGTCACCGCTTGTCCACACATGTGCATTATTTTATGTATGTTCTGTTTTATGTTGTTACTATTACAAGTTCCCCCAGTGTTGTGAAAGGATCGTATGACGATACGTATTGCTACACAACAGTTGGATGGATTTGGTATAATGATAAATTTCACAGATATGGTTTTCATACTGTGAGGAAGACAGGCAGCATTTTTTTTACCAGTGCATGCCTAAATTTGGCTATAATGATATTGAAGAAAACTAAAAAGATATACAGAATCAAAGCGTGTCATCTGCTGTTAGTCACTTACTGCACATTCCCTTAAAGGAATAGGCAGCCCTAAAAATTATATATCCTGATTGGACGTAAGGATAAATTATAGTTTTGTGACTCTTGTACATGGTGACCTAAATTCTATATTGCATTACTTAATCATGTTCTGTTTCCTAAATAGCATATGGAGTCCCTTCTCCATATTCCTTCCACCAGTCAGCCAGCCCATTCATATGGGTGTATTGTTTATGTGCACACTTCGGGATCAGACGTGTTCTAATCATACAAATACCAGGACTTTCTAGTGTTTGTCCTTTGTCTGCACATTTGATCATTAGCCTTTGTATTGCATAGTGCACTTAATGCACATTTTTAAAGGGATTTTTCTTCATGTCCTTGATAATCTGTATTATGTCATTTCTCTATTTGAGATGTTCTAGATAAGGAATTTGGGAACACCTAAGCTTAATCGTTGAGGAAAATATGTATTTGCACCATTAGACAATGCCACCATATGTAAAAACATCCATTTAGATAGAATTTTCGTGTAGTTATTTACCCTTAGATGATGAAGGATATGCTCTCACACGGAAACCCAATTGAAAAACCTAGAGACACCGTTTTGCCTATTGCCTTTATGTTTGAATTGCTTTCTGAAAATAACAGTGCATTCTAGACCAACATTGTCCCATGGCGTGTGGCCACTCCCTTGCAGATTGCAGGCCACCTGCTTGCAGTCCCCTTGTTAAAACCCATGAACTGTTTTTGCTTGATTTGAAGGAAACTAACAATTGTGTTACATTTCCTATATCACTAGGTTCTGCGGGATCTTCCAGAGTCAAAGGAAGAGTGATACCCTGCAGACCTGTGATCGAGACTAAGCCCACTCTCCATCAGTGACAGATGAAAGACAGACTTCTTGGCTCTACAATTCCTGCAACCAGAAAGTAGTGTGACAGCAATCATCAGCGTGACAGCGATCATCAGCGTGCCCCCAATGGTACCTCCCAAGCAAGCCATTTGTTTCATCAGAAGGCGTTGTAAAATGAAAAGAAAAGAGGAGCTGGTTTCAAAGATGCGAAGGATCCCTGTTGTTGATAACAGGGCTGTCATCCAATTTGTTCAGTTTGTTCAACTGTCATGTGCTTGAACCTCTGACAGCGCGCGGTCCCCTGATCCCCTTGGTCTGAGTTTTTGGCCCCCCACAACACCCCTTTTCCCTTTTCTCCAGTGGAAAGGCAGTGCACCCAAGGATCCACGTTTGGAAAAAGGCACTACATTCTGGTGCCCATGAGAAAGCAGCTTGAGCGTCCTCTGACACTGAATAATGAGTGTTGGAGTCTGAAAGTGCTGCTGATCTTGAGAGGTTGTTTCTCAGTAGTGCTTGGATCTGCACGAGATGTTTTGTGCCCATGATCAATGAAGCGCACATCATTTGTAGTGTCTGCCACAAAGAAGATACACTGGTGCACTGCCTTGAGACATTAAGACCTTTTGAATGAGATATGAGTGTTTGCCAGGAGGGCACTCCAACGGATACTGAGTAACATCATTTTCATGAAGAGCCTGAATGAAGAGGCCCAACGCGAGGAAGACACTGGAAGCGGATTTGATGGACAATAGAAGCCTGCCAGTAGAGGCTTTGACGGACTCTGGGTATTTTCTGTGAGCTTGTATAGAATTGGAGTTTGGAAACTAATTTTTGCTGCTTTGCTGGCATTGTTTTAAAGTACTATTCTGTTTAGTAGCAGAATAACGTCCATTTTCTGTGAAAGAGTATTCCCTTTTCACCTCAGAGCATTAATGAGAGTCACCACTGTTTCACTTGAGCATATAATGAATTACCGAAATGCTTAGGAAGACCTAAAGAGTACTAGATAATTTTAGGATTTACGTTTGCTTAGGGTTGTGGAAAATTATGATTCATTTGTAATAGCGGTCACTACTTTGTCTATATTTTCTTAATGACGTGTTTTCTAGTGTGTTTTAAAGAGGCATTGTCTTTTATGGGTGGGATTGTTTTGCTGCCCAATTCACATCTGCACCCACCTCCCAAACCTATGTCTTTTCCTACTTCTACTTCTTTGCATCTTTCCAGATTTTACCCGAACACGGATAGTTAGGAGATCAGAGTTTACTGATCATTCCTTTTGTACAGTTTCTGCATCAACACCAGTTAGTAGTTGAACATCACTGATTGTTGGGCATGTGGTCTTATACCACATACTACAGATGGAGGCATTCCCTATTTTGGTCCTGCCATATATGGCCTTTGTGCTACTGCGTGTGTAGGGAGACCTGTCCCGAGAGAGTCGCTAGGATTATGCTTCAGTAACATCTTGAGGATTTTTATAAAATATAGATCTGGACTCAGACTAGCGTGAGTATAGGTTATTGCCTATGTAAGGGCAAAAGGTGCGTCTGTGGTACTGAAAATTCTGGACTCGTGTAATAAACTTTGTCGTAGCATGACGATTTTTATATCAAAAGACCGAGAATGGCTAGTACACTATGTACAAGCATTTTCGTTATATTCCAGTAACAATTTCACCTCGAAATCGTCATTTTCGTTCTGAAACCCTTGGCATCCATTTTGTGTTGCCCTTTACATAGGCTATAACACACAGCTAAATTCGATTCCAAAAGGCCACGTACACCTTGATTGACTTTTCCCTGACCTGAGCCTGTTGGAACCATTGCCCCAGGCCGGACCTGTTTGGTCAGTTCCTCTCCCAGTGGCCGAACAAGATAGCATCATGCCATAAACCTTTTCATCGCACACGCACCCTGCCCTATCTTACTTTCATCTGTTCCTGTTCCTGCCTCCACGAGCTATTTATGACATGGGCTGTGATCCTACTGTTTTGGGGTTAGCCGGCCTTGTCAGCTAAAGAATGTATTCATTATGTGGACATTGTTTATGGCCTGGACTTATCTTGAAAGTGGGTTTTGCATCTGTGTGCACGTTCTGGGAATGTACTTCAAATATGTGCCTAGGGCACAATAATTTGTATAAAGGGTCTGTGCTCAGACCATTCAGGAGGCTAACTCATTCAGTCGCTTTTAGGCGTGGCTGGGCGACGTAGCCTCACAATTAAATGTAATAAAGTTGTCTTTTCATATTCCAGATTTTCTGTCAATTCCTTGCTGCTTTTAAATGCAAAACTATTGGATAGATCCCTGAGAAGGAGTTTGAGGATTTCTAGAACCACAATGGTGTGGATGAAAGAGCCTGGAGCTCACTCACTCTCCTGGCAGAGGTGATGGCAACCAGGAAAGCATTCTTCAGAGTAAGAAGGCGGAGAGGACAGTCGTGAAGTGGCTCAAAGGGAGCGCACATCAGATAGGTAAGGACAAGGTTCAAGTCCCACTGAGGCATCACAAACGGAACAGGAGAGAACATGTGTGTGATGCCTTTCAGAAAACGAGATACAATAGGGGACTTGAACAAAGAAGGTTGATCAGGCAGTCTCAGAAAGGCTGAAAGGGCAGAAAGGTAGCCCTTGATAATGCCCAGAGCGGAGCCCCGCTGGGCAAGAGAAAGAAGGAAGAGAAGAACCTCAGAAAGAGGGGCAGAGAGAGGATCCACAGCCTTTGCTGTGCACCATGCCACAAATCTGTTCCACCTGCAGGCGTATACCAACTTTGTGGAGGGACGCCTGGCTGCCAGAATCACAGTACAAACTTCAGGAGGCAAGTCAAATGGCCTCAACTGTCGCCGCTCAATCTCCAAGCATGGAGGTGGAGACTGGACAGGTTCGGGTGGAGGACCGTCCCCTGCTGCTGCGACAGAAGGTCCTCCTGAAGAGGCACACGAAACGGGGGATCGACTGACATACTGAGTAGCTCGGGATACCAGTACCTTCGTGCCCAGTCCGGAGCCACAAGTATAACTTGGGCCCGGTCGCGCTTGATCTTCTTCAGCACTATGGGCAGAAGTGGTATAGGCGTAAAGGCGTACAACAGACCGCAACTCCACTCGCGACGAATGGCGTCTTCGAGCGAGTGCCGCCTTGGAAATTCCAACGCGCAGAATTGATGACATTGCGCGTTCTCTTCTGTGGCGAATAGATCTAACCAAGGCTCTCCCCACTGCAGAAAGAGACCTTGCGCCACGTCCGAGTTCAGATGCCATTCGTGATCCATCATGCACCGGTGACTGAGTTCGTCTGCCCTGGCGTTCAGAGAACCTGCCAGGTGTTGAACCACCAGGGTCACGCCCTGATGTCCCAGCCACTGTCAAAGGCACAGAGCCTCTTGGCAGAGGGTCCACGACCCCAACCCGCCCTGTTTGTTGCAGTACCACATGGCGGTGGTGTTATCCGTGAACACCTGCACTACACTCCCCTGGCCAGAGGGGAGGAATGCCTTCAGTGCTAGACGAATCGCCCGCAGCTCCAAAAGGTTGATGTGGAGCCAGGACTCCGCCGGAGACCAGAGGCCTCTAATCTCCGCCTCTCTCATGTGGCCTCCCCAGCCCTGGAGCGACGCATCCGTCACAACTACGTGCTCCGGTTGGGGAAGGAAGAGGGATCCGCCGCTGACACAATCGCGGTCCGTGAGCCACTTCTGCAGCTGTCTCGCAGTGCCCTCCGAGATCAGGACATGGTTGGACAGGTTGCCCTGATGCTGGGCCCACTGAAACTTCAGGTCCCACTGCAGAGCCCGCATCCGCCACCGGGCATGGTGCACCAGAAGAATGCAGGAGGCCATCAGCCCCAGAAGCCGCAGCATCAACCTGACCGAGACTCGGGATAAAGTCTGAAAGATTGGAATAAGAGCCTGAATATCCCGAACACGCTGTTCGGGAGGATAAACCCGAAACTGCGCCGAGTCGAGAACCGCTCCGATAAAGAGGAGCTTCTGAGAGGGACACAGGTGTGACTTTGGCACATTGATGGAAAACCCCAGCTGGTGTAGGAGGTCGGCCGTAGTCTGGAGGTGGCTGACGAACTGTCTGGGGCGAGCCCGCCTTCAACAACCAGTCGTCGAGGTAGGGGAAGACTGAAACCCCTAACCTGCGCAGATGACCTGCGACCACCGCCATCACTTTCGTGAACACCCGTGGGGCGCTGGTAAGGCCGAAGGGGAGCATGGTAAACTGAAAGTGCTCGTAACCTACCGTGAAACGCAGGTAGTGCCGGTGGGCCGGCAGGACGGGGATGTGGAAATAAGCGTCCTGCAAGTCCAAAGCTACCATCCAGTCTCCTGGGTCCAGGTCAGCTAAGACCTGAGCCAGAGCCAGCATCTTGAACTTCTCCTTCCGGAGGAAGCCGTTGACGTTCCGCAGGTCCAAGATAGGGCGTAGGCCCCCTTTGCCATTCTTGGGAACCAGAAAGTAGTGGGAGTAGCAACCACACCCTACTTCTGGCCCAGGAACGCGCTCGATGGCCCCCTTGGCCAAGAGGGCCGCAACTTTCTCTCGCAGAAGATTGCCTGAAAGCTCAGACTAGGAGGGCTTTGAGGCGGATGCTGCGGGGGTGGATGTGGACTGGCCGCACCGTTGTCCCCGGGCACCGCCACGACGGTTACCTCGTCCACCACCGCAGTGGATGTTAGTCTGCGGCCCGTGGCTGGCAGCACGTGTAGGGGCGCCCCTTCCTTGACCACGAAAGGGACGAAAGGCAGCAGATTGCTGGCGCGGGGCAAACAGGCCCAAGGACTTGGCCATAGCCCTGAAGTCCTTAACACCTTCAATGCTAAGGCAATTCTTGCTGGGTGCTGGACTTATTTAAATCCCATTGTTCATGACAAGGTCAGCTCGTCATTAGCACACGACCAGTGTACTGCATGACGAGCTGAGCTCGTCATGAGCATGGAAGGGGTTAAAGCCAAAGAGGCGATGGCCATCAAACGGCATGTCCATAAGGGTGTTTTGGACATCAGCCGAAAAGTTGGCGGATCTCAACCAGGCGTGGCGACGAATCGCCACCGTCGTTGCCATCGCTCTACCTAGCGAGTCCGTGGTATCCAGTCTACATCAGATGGAGTACCGTGCCGCATCTCGACCCTCCGCAAGGGCTTGCGCGAGTTTAGTCCGGGCCTACTCCGGACATTGTGGCAGCATGCCCGCGACTGTGTCCCACAGAGAGTGGGTATAACGGCCCAAGAGGCACGCGGTGTTAACTGACCGCAATCCCAAACTCAGGGAGGAGAACATCTTTTTGCCATATTGCTCGTACCTCTTGGATTCCCAATCGGGGGAGCCGTCTGGAATGCGGTCTGGGAGTTAGAGGCCTGGATAACCAGGCTCTCGGGGTGGGGTGGGTGGACAGGAAGCAAGGGTCACCCGGAGCGGGACGGTGGCGTCTGGCCACGTTCCTATCTACAGGGGGATCTGTAGCGGGCCTGGACCAGGTGCCCAGAAGAACGTGCGACAAGGCCTCATTAAATGGCAACAGAGGCTCCGAAGAGCTTGCCTGCGGTTTAAGGACCTCAGTGAGGAGGTTAGTCCTCACAGCCGCGACGGGGAACTCAAGGGCCAAGGCCTTGGCCGCCCGCGTCAACACCACACTATAGGCTGCCCCTTCCTCCGTAGCCACGGTAGGAGGGGAGAAAAAACCAGTGTCTGGCGAGGTGTCCAGACCACTTGGGTCCCCTAGCTCGCCTGTCCAGTCCTGATAAGACTGACACTCACGTGCCAGAGGGTCCTCAGTCCTCAGACCCCTCCCAATCCGCCTCGCCACCCATCTCCTGGTATTCAGGGTCAAAAGATGGGGCAGGATCATAGAAATAAAAATCTCCCATCGGCGCCGGAACCGGACCGAGGGGGGGACTGGGGAGGGCGTCGACCATGGTCGCACCAGGGGCGACACCCTAACAGCCGGCGTCGGCGAGGTCGTATGGTCGTCCGGCGACGACCCGGATCCGGTGGAGTCCTGCGGCGTCGGGACCGAAGTCGCTGACGGCCCCTGGGCCGAAGCACCCAGCCTGCTTGGGCTCCCAGTCGGGGTCGCGGGGCCCGAAGGCGCCGCGGAACCCGACGGAGGAGTGAGCGACCTCATGGCCGAGAGGAAGGCGTCAATCTCCTCCGACGTCGCGTTCTGCCCAGGGACCGGCGGGTATTGGAGCAAGCCGGGACGCCTGCGACTCCGACGGAGCCGCGTGGGCGGTGTCACCCGAACCCCCGGCCACGTCGCGCGAGCGTCGGGGGGAGTCGGAAGAGTGATGTCACCTTTTCGACTTCTTGTGCCTCTTACCTGAGGACTTGGAGCTCGAGGAGTGGTGTTGATCCTCTGAGCCATGATGACTCTGGCACGGCGACCGGTCCCTCGACCTCCTCCCGGACCAGGACCTCAAACAGCGCGGGGCCGACTGTCGGAGCTCGAGGCGCTTGGGGAACCGCTCCCGCCTAGCCTTCGACGTCAAGGCCCGGCAGTCGGGGCACGACTTGTCATCGTGGTCAGGCCCAAGGCAATGAAGACACCGGCAATGGGGGTCGGAAACCGACATCAGTTGGTTGCAGTCGACGCAGGGTTTAAACTCGGGCATCCCTACCGGCACCGTCAGAGTCGTGCGACTTCGAAAAAGAAGATCAAAAAGCTCAAAAAGTTGAGTCAAAAAATGACTAAAGGGTACCACTGTTCCCGGATCGGCGCTTGCTGGCGCGGAAAAAATAGGAACTGAAGTCAGCGCGCGAGGGCGGCATCTAAGTACTCCGGCGATGTCATCCCGGCGCCAACGTCGCCGACGACAGACGCGGAGCTGCAGACGACGCCTACTGACACGCAAGGGTACTGCTACGCAAAAGTTTCCGAATCCAGTCTGACGCCTGGGGATATTCTAAGGTAAGGAATCTAATACTAACCTGTTTCTTTCAGATACTGCTGTATGTTGGTACACTGCCAGATAATATGGTAGAAATCCCCCATCTCTCTTTTCCACATCTAAGGCATCCTGTGTCGCCAGCCCTTCCCATATGCTGTAGGCGTACCCTATCGTAGTAGGCCCTATGCAAGATCTTAAACTGAATGAGCCTTAAGCGGGACTTGATGGCCACTTCCCTTGGATGCATCAGGGCCATATCACAGTCCACCGTATCCATTTCCCCCACGTCACGCTCCCATAATTCTCTAAGCTTTACAAGCCCATTCGGTATATTATTGATCAATGTTTTATATGTCAGAGAGACTGCCTTGCATGGGATGTGTTCTTGTAGCAACCGCCACTCCAGTGGCACATACTCCGGCAAGGGTCCCACCAGAGTCCTCTCCGCCGGCCATACATGTCGCAGCTGGGCATATCGATAGAACTGTGTTTGATGCAGCCCAAATTCCGCCCTCAAAGCTCAGAAAGACTTTAGCTCCACCCTCTGCATCAAGTCCCCCAGTGTGGAGATACTAATGTCGTCCCACCTCTGGAACCCACACAGTTTGTGCAGCTCCTCCATCCAAGTACAGTGCCATATCAGGGTCTGTTTTGTCGGTGTATTCTTCCAGCCTATTACCCTGGTCGCCCTTTCCCAAATCCCCAGCGCCACCCTAGTAGCCGACAGCAGCCGTTCCCTCCCCTTGCCCCCATATATATATAGTAGAGGCAGTTACGTCGCACCATGGTTCTCCTCTCTAGTACGTAAGTGGGATGCTCCGCCAGGGCGTGCAACCATTCATTGATGTTGGGCTATTTTTGATCTCTATCGTAAGCAAATTCCAAAGTTTCACTGTGCCCACTACAAAGCTCCTTCCTTCCCAACAAGCTTTATTGTATATATAGGAGTCTGAAGGAGTTGATATTGAGCTGAGCGTAGCTTTCTGGTTGGCTGATATCAGATAAAATGTTGTTTCCGGTTCCGTGCAAAACTTTGTACGCTATACAGAGGGTTTTAAAATCTGTCCTCTTATTTACGGGGAGCCAGTGGAGCTTTCTTAGACCTTGTGATATAGACTGGAATTTGGGTATATCCAGCAGCAGTCTGGCGGCTGCATTCTGTGCCTGCTAGAGTTTGAGCATGTATTGTTTTTGGAGGCCTACATATAAGGCGTTTCCATAGTCAAGCCTGTCCATGGCTAGAGCAGTTACAAGAGTTTTTACCGCTTCACGAGGGATGAAGGTGTGCACTTTGCTGATTGATTTTAGTGTAAGAAAGACTAAAGAGGAAACCTTGCTGACCTGATGTTGAAAGGTAAGTCTGTCATTGTAGGAAGGTGGATATCTGACTATGGTTACCCCCAACTTTTTGCCTAGTGTTTAGCTGGTTTTCGACGTAGTTGGCCTGGGGCCCTGCTATTCAGGACCCCAGACTAATTGCTCTCTCTGTAAAATGGACTCCATGTACCTTAGGTACATACCTAATTGGATGCTGGGTCACGTTATCATTCCCTGTACAGTGTACCTTAGGTACTCAGGGCATAGGTGTACCCAGGGCCTACCAGGGGCTGCACAACTGGCTGCTAACACAGCTGAGGCAAGGTGGTGTAATCACCCTTTGCTGTAGATATAGTATACCTATATCTAACCCTAAAATGGACACATATATTCCTATCAGTCACTTCTATGGCAGGCCTTATCAATCCTGAAGGCAGAGTGCTTGGAATTATGTGAGATCGTGCTCTGGCATGAGCTGAGCCCGTTTGCAGCTTGCGGAACCAAGTCCTTATAGCTGTTCCATGATAACGCTATACCATATACTCTTAAGTGCATTATAATCCTCACGGTTAAATGCTAACTTTGGTATAGCATTATCAAAACATGTCGAGTAAGGTGTCATACGAATTGGAATACTACCCCCTCGCCAACTCTGGTGACGGGGGTAGCATTCCACCCTTTTAGAGGGACACGACATGTATGTAACTGTGATCCCCGGTTAAAGTTAAACGAAGCCTCAGCATCACAAAATGGATGCTGCCACCACAGACACAAGTCTGACCTCCTGCTGCTGGGAGTCCTTCCAGCGAGGGAGGCCTGGACAAAGGGTTTCCTGCCTTGGGAGGTGCTAGCACCACCCCAGACAGGATTTTGTGTATTGAGGTAGGGAGGGCTGAAAGGAATGAGACATGCCTGGGGCACACAAGGTGTCCCTGTGCATACCCCGGTTCAAACCAGTTCCTGGGGCACTCCAGCCCCAGCTCTGGCGCGAAACCGGACAAAGGATAGGCCCTCCCACCCATGGGAGGGACCTAGTCAGCAGCACAGCCCCCTTTAGCAGAATAAAGGTAGGAGCTGGTCCCATTCCAAATCAGATTATCCTGAACAACTTTACAAGAAGAAACTCTGGACTTCGACGTTCTGCTCCACAGAAGACTGAAGAATCTCCCTTGTGGGCAAGGAGTGTCCACCCTGCAACTGCAGGCACCATCAAGCGTCCTAGCGGTTCACTTTGTTGTCCTTCCTGCCGGAACCAGACTTCAGAGCCCGACGAGATCCGGACTTCCAGACCTCTCCGACCTCAACCTACATCTGCAGCACAGCTGAGATCCGTGGGTGCGACGAGACACGTGGGACCGGCTATCTTGAAGAAACTGCACTTCGCTTCCAGCACGACTTCAGAGGCATCCTCGAGAAAGTGCTTTGGGGATTGAGAAACCCCAGCCCCGAGCCGCTCCTGCACCGAAGACCAGCCCCCCAGCATCCACGAGATCTGCGTGGGTCCCTTTTGCTTGATTGCTGCTCGACGCGTTGTCTGGTCACTTGCCGGCTGGCTAGTGGCCTCCTAGACGACGAACCTTGAAATCTTCACTGCTGTTCTGGTTGCTCCTGACTGGCCCTTGCTCCCTTCCAAAAGAGGAGCACCCTGGACCCTCCTGGTGCACTCCAGACGCCGTTTCCACTCACCGCGTGGGTTGCCTTTGCCAAGGCCTGTTGATTCCAAATCCGGATCCAACACCGCCGACAGCGAGAGCCTGCGTGGGACAGCTTGTGCCTCCATCCTGGTTGTTGAAGACACCTCCTGGTCCACGTGGCTACAGAGACAAGCGTCCACTCTTCACCTGATCGCGACGACAGCATCTGTTTCCTTCCTGGTTCCACACCGGTCACTGGCTAGTGACTTTGAACACTGTCCCCTCTGATTTCAGGTCCTCTTCTTCCTCGATCCACCCTTGCATCGCACCGGACATCTTCCACTTGGTCGCCTGCAGCATCTTTCTTCAAGGCTCCACAGACTTCGACGCGGAAACCCGACACACTTTGACACCTATGCACCCGCAGCCCGTGGGTGAGGTAACAAGAATATTTTGGTGCTCAAGGGTAGATTAACTCTCCTAGTGTCCAGATTTCCAGTTGTTTCAGTCCTAGATAGTAAAGACTGTCCGTACTTACCTTTTTCGTAAACTGTACTGTCCATTGACTTTGTTCCGCATCTCGCGTGTGAGTTCACACTCTGCACACGCGTCCCGTGGGCCTCCTATTACTTACCTGAGGTTAGGATAGTGTAGTCCCAGCGAACCTACAGCCTCTGGACAGCTCCATTCCTTCTATCGATTTCCTTATACCATTTACTTAGCATATGGTTTGTCGTGCCCCTAGGGCACCATTGTAATTTTGTGCAACTTATCGTATTTTTCCTAAGAGATTGTCATGTGCTTAGCCCTCTGACCTCATAAAGAGTTCAGAGGTGTTTGTTATTAATAAATATATTGTTTATTTTCATAACAACCTGTGTTGTGTCCTTTCATCTGGTATTCAAGGGGTTATATGTGGTAAAACAGCTGGCTTCACATGCCAAAAGAGTTTAGCCTAAGACTGCTTTGTCCATGCTACCATTAGGATAGCTGGTCTATAAGGTTGACTTACAACCAATCACCATAAGGGTTGTTTGGACTGATACAAGGTGATCACTAGAACTAGTGAGCATCATATATCGGGTCAACTTCTCACATTGGTGGCAGCGGTTGGGATTTGAGCTTGCTGTTGTTTGTACCAAATATAATCTTGAAATATCATTTGAAAGATCACATAAGGTACCATAGGTACATATAACAAGCTTAGAAATACTTTGAGTTCCACTGAACCAGCTGTTGTAGTAGAAAGGGCCTAGCACACCCTGACTACAACTCTTTGCAAGGGATCAGTAGGAAAACCCATAGTGTAGGTAAGTGCATCACTTACACCTCACTAGAAAGCATTTAAGAGTGAGTTACAGCAGGATGCTTGGGATTCTCTAAACCAAGCATCTGAAACATCTAATAATACACTCTTTTGGGCTACGGTTAACTCTCCTTTCCTCAAAGAAGACCATATACCAGAGCTATCCTCTAACGTCACTAGCGATGACTGGGTTACACATTTTTCCAAAATTTTGGGATCTGAACGTTGTGAGAATTTGAATCCTAGTATTTGGCCCTTACTACCACTTCATATTACTGTTCAAGAGGTCGACCAGGGAATACATGCTAGCAAGGGGGGAAGGCCCAGGGACCCGATGGGGTCCCTATTGATGTCTACAAATCAGCCCCAGAGCTGTGGAGCCCTCTCCTGACTATTGTATTTAACGCTGCAGTCTGTAGTGAGCCCCCTAAAACCTGGGGAGAATCTATTATCATCCCAATTCACAAGAAGGGCAGTAGGTCAGATGTAAAAAACTATCGTCCCATTTCCCTTCTTTTTTTTTTTTTGTAACTTTTTATTATTTGAAACATAAAAAAAAAAACATCAAACAAACAAGCAAGGCAGTACAGGAATAATACAGTCATTAGGTCTGTGCTCAAGGAGGACGGGAGATACATGATAGCAGGAGAAAAGAGTGTTTGAATACATATGAGGGGAGGGAGGGGGAGGCAGAATTGCATATAAACAGTACAATATACCACAGCCGGAAGGGAGATAGGTCAGGGTGACGAGGAAGGACTCTGGATAGCTGTGGGCGGGGTTGTACAAATATCTCCACGGTATGAGTTCCACGGATTCCAAATCTTCCCCCATTTTTTGGGCCTGCCTCTAGCAATATACCCTGTTTTCTTTCGAAACATGCACCAGTCCAGACTATCTTTCCAAGCAGTCACTGTAGGCGGCCTTGGGGATCCCCACAACTGGGCAATATCTCTCTTCGCAACCATATTGGCCAAAGTCACCCACCGAAGTTGCGACACATCATAGTCATTCGGACCCCATACATTCAATAAACATTGTCGGGCTTCCGGCATCATAACAACACCCGTGACATCATCCATAATCTCATGTATACGTTTCCAGAATCGCACCACCTCAGGGCATTCCCATATGATGTGGAGATAGGTGCCAAGGAGACCACACCCACACCGACACATACCATCCGTAGAGAAGCCCATATGAATTAGATGGGGACCAGTGACATAGATCCTGTGGAGGATCTTGAGTTGGACCAGACGGAGGCGGGCCGGAATCGCCACCTCCTTGGGAGAGGAGATCGCGGACTGCCAATCCTCATCATCCAGTTCAATACCATCAGCAATCCAGGCCTCACGGAGGCGATCAAGCAGACCCGATCGGTCATTAATCATTTTCTTATAGAACAGTGAGATAGTACTATCCGGCACATAGCCATCTAGTACACGATCTTCGAGGGGGGAGGAATCCGGAACAGCACTACCCACTGGCAACACAGAATTCAGAGCATGACGCACCTGGATGTAACGAAATCTTTCCCTGTCACTCAGCTTGTACTCTATTTGCAGTTCAGAGAAGGCCTTAACCTTTCCTTTAACCCAGAGATCACGCACTTTACCAATACCGATCATGTCCCACTTATCAAATCCCTTCGTCCTCCATAGGCCACCCAACTTCGCAGAGGCATAGAGCGGTGTTGCACCCGTTAATTTATCACTCCAGCCCATAGCCGCCGTTGCGCTATGCCATACCCGCACAGCTATAGCGGTAGGTCCCGTGAGTTGCGAACGGGAGGGTCTCGAGTAAAGTGCCCTATAATATTCACCACCCGGGAGCAGCCACTTATCCATTTCAAATGCTGGATTCAAAGCCGGGCCATACATCCCGTGGTTGATAGCAGCAAGGTGGGAAGCCCAGTAATACCTACGAATATCCGGGAGCGCTATACCGCCATCATACCAGGGGAGTGTCAATTTCGGAAGAGCTATGCGTGAACGTCCGTCCCATATTAGTTGCCTCTGCAACGATTCTATTTCCCGAAAATATGTCGACGGGATAACATCAAAACTGTTCTGGAGGGCATATAGGAACTGAGGTAAGGACATCATCTTAAAAAGGGCCGCACGCCCTAGGGGAGACAACGGTAATTTACGCCAACGCGCTACATCGGAGCGTAACCGTTGGAGCGGGGGGAGCAAATTACGTTTGTGGCGAACCGCCGGGTCCATGGAGATAAACACACCCAGGTACTTAAAGCCAGACTGCGACAACTGGATGGGACAGCCCCATGGCAAACGAGGGACATCACCCGCCAGTACATAAATGTAGGATTTCGACCAATTAATGATGAGGCCCGAGTTCTTCCCGAAGGAGGTAAGTACGTCAAACAACACATTGAACGATTTTTGGGGAGAGGTAAGGTACAATAAAATATCATCCGCGTATAAGGAAATGCGATCCTCAAATTCCGGTGTCCAGCGTATACCCTTCATCGAGGGTTCCCACCGTAGCCAGGCGGCAAGAGGTTCCAACGCCAAAGCAAAAAGGAGTGGGGACAACGGACAACCCTGTCGCGTGCCCCTACCGAGAGTAAAAGGCACGGAGACGCGACCATTAACCACCACCTGGGCTAACGGTGTTTCATACAGGAGTTTGACCCAACCGATAAAACCCGCGCCAAATCCAAACTTGGCGAGTACCGCCCAAAGATAAGACCACTCGATTGTATCAAAGGCCATCGTGGCGTCCAAGGACGCCAAGATGGCTGGTTCACGCAGCGTCGGGGCCCTCGCGAGAACACCATGCAGACGTCGCAAATTTAATGCCGTGTTATGGTGCGGGATAAAACCCGATTGATCCGGATGAATCAGGTCGCCAATAACCGTAATCAGACGATTAGCAAGCAATTTGGCGAGGATCTTGGGTTCCGCATTTAAAAGCGAAATGGGTCTATAAGACGAGCAGCGATCTCGTGGTTTACCCTCCTTATGGATCACCACAATGGTCGCAAGACGCTGATCTCTGGGGAGGGAACCATTATCTTGCGCGGCCAGAAACATAGCACGTAGATGGGGAGCCAAAGTATCAGGGCCTAACTTATACGGTTCCACAGGAAGGCCATTGGAACCCAGAGCCTTGCCGGAGCGAAGGGAGCGCAGCGCGAGAGCCACCTCATCTACCGAGGGCGTGGCATCCAAGTAATCACGCTCCGACTCCGACAAACTGGGTAGCGCTATGTCCCGAAGCAACAAGTGCGAATCTTCTTCAGGCCTGTCGGACACCGAGGTATAGACCTCTCGAAAATAATCAGCAAAGCATTCAACAATGCCAACAGGATCAGTTACACCCACACCATCACATGTCACAACCACCGGAACCACTCGATTCGCTCTCTCTCTTCTGTCCAGCAAGGCAATCAATTTTCCTGCTTTATCACCCACGTCATAGAGCCGTCCTTGCTGTTCCCTACTCATCGTCTTTGCCGCATCAGTAACCAATGTTTTATATTCTAATTGTTTAAGGTGGAGGACATGTAATGCTTCTCGAGACACCCCCCCGCTCCAATGCAGTCTCCAGGCCTGTGATTTCAGTTTCGAGCTGAACAATTGCCTCGTTCTTACATTTCTTGGCACTCCACACCAAAGACAATGCCTGTCCCCTGAGAACAGTCTTAAAAGCTTCCCACAACGAGACAGGTGAGGATACAGAACCAACATTTTCAGTAAAATACAGATCAAATGATTTAATCAATTCAGCGCGTGTCTTGGGGTTGAGGAGACACCACGGGTTAATCGGAGCCACCCTGCCTTCGGCCCCGATGCTAAGATTAAAATGAAACCAAATAGGGGAATGATCCGATATGCCCCGGGCCAGGTGTCTAATCTCTCCAATCGAGGAGGACAGTGCCGCCGGTATCAGGATATAATCTAATCTAGAAAGACTGCCATGAGATCCCGAGTGAAAAATAAACTGTGTTTGCTCTGGGTGCATTAGTCTCCAGCAGTCTATAAGACCCAATGTTTCCAGGAAGTCGCCCAACCAGGACTGCGCCACAGGAAGATCTCGGTGGGATAGCGGTCTCTCCTGCCAGAAATGACGGAGTTAAAATCACCACCCAGTATCAAAACACCCTCAGGGAGACCCAGCACCATCCGCCCCAGGTCCGTGAATGTCGTGGATTGCAAGCCTGGGGGGACATAAACTGACACCAACGAGATTGGCTTTCCCTCCCACCGCCCGACAAGTGCAACATATCGACCCCTGGCAGTGTGCCTGTTGCCCTAGCAATTACAAACATGAACTAATCTACACAAAGAAAACCCCAGAGGAGGAGAGGGTCCCGCCATCCCCGCTACCTCCGAGGATACAAACGGAATTATCAAAGAAAGTCAGTGAACTCCGGCTGATCACGCTGAGAATTGTTCCGGACACAGGTACCGTAATCATTCTTGGTCCATCAATCCCCCTTCCGCACCACCAGCATGTTCCGGGCCAGCGCGGCGAGTCGGCAAAGTGTCCAACCAATCACTCACTTCCTCAGACCTGACAAAGAAAAATGTTCGATTGTCATATTCAACACGCAGTCGGGCCGGGAATAACATAGCATATTTTAGTTCCATGTCTCTTAGTCGTCGATCCACACCTTGAAATCCCATACGTTGTTTCTGGACCGATTGAGAAAAATCTGGATAAATATTTACAGCGCGTTCTCGAACTGCGTAGGGCCGCTTGTCCGTGCCGCCTGCCAAATGGCATCGCGATCTCTAAAGTTGAAGATCCGTGCAATAATCGGACGGGCTTCGCCTGTCCCCCTGGCACTCTGTGCGCACGTTCGATGGCAAAGAATTTGCTCAGACCCTTTGGTGCCAGATGATTAAGAATGAGGTCCTCCACTCGAAGATCAGTGGCGAGTGGACTAGATTCTTCCGGGACCCCAATAATACGCACGTTATTGCGCCGTGCACGGCCTTCAAAATCCTCCAAGCGACGAGCAAAAAAGTCATTAGCAGATCGAAGATTGCGCACTTCTGTTTGCAAGTCGGACACGTCCGTGGTGAGGCTGGATGTCTTCAGGTCCAATGACTTTACTTTCTCATTCGTCTTGGCCAAGTCAGTGCGAATGAGGTTGACATCGATAGCCACCGTGTCCAACTTCAGGGCCAAGGCGTCATACTGTTGGCTAATAGATGACTGAATGCCAGCAATGGCGCCCATCACGTCTTGTAGTGTTAAGTCCGCCAACACAGCAGGATCGTCGACAACCTCCTCCCGGGTCTTAGGTGCGCTACCAGGGGATCCTTTAGAAAGTGTATAGCGATCCATGACGTTCGTCTGGGTAGAACCTCCACGGATGGTGGTCTTGACCTTCCGTTTCTCACCCTCAGGCTTGCCCGTCATGGCAAATCGGGTGCCCCAAAGGGAGGCTTGGGATCTAGTCCAAATGGCTCCTTGAAATTCACACATGGGAACACAGGAGGCAAAGTTGAGCGAAGTGGAGACCACAGCCAAACAGTCGCCCGCTCGAAACTCAATGAGCTGGCATCGGGGCTTGTCCGATCAACGGACACACCGCATATATGAGGCAGTGAGCCGGAGAAACGAAACCGAAAGTGAAGTGAGGCTGTGGTCCGATCCCCGCAAGCCGTTGTTGTTAAATTACGACCCGGGCACTGCCACCACTCAAGGTCCAGGCTGCTCCATGGAGAAGGCCGCAAAGTTCAAGACGGCAAAGCTCGGGGACCCTGCGTCCGATTTCGACCCAAAAACCTGCTAGTACATCAGCCGGGTTGTGTCTTCAATGATCCTCCATCAAATCAGGATAATGTACAGGATAAATGCGGGAGGCAGCGAGGGTCCTCGGGAGCCCTGTGCTCACGCGGCCATCTCGGATGCGCGCGAAGCTCCTCCCCCATTTCCCTTCTTGACTCCTCTGTCAAGATCATGAGTAGAGTCATGCTAATAAGATTAGAAGAATGGGCAGAGCAAGAGAACATCTTGGCTGACAGCCAGTATGGCTTTAGGAAGGGCAGGGGTACACTGGACCAGTGTATAAACTTAGACCTAATAATTAGCAAACACACTGAAGCAAAAACAGGTTCGTTATACCTCTGCTTTGCAGACTTAAGCAGCGCTTTTGATATGGTCGACCATGCTATTTTATGGCCAATTTTGTTAAAGTTAGGAGCCCCGGAGGGTATAATTTTCTTTCTGGCCAGGTTGTATGAAAAGCTTGAAACCTGTGTGCGTTATGGCACAAAAGGAGAGTGTACCCCTCAATTCAGTGTGAAACGCGGGATCCGACAGGGTTGTGTCCTGGCCCCTCTTCTTTTTATATTATTTATTAATGAGGTTGATGCAATTTTAAAGAATGTAATGGCCGATGCCCCCAGATGAATGGTGTTTCTGTCCCGGTGTTATTATACGCTGATGACGCCATCTTGCTTTCAAGAACTCCCCTAGGGCTACAGCGCCTAATTGACAGATTCTGTCAGTTTATCCAAGACAGGAAACTGTCTATTAATAAGGGGAAAACGCACACCATGACCTGCGGGGCCAGAAAAAAATCTTCAAATGCATATTTTATTGACCATGAAAAAGTGCCACATGTGGAAAAATTTTGTTACCTTGGTATTACCTTCTCAAGAGACAGAAAATGGTATGATGAATTTAACAATGTGGGTAATAAAATGGCAAAAAACGCCTACGCTGTTTTTAGATTCGCGGCGAAAATTGGAGATAGGCGCACTAAGGACATCCTCCTAATTTATCAGGCAAGATGTACTACAATAGCATTGTATGGGGCAGGTGTGTGGGATCACAGATATTCTCAAATTTTACAAACGGAGGAAAACTCTTTTTTGAAAAAGCTTTTGTGTTTACCCCAGACTGCCTCAACTGAGTTGATCCACCGGGAACTGGATATTTATTATCTAAGTGATGTATTGTCCTTAAGGCCACTCCTGATCTGGCGATCCATTTGGCTTCGGGAGGAGAAGTCTTTTAATAGAACAATTATTGAGGACTGTCTATCATTGGATCGCTACAAGAAAATCCCCTGGTTAAATTATGTTGTTGATTGTTACTCTGAAATTTTTAATATTAATGTCCTGATTGATCCCAGTGCCGCATCCATGATCCCTAAAGCTGAACTAAAAGGTAAATTCCTGGCCAGTAGAGCTAGGAAACGGTTGTCAGCAGCAGGTTCTTTGACCACTGTCCTGTTTTATAATAGATATATTGTCTCGGAAGGTTCACCATCCTATTTATCCACGGTGACTAGGCCATCCCATAAGTTTGTACTTACAAGATTGAGATTTGGAGTAGCACACCATTTAGTGGCCCTACCAATTCTCAAAAAACATCCAATAGGGCCATGTTTGTGCAATGGCGTATCAAAACAGAGCACCCTGCACTTTTTACTATTCTGTAAACTGTACACGAACTTTCGTACCGCCTATCTGAAACCAATGTTTTTGAAATATGGTGTGTGTACAGGTAATCAGGCTATGAGCTTACTGTGTAATTTGAAATCCGCCGATATTTGTTTTTATGCTGCCTCTTTTTTAAACAAATGTATTTATGCTAGAAAAAAACATGCTTTTTTAATTATATGGACTGTACCTCTACTGATATCTGTTTTAATTGTTATTCTGAAATCATGTTTTAATCATCAATTTGTAATTTTGGTCATTTGTCTGTTTGTTTTCTATGTGCTTTTATGGTCATGTCTCATGTACCGAATAAAGCTTCATGAATTGCATGTCTACCCATGGAGAGACTTCAGTGGCTCCCCTAGTGGTTAGTGACCCTCCACAGGTCCTTTCCAGATATGCAGCACTCAGTTTCCAGGAGATGAGACAATTGTGTACCTCCAGGGGACTGAAACAGGGTTCTAACCCTACCACCTCCTTTCTGTTAGGTCTCTTAGAGACATATGATGCTAGAAGGGCTTCTAACACAGGCCCCTCTAATCCAGATGGGAGCATGCCCCCTTAGAAGGTGAACCTGGTGATCCAGACTCTAACCTCCCTGAAACAGAGAATGTTGATGGTAGGGAAGAGGGAAACTTATCTGAGGATGAGGCAGACAATGGCCAACCTTTAGTCAGTAGACTTACAAGGGCCAACTTAGACCTACATAGGGATGGAACTGGGGGACACCCAGTGCCATCCACAAGCAGGCGTAACTTTGGGGTCAGAAGAGATAGATCTCATTCTAGGGACTCCAACAGATCTGTTCACTCTCATGCCTCTCATGCATCTGCTCAGAGGAGGATGACTTCCCCTCAGAGGAGAGAACATGAGGCAAAGATGAAGGAAGCTAATCTGAGGATTCAAAGGGAAGAACTTGCCCTTGCCAAAGAGAAGCTTGCCTTTGCCAGAGAGCAACAGTTGAGTGGGGTAATACCCACTGGTGGCATCAATATCCCTAGGGATAAAGATAAGGGTTTTGATACTAGAAACCTGCGTAAAATAGTGCCCTCCTATAAGTCAGGAGATGACATCCACAAATGGATGACTGCTCTGGAGAGAGCCTGCAAAGTACAGCAGGTACCCCAGAGTCAGTGAGCAGCTATATTGTGGCTCTCCTTTGAAGGTAAAGGCAGAGATAAGCTCCTCACCGTTAGAGATGAGGATGCTAATGACTACCAAGTCCTGAAAAATGCCCTGATTGATGGGTTTGGCTTAACAACTGAACAGTACAGGTTGATGTTCAGAGACACCCAGAAAACTCAGGCTCAGGATTGGACTGATTTTGTAGATTGTGCTACTAAGGCTTTGGAAGGCTGGTTACTGGGAAGTAAAGTTACTGATTACACAGGATTGTATAATCTAATTATGAGAGAGCAAATCTTAAATAACTGTCAAAAACAGCTTTTGCAAAAGCACCTGGTAGACTCTGATCTGACCTCTCCACAAGAAGAGGGCAGACAAATGGGTCAGAACCAGGATTAGGCCTAAGAATCAGTGTGGTGACCAAAAGAAAGAGACTACCAAGCCTCAATAGAAAGGTGGGGATAAATCTACAGAGAAGACTTCCCCAGGGCTCCAAAACTCCAAGAATAGGGGTGGGTCCCAAGACACTTCCTCTACCCAGAAGAAACCTTATTGCCATGCCTGCAAACAGGTAGGCCATTGGAAAACTGACAGCAGTTGCCCAAAGGCTAACAATAAGGAGAACATACCCCCAAGTAATACTCCCAAGCCTCCTGTTACTACTAGTAGTAATCCCCCAGGTGGGGGAGTGCCCCCAAGAATTTGG
The DNA here is from genome assembly GCF_964261635.1 of Lissotriton helveticus. Lineage (NCBI taxonomy): Eukaryota > Metazoa > Chordata > Amphibia > Caudata > Salamandridae > Lissotriton > Lissotriton helveticus. Next base: position 50,227,189 of record NC_136067.1, read on the forward strand.
GTGGGTTTACTTTGGGAGTTCCTGGGGACTCTGGCCTAACCAGGTCCCCTAACTTAGATACTCTTGTCTGTGAAAATGGCATGGGGTTTGCCAACTTCACTGCTTGTCCCAACACTTTGGGCAAGTACAGACAGGAGCCCCTCATCGATGGTCTGAAAGTTGAGGCATATAGAGACACAGGGGCTAGCATCACCATGGTGACTGAGAATCTAGTCCCCTCAAGGCAACTTTTACCTGGTGCCACATACCAGGTGACAAACATTGATGGAGTGCAGAAAAATCATCCCATGGCAGTGGTAAATCTCAGCTGGGGAGGCGTCACTGGCCCCAAGAGAGTGGCAGTGTCCCCAAACTTGCCTGTAGATTGTCTACTGGGGAATGATTTGGAAATCTCAGCCTGGGCTGAGGTTGAACAAGAAACCCATACTAAAATGGTAAATCTCCATGGAAAGGTTAGTGGGGCGGTGATGGCCACATCCCCAATCCAAGATGTCCTTCCTGAACAGGTTGGTAGGGCTGTGCAAGTCTCAGACCCATCTTCAGCAGACTCCCTTCCTAGACAGATTAGCAGAGCTGTTATGGTAACAGCCCATACCCAAACTGAGTCCCTTCCTGAAAAGGTTGGTGGGGCTGTGATGGCCACAGCCCAAACTCAAACCGATTCCTATGTTGTGAAGCCTGAAACTATGGATCACTACACACAAACAGAGAGCATTGAGGAGGAAGAGAAAACTCCCTCCCACCAGACTTTAGGAAAGGATCAGCCTCCTCAGGGAACTGATCTTACTCCTTGTGAAGAAACTGCCCCAGAGGTAGTCAGGCCTAGCCTGGCAGAGCCCCTGATGTCAGTGGACCCTTCCAAGGTGGGACCCAGTCTAGAGCAGGTAACCTGCCCCTCTCTACCTTGCCTCAGTCAGCCCAGGGCTACAGAGGTCAAGGAGGCCAGTGAGCCCCAAAGGGCCCCCTGTCCAATAAAACAACCCCATCAGCAGATTAGGGACACCAAAGCTAGCAGCCCTAGCAAGGTGAAAAAGTTAGAAACTCCTGAGGGATCCCCCTTACACTTAGTTAGGGACCTCCCGCAGATGGACTCTGTTGGGCACAGCCAAACGTGGGACCTAAGGGCCCCAGACCTGACCTGTCCCAAACAAACAGAGGGACCCAGCCTCCAGCTTTAGGTAGCCAGAGGTTGACCCTGAGAGCTCAACACAACTCAGTAGTGGAAAGAAAGGCATATATGGTGGATGGTGATTCGAGGAAGTTGAGCCCAACATTAGTGGAGCCTCACTTCAGCACTCCATCTCAGCACCAGCCTTTTACTTTGCCAAAACACACCACACGTGTTCCCTATGGTGGAGACCCTCAGATAACCTTAGGGTGAGGGATTGCTTAGTGGACTATGAGATAGGGGGTAACCATGCCAGTGCTGGTACTTCCTTATATGGCCACTTAGGCAATAGATGCTTACCTGGACAAGGATAGCCTTATCTCCTTTCATTTGGGGGGGGGTTATGTAGGAAGGTGGATATCTGACTATGGTTACCCCCAACTTTTTGCCTAGTGTTTAGCTGGTTTTCGACCTAGTTGGCCTGGGGCCCTGCTATTCAGGACCCCAGACTAATTGCTCTCTCTGTAAAATGGAATCCATGTACCTTAGGTACATACCTAATTGGATGCTGGGTCACCTTATCAGCCCCTGTACAGTGTACATTAGGTACCCAGGGCATAGGTGTACCCAGGGCCTACTAGGGGCTGCAGCATGTATTATGCCACCCCTGGCTGGCCATCCAAAACAGACACAACTGGCTGCACGACAGCTGGGGCAAGGTGGTGTAACCACCCTTTGCTGTAGATATAGTATACCTATATCTAACCCTAAAATGGACACATATATTCCTATCAGTCACTCCTATGGCAGGCATTATCAATCCTGAAGGCAGAGTGCTTGGAATTATGTGAGATGGTGCTCTGGCATGAGCTGAGCCTGTCTGCAGCTTGCGGAACCAAGTCCTTATAGCTGTTCCATGATAACGCTATACCATATACTCTTAAGTGCATTATCAAAACATGTCGAGTAAGGTGTCATACGAATTGGAATACTACCCCTCACCAATTCCGGCGACAGGGGTAGCATTCCACCCTTTTAGAGGGACACGACATGTATGTAACTGTGAACCCCGGTTAAAGTTAAACGAAGCCTCAGCATCACAAAATGGATGCTGCCACCACAGACACAAGTCTGACCTCCTGCTGCTGGGAGTCCTTCCAGCGAGGGAGGCCTGGACAAAGGGTTTCCTGCCTTGGGAGGTGCTAGCACCACCCCAGACAGGATTTTGTGTATTGAGGTATGCCTGGGGCACACAAGGTGTCCCTGTGCATACCCCGGTTCAAACCAGTTCCTGGGGCACTCCAGCCGCAGCTCTGGCGCGAAACCGGACAAAGGATAGGGGGTGTAACCACCCCCCTTCCTGGTCACACCCATGGGAGGGACCTAGTCAGCAGCACAGCCCCTTTTAGCAGGATAAAGGTAGGAGCTGGTCCCATTCCAAATCAGATTATCCTGAACAACTTTACAAGAAGAAACTCTGGACTTCGACGTTCTGCTCCACAGAAGACTGAAGAATCTCCCTTGTGGGCAAGGAGTGTCCACCCTGCAACTGCAGGCACCATCAAGCGTCCTAGCGGTTCACTTTGTCGTCCTTCCTGCCGGAACCAGACTTCAGAGCCCGACGAGATCCGGACTTCCAGGCCTCTCCGACCTCAACCTACATCTGCAGCACAGCTGAGATCCGTGGATGCGACGAGACACGTGGGACCGGCCATCTTGAAGAAACTGCACTTCGCTTCCAGCACGACTTCAGAGGCATCCTCGAGAAAGTGCTTTGGGGATTGAGAAGCCCCAGCCCCGAACCGCTCCTGCACCAAAGACCAGCCCCCCAGCATCCACGAGATCTGCGTGGGGCCCTTTTGCTTGATTGCTGCTCGACGCGTTGTCTGGTCACTTGAAATCTTCACTGCTGGTCTGGTTACTCAAGACTGGCCCTTGCTCCCTTCCAAAAGAGGAGCACCCTGGACCCTCCTGGTCCACTGCAGATGCCGTTTCCACTCACCACGTGGGTTGCCTTTGTCAAGGCCTGTTGATTCCAAATCCGGATCCGACACCGCCGACAGCGAGAGCCTGCGTGGGACAGCTCGTGCCTCCATCCTGGTCGTCGAAGACACCTCCTGGTCCTCGTGGCTACAGAGACAAGCGTCCACTCTTCACCTGATCGCGACGACAGCATCTGTTTCCTTCCTGGTTCCACACCGGTCACTGGCTACTGACTTTGAACACTGTCCCCTCTGCTTTCAGGTCCTCTTCTTCTTCGATCCACCCCTGGATCGCACCAGACATCTTCCACTTGGTCACCTGCAGCATCTTTCTTCAAGGCTCCATAGACTTCGACACGGAAACCCAACACACTTTGACACCTATGCACCCGCAGCCCGTGGTTGAGGTAACAAGAGCATTTCGGTGCTCAAGGGTAGATTAACTCTCCTAGTGTCCAGATTTCCAGTAGTTTCAGGCCTAGATAGTAAAGACTGTCCGTACTTACCTTTTTCGTAAACTGTACTGTCCATTGACTTTGTTCCGCATCTCGCGTGTGAGTTCACACTCTGCATGCGCGTCCCGTGGGCCTCCTATTACTTACCTGAGGTTAGGATAGTGTAGTCCCAGCGAACCTACAGCCTCTGGACAGCTCCATTCCTTCTATCGATTTCCTTATACCATTTACTTAGTATATGGTTTGTCGTGCCCCTAGGGCACCATTGTAATTTTGTGCAACTTATCGTATTTTTCCTAAAAGATTGTCATGTGCTTAGCCCTCTGACCTCATAAAGAGTTCAGAGGTGTTTGTTATTAATAAATATATTGTTTATTTTCATAACAACCTGTGTTGTGTCCTTTCATCTGGTATTCAAGGGGTTATATGTGGTAAAACAGCTGGCTTCACATGCCAAAAGAGTTTAGCCTAAGACTGCTTTGTCCATGCTACCATTAGGATAGCTGGTCTATAAGGTTGACTTACAACCAATCACCATAAGGGTTGTTTGGACTGATACAAGGTGATCACTAGAACTAGTGAGCATCATATATCAGGCCAACTTGTCACAGTCATCAAACATAAAGCCCAGGTTCCTCACCTTACAGACTGGGGCCGGAAGAGTTCCCATCCCGGGAGGCCACCAGTTCCTTGCCCAGAAAGAGGTATCAGATCCTAGCAGAAGAACCTCGGTTTTGCTTCCGTTAAGCTTTAGGCAATTTGCAGTCATCCATTGGTCTATGTGAGACATACCTTGGCTAAAGCATTCAGCAGTTTCCTCCGAGTTGTTAGAAATGGACACTACTATTTGAGTATCGTCCGCGTAGGAACCCAGTGAAAAGCCAAACTGCCTGATGATGTTAGCCAGGGGGGCCACATACAGATTAAATAGTGTAGGGCTCAACAAGGAGCCCTGTGGCACCCCACAAGGAAGCGTGACCCGTTCTGAGCAAGAGTCGCCAATCTGAACATATTGGAACCTATTGTTCAAATACGATTTAATCAGGCTAAGAGCAGTATTCCTGACAGCCTTCTCTTGTAGTCTTTTTGTAAGGATGTCATGTTTCACATTGTCAAAAGCCGCCAAAAGATCCAATAGGATCAAGGCAGCCTTGGCACCAGTGTCCAATATTGCCCGGAGTTCCTCTGCTGAATTTACCAAGGCAGTCTCCATGCTGTGTCCATGTTGGAAACCGTATTGTGAAGGATCCAACAGGTCTGCCGAGGAAACAAATGAGGAAAGTTGGAAATTGAGTATTCATTCCAAGACCTTGGCCAGGATGGGGATCCTCGCGATAGGTCTAAAGTTTCTCGGGTCACTGGGGTCCAGATTGGTTTTTTTTAACAAAGGGAGAAGTGAAACGGTTTTCCACGCATTGGGGAAGATGCCTACGCTGGTGATTTAGTTAAAAAGAAAACTGAGTTCCTTGCTAATGCTTTCGGGTGCCATTTGAAAGATTTTAGGTGGGCAGGGGTCTGTGGGCCCTCCGGATTTTGCAGAGCTTACTACCTGCAAGATCTGTTCCATGCTTGGTGGAGCGAAGGAGTCTAAAACTTTGTTGGAACCTGGGAATGTATGGTAGGGGTGTCAGGGTGTCAAAATGACACCCTGTTGCACCCCTGAAATTGATCTGTGCACATATGTTGCGCCCACACATGCCCTAAGGGCATGTGTGTGCGCAACATGAAACTTCGAAAAATGCACAAAAGTGCATTTTTCAAAGTTTTTGCAAATTACCATTAAGTTCAACTTCATGGTAATTTGCTACTCCTATTAGCGAAATCGCTAATTTTGTTACTTTGATGCATTGCATTTAAGGAATCTCAATTTGGGATTCTTTAAATGCAATCGCAATTTAAGGAATCTCAATTTAGAGATTCCTTAAATTGAGATTTTTGCATTTGGGATGATGCATCCCAAATGCAAAGATATTGGTCGCAAAGGGGCAGATTCTGAGAATCTGCCCGTTTGCGACCGGTTTTTAGCTTGATGCATGTGGCTGTTAGTCTCTTTAGATGGCTCAAACTGCTGGCAGTTAGGCAACATAGTGGGTTTATTGAAACTCATAACAGTATTTTTTGAGTAAGTTAGTCTGAGCCCCGATTTGGTGGGCAACAAAAAGGGGTTGTGGCCCTGGGCCCAGTCCAGGTGCGGACGGGCGCAGACGGGCTTGTCTTTGGCGCACCTTTGGCGCGCCCGCTGCACATCCGCTCTGGCATCCCGCTTATGTAACAATGAGTAGGAGAAGTGGCGTGCAGACTGCCGGCTGCCACCTTCACACCCAAAGTGAGCCCAAACTGCTTTCAGTTCACCAAGCCCTCCACACAAACGGCACCAGCCGCAATGCAACGGGGCTGGGAATGGAGACTTAAAGTAAGAGTGCTTCCTTATCTTTCAGTATGTAGCGCAATCAGGAATCAGATAAGAAAATGCTGGTATAGAAAACATTTTGATATGGCTGGCTAATAAAGTGCAAGGTGTGATATGTAAAAAAAAAAAATCACTAGATAGTTAAAAATTAGAATAGTAATTAGCAAGCAAAGGTACAAAGTGGCAGTGTTGTGTGGCATTTTAGGTTCCGATTGAATTTTCCCGATTCATGCCCTTATATAGGTACAAATCATGTGGCCCTTATATAGACATAGAAATCAAGCCCTTATTTAGGATTAGCCCATGCTACCCAAATACAGGCATGGCTCTTCCATCCGTTCACCAAATGTCACAACAAATTCTTGGAAAACCAGCTTAAGCCGTTGGGGACTTCCCCTTGCTTGAATATTGATTTCCAAGAACTCAGTTAGTTTTACGATGAACAACTATTCCCCAGGGTTTCATTCATGACGTTCATATGCCCGACTTTACGTCAAACATGGCATTCCTAAACACCTTCAAGGTATAAATATACCTTCACTTGCCATAGCAAACTACGGTGGCTCGGAGTAGATCGACAGCGTACTTGCCCGACGCAGCTAGCTACAGCAAGTACCGAGGGAAGCCGACTCTCCATGTGACGCACTGATCAGGAAGCTGCCCTCTCCTGCCGAGAAATCCAGCTCCAGTGTTTCTGACTCCCCTTGCGGGGTGTTGGGAAATCGAGTCCCGAGAAAGAGATACCAACCTCCTTCATTCTAAGGTATGGAACTGACTAGAACCTAGAGAAACCTTTGGTAGATTCTTGGCTCAAACTAAACGTATGCTAAACAATACTTACTTCTTCCCTCGTACTAGACTTAGGTTAGGTACATTGGGGTAGGCATATTTTAGAAGCACCAGTTGAGTATTTTAGTCCATGTTATTTATGTATGTATTTTTATATGGCTTAGAAACCATACAATGCTCTTACAGTATTATTTTATAATACTATTCTTGCTGTATAAATTATAATTTGCATTCTGTCTAAAGATTGTAGCAGTTCACCTCTCTTGTATGAGAAAGAAGACTTTCAATAAACCTTTTTATTGAAAATGCCCGTCTCACTATTTCTCTGCAACTCTGTAGAAACGAAGCATGCACGATTGACTGAGTGAAATACTTATCTATTGTTTCCGCAACTCTGAGAGATATATTCTTATTCTTGGGAAACAATGTTGTCATGTTTATGTGGTTGTCAGAAACGAATCCCTTCTTGTGAATTCGAGAACGTTTCTATTGACCTCCGAGCTAGCTGGCATACACAATTAAGTTTAGTATATTCGATAGAGACCTAGTTGACCTAAGTCCTACGTCAAATCTATAGGATATATTATTCCAATGTGCAGAGCCTATTGGGAATATAGGAACTATACTACAGGGCGCCCAACATTTGGTAAGGCACTAATTTAACGCTAGATACTAAAGTAACTCAGTTGTGCTTTTCTCAGAGACCCCTTTTTCCGTAATACTCCAATAGACGTCTGGAGTGGGTAAAAGGATAATATCCGCCATAGTTGAGTAGGACGAAAATCCTATGTATTAGTTTTTGTTTTTTTCAACGTTGAAGGATACAGTGTTCCAAAATAATGTGCACCTTATCTTTGTTTCCTTGAAACTTGCTCTGCAAACTTTCAGTGAACAAAATGGCCGACGAAGATAACCCTGGGGCCAGTGGAGCTACAGGCGACAACGCCGTACAAGCTTTAAACTTCACAGGCTTTAATGAAGCCGACGAGGATGCTATAAGTATTCCAGGAAATTTAAGAAAAGCTATCGCTATAAAACTTATATGAAATGGCCTATCAGCAAGAGGTGGAAGGGTAGTTTTTGTAATAGAGGCACATGACTATCATCAGACAGAGGTACTCTATTCATGGATACTCTTCCCAGAAGCAGATCCATGAACTAAAATGTTTCACTTCTACAAAGAGGATGATCCACCAGAGGAATAAATCCCTTTTGAGGATATTGTAATTCTACTAACATACCAAGAGCATGCGCTCTGGTGTAAAGGCACCCTAAAACATATAAATCACATTACCAGGCTCGGTCTACTAGGTAGACCAGGAGCACTATGGCCGCTATTAGCCAGCTATACAGCACATCCTGCCATTAATGAAATGTCAGATGCGGAACTATTAGTTCAATAAAAGAACTAATCAAAATCTGTAGACAATTGGTCCAATATGTCATGCGGACACTAACAGTCCAACCAGCAATAAGGATTCCACCACATCCCCCTTACCAGGGGAACACAAATAAAATTACACCACAGACTCCACCTTCAGTCGTTGGTAAACTACCCGCAAAACGGGAACAAATTCCATTCTGGATAGCTCAAAAAATTACTCAAATCAAAGCAGTATTTCCTGATATTACCCCTCATGAGAAACACAGAATTCTAACAATCTGTTTACCAATGGGGATCACACCACATCTGGAGGACTGCAACACTTGAGGTACAGTCTTTGCTGCAATCTACACTAAAACACATGGTGTTCCGTCTATGGCGGTAATACCAGATGTCCTGAAACAGATTCAAAATGAATACAGGGCAGAGCCTGCTCTAAATTTAGGTATGAAATTACTGAAAGGTTTCAAACAGATCTCAACAATAATATTAGCTAATATTAAAGGTGAAGAAGCAGCATCCGTGGCGATCCGCCAAAAGCTAAGGGAATTTAATGCAACTTGGCAACCTCAAGAATTTGCCAGAATAATTGAAAAATCCTATAAAGAATTAGGAAGACAGCTTGGGTGGAAAACCAGTTAAACCCCAACTGTCAGAAAGTCCTGAGAAGGTCTTTATGAAAAACACTCCTACTATTCCTAAAAAGAAGTGGGAGAACACTAAACAAACTTCTAAAGAGAAGCTTTCTCAATCCAGAGGTAGGTCTCCTCAAAAGGAGCCCTCTGAAAAGAGGTATAACCTCACGGAACTCCCGCTAACACTCTTGGGACGAGCTGCGCTTTACAAAATGATGGCCCTCCCACGATTCTTGTATGTCCTTGAAAATACACCTTACCCGGTAGCCCCTAGGTTCTTTCAAAAGGTTGCGGCACTGGTATCTAACCTTTTATGGGGGAACCTCCCCGCACGCATCGCACAATCCAAACTGCATAGAGGTTGGTTTGACGGTAGCATTGCCATACCCAATTTGAAACTGTATTACTGGGCGGCTCACCTTAAACCCATCAACCAATGGATTCATACTTCACAAACCGAGCCAGCATTCCAGGCTGACAGGGCACAACTGGGCATTAACACTCTGCTGGCTCCATTATATGACCAACGCAAAACTCGCGCCTTAGTGGGACCCACCAAATTAACGGTGGTGCTCTGGCATACAGCGACTGCTGCTCTGGGTTGGAAGGGGAAGATCACCAAGCTGACCCCATGGCTGAAGCCATGGTGTAATCCTGCCCTTGCCATAGCCCTACCACATGACTACCATATCCTACGTCTGGATAGGCAGGAACAACGAGGAGGGGGCCTTGCAATTATCTATCGAAACACCTTTAAATGCTCCATAGAAGTACTGACGGAGCTAAAAGAGTCAGAAGCACTGGCTTTCTCCCTTGCAATTCATGACTCCCTTGTATTTTCCGGAGCTCTTATCTATCGCCCCCCAGGCCCCCCCGCCACATTTTTGGACTCTGTAGGTGACGTGCTGAGTGATTTAACTCTCAGGTTTTCTAACTTTACGGTGTTGGGTGATCTCAACCTGCATCTTGAGGCCCCAACTGATCCTGGAGTCAGCTGTTTCCTGGACACAATTGAAGTGTTGGGACTCACTCTGGTGAATCGCGAATCTACCCATCAAGCAGGACATTTAAAATCTTTTCTGTGTGATAAAAACTGCTTTTTAAAATATTTCACTTACTCTTGCTTCCTTGAACAGCGTACACACGCTGCAACGATAGACTCCCTGATCGCCATTCTCGAGGGCGAGGCGCGAGGATAGACACGCCCACCCCTGGTGACCACGCCCCCTCTGAACAGTATAAATAGTGCGCGCTGATCTTAAAGCGCGACACTACTTCCCGAGAGACTCCTGAGGCGGAAAGCCGGGAGCGAGATTGCTTATTTTAAAATCTTTTCTGTGTGATAAAAACTGCTTTTTAAAATATTTCACTTACTCACTTACTCTTGCTTCCTTGAACAGCGTACACACGCTGCAACGATAGACTCCCTGATCGCCATTCTCGAGGGCGAGGCGCGAGGATAGACACGCCCACCCCTGGTGACCACGCCCCCTCTGAACAGTATAAATAGTGCGCGCTGATCTTAAAGCGCAACACTACTTCCCGAGAGACTCCTGAGGCGGAAAGCCGGGAGCGAGATTGCTTATTTTAAAATCTTTTCTGTGTGATAAAAACTGCTTTTTAAAATATTTCACTTACTCACTTACTCTTGCTTCCTTGAACAGCGTACACACGCTGCAACGATAGACTCCCTGATCGCCATTCTCGAGGGCGAGGCGCGAGGATAGACACGCCCACCCCTGGTGACCACGCCCCCTCTGAACAGTATAAATAGTGCGCGCTGATCTTAAAGCGCGACACTACTTCCCGAGAGACTCCTGAGGCGGAAAGCCGGGAGCGAGATTGCTTATTTTAAAATCTTTTCTGTGTGATAAAAACTGCTTTTTAAAATATTTCACTTACTCACTTACTCTTGCTTCCTTGAACAGCGTACACACGCTGCAACGATAGACTCCCTGATCGCCATTCTCGAGGGCGAGGCGCGAGGATAGACACGCCCACCCCTGGTGACCACACCCCCTTCTGACGTGCACTCCTCACCGTACAAAACATGTGCCAGTATAGGAAGCGCAGCGGACGAGCGCAGCGGGCGCGACGATGGCGCGCCGAAGGCGCGCCTAAGGCAAGCCCGTCTGCGCCCGTCCGCGCCAGCCCGAGCCGTGAGCCCACACCTCTGGTCGGCTCAGAACTATCTCGAATTACTTACGAACAAAAAACTCTGCACCAACTCAGAGAATTGTCAAACACCAGATGTAATGGACCTATCAATCCGGAACAGGAGCACCATAAATGCCCTAGTTGCGCGTACAGGGCCTCCCCCTTAGCTCATTCTGAACCCGCCTGTCTGGAGATGGCCCTTCTGAATTGCAGGTCACTCCCCAAACACCATGCCGAAATCAACCTGCTATTAACAGAGTCGGACCTGGACGTTCTGTTTTTAACAGAAACTTGGCTGTCCGAGAGCTCTGACCCGGACATTATCCAAGCACTACCTCCTGGGTATCACATCAAAAACCTTAACAGGCCGACGGGCACGGGATGGGGGCATCGCGATTATTTATCGCGAGAACCTCGCTTGTCAACTTAAAGACAGTCCTGTTCTCAACTGTGAAAATGTCCTTTTCTCTCTACACCTGCCGCCATCTACCACACTAACTGGGCTGCTAATATACCGTCCCCCTGGGCAGGTGGGGTGTTTTTTAAACTCACTCATGGATGCCATTACCTCCCTGGCATGCGTAACGCCAAATTTTACCATACTCGGGGACCTAAACCTCCACTTTGATGATCAAGGCAACAAACTTGCCACAGAACTTAAAGCTGATCTAAACTCCCTAAATTTACAACTACTTAGCAACGACCCTACCCACCTGAAAGGACACTTGCTAGATCCCATCTTCTCTAATCTTTCCAAATTGTCCGCTCAAACCCCTCTCCCTCTCCCCTGGTCCGACCACTTTTTGGTCCCTCTCAAACTCCAACTCCCAAAGAAAATCTCTGATACTCCCTGCTCCCGGGCCCCGTCACGGCCATGGAAAAAACTAGATACTACCCTATGGGAGCACTCGCTGCTCTCCACACTACCCACAGTCGACCCTGACCCCTCCAAAGCTGAAATTCAATTACATAAATGGGTCACTAACTCCCTCGACACAGTCCTGCCTCTCAAAGCCCTTCCTACTAATAGGAAATCCTCCAAACTACCGTGGTTCACCGAGGAACTACGGGAACTAAGACGGAAAGGCAAAAGGCTGGAACGCCAATGGAGAAAGCACTGGCACTCGGATGATAGAAGTGGCTACAAAGCCCACATCAGGCTTTATAAAAATGCACTTAAAACGGCTCAAGCCTCCTACTTCGAGGATCAAATACTAGCCGCAACCAACTCCGCAAAAGAGACTTACCGGATAGTCAAGCTCCTTTCCAAAATACAGGAACCCCCACCCCCTCCTGACCTGGATGGCGCAAAATGCAACCAGATGGCCGATTTTTTCTCAAAAAAAATCGAAAAAATCCTGAACTCCCTCCCGCCTGCGACAACTGCACTAAAAGACTCTTTCTTCCCGACCTCCCAAGACGCCCCTAGGCTGCTTTCCTTCCCCCAAATTACTATCGAAACGTTCCTTAGTGTCTTGCACAAAGTCAAAAGCGGTGCCCCATCTGACCCAGCCCCGATCAGTAAACTTAAACAAATTGCTTCTACCATAGCCCCCCCTCTCACTAACCTGATCAATGCCTCCTTTGAAACTGGCATAGTCCCAGTAAACTGGAAAAAAGCCACGGTAAAGGCTCTTATAAAAAAAACACACCTTGACCCTTCTGACCCATCAAACTTCAGACCTATCTCTCTGCTACCGGCAATTAGCAAAATCGCCGAAAGAGTGGCAAATCAACACCTTTCCGAGTTCTTAGAGTCCCATCATCTTCTCCGCCCAACCCAGACTGGCTTTAGACCTGGACAGGGGACTGATACCGCCCTGTTAGCCGTGGTCGAAGAAGCGAGGGGCATTCTGGATGGAGGAGGATCGGTGGCAGTGATCCTCCTCGACCTGAGTGCCGCCTTTGACACGGTGGACCACGCAACCCTTGTTCATCGTCTCGGGCTGCTGGGAGTGGCTGACTCCGCCTTGGCCTGGATCGCATCCTTCTTGGAGAACAGGTTTTTTCAAGTGACTGACGGACATTCCATCTCCAGGGCTCATGCACTCAAGTGTGGGGTGCCTCAGGGATCCTCCCTGAGCCCCACACTTTTTAATGTGTACATGGCTCCTCTCGAGGATGTTGTTGAACCCTTTGGGATCAAATCAATAATGTACGCCGATGACACCCAGCTCATCGTGTCCCTCAACCAACCCGACAACGCCCTCTCCAATTTGTCTAGCTGCCTGGAAAAAGTTCACCAATGGATGTGCGAATCCCGGTTAAAACTGAATGGGGAAAAATCTGAAATACTTCTGCTGGGAAACCCTAACAAAATACCCGCCCCCCTTCCCTGGCCACTATGCATGGGATCCCCTCCATCCCCAAAAGCCGAAGTGAAAAGCCTGGGGATATGGTTGGACCAGGACCTCAGCTTCAAAACACAAGCGAGGAAAACCACGGGAATTTGCTTCGGCCTTATGAAGATGGCACGAAAGATTCTCCATCTACTCCCCCCTCAATCCAGGAAGCTTTTGATGCAGGGGCTGGTGAACTCCAGACTGGACTACGGGAATGTCCTATATCTGGGGGCCCCAGCCTCTGTACTCCACAGACTCCAATGCTCTCAAAACGCGGCGGCAAGAATACTGACAGGAACGGCAGCAAGGACCTCTGCCAAGCCGGCCCTTAGAAATTTGCACTGGCTGCCAGTCCAAGAACGTGTCAACTTTAAGACCCTGTGCATGGCACATAAAATACTGCACAACGAAGGCCCCCCTATTCTCAGACTTCTTGTGTCCTTTCAACAATCAACTAGACAACTCAGATCTAACTCCCTCTCCCTTGCAAAAGTCCCCAGAATTAGAAAGGCCAGAACAGGTGGTCGCTTGTTCTCGTACAACGCTCCGAGACTGTGGAATGCTCTCCCTCTCTCCCTGAGGCAAGAACAAAACCACCTTAGATTTAGGAAAAAACTGAAGACCCTCCTCTTTCCATGAGCACTACCCCCCCCTGATCGCCCACTCTCCGGGATGATAGTTACCAGCGCCGGGATGCCCTAGGGTAGCTGTTGCGCTCTATAAAACCCATAATCAAATCAAATCAAATCAAATCTACTAGATGGCATCTGTTCTAATCTTTCTAGTTTGATAGTCAAACCCCCCTGCCCTCAGGTATGGACAGATCATTTTTTAATCCCCTTCCTCATAGTCGAAACCCGGAAATCCTTTCTAAATTCCCTAAAAAGTAAGGATAAGCCCCACACGAAACCCACCCCGGATTGGAAGTCATTAGCCAGGAGAGCTGACATCGTTGAAATACTCAAAGATGGGTTACCAGCCCTTGCCGACTGTACTTCCTCAGATTATCAGTCCTTCTGTGACTGGATTGCTGGAGCGGGCAAGCTGCTTATATCACCCAGTAATGAGAACGTGAAACCGAGGAATAAGAAAAAAAACGCTCCGTGGTTTTCACCAGCTCTTAAGGCTGAATTAGGGGAAGTGAAAACGCTAGAACGGAGATGGCGTCGTAATTACGACACCGCCGCACGTAACATTTACATAGCAGCTAGACGGAAGTATCACGCAGGATTAAAATTAGCAAAAAAAAACCACTATCTACAGGCCATTTCTTCAGCAGGCCAAGAACAAAAAGCTATATTTAGGATTGTTAAGGATTTTATCAATCCCTCAGCTCTATCGCAAGAGATCCCTCCATCACAAGATCTCTGTAATGCGATATCTGATTACTTCGACAATAAAATCCTAACCATTACCAACACCTTTCCATCAGAAACCATCACTACAATGGATGATGAAGAGATAGTGAAGATGACTTCCTCCCTCCGCCTTGACGAGTTCGCCCCAGTCCCCCTGGAGGAAACTGCTAAAGCCATCTTAGCCAGCAAATCAGGTTCCCCCTTTGATCCCTGCCCCCCTCCGGTGTTGCACCATTTAATAGAGATGGATAATCCTATGATTAACAGTATCATCAATTCCTCTCTAGTAACAGCAAGCATCCCTGATGATTGGAAACTTGCAGCTGTCAAGCCACTCCAAAAAAAGGCCCTGGCTGATCCTACTACCCTTTCCAACCTGCGCCCGATCTCCCTGCTACCCATTCTATTCAAGTTGACTGAAAAGTTTGTCAATAGTCAACTGACTAACTTTCTGGAGAAGAATAACGTTCTCCACCCGAATCAGTCAGGTTTTCGGTCAGAACATTCTACCGAATCAGCCTTATTATACACCGCTGAAACTTTAAGAGCAGCAATGGACCAGGGAAAACAGGCAGTCCTCATCCTACTTGACCTGTCTGCAGCCTTTGATACCGTGTCCCATAACATCTTATTGGACCGGTTGGCTGCCGCAGGGGTGGGAGGACAGGTGTTGGCTTGGTGTAGGAATTTCCTCACTAACAGACGCCAAATAACAGTGCTTGGCCCATATCAATCTGAGGCTAAAAACGTCAGCTCAGGGGTGCCACAGGGCTCCAGCTTGAGCCCGGTCCTTTTCAACTTATATATGGCACCTCTGATGAACCTGATCGCGTCATTCAGGATCAGTTCTATTTCATACGCTGACGATACCCAACTGATTTTGGTGTTGGACAAGGAACAACCAGGTGCCGAGGAAGATCTTAGGAACTGTCTTGCAGCAACATTCAAATGGATGAACAACAACCATTTAAAGTGCAACGCCGGAAAAACGGAAATCTTACCCATAGGGACCAATAACCCTTTTTCCCCCATAGCATGCTGGCCTTTGGATGCTGAAGCCCCACCCAACACAATTGTATCTGCCCGTAACCTAGGCATAAAATTTGACAACTGCCTATCCTTCAAACCTCAGGCTGTAGCAGTGGCAGGCATGTGCTTCCAAATCATTAAAGCACTTAGGAAGTTCTTTGATCTTCTCCCTCTTTCGGCGAGGAAAACAGTCGCAGTGGCCTTAATAAATTCTAGGCTGGACTACTGCAATGGACTTTATGTTGGAGCAAATAAAATCGTGCTCCACAAATTGCAGATGGTCCAAAATGCGGCTGCCCGCCTCGTATTGCGCTTGCCCCGTAGATCATCAGCCTCTGCAGCCCTGAATACCTTACATTGGTTGCCAATAGGAAAGAGAATTCTGTTTAAACTTCTCCTGATTACTTTCAGGGCTTTCCATCAACGTGGCCCGACCTACCTACGAAAGGGGTTTAATAGATACTATCCAGCACGCTGCCTGAGATCTGCAAGCCAGAATTTACTTACCACTCCTCGTTTTAAACTGGCTACAAAGGGTGGCAAATCCATCTTTGTACTAGGTACTAAGGCCTGGAACAAACTTCCTCTTTCCTTGCGGTCTTTCTCCCAAGAAGCCCCCTTTAGGAAGGCATTGAAAACCTGGACTTTCTCTCTGCCTGACGCTCTGTGTAGGACCTTAGTGTAGTGGATGTGTATAAGAAATTAGGACCTCTTTTCCCTATCCAACTCTTCCATCTGGGTTGTGTAAGCGCCAAGATACTCCTTGGAGTGGTAGCAGCGCTTTATAAATGTCCATTACATTACATTACATTACATTACCCTGCTGTGGGACACCCGAGCCCTCGGCAACATGAGGAACAGCAAGGGGTTCTCACACTGGGATACCATAGGGATATCCACGGTGGGCGATCTCTGGGAGAGGGGCGGGGTAATACCCTTCGACAGACTGAGAGAATTATACGACCTTAGCGAAAGGGAGCTCTACAGGTACATTCAAATACAACATGCATTGCTTGCGGCTTTGCCCTCGGACACCGATCTGCCCGAGTCCTCCCCGCTAGAAGACCGCCTCCTCACTGACTATATGATTGAACGCGCAACATCCCGCACCTATCGAAAACTACTCAATAACCTACCAGACCCAACACTGTCCTTAAAAACGAAATGGGAGGAGGACACTAGTGACATGGACGAGCATGAGTGGAATGAGGCGCTAGCGTCACCTAAGGAAGTGGGCATCTCTGCACGACTACGACTAGTGCAACTAAAAGTACTACACAGGGTATACTACACAAGGACAATGCTACACCGTATTAACAGGATACAACACCCCTACTGCCTTCATGGGTGCGGGGAGGAGGGCACATTCTTTCACACCATACGGGACTGCCCCCAGATTCAGGAATATTGGAGACAAATACTGCGAACAATCTCACAAACGTTAGAAATGTCGCTGTTGCCTGAACCTAAGAGATGCCTTCTAAACGTATGGGAACCTACGGACATCTCTAGACACGGGCGAATCTGGGTTACAGTGGGATTGATGGTAGCAAAACATGATATCGCACAACGATGGGGAGCGGAGGAAGTACCAACTAAGTCACAATGGTGTCTAAATATGGATAAGGTAATGATAACGGAAAGGGCGGTGTACTCCAACCGTGCCTGTCCGGGGAAATGGAATAAAATTTGGACCAAATGGAATGTATATAGGGGGGAGATTTGTGATCCCTTGCCGGAAGATGACCAGGATGAATCAGATGGGGAGGAGGAAGAGGGCTAGTAGTGTGGTCGTGTTGTGAGGGGGGGCGGACAGGGACCACGGGAGTGGCTTCGTTACTACATTCTCATGCAGGATTGACTAGGGAGGAACTACATAGCGAACCAGTGAAGAGGGATACATACTCGAGCACACGCATGGCACTCCGGGGCAGTTGGTGAGAGTGGGAGGGGGACTGGAATGGGGCATTTTGATGAAGTAACCATACACAATCATTAGAAATCTATGTACGACCGCAATGTTATTCCTAACAGTTATTTTAGTTTGTTGCTGTTCATGTAAAATGGAAAATCAAAAACCACTAATGATTGGGACACATATGCAAGTGCTGCACCTCTTCATCGCAGCAGGTATGTTGATATCTACTATATTGGATACTCCGCCAGGGGTTTCAGACTGCTGCAATGTGACTGATAAATTGTTATAGCGGCCAGCCCGATGGGTTGTAGGCGTTCCGCTGTGTAACTTAATGGTGCAATAAAGGTTTTTGGAGAAAAAAAAAAAAGAAAAGAGGTATAACCTCAGGAATGGGGATAATTTGAGAAAACCTGATAGATATCATGATACTGATACACGTTCCTCTCGTACCTTTCAGACTTCGTCACAGAAATCCGAAAGAAGAAGATGGTCAGAACACAAGGAAGAATGCGTGAAGTCCAAAGACGATCAACACGTTCTAAAAAGCAAGAAACCTCAATTCACCAAAAAAGAAGGTAGCAGGCCTAAAGATCAGACATGCCGAGGATCTTGAGGACACAACTCAAGAACGGGGAGTGGGCTCTGACAATGTTGGACAGCGCAGCAGAAGTCACCATAGCTCGCAAGAACTTGAAGGATCATCTGGAGACAGTGGACTTGAATGAATACATTCAGGTTGAAACTGCAGATACCACGGTTAGTAATCCACATAAGTTATATGAAGTAACACTCCAGATGGAGGGAGATATAACAAGAAAAATAAGAGCATTCTTTTGGGAGCGATTCTCTCAGGGTTATGACATTGACTGGCCACCAGAATTTGTCAGGGAGTGCCCACATAGCGAAGACATCATTATGCCAGCCTTCTCCAACCGCATTCCAATACATTTAAAATATACCTGTGCCAGGAAATGGGCAATTGCCCAGGCTCCTGCATTATACAAAAATCATGTAGGATGGAATGAGGATTTTTCTCACCAAAAATCCAATTGAAAACTCAACCAACTGCACAAAGGCAGTATCCAGTTAAGGAAGAAGCTAATAAACAGGTCAGAGAGATCTTAGATCAACTTGAATACCAAGGGGTGATTGAAACATGCACCTCGTCCATGAACAATCCTTTGTTTCCTGTCTCCAAGCCAGACAATACATATCGTCTAGTTTTGGATTACAGACATTTAAATTCATGTTGCAAAACTTTTGCAGTACAAAATGCCCATAGTGCAGCATGAATAAATAACATTGTGCATAAAAAATACAAAACCACTTTAGATATTTCTAAAGGTTTCTTCTGTCAAAACATTGCACCAGAAAGTAGGTACTTGACCACTTTCTCGATCAAGGGGACACAGCGTCACTTCTGTCCTCTCCCTCAGGGATTCAAGAATAGTCCTGGGTTATTTTCAGCTAGAGTAACAGAGTTACTACAAACATATGATGATGAAGCTTTTTCATATGTGGATGACATCTATCTAACAGACGATGACTTGGACAGGCACTTGAACAGGGTGAACACCATTATATTGGGGTTCGCCTCTGAAGGATACAAATTAAATTTTAAGAAATCAAGAATTGCCCACCTCAACGTCCTTTTTCTAGAATACGAGTTATCAAGTGAAGGCAAATGCCTGGCAGCCAACTATTTAGAAAAGTGTGCGCTGCTCCAACCTAAAAAAATGCTGAAAAACTTACAGTCAGTTCTACGTTTCCTGAATTTTGGAAGAACATACATTCTAAACTACGCAGAAAGGGTTAAACCTATCTACGAATTAATCAAACCTGATTTTAAAACAGTTAATTGGACACAAAAACACACAGAAATTTTGCATTCACTCCCAACAGACATGTTAGCAACTGAACATTTTCAAACCAGCGTAAACATACGCAACTTAGTGATCCGAATCATTCCAGGACAATGCGGATTCACATACTTAACTTTTAACGAAGGCGAAAAAGTACCAATAGCTTATGAGTCACACTTGTACACACAAGCTGAAATGAAATTCACTTCTACAGAAAACATTCTGACAGTGGTTCAAACTGCAGTAGCAAAAGAGAGAGCCCTCGCACAGGGTAAACACATCATCGTCGTTACGCCTATACCTGCCATAGAGGCAGTGACGAAAGTGAGCATTCCGAATGCCAAAGCATTACATCTAAGATGGATACAATGGGTTAATTCTCTTGCTGCAACAGATGTTGAATACGTTTTTGATCCATATCTGAACACGCAAGAATTTCTACAATATGAACAGGAATGTCCCCTGCCTACTGAAATTCTGCCTCTAGAACAGTAAGAATGTATAATTTATACTGACGGATCAGCACAGCCCGCTACTAAACAAGCTTATAGTGCTGCATGCGCAATCGTTAAAGGTCGTTGGCGAGATGTCAAATTCAGACCGATGGTCACTACAACTCAATCTCTAGGAGATTGTACAGCTCAGTGAGCTGAACTACAAGCATTTAAGATGGCGCTTGAAAATACTGATCGCGAATTCCCCACACTTATAGTGTGCGATTCATATTACTGCGTTTAATCTTACAATGAATACTTGCAGAACTGGATTCAAAACGGTTTCAAAGATGCAAAAGGTGGCACAATCAAGCATAAGCTGCTTTGGGAACAAGTAGTTCAGTTACGACAAGGACTACAAAACACTCACGTGATACATACACTGAGTCATCAAAGTGATGGCGTTGACGTTGCAGGGAATTAATTGGCTGATGAAGCCGCGTAGGCAGCTGTGCAAACGACGTCCGTAGCTGCAATCACTCGTTCAAAAACGAAAATAGACTGCAAAATAATGCTAGCTGTCAATACTTCATGCAAAGGCAGTGGTGCAGCGTTACCTAATAAATTTCCACTCGATTACTCATACATAATTGATGCAAACTCCGTTCCTTTTGCTCGAATCCGTAGCGGTGGGGGGTAGAGTGATTTCAAACAGGAAACGTAGAGTAGCTTTGATATACAAAGCACATTTTGGAGAGGGTCTAATACATCAAGGGATCTCTAAAATGATATTAGAAGTAAAAGAGATTTACTGGTGGCCAGGAATGAATGCTCACAGTCACATGTTTGTCATTAACTGCATAGGCTGCAATAGAGATCGCAGCACAGAACGCCGCCGGATACCTGACTATAGCATAGCCAGCCCAGTACAGACACCATTGTTAGACAGCATTACACTTTCCATACGCAGACGTCCCTATGGACAAATGCAATCCGACAAATATTAAGACAAGATTCATTTGGATGTGGCCTCAGCGCTTGGCTCACGCTCGAACTGTTATAAAAGATTTGCGAGTCTTTATCGGCACATACGCAGTCGGCACCCTACATTCTGACCAGGGTCCTGCGTTTAGCTCTCGAGCTTACAAGGAGGCCATGGCCAATCTGGGCGTTGCATTGCGGTACACTAGTCCATTCCATCCTGAGGGAAATTCGGTAGTGGAGAGAAAAAAACGGAACATAAAGCAATCTATAACAGCTAGGGTATTAGGCTTGGGTGACGGGTGGGTCAAACATCAAATAAGTGTCCAACGTAGTCTTAATAATCTGTCAAGAAGTACTCTAGGGGGAATCACTCAATATGAAGTCCTTTTTGGGACCAGAATGATCGTATCGGACCTCGATTGTCATACTTCAGTTGTAGAACAAAAACCTTTTGATATCAAAGATCGTTTGGCTCTTTTGCAGGACTTAAATGAAATAAGGAACAGACAAAGTAACGTACTCCTGAAGCCAACAACCACTGAAGAGAAACCGACCGTCCCAGCAAGGCCTGTCTGGATTCCAAAGATTGGGGATCTAGTCAGAGAAAAAATTGCGGACAAGAAGGAATTTGAGCCTTCTTACAGACAACCAGTACCTGTCCTAGCCATCCACAGATCAAGAACAGTTTTACTGTCACCCCTTGCTGGAAAGAAGGAGAACAGGTTTGTGTCCATCGACCTGGTAAAACCACATTGTGTGGCCGATCATAAGCAGTGGCCAAGTGGACTCCAAAGATGTAGCAGACGCCCAAACCTGCTACTATCCAAGAGGTTCAAACTGAGAGACTCATCACCTTTGAAGAATCTGAATTGCGAAATGAAGGACTAAGCAACAAAGCTATGGAATTTGTGCCTCTTGAGACCCAAATGACAGTTCGTCAAGAAACACCAGTCTACAATGAAGTAGCATCCGACTACACGAATATGACACGTGATCAAGTGATTCCAGCGATTTCAACTAATCCTGATACAATCCCTACAATTGACAGAACTGCCTTTGGATATTTCTTTAACTTTGATATGTTTTCTAAGGATCCCAGCGAACCTGAAACTTTTAAAGAACAAGCAACAGAACTTTTTCATCACCTGGAAAAGACTTATCTGGTTTCACCATGGATTGAACTTTGGATTGTGTTGGGTGTGCTTGTTCTTCTACTTTGGTTGACTCTGGTAATAACTTTGGGAATGCTGATAAATGGAAGATATGTTAAAAAGGACACAGCAAGTAAGAACATCAACTTACTCCTCAAGCCACATAAATCATCTCATCGTGAACGAGACTTGTCATTAGTGAACATCACAGCAGTTCCTATACCTGAGGGTAAAGCTTGGGACAGAACTGATTATGACATTTTTGCCCGTCTGAGCTGTTGAGGATTCCACACCAGTTCAAGATTTCCTTGAATGACTTTGTTTCATCTAGAACCTTTCTGATCATTGGGACTTCGAGACTGTTAATAATATGATGTTAGCTTAGAAATGTCTGCAAAATTTACAAATCATGAATATTTAGAAGGTTCATCACATTATGAGCAAATGTATTGGCATAATCACTATGATCATAATTGCTTGCATAAATCAGCAAACCCTAGAAATGTATTAACTTATAACCAATGGGAACATTGTCCTACGCCGCCAAAGGGTAGCTCAAAAACATTTTATGCCAAATTTCCATACTTTTCAGGGTTTAATACTTCCACTCCAGAATCATTTGACTTTAAAAATGTTAATAAGACAGGAAAGAAAAGTATGTTGACAAACACCAAGCAAATTTATTTATTTGCGGCCTTTTATGCTCAGCTAGGTTTTGACTTTTGAAAGACAACATTGAGACGAAAACTGTCTGGGGCACAAACGATTGGCAAGTGCAGGGGAAAGAAGCTTTGTTTAGAGCCTGAACATCCCAGAAAAAATGTTTTTGAATGACACTGTCCAACAGACATCTTGTCTTGGGTTAGCCAAGATAAAAGATTTAAACAATCCGTCTATACCTATACCTACACCTTCACCATTTAGTGGTAACACTTCAGAGGGGGAGGTCGACGTACATACTATTTTGCATCACAACAGAACAGATCCAGATTGGAAAAAATGGTTATTCTGGCCCACAGACACAAACAACTGTCAAGATAGATTCCTGAATAAAACACGGGGGTTCACATTCACTAGGCCATATCCAAGATATGTTCAGAGACAGCATCCAGGAATAGTAACAACATACAGTGTAGGGAAGCTATGACTTGAATGGCTACATAGATCTACACTTAAGGATGTAAAACAACACTTATCTTTACTTAAAGATGGCGTTGATCCTAGAGAATTCTTGCTAGGACCAAGAACACGTGTCATAAATGTTTTATATACGCCGGTATCTTTGCCATGCATAATAAAACATGGAAGATTACGTCAAGCAGAGACTGCAGAACGAATACGAGAAATTGATCGTATTAACTTAGAGAAATCTCTCTCTGTAGTTGACAATGGGTTAACGACTCTGTCGTCCAGGAAATATTCTTTGGACAGCATAGTATGCTCTGCCATAGACATCATGGAACAGGACTTGGTCATGTTGCAACATGGTCAGTCACAATTACGTTCTATCATGTCATTGGGCTGGACGTTACAAAACCTACATTCAGGCTATGTACCTTGGCGTCTAATCAACACCACGTCACTGTTTTCAGAATGTTATCTCACTGATAAACAAATCAAACTGGTACATAGGGCAGCAGACTATACAGTGCTGAGCATTGAAAAACTACAAAGATTGCCATTAATCATCGCCAGCCACAGAATGGATAATACATGGTACAATCACTCTGCCTGTTAAAATTTTCCATTTTCAGTATTGCTTAAAACATATACCAGCAGGCATATATGAAAGGTTGGGTAGAGAATACATCAAGACATTCTGGGAACTACCATACATACACAAATGTTGGAGTGGGGGGAAAGAAGTGTTTCTTAGTGGTAAAAATTGTGAAAACGCATTAAGCGGTTCTCTCCTTTGCCAGGGTGTTAATGTACACGGGGCCTGCGATGGTTCCTCTAACAACCTATCCTGCCACCCGCAAGGTTCACCAGCTGCGGTGATTGATCCAATTTTTGGACAACTTTCAAATGGAAGTTACCTCATGTTGAATGATCACAGCTACTGTGGCATGTTGCCAGGTTTACCCTATCTAGTAACTGTGTCAGCCAGGGTCACTTGCTGTATGCAAGCATTGTTTCCTAAAACTAAGACAGACCGGAAGTCGCCACTTTGGCCTTTACTGAACATCTCTTCTATACGAATTGATACTTTAAGCAGAATGAAAGCCATTCTTTTACAGAAAACTGTGCCACTGACCTCGGCCAAATAGATCTATGATCTGCAAGTCGCAAGGACTTCTCCAGAGATACATGCCCTCTTAAATACAAATTGCCATATACATTTCTCAGAAATGTTAGGTCGTATCTTAAACATGTCTGATACGAGTGGTATTGTACATATATTTAAGATGATTTTTTTTCAGGACTATTGCCACCTTTTGAAGCAGTCCTAGGAATATTTCCAAACTTCGTGCACTCTGTGTTTGGTGGACTGCCTCTCATTTTGGGACTCGCTGCAGGGATACTATTTTTGCTCCTACTGATTCGATATGGCAAGCCAATCCACAAGCGACACCCAGATCACCGTGGAGACAACTCTACTGGCGATGAAGTGTCATGAGTGCATCGTCCAAATTTTGCGGTACTTGTTTAAGAGAATGGAATACCACATGGTTTCTGTCATTCAGACCAATTTGGCAAGATTGCACCTTACCTATTCTGCGTTTCTTGCTATGCGGAGAAGAATGCGTGCTAGACATCTGTCTGACGCTCCCATCAGTCATGCCAACAGATGTTGATACTTTGCTTGGACCAGTGACGGCTCATGCATTGGGTTGTCCCCAGCGCTACCAATTCTGATGACGGCATTCATTGAGATCTCACAGACGCAAAATGCTGACGGTGAGGTACGAGAAGCGACAGGGGCACACGTACCATCTGATTCAAACATTGCTAATGGGACCAATGCTGACCACGATGCTTCACATCTATGTGCGACTGATCTTCTTAATAAGGTAATCCAACTTTCAACTTCAATGGTAGACACATTTTTTACAGTCTTCGAAGATTTTATGTTTTCTCCAACCAATAACACTGACTTTTGAAATTGGCACAAAGTGTTCTGAGAGACTCTGAATTCGACCTTTATTTTTTCAAAACAAAGTTCTAGTTTTGGAACTCTTTTTCCTGTGATTAATTTTTGTTTTCCAAATTAGTATTTTTACTTTTCGGCACAAAAATAATCTGCTTAAAGTAGAACTATTCATAGAGAATAAAAATTCTTTGAAAGCTTCCAGAGACAGTTTTTGACCTTGTCCTAAGAACAATCTATAAGAATATATAATCTGTCATGAAATGGTTTCAGCAACTTTTCTTTTCTGTATTTTCGAGCCATTTCATAAAATGTATTTTCATGATTCATTAAGATAGCATTTTCAAATGTCAAACTATATGCTTTGAATGAAACGTTGCTTTAAATACGTACAGCACAAATGTTCTTTTTGTGTACAACCAGTACCAATGCATTTTAAATGTATTTTGGGGTGGGTTTTAAAACATCATGTTTAGATATTTTTAACGTGTTTAGAACTTAGTAGTAGTCGTACATAAGAAAGAGGAGTGGGTGTTGTGTGGTGTTTTAGGTTCCGATTGAATTTTCCCGATTCATGCCCTTATATAGGTACAAATAACTTTGCCCTTATATAGCATAGAAATCAAGCCCTATTTAGGCATAGCCCATGCTACCCAAATACAGGCATGGCTCTTCCATTCGTTCACCAAACATCACAACCAATTCTTGGAAAACTAGCTTAGGCCATTAGGGACTTCCCCTTGCTTGAATATTGATTTTGCCAAGAACTCCGTTAGTTTACAATGAACAACTATTCCCTAGGGGTTCATTCATGACGTTCATATGCCCGACTTTACGTCAAACATGGCATTTCTAAACACCTTCGAGGTATAAATATACCTTCACTTGCTATAGCAAACTATGGTGGTGGAGCAGATTGACAGTGTACTTGCCCGACGCAGCTCGCTACAGCAAATAACGAAGGAAGCCTACTCACCATGTGACGCACTGATCAGGAAGCTGCCCTCTCCTGACGAGAAATCCAGCTCCAGTGTTTCTGACTACCCTTGCGGGGAGTTGGGAAAACGAGTCCAGAGAAAGAGATACCAACCTCCTTCATTCTAAGGTATGGAGCTGATTAGTGCCTGGAGAAACCTTTGGTAGATTCTTGGCACAAACTAAACCTATGCTAAACAATAATTACTTCTTCCCTCATATTAGACTTAGGTTAGGTACATTGGGGTAGGCATATTTTAGAAGCACCAGTTGAGTATTTTAGTCCATGTTATTTATGTATGTATTTTTATATGGCTTAGAAACCATACAATGCTCTTACAATATTATATTATAATACTATTCTTGCTGTACGCATTATACTTTGCATTCTGTCAAACAATTGTAGCAGTTCACCTCTCTTGCATGAGAAATATGGCTGTTCAATAAACCTTTTTATTGAAAACGCCCGTCTCACTATTTCTCTGCAACTCTGTAGAAACGAAGCATGCACGATTGACTGAGTGAAATACTTATCTATTGTTTCCACAACTCTGAGAGATATATTCTTACTCTTGGGAAACAAAGTTGTCATGTTTATGCGGTTGTCAGAAACTAATCCCTTCTTGTGAACTCGAGAAAGTTTCTAGTGACCTCTGAGCTAGCTGGCACACACAATTAAGTTTAGTATATTCGATAGAGACCTAGTTGACCTAAGTCCTACGTCAAATCTATAGGATATATTATTCCAATGCGCAGAGCCTATTGGGAATATAGGAACTAGACTACATTTTGCAGGAAATGTGGCATAAACCTACAGCTGGAGTCTAATTGCCCTAATGCTCGCTAAGAGGGAGATTGCTGTTCATTGGGGGGCCAAAACTAAGCCCACAAAAACTGCTTGAGTGCGCACTATGGCCAATTGCAGTTTACAAACATAGTTTTATGCCACACCCCAACCCTCTAGCTCAAGACCTCGAGATATTTGGCACGTCTACCACACACATCTACAACAAACATCTGCTGCTTTACAGATCCACACTCAGATCACACCGGGAAAAATCCCCAGGGATGAGGGGACCAGACTAGATCATGACACTGAATGAGCAGGAGGCGTAGCTCCCCCCCTTCACTACTAAACATGGACTCACAGCAAATACCCAAACGACCACACTCTACTGTGCCATGTGGCATGCTAGAGAGAATAAAGCGCACACAATCCTGGAATATGGAACCCTTCACCTCCCAATCCCCCCTTCTTGTCTCCCTTTTTGAATGTTTTTATATTTGATTATTGTGTTTACTTTTCGAGCATTTAAAGTATGATTGCTGTATATTTTGTTTCATCAGTTGTGTTCTTTGATTGATTTTTGCATTGTAATGTCTTTATCTTTAATAAAAAAATAAAAATAAAAATAAAAAAGATGACTGGAACCGACTGAATAGAGATGTGCCTTTATCCTCAAAGACACAGCAAGTTTTTATTTCTTATGCTATGCCTTAGGTATAGTTATGCTATCTAGGCAATTTATTTCTCCTGTGATTTAAAACTGGAGGGATGGGCAATATTAATTCATACGTTATTCAGGCTTATGGAGATTATTTTAATGTCATTAACTACATGATATAGCCACAAGATTAGTTAGTTGAATAGGTGTTCTTTTCCAAAAGAAAGGGTTTCTTTTTTAAAAAAGCCCTCTGGGATTTCCAAGTGAAGCAGAAATATTCAGCCTGTGGCAGAGTAGTAGATTTTGCAATGCAGCTGCCTCAAAACATGCCTTTTTGGGATTATCTTTATGTCACCTGGGCTATGATGAATTTCTCAGATTTGAGGGGAATCATATTATGTTCTGACATCAAAATGCAGGAGAAAACATGTAAACAGTTGTCTGAGGGTGCAGAGACCAATGGATTATTGAATATGATATGTGATATCCTACCCACTCACTCTATGTTCAATGACATAAAAAATCTATTTAGTTAACTCAGCAATCTATTAAAATAGGTACATACTTACCTCTTCATATTGCTTTGCAAAGTTTCTCATTTCCTCCTGATATTTTGCTACACCATCAAGCAACTCCTCTTTGAATTTTGGTTGAACTTCAACAAGCTCATCTTGAACACTAGCCTAGAGAAAAAGTGAAATTCCCAAATTAATTCAACTTTAACATTGAGAAAAATTATTTATCCGTTTTTGTATAATCTGGAAACTGTACCAAAGACGTTGGAGGATTTTATAGTCACAAGAGAAGTTTAAAACATAAGAACAAGTTACTTATCTTTGGTAATGCTCTGTTCGGTGGATAGTGCATCTAACCACAGATTCCTCACCCTGGAAAACTCTTCAGATGCTAGCCTGGATCCAGAAAATTGTATCCAGCAATGTTCTTGCACACCACTAGCAGGAGCCATGTGAATCCTTTTTGGCTCCATACTTCTTTTTTTCTATGCCACCTCCTCAAACCTGGAGTTTGAACAATGTTTGGTACCAGTGTGCTGACTTCTAGTTTGGGATCTTTTTAGAAGTTAAAAATAGGCAGCTCTACAGAACGGGAAGGAAGAAGGGTGCTGAGGAGTCTGCAGTTAGACAGTGTATCCACAAGACAAATAATACCACGGGTAAGTAACTTGTCCTTCTGATGGATACTTTTAACTGCAGTTAAATACAGTTGATACCAGGGGAGTGAAGGGTCTGTGTAGAGGACTCAGACCAAAACGTCCTGCAGGAGTGCAGTGGTAGTAGCCTTAGTCCTGATGAAATAGACTCTCAACCCTTCCAGCGGGTGCTTCTTGGCCAATGCGTAGCAGATTTTAAAACAGAGGACCATCATCTTTGACAGGGTACTCTTCTTCACAACACTCCTTCGTTGCCCTGCAGGACTCCATAAAACACAGATCGACCTCATTGGGGTCTGTGGTATGATCAGTAGAAAAGGTTAAAACCCTTTTGGGGTCTAATTGATGAACTTTCTCCTTTTCTTTCAAAGAGTGGTGAGGAGATAAGAGCACTAGCAGAGTGACGAATAGGGTTGGGAGGTGAACTCCGCTTTGCCAGTGGACTTCGCAATTTTGCCACTCAATGTGATTGTAGTGTCTTGCAAGTTAGAAATGATTGACCCCTTTTGGCTCCTGATATCCTCCTTAGAACTGTGACGTAAGAGTTAGAGCAGAATGCAATGGAGTCTGATGCACAAGACACTTACCTTCAGTAATGATATATCTGTAAGAAACAGTAGTTAGTATTAGATTCCTTACCTTAGAATATCCCCAGGCGTCAGACTGGATCCGGAAAGTTTTGCGTAGCAGTACCCCTGCGCGTCAGTAGGCGTCGTCCGCGGCTCCGCGTCCGTCGTCGGCGCCGTTATGACGTTGTCGGAGTACTTAGATGCCGCCCTCGCGCGCTGACATCAGTTCTTATACACAGCTTTTCCGCGCCAGAAACGCAGAGCCATGATAAAAAACAACACTGGTGCCATGAAACTAGGGCCCTGAAAGGGATGACCTTAACCCTAGATATGGGTTCGCAGAACGGGGAGGATGGGTGGGGCGGTAAGGAATCTAATACTAACTACTGTTTCTTACAGATATATCAATACCAAAGGTAAGTAATTTGTGCATCTGAAAATAACAGGTTAGTATTAGATTCCTTACCTTAGAATAGATACCCCAGCAATACCAACCCTGGTGGTTGGTCTGCGAACCAATTATCACACCAGAAAGTCCTGGAGAACGGAACGACCAAAAAAGCCAACTCTCCGGACTTGACTATCCAGGCAGTAGTGTCTTGCGAACGTGTGCAGCGAAGCCCGCATAGCTGCCTGACAGATGTCCTACAAGGGGACTCCCCGGCCCAGGGCCGTAGTAGCTGCCGTGGCCCGAGTAGAATGGGCACTCAGCCCAAAAGGATGCTCCTTTTTAGCCAAAGACTAGCATGCCTTGATGCACAACACGACCCACCGAGAGATGGTCCGCTTGTGCACCGCCCGTCCCTTCTTAGGGCCCACGTAACCAACAAAGAGTTGGTCATCCACCCGGAACTGGCGTGTGCGATCAAGGTAGAAGGAGAGTGCACGTTTTGGGTCCAGATGGTGGATCCTCTCTTCCTCTTTCGAGGGATGCGGAGGCGGAAAGAAGGTGGGCAAGGTGATGGACTGCCTGATGTGGAAGGCTGTGACTACCTTGGGCAGGAAAGAGGGACGCGTTCTCAACACAACCTTGTCCGGATGGACAGAAAGGAAAAGAGGCTTAGAAGAAAGAGCCTGGAGCTCATTCACTCTCCTGGCAGAGGTGATGGCAACCAGGAAAGCAGTCTTAAGAGTAAGAAGATGAAGAGGGCAATTGTGAAGTGGCTCAAAAGGGGCGCACATCAAATAAATAAGAACAAGGTTGAAGTCCCACTGAGGCATCATGAAAGGAACAGGAGGAAACATATGAGTGATGTCCTTCAAGAACCTATGCACAACTGGGGACTTGAAAAGAGAGGGCTGATCAGGTAGCCTTAAAAAGGCGGAAACAGCAGAGAGGTAGCCCTTGATAGTGCCCAGAGCATAGCCCTGCTGGGCAAGAGAAAGAAGAAAGAGGAGAACCTCAGAAAGAGGGGCAGAGAGTGAATCCACAGCCTTTGCTGTGCACCATGCTACAAATTTGTTCCACCTGCAGGCTATACCGATTTTGTGGAGGGATGCCTGGCTGCCAGAATCACATCGCAGACTTCAGGAGGCAAGTCAAATAGCCTCAACTGTCGCCGCTCAATCTCCACGCATGGAGTTGGAGACTGGACAGGTTCGGTGGAGGACCGTCCCTTGCTGCTGCGACAGAAGGTCCTCCTGAAGAGGCAGACAAATCGGGGGATTGACTGACATGCTGAGTAGCTCGTGATACCAGTATCTTCGTGCCCAGTCCGGAGCCACAAGGATGACTTGGGCCCGGTCGCGCCTGATCTTCTTCAGCACTCTGGGCAGAAGTGGTATAGGCGGAAAAGCATACAACAGACCGCAGCTCCACCCGCGGTGAAAACCGTCTCCGAGCAAGTGCCGCCTTGGAAATTCCAACGAGCAGAACTGATGACATTGCGCGTTCTCTTCTGTGGCGAATAGATCTAACCAAGGCTCTCCCCACTGCTGAAAGAGGCCTTGCGCCACGTCCGAGTTCAGACGCCATTCGTGATCCATCATGCACGGACGGCTGAGTTTGTCCACCCTGGCTTTCAGGGAATCTGCCAGGTGTTGAACCA
Source organism: Lissotriton helveticus (assembly GCF_964261635.1). Lineage (NCBI taxonomy): Eukaryota > Metazoa > Chordata > Amphibia > Caudata > Salamandridae > Lissotriton > Lissotriton helveticus. The sequence goes on from NC_136067.1 coordinate 50,258,486, forward strand.
CCAGGGTCACGCCCTGATGGTCCAGTCATTGCCAGAGACGAATAGCCTCCTGGCATAGGGTCCACGACCCCACCCGCCCTGTTTGTTGCAGTACCACATGGCGGTGGTGTTGTCCGTGAACACCTGCACTACACTCCCGTTGACAAAGGGGAGGAATGCCTTCAGTGCTAGACGGATCGCCCGCAGCTCCAACAGGTTTATATGGAGCCGGGACTCCGCCGGAGACCAGATGCCTCTGATCTCCGCCTCTCCCATGTGGCCCCCCCTCCAGCCCAGGAGGGACGCGTCCATCACAACTACGTGCTCCGGTTGGGGAAGGGAGAGGGATCTGCCGCTGACCCAATCTCGGTCCGTGAGCCACCACTGCAACTGTCTTGCAGTCCCCTCCGGGATCGAAACATGGTCGGACAAGTTGCCCTGATGCTGGGCCCACTGAAACTTCAGGTCCCACTGCAGTGAACGCATTCACCACCTGGCGTGATGCACCAGAAGGATGCAGGAGGCCATCAGCCCCAGAAGCCGCAGCGTTAACCTGACCAAGACTCAGGATAAAGGCTGAAAGATCGGAATCAGAGCCTGAATATCCCAAACCTGCTGTTCAGGTGGATAAACCCGAACTGCGACGACTCTAGAACCGCTCCGATGAAGAGGAGCTTCTGAGAGGGGCACAGGTGTGACTTCGGCACATTGATGGAGAACCCCAGCAGGTGCAGGAGGTCGTCCGTAGTCTGGAGGTGGCTGACGACTGTCTGGGACGAGCCCGCCTTCAACATTCATTCGTCGAGATAGGGGAAGACTGAAACCCCTAATCTGCGCAGATGAGCTGTGACCACCGCCATCACTTTCGTGAACACCCGAGGGGCGTTGGTAAGGCCGAAGGGGAGCAAGGTAAACTGAAAGTTCTTGTGGCCTACCGTGAACCGCAGGTAGCACCGGTGGGCTGGCAGGACGGGGATGTGGAATTACGCGTCCTGCAAGTCCAACGCTACCATCCAGTCTCCTGGGTCTAGGGCACCTAAGACCTGAGTCAAAGTCAGCATCTTGAACTTCTCCTTCCGGAGGAAGCCGTTGACGTTCCGGAGGTCCAAGATAGAGAGTAGGACCCCTTTGCCCTTCTTGGGAACCAGAAAGTAGTGGGAATAGCAACCACATGCTACTTCTGGCCCAGGAACGTGCTCGATGCCCCCTTGGCCAAGAGGGCGGTAACTTCCTCCTGCAGAAGTTTCAAGTGATCCCCCGACACGCGGTGGTATTGTGGTGGCATGGCTGGAGGGGTCGCCTTGAAGGGGAGGGAGTAGCCCCTTCGGACGATTTGCAGCACCCACCTGTCCAAAGTGATGGTGCACCAGTGGAGGAGGTGATGGCGCACCCTGCCCTCCACTGGCGACGAATGGGCCTGAAATGTCGGACTAGGAGAGCTTTGAGGCGGATGCTGCGGGGTTGGATGTGGACTGGCCTTTGCCGCTGTCCCCGGGCACCGCCACGGCGGTTACCACGTCCGCCGCCGTGCTGGATGTTAGTCTGCGGCCCGTGGCTGGCAGGACGTGTGGGGGCGCCCCTTCCTTGGCCACGAAAGGAGCGAAAGGCAGACTGCTGCTGACGTGGGGCCGACAGGCCCAAGGACTTGGCCGTAGCCCTGGACTCCTTGAAGCATTCAAGCGCATGATCTGCCTTGCCACCAAAGAGGTGGCTGCCATCAAACGGTATGTCCAAGATGGTGTTCTGGACATCGGCCGAAAAGTTGGCGAACCTCAACCAGGAGTGGCGGCGAACCGCCACCGTCGTGGACATCGCTCTGCCCAGTGAGTCCGTAGTATCAAGCCCACATCCCTACCCTCCATCCCTACCCTCCACAAGAGCTTGAGTGAGTTTCGCCCAGGCCCCTTCCGGACACTCAGGCAGCACGGCCGCAACCGTATCCCACAGAGAGTGGGTATAACAGCCCAAGAGGCACACGGTGTTCACTGACCGCAGTCCGCAACTAAGGGACGAGAATAGTTTCTTCCCAAACTGTTAGTACCTCTTGGATTTCCGATCTGGGGGAGCAGTCGGGAATGCGGATTGGGAAGTAGAGGCCTGGAAAACCAGGCTCTCGGGGGTGAGGTGGGAGGACAGGAAGCTCACCCAGAGCTGGGCGGTGGCGCCTGGTGACGTGCCTATCTACAGGAGGACCTGTAGCGGGCCTGGACCAAGTGCCCAACAGGACGTCCATGAGAACCTCATTAAACGGCAGCAAAGGACCTCACTGAGGATATTAGGCCTTACAGTAGCGACGGGGAGCATAAGCGCCAAGGCTTTAGCTGCCCTCGTCAGCAACACACTATAAGCTGCCCCTTCCTCCGTAGCCACGGTAGGAGGGGAGACAAAACCAGTGTCAGGGGAGGTGTCCAAACCACTGGCCTCCCCTAGCTCCTCTGTACAGTCCTGATAAGAGTGACACTCAAATGCCAGAGGGTCCTCAGACCCCTCCCAACCCTCCTCGTACTCCATGTCCTGGTAGGCGGGGTCAAAGGATGGAGCCGGATCATAGAAGGACAAGTCTTTGGCCGGCGCCGGATGCGGCGTCGAGCGACGCCGCTCCGGCGCCGGATCGGACCGAAGGAGGGATCGGGGACGTCGTTGTCCGGAGACGGCGTCGGGGGCGACACCCTGGTGGTCAGCGCTGGCAGAGGGGTTGTGAGGTCGACCAGCGGTGACCCGGATCCGGCGTATCGGGCGGGGCCTGGTGGCATCGGGACCGAAGTCGATGACGGCGCCGGGCCGAAGCACCCGACTGCGCCGGGGCCGAAGTCGCCCGCCCGCCAAGGCCCCTAGTCAGGGTCGCAGGCCCGAAGGCACGCCGACGACCCACGCCGGAGGGAAGTGAGTCCTCATGGCCACGAGGAAATCACGAATCTCCTCCGGTGTCGCATTAAGCCCAGGGACCGGCAGGTGTGGGCCTGGCTGCGACGCCTGCGGCTCCGGCGGAGCCGCATGGGTGGTGTCACCCCAACCCCCGGCCGCATCGCGCAAGCGTCGTGGGGAGTCAGAAGAGCGGTGTCGCTGCTTCGACTTCTTGTGCCTCTTACCTGAGGACTTGGAGCCCGACGAGTGGTGACGACTCAACAAGCTGTGATGACTCTGGCCCCACGACCGGTCCCTCGACTTCCTCCTGGACCAGGACCTCGAACGGCGCGGGGCCGACTGCCGGAGCTCGAGGCGCTTACGGGACCGCTCCCGTCTAGCCTTCGACATCAAGGCCCGGCAGTCGGGGCACGACTTGTCATCGTGGTCGAGTCCCAGGCAATGTAGGCACCGGTGATGGGGGTCGGTAACCGACATCAGTCGGTCGCAGTCGGAGCAGGGCTTGAACCCGGGCATCCCTACCGGCAGTGGCGGAGAGAGAATTGTTGGCCGTGAAGTTGGCCATAAAAATCTGGAGTTCTTTAGATCTGCTAGGGCTTTAGCACCTAGGCAGATGCGGTGGGTTCTATTTGTCATTACGTATAGACCCGCAGCACAGCAGATCAAATCCGACGCTCTTTCTCGGATTCATGTCGATCTTGGGGAAGTAAGTCCCTTGGGTGAAGTCAGGCCCATGATTGATGGGGAAAGGATCATTGGGGCCGTAACAGCTGACGAATTCCCTAGCCTGGTGAAGGAGCGGTTGTGTCAGATGGATTTGGATCCTTGGTTATCACTGCCCCAGATTGTCACGCAGGACGGATTGTTGTATCATGGGAGTATTTTGTTTATACCCCCTGTCTTGAGGGACATGGTTCTAGAGTGGTGTCATTCCTCTGCATTGGTGGCGCATCCCGGGATGGGGAAAACAAGGGAGTTATGCATGAGATGGTTCTGGTGGGAGTCAATGGTGAAGGACATACAGAGCTATGTGACCGCTTGCCCTATATGTGCCATTAATAAGCCTTCACACTGTAAGCCCTCTGGTCTTTTGCAGCCCTTGGAGGTCCCTCCTTCTCCTTGGCATACCATCAGCATGGATTTTGTGACTGATTTACCATCTGTGTCTGGATTTACCGCCATATTGGTGGTGGTGGATTTATTCACAAAAATGGCGCATTTAGTCCCGCTACCCAAGATCCCTACGGCTAAGGAGATGGCTTTGGTGTTTATGTCCTCAATTTTGAGGATACATGGCTTACCGTCTGTGATTATCTCTGACAGGGGGGCTCAGTTCGTGTCCCATTTTTGGACTGAGCTTTGCTTGGTGCTTAAGACCGAAATACGGTTGTCCTCAGCATATCATCCTCAGTCGGACGGTCAGACCGAGCGCACCAATCAGACCAAGGAGCAATATTTGAGGTGTCTTGTTTCGTCCTTGTCATGCGATTGGCTGACCGCTCTTCCCATTGCGGAGTTTGCTTATAATAACAGTCTGCACTCCGCATTGGGTATGACACATTTTTATTGCTCACTGGGGTACCATCCTAGGGCCGTAGCTATTCAACCCACTAGGCATGTGCCAGCCATAGATGAAGTATGTAAGAAGTTGAGTGAGATCTGGGGTTCGGCCTGAGAGAGGTTGCTGGAAACCAAGGTTGAGATGAAGCTGCAGGCAGATAGACATCGGGCCCCAGCCCCCTTGTATAAGGTGGGTGATTTGGTTTGGTTGGCCTCCCGTAATCTGAGGATGCAGTGTTCTCGCAAATTGCAACCTAGGTTTGTGGGTCCTTTTCCAGTGATACAGGTTATCAACCCGGTGGCCATGAAGCTTCAGTTGCCACAGGACTATAAGATACATCCTGTGTTCCATACGTCCCTACTGAAGCCTTATATACCTTCGGCTCGGGTGCTGCCCCCGCCCCCACCTCTGGTCGTTGATGGTGAGGTTGAGTTTGAGGTCCAGGCTATCCTCGATTCCAGGCGTAGGAGGGGTCACCTATATTATCTGGTTGATTGGAAGGGATACGCCCCGGAGGATAGGACCTGGGAGCCAGCTGGGGGGGTGCATGCACCACGTTTGGTCAGATTGTTTCATAGACAGCATCCCATGAAACCTCGCCCGGTGGGGAGAGTCATTGGGGGGGGGGGGTACTGTTAGGATGCCAGAGTGGGGATAGTCCTTTTTTAGTGACCATGGACTGACATCACATGATCTACCAGGAAAGGGATAAAGGTCTGTCCTACCTCTGTTTATTTGCTAGTTATTGCTTTTGTGTGGGTTCCTGGTTCCTGGTTGATGGCTGCTGACTCAGAGTACTCCCTGAGTACTTTCCTGAATTCCTCACGGGCTCGTGAGGATTAGTGTTCTCTCTAGGAGTTTTTGTCTTTATGCCCTGGTGCTTTCCCTTTCCCCTTTTCCGTTTTTGTCCTTTCCCTAGTTTAGTTAGTCAGGAAGTCCTGCCCGAGTTCTTTTGTTCTGGCGGTTATCTGGCACACGTTTTTAGAGGCTAGGGGGACGATAGGGGCTCCTGTTGACCTCCTATTTAGTGGAGCCTTCGTTCGGTGTTTATAGCGGTGAAGTTGGTAGGAGACGCGGTCAATCGCGGGGCTTTTAGCTTCGTTACGAGCGCTCCTTTTGTTTAGCCGCTCTACATCGTTATGCGGAAGTGACGTATTTTCGGGTCATTCCGCGAATAGCCGGTTCATTGTTTCTATCCCCTTCCCTGGAAATCGCCTGTTGTCCTCGATAACTAACATAGGGTTTTTTTGGGCTCATGACATTATTGGGCATTTCCTTTTTTCCCCTGATGGTTATGTTTTCGAATGAGGCACACCAAATATCGCTGGAGGTCTTTCCCTGAGTCCAAGAGTGCTATCTTGGATTTGTTTTCATTTGCTGCCCGGTATCTCCACGAGGCGAAACCTGCACCCTCCACTGGTAAGCTGTTGTGATTGTGGTGACAGGACATGGTCATTGGCCTTGGGGTATTTGGGACTATTTTGACTATTACATATATGGTGAAGTGTGTTTCTTTTTATTGTGTACATAGGTGCAGAAGCGTGGAGGAGGGAGCAGTGCCCTTTTATTCTACCAGAGGGTGGAAGACTTGGTGTCTCCTCAAATCCCACCCTCTTTCCAGGTCCATTGGCACACTCATAGTTATTAGCCTGTGAAGTGGCATATGGGCAGGGGGAGTGGATTGGTGCATACTTCGTTCCTGCAGTGCATGGGCTGTGTGGGCGGAACCTGACAGGTCACAGTCGGAGCAGGGCTTGAACCCGGGCATCCCTACCGGCACCTACGGAGTCGTTCAACTCGAAAAACTGATCAAAAAGGATCGAAAAAGTTAGTCAAAAAGTGACTAAGGGTACAACTTATTCCGGATCGGCGCTTTGCTGGCGTGGAAAAAAGAGGAACTTATGTGAGCGTGCGAGGGCGGCATATAAGTACTCCGACGACGTCATCACGGCGCCTACAACGCAGACGACGGATGCGGAGCCGCGGACGATGCCTACCAACGCGCATGGGTACTGCTACGCAAAAAAAAACACGGATCCGGTCTGACGCCTGGGGATATTCTAAGGTAAGGAATCTGATACTAACCTGTTTCTTTCAGATAGCTTTGACAAGAGCATGTGAACTTAGCACTGACTTGTGTGTGAACATTTACACGGATAGCCGCTATGCTTTTGGAGTGGTTCATGATTTTGGCCTACTCTGGAAGGAAAGAGGCTTTCTTACATCTTACGCGATGCAGATAATGCACAGAGAATTAGTGCATAATCTCTTGACTGCACTTACATACCCAAAGAAATTTGCTATTATGAAGTGTGCGCACACAAGAAAATCATTGACAAAATAGGACAAGGCAATGCCTTTGCAGACCGCGTAGCCCGTGAGACTGCGATGCAGCGAAGCACTACATCCATGTATGTAGTAAAATCACAAGCTGAGCGTTGGCATGATGCTAGAGAGGAAGTATTGGATATACAGAGGGATGCCTCTGTGGAAGAAATTGAGAAATGGTCTAAAGAAGGAATGTTAGACTATGGGGGCTGTTGGTTTAACAAAGGTATGGATAAGTGGACATTGCCTGCAGCCTATTTACAACCTTTGGTTCAAATGGCACATGGGCTGGCACATGTTGGAGCTCTAGCAACAACTAAATTGCTTACACAAGTTTGGGAGCATCCTGAAATTGCCAGCACAGCTAAAAGTGTAGTACAGTTCTGTTTGGTCTGTTGGCAGTATAATCCTGGAAAAGGGACACGGACTCCTACAGGAGGGTTTGCTACACCAACCGCACCTTTTGAAGTCTTGCAGATGGATTACATCCAGCTCGAACGCTGCAATATTCTGAAATATGTCCTAGTGGTTGTATGTGCCTTTAGCAAATGGATACAGGCATACCGTACAAAGGATAATACTGCTCTCACCACAGCAAAGGTGCTTCTAAAGGAGTTTTTCCCTAGATATGGTGTTTGTAAGCTTTTGTGGAGTGGCAACGGACCCCATTTTATTGGGCAAGTTGTTGAGCATGTCCTGAAAGGATTAGGGATCAAACAGAAATTCCATACAGTCTTCCACCCACAATCAGCAGGATTGGTGGAAAGGTATAACGCTACTTTAAAATTGAAGCTGGCAAAAATACTGACTTTCACGTCTTTAAAGTGGCCAGATGCACTACCTTTGGCATTGTTATCCATAAGATTGGTGCCACACTCCCGATCTGGGCTTACACCATATGAGGTAGTATTTGGAAGGCCAATGAACATTTGGGGAGTTCCTAAGCCACGCCCCAAACATGATGTTCCTTGTGTTCTGTTAAATGATTATTTGGCACAGTTAACCAACAGTTTGATCTCTATTCATCAACAGGTACGAGAAGCGCTTCCTGACAGATCTGCAGGTGAGGCCCATGAACTCCATCCCGGCGACCACATGATGGTCAATGTCTTCGACAGTTCGAACAGCTTGGAGCCGAGGTGGCGAGGTCCAGAACAGGTGCTCCAGGCTACAAGGACAGCAGTTCGAGTGACGAACAAAAGAACTGGGTCCACAGCACGCATTGTAAATGTGTGTCGCCTGCCTTGGTGTAACCTGCTGTATTGACCGCCCATCGAGAGATTCTGTAGACGGAGAAAGGTCAAGCTATTTCACCTGACAAATCTGCAGAGGTCTTCCCGGACCACACGATTTCTGGAACATCGCGAAACCACTTGAGACCCTGGAAAGAATCTGCAGTGCTGAAAAAGATTGGTTGAGCTACCGCCCTGGGTTTGTGAAACGGAGAGACGATGTGGCAAGTCGGGGGGGGGGATCAGCCCTGCGTAGTGTAGTGACACCTGTCTTGGCCCGTGGTGAAGAAATCAATGGCTGCCCAGGGATAAGAGCTCCAACGATTTTTAGAAGTTTTAGAAAGATCAATCATCGCTGTCGCTGAAATTAATAACAAAAGAATAATTTGTGCTATAGGGTTTGTTGTTGCCCTGATGGTTATGGCAATAATCACCTGGTTCGTTGAGAAAGTGGCTCCTGCTCGACAACTTTTTGTTGCCACTACTCCAGCTCCAGTGGAACACCATTACTTCACGCTTCCCTATCATGAGCAGAAGCATTGACAATCCTACCTAAATAACACATTCATCCAGATGTTGCATCATACACACAATGCCACGAATACTACCAATTGTTGGGTGTGTGGGATGATACCTGCACACCAAAAGAAAGGAGGAACACCTTTTATTCCTCTACCGTTTTCCCATAATGGTTCATGTCAAGCTTGGTATGCCCTTTTGTTTGCTTCCGGAAAGCCCTCAGTAGGTGGAATTATCTTTCGGTTGAATAAAGAATGCTACCAAGATGAAGATGGTTATCCTCAAGCTAAAGGGACTAAATGGGAATGGGAAGAGTATCAACCGGACAATATTTCGACACCATATGTCTTTACAAATATGAGAACAACAAGAACATTGGACCCTTTGTAATTTCTTTGACCAGAGCTAAAGTAGATTTATGTATTGGCAGTGCTGGGAGAATTCCAGTAGGACGGCGTGAATGTATTTTAACATTGACTATTGAAGGTGCTAATAACAGTAGTTTTACGTCTTCACATAATACTTATTTTGTATGGGGTAATAAAGGATACTATCAATTGCCTGTTGGGTGGTCCGGGGTATGTTACATATAATTTTTGTTACCCCCTGTGTTTTTGGCACCTGCGTCATATCACCTCGATTTAAAGTTGTATAATGAAATTTTCAAGAATAGATACAAACGAACAAAAAGTACAGATGAGGTTTGTGAGAAGTTGGCCTGATATGCAGTGCTCACTATTCTAGTGATCACTATGTATCAGTCCAAACAACCCTTATTGATGATTGGTTGTAAGTCAACCTGATAGACCAGCTATCCTAGTAGCATGGATACGAGCAGTCTAAGGCTAAGACTCTAGAGGGCGTGTTAAGCCAGCTGTTTTACCATCACATTACCCCTTGAACACCAAGTGAAAGGACACCACACAAGTTGTTATGAAAATAAACAGATATTTATTTATAACAAGTCTACCCTGAACTCTTTATGAGTCAGGGAGCTAAGCACACAACAAAACTCTTACGAAAATACTTTAAGTCACACAATTTACACTAATGCCCTAGGGGCACGAAAAACCATATACACAGTAAGTGGAATGCGAACGTGCTAGCAGGTAAGTAATACTTTTCTAGACTTAGGAATTGCTAGGCCTACAATTCTAAACACTGGGATTAGATTCAGGAGGCCTGTGGACGTCGTGTGCAGAGTGGGAACTCTCACGCGTAAGGCGGGAAAAAGTCTATGGAGGCTAGCAGTTGCAAAGTTACTGTTCTCGGGCGAACCCGACTAGGTGGGTCGAAAACGAGAGTGGATCCGAACAATTAGGGTGTTGGACTATGCTGGAGCACCGGAGTACTCAGGTTACCTAACCCAGGGGCTGCGGCTGCATAGGGTTGAAGTTGCGTCGGAAACCCTCGTTGAAGATCCAGGAGCCTGAAGAAAGAGTTGCTGGCAGGCGGCCAGTGAAGAAAGTTCGGAGTGATCCAAGCCTGGATCAGGGAAGAAGAAACCTGTAAGCAGAGGGGACCAAGTTCTGAATCACTAGCCAGTGATTTGAGTGAGCACCAGGATGGCACCGGACGAAGTCACCTCAGCCAGGTGAGTGGGCGCTGCTGGGCTCTGCAGTCTCTCGGACCAGGAGGCGTTGTCGGCGACCAGGATGGAGGTGCGAGCTGTCCCACGAAGGTACTTGCTGTCGACGTCGCTGGACCCAGGATTGGGCAACAAGTCTTGGCAAATGCAAGGCCCACGCGGTGGACCTAAAATGGCGTCTTGAGTGGACCAGGAGGGTCCAGGGTGCTCCTCTTTTGGAGGGGAGCAAGGGCTAGTCTGGAGCAACCAGACCAGCAGTAGTTGTTGTCGTGGAGCGTCGTGAGGGGGCCACTAGCCAACGGGCAAGCGACCTGGACAACGCGGTGAGCAGCAAAAAGCAGAAGGGCCCCACGCAGATCTCGTGGATGCAGGGGGGCTGAACTTCGATGCTGGAGCTGCTCAGGGTCGGGGCTTCTCTTACCCCAAAGCACTCAGTCGAGGGTCACTCGGGAGTCGTGCTGGACAAGCGTCGTGCAGTTCTGAAGATGGCCGGTCCCTCGAGGTCTCGTCGCACCCACGGATCACAGCTGGGCTGATGATGTAGGTTGAGGTCAGAGGTGCCAGGGAAGCCGGTTCTCGTCGTGCTGGAGCAGTCTTGATCCAAAGGAGAAACTGGCAACAAACCGCGATGCTTGGTTGGTGCCTGCTGCTGCAGGGTGACTACTCCTCAGTCACAAGGGAGAATCTTGGGAAGAAGTCTTGAGTTCCTTTCGGGGAAAGTAGTTTCAGGATTCAAAGATGATCTGATTTGGAAGGGGGCCAGGTCCTACCTTTATCCTGCAAAAAGGGGCTGGCATGCGACTAAGTCCTGCCCTATGGGTGGGACTAGGAGGGGGGTGGTTACACCCCTCTCCTTTTGCGGGCTTTCCCCAGGCCAGGGGCTGGAGTGCCCCTGGAACTGGTTCCAGCCGGCCTATGCACAGTGAGCACCGGGGTGCCACTTGCAGTCACCTTCCTCTAAAGCCCTGCCTACCTAGAATACACAAAATCCTGTCTGGGACGGTGCTGGCACCTCCCCTGGCAGGAAACCCTTTGTCCTTGCCTCCTGGGCTGGGAGGACTCCCAGCAGCAGGAGGGCAGACTTGTGTCTCGGTGGCAGCATCTATTTTGTGGAGCTAAGGCTCTGTCTGACTTTAACCGGGGTTACAGGTTACATACATGTCGTGTCCCTCTAGAAGGGTGGAATGCTAACCCCGTCGCCAGAATTGGCGAGGGGTTAGTATTCCAATTCGTATGACACCTTACTCGACATGTTTTGATAAAGCGATACCAGAGTTGGCATATAACCGCGAGGATTATAATGCACTTAAGAGTATATGGTATGCGATATCATGGAAACGGCTAAGGGATGGATCCCGAAAGCCGCAGACAGGCTCAGCTCATGCCAGAGCACTATCTCACACGATTCCAAGCACTCTGCCTTCAGGATTGTCAAGGCCTGCCATAGGAGTGACTGATAGGAGATCTGTGTGTCCATTTTAGGGTTAGATATAGGTATACTATATCTAAAGCAAGGGGTGATTACACCACCTTGCCCCAGCTGTCAAGCAGCCAGTTGTGTCAGTTTTGGATGGCCAGCCAGGGGTGGCATAATACATGCTTCAGCCCCTGGTAGGCCCTGGGTACACCTATGCCCTGGGTACCTAAGGTACACTGTACAGGGACTGATAAGGTGACTCAGTATCCAATTAGATATGTACCTAAGGTACATGGAATCCATTTTACAGAGAGAGCAGTAGGCCTGGGGTCCTGAATAGCAGGGCCCCAGGTCAACTAAGTCAGAGAACCAGCAAAACACCAGGCAAAACGTTGGGGGCAACCATAGTCAGGGATCTACCTTCCTACAAGGTTGACCAGACAGATACCACTTTGCAACAATATGTCGATTTCAATTTGGGTTTGTTCTTCTTTGTGGGTGCTGCATTGAACAGCAGACAGATCAGGCGATTGACTCGTGTTGTGGAAGCTGTCACCAATCAGACAGCTATGGCACTTGGTAACATTAAAGAGGAACTACAAATTGCAAGGATTGTAGCACTCCAGAATAGGATGGTGCTTGACGTGATTTTGGCAGATCAAGGTGGTGCATGTCACATCATCGGTAGCAGTTGTTGCGTATGTATACCAGATCACTCACCTTCAGTATATGATGCAATCTCTAAACTGCATAAGATTGCTGCAGAAATTCACCCAGAGACTGGTACATGGACATTTTCAAACTGGCTATGGACATTCTTTATTAATTGGGGCTGGAAGCTACTGACTATTCTATGTATACTACTGGTGATACTATTTACATGCTGTACTTGTATACAATGTGGTCCTATGCTTTGCTCCATGTGCATCATTGCTTGTACACCTGCCAAAAGAACTATTGCAGACATGAAAGAACAACAAATGTTGAATAAAAAAATAGCTGAATTTATGAGCATCAATATACAGGATGCATATCTAGTATACCCCAGATAAACTAATGTCTTCAGCTAAATGTTAAAAGGGTCATCTGTTGTAATTTGCAGCGATTAGGTTAGCATTAACTGAAGCCATCTTGCTTTTCGCGACTATCTTGTCCGTCTTGCGGAATCCATTTTGTATTTCTATCAGCTATTTTGTTTACCATGTGCTCGCAATGTGCTATGTCCTACCTTCCTGTTAACTGCTCCTGAAATCTGCCTAGAGATCAGTTGAGCTTACAGCTGTCCCCAACTTGTAACTGTCAGGATGTGTCCACCAGAATTAGCAACTGTTTAGCTCCTCCCACTTGTTTACTGTACATTTTCTGTATGACCTTATATGTACCTAAAACCAGCATTTGTACTTGTACCGCCTTCATTTGACTCCCCGGTGTGGGTATAAAAGGACCAAGCTCCTTTCATTCAGTGTGCTACGTCATACATTACCGAAGGGTGTTGTGTGAATGTAGTTCCACCTCATGAGGTTTAATAAACTCTGTATTTTCTATTCAAGTTTCTGTGCCAACTTCTTCCTATTGGTCTGAGATCACTGTGCAGAGAAGGGTGAATCCCTTACACTGGTAGGCCTTGCTGAGGCTCACCACCACACTAGGGTTATCTAACTCAAGTGCAACAAATAATTAATCATGCAGCACATTGCGGGGGCGTGGCTAGCGAGCAGCCAAGATGGCCGCTTTTCTGTAGGCTCCGTTGCGTCACCGGGAGGTCGCGTTTTTTTTTCTTGGCTGACCCCGTTTCTGCTTATAAGATTACCGGATTCTGCTGGCGGAATGTGCTGAGCAGGCTGTGAGCAGTTTTGGAGAAGCTGTGCTGTGTTTTTACTCACTATTCGTCGTGATGACTGTCCCCTCAGGAGCGCTCCTCAAAATGGCGGCACAAGGAGCTTGACTGGAGCGTCGACGTTTGCGGGATAAGTACTGCCTGTCATCTGCTGCGGTCTTTACAATGTACTTTCCCAGTCTGCGCTTTATGTATATTTCTGCTTTTGAGCCTTGAAATACAGCGGAATATTCAGGTGCTCCTTCTTCTGTTCGATGCTCTCTTCAAATAATTAAGGCTTCAGCTGCATCTTTCTTCTGCTGTGGATACGGCTTTGCCCTGCTTTTTTCATTGTGCTTCAGGTTTGGTCATGCTTATGGCTGCTCTAGCTTTCCCTTAGCACATTTCTGAGCTCTGGACACGCACCATTATTTTATATTGTGCTCTGCTATGAGGGTTTGGCTTTTTCTTTTTGCAGCCCTTCTAAGAGTCTATTTTTTGAGTACAGGTGTGTGCGCTGTATTATTTTTATTGTCAAAGGGCAATAAGATCTTTCTTTTTTAGGCCCAGAGTTGCTCATACTGTTTTTTCCCAGGAGGCTGCCCTCTAACAGTGTGGTGTCTTGTGCTACAACAGTGGAGGCAAATACACGCTGAGGGCTTCTTTATTGTCATTATTGCCTTTTCTCATGGCAGATACCATGGGTCTTTCTCCCAAATCTAAGGACTCTAAAGGTAATCTTAAGTGATCTAAACAAACGTCTCCTACTCCGGAGCTTGCACTGAAAGACTCTGGTACTACCTTAGATGCTATTCTATCTCGCCTAAATGCTGTTCATGATATTGCACAGAGCACTAAAACCAATACTGATTTACTTCAAGTTGATGTTGCGGCAACCAGAAATGACTTCAAGAATTTAACACTTCGTGTCTCCAATGCGGAATCGCGGATAAGTGTTGTAGAGGACTCCTCACATCAACAGGCTAAATCCATGCTGAATATGGAGCGCTGCCTGGTTGCCTCACGGAGAGATCTTATGGATCAGGAAGGAATCGTCGAAGCAACCTACGTATCTTTGGTTTGCCCGAGGATGCAGAAAAAACAGAGCCATCAATGTTAGAGTTTTTGCTCAATTGGATTCCTACTGTGCTGAATATTTCTTTTCAGAGAGACTTTGAAATAGAGCGTGCACACAGAGTTTGTTCGAAGTCTTCACCTCATCCTAGACCGGTGGTTTTCAAACCATTGAGACATCAACATTTCGAACAAATTTTGGTGCAGATGAGGAAAATTAAAGCGAATAATTGGGAAGGCCATAGAATTGCTATATCCCAGGATTTTGCTAGAGATACTGCCATCAGACAGAAAGGTTTTCTCAATTTGCGAAGAAGGCTTTTGGACATGAACATTCCGTTTTCTTTTGCTGGTCCGTCACGTTTTCGAATAACCTTCAGAGGCCGCACTCAGATTTTTTAAGAACCTTCTGAGTTATCTACCTTTTTGGATAAGGAGAACGAATCACAAATGGAGTCTTCTTCTTCTCCTGGTCCTTCTGGGTCTTGAATATTTATTGTGTGGTGTCTGTAATTTTGCTCTTATCTGTTTTTTGTATCTATTTGATAATGCTAGGATATCTGTTTCTATTTTAAAGGATTTGTTTGTGGATTCTTGCTGTTTTATGCTGGTTCTAACCCTTTCTTTGCAGGTTCTGTTCCCGTGGTACATGATGCCATTATTTCATACCTTTATTTTTCCTTTTTTCTGTTTATATCTCTGGTAACGGTGTTCTTTTCAATAGCTTTCTTTGATCTACTTTTCTATTTTATCTGTGTATTCTCTCTTGGAGTAGTATCTTTCAGTGCTTGGTTGTTGGGGGTTTCTGGGGAACTATTGTCATTTCTTGTTCAGAGTTCTAGCCCCTGGATACTGTTTAGTTTCATGTATCATATTGGTACCTCTCTTTTCTCGCTTTTTTATTAGTTAGCTTAAATATATTTATGTGTTGTACTGAAGTCTTGTGGTTGTTTATGTTAATTTTCAATCTCTTGTTCATGTCTGATGTTGTTTCTGTGTATTTATGGTCTGTTATAACTTTTCCATGTTTGTTTTTTGTGTGCATAACAGGCACTGTTTTTCTAATCCATTCTCAGATCATTTAAGATAATAGTTCATATTTTATTTTTAAACCTGTTGTTTCATTATTCTTAGGTTTTGTTCCCTACTCCAATACTCCCTTACCCTGTTATTAGATAGCCTATTGATATTATGAACTGTTTATCCTCTGCTATTTGCATTTCTCAAATGTGATATATAAATTGTTATATATGAATTGTATTTTGTGGTTGTGATTCTATATCTATTTCTGTATGTTACCTTTATCATATATCGTTTTATAGTAAAATATAGATTGCGCTCTGCCATGTTTTATATGTGATGAATATTATATAAGCTTTTCTTTTCATAAATGCTGTTCATAGTGTTTGATAGCTTCTCGTTCGATATACTGTTCTCATCAAATCATTGAATGCACTTTTATATTTATTTTGGCTTAACTCTTTTTCGCTGCATCTGTTTCCTTATCCTCTATTGTGTTCCGCTTATCTGGGTGGTTGGGTTTTATTGTTTTTGCTGGCCTCCTTGGTTGCTCCTTCATGTTCTTCCCCTGTATGCATTTTGTCTATTATAGACTTCTTCTGGTGGGTTCTTTCATCTGGTATCTTGCTTTCTTTTTTCTCTTCACTTTCCCTCTTTTTCCAATCTTTACTTATTCCTTCTTTTCTAAAGTCTCCTGCTGGTGTCCATTTTTTGTGTTTTCATTGGTCCTGTTTTATCTTTGTTGTGCGGATGCTGATGCTATGTGTTTATATTCTCTTACACTAAGTAGTATTTGGTATTTAGATTCTTCACTATTATGCCGGGCTTGAACGTTTTATCAGTTAATGTGCGTGGGTTGAATCATCCTGTGAAAAGGGCAAAAAATGTAGACTATTGTAAAAGACTTTCTTGTGATTTAGTTTTGCTACAAGAAACTAAAATATTGTATAAAGAAGCTTTATTGTTGCGGAAGAACTGGGTTCTTTACATTGTTTGTTCTGAGGCTTCTGGTAAGAAGAATGGAGTGGTGACAATGATTTCCAAAAATTCTGGATTGACTATTATTACTGCGGAGCATTACTCTGAGGGCAGGTGGTTGCTGACTCGTTTATCCAATAGTTCTCTTGATATTTATGTCATGAACATTTATGCTCCTCATAGTGATGATCCATCTTTTTGGCGTCTTCTTACTAAAAATCTTTCAGAAGTTCCTCATAATGGCAATTTGATTGTTGGAGGGGACTTTAATCTCCCTATGGACATCATCTTGGACAGACACTCTGCTTTTAAGTTTCGTCCCCCTAGAGCTCACAAACAGATGACTAACATGTGCTCTTCCTCTAATCATACTGATGTGTGGAATTGCATTATCCCACTGGTAGCGATGTCACCTTTATTTCTTCACCTCATTCTAGCTTTTCTCGTATTGATTATCTTCTAGTTCACTCAGTACTTCTAAAACACTCTTCGAATCCTGTCATTCATCCTATCCTTGTCTCTGATCATGCAGCGGTTTCATTTACGCTCCTTAATTTTTCAGACCATAAGGGACCACGTACTTGGCGTCTGAATACAGAGATCTTGTATGATCAAGCTCAAGTGGATTTACTTAATGAGGATATTGCACAGTTTTTCTTGGAGAATGAGTCCTCGGTTAGCTCTCCTGTGGTCTTATGGGACACTTAAGTGTACGATTAGGGGCCAGATTATTAAAAAAATGGCAAAAAAGAAATCAGATATTAAGAAGGACCTTTCTACTTTAGCGGATACGATTAAGCAGAAGGAATCCCTATATACGAATTCTAAAGATAAGGAGCTTTTACAGGATATTAAGAATTTAAAATATTCTTACAATTCTATTGTATCTAAGAGAGCTCACATTGGTGTCCAGGAGCATAAGTCTAAACAGTTGCTCATAATCCATCCTCTCTTGATCAAAGTCAACAATTTTGAAATTCTATTCCTACTCAGGCTGTTTCTGATGCTGATGTGATAAAGTTAGGGGGTCTGATCAATTCTGAGGAAATTGTCCATGCTATTAAGTCCACTCGCTCCGGGAAATCTCCGGGTCGAGATGGGTTTCCCATTCTTTTTGATAAGACCTTTCTCCCATCTTTCGTATTTCGCCTTAAGGATATTTTTGATGACTTTGTTTTGTCCGACTCTGTCTCCGGTTATGCGGCCGAGGCTACTATTGTAGAAATCCCTAAAGAGGGTAAAGATCACTTAGATCCTAAAAAATTTCGCCCCATATCTCTTCTGAATATGGAAGCGAACCTTTTCGCCAAGATTCTGGCTAAACGTTTGGAACCATATATTCCTTCGCTTATTCACTCATCACAGACTGGCTTTGTTAAGGGTAGGTTGGCTAGGGATAATATCTGAACATTTTGTCATATCCTAGGGAAAGCAAAGCTTTCTAGCCTTCCTGCGGCGGCCCTTGCCCTCGATGCCGAGAAGGCTTTTGACAAGGTTTCCTGGCCTTTTCTACATGCAGTGCTTCGATCTCACAATCTTGGTGATTCCTTTGTTAATATGGTAATGTCTTTGTACGCACATCCTAGGGCAAATATCAGAGTTAACGGAGCTACCTCTTCCTTTTTTATTCTGTGTCAAGGTACTAGACCAGGGTGCCCGTTATCGCCTCTTTTGTTTTTGTTATCTATTGACCCTCTTCTTCGTCTACTTACTCTTAACCAAGCTATTAAAGGATTTCAATTTGGTTCAACCTGCTTAAAAACAGCTGCTTATGCAGATGATGTTCTCATTTTTTCTGATGACATAGTTAATGCAATTCCTGCTATTTCCGAGACTATTAATGTTTTTTCGAGTGTCTCAGGATATACTCTCAATAAAGATAAAACTGAGATGTTTCCTCTCAACGCATATTGTTTTCCTGCCCACATGGGAAATGCTGGCTTTAAATGGCAATCAAAACGCATTAAATATTTGGAGATTTGGTTTTGCCATACTTTAACAGACACAGTCTCGTATAACGAATCTCAAATTTTAATTAAGGTTCGTCAACTACTAGATACTTGTTCACCTAAATATATTTTGTGGTGTGGTCACCTTCAAACTTTAAAAATTATGATTACACCCATTATTAATTTTGTGTCCTCAAAGCTTCGTGTTAAGTTGTCTTCATCTTTTTTTCATTAAATTGATTCCCTCATTACAAAATTCCTCTGGAGTGATAAGAGAGCCAGAATTGCATATAAACATTTAAGGAAACCATATGATATGGGAGGTTGTAATTTTCCTGACTGGGATCGATACCAAGTGGCGTTTTTAGCCTCTCAAGGGGCTCTTTGGTTCTCTACAGATCCTCGACACACTCGAGTTTATGGGTGGGTGTTTATTGAACAGGAATTATCTTCAACTTTACCTACCTCTTCTTTTTTAACTGCGTCCACTTTGTCTGTTCCTTTTTCTTGTGCAAATATTTTAGATACCATTGCTGCCATGAAAGTTATTGATAAAAAAGTAGCTAAGCCAACCCATAAGTCTAGATGGTCTTCTTTGTGGCGCAATCCTAAAATTAAGATTGATATTGATTCGACATTAGTGGCCTATTGGGCGAATAAGGGTATCACGTTAGTTCTACTAAACAAAAGGAATCCACTTGTTATAGTGGTAGTGGTAGTGATCTCTACAGTGGTGGGGAGCACACAGTGTTGTTTAAATACCCCTCACACACCAACAGGCCCCTTGGTGTCATGCATCATCATCGGGGTCTTCGCACCCCTCTACGGGATGCGGCGTGCTGCGACTCACGGCTACGTAGGAGCACTGAAAGTGGACTATGTGTTGATGTGTGTGAAGGAATTAAATGTGAGTGGTGAGGTGAAAGACAGTGATTGTTAAAAGATACCTGGCTCGTAGGAGAAAAAATAATAAAAAGTTTTTATTAAACCCTCGGCTGGTATCGTTAAAAAAGTGCAGAGTGAGGTTGTTGGTACTATTTAGGGTACATCAACCTATCAAGTGTGTCGACATGTTTCGGAGTAACAAGGACTCCTTCTTCAGGACGAGATGTGCACTAATATATCCACCTTACTCACATGTGTGTAGATGTCAAAGTGTGCTCTACAAAAAAGTTGGAATAGGTGAAATGTACCTAATCGTGTTATATGGATGTAGTCTGTTGCGCCCAGTTGGCGTGGTTAATACAGAACCTGTGGATGAAAAAACACCATGTAATATAACATCACTATTTTGACATAGAAAAACCTATGTAAATACACAGGAGGGTGACGGGGAACCAAAAATAAGGTCCACAACCCTGTAAAAGAAAAAGACATAGACAAACATATAGACTAGGACACACATGAATTGATATGATCGCCATTGTCATCCCTTGGATTGAAAATGTGGGAAGAAAACATATTATTGAGAAGATATACAGTTCTTACTTTTTGATAAGGGCTAACTGGCCTCATGAGCCAAGGCGTGGTATTGGGGGTTCTTTTGTCTTCTTGCCCAATGTAGCAACCTAATGGATGTCAAAAAAACAGCGTGGATTTAGAATCTAAAAACGCTGTTTTTTAGAAAACTGGTGCCTCTCTGCTATCAGGTCTAACTCACGGTAACTGCCAAGTCTGGTGGTTTTCCTCCCCTCAACGCGGCTCCGACGGTATGCCGAGTCATGTTGGACAAGTGCTATTTATAGTAGTGGTAATAGGCTTAATTGGTGCGAAATGGGAATCGGAAAATGCCCAAAGAAGAATCTAAACATTGTCATTCAGGTCCGGTCCTGCGCGCGTTTGAGAGGGAGTGGTAGAACCTCGCGCGCATGCGTAGGCAAGCAGCGCCTTCGTCTGTTGTCTGTTTAATCGCATGCGCGGAAGGAGATGCTAACTCTACGCGCATGCGCGTGACAAGCCATGTTCCGAAAACGGAACAGGCTAGGAATAATTTGAACGCGGAGCGCTTTTATAAGAGGAATATATTAGGAAAAACGCCCGCAAAGTTAAAGGTTCAAAATTAGGCATAAGATATCCCACTATTGCATGATGTTAATGGGGCTATACATTCCTGGATAGCTTTTCCCCAGTATCAACACGGCCCACCACCAATGGGACCGATGTACCCACAATGGGGTCCAGACCAAACTACCGTACCCCAGAACCAGCAGCCTTTTTTAGCATGGGGCCCAGGACCCCGCAGAGGCAGGAACAAGAAGGGGCTCAATGTCACCTGGCAACCAGTGAACGAAGCAGACCTCAGGGTCCACACCAGGAGTATGACGGCGAACCAGGCGTCAACAAGCAAGAGGGGAACCTAGTCATCAACATCTCTCCCTGGCCCTTAACAGACCTACAGAACCAGGTACTGAACAAAGGCCTAGGATATGTCCCAGCAAACAAACCTGACACGTTCCGCTTGCACAAAGAGATACAAGACTTTGTTCGAACTATTAAGTTGAAGGCTTTCTTTAAGAACCAAGAGCCTACTTGTGACACATCTGACACAGGACCAAGGCCAAAATCAACATTTACACCATTGGACACTCAACTTCCCGTGGAGGTCCTAGCTTTTGAAAAAGCTATCATGCTCGAACTTGGCAAAATGAACCCTAACCAGAATGTGTTCCAGAATATGAGTAAACAAGAAAATGAGGCAATAAGGGAGCTTTCACAAAATAAACAAATCATCAGAAAGCCAGCAGACAAAGGCGGGGCGGTCGTGATTCAAACGACCACTTCATACGACCTTGAGTGTAGAAGACTCCTTTCAGATAGAAGGAATTATCAAATCCTCTCTGATGACCCGACAGAAACCATCCGTATCCAGATAGGAGCAATGATTGAGGAAGCTCTGGCTCACAATTGGCTCACTAAGAAGGAATCAGAATTTTTGGTACAAAAGAATCCTCGTACCCCTTACTTTTATACTATACCAAAGGTTCATAAAAACCTGGAAAAACCACCGGGTCGTCCAATTGTGTCCGGCATTTCTTCCATACTGGAACCATTATCCAAATTTGCCGACGCATTTTTGAGACCTCTGGTACAGGCTACAGATACATACTTAAGGGACACGAAAGCGGTCCTTCAGTTGTTACAAAGTCAACCTTTTGACCCAGACTCACAGATACTGCTGAGTCTCGACGTAGAGAGCCTCTACACCAGCCTTCCTCCTGATGAGACCCTCCAAATCATCGAGGAGGTGCTCCACTCCAACAGATGGAAATACCAAACGCCCCGAGGAGTGGTCATGGAATGCATTTCCATAGCACTAACTAAGAACTTCTTTGAATATGAGGGCACCCTATATCTGCAATGTCACGGAACCAGCATGGGTAGCAGTTTCGCGCCGAGTCTGGCGGGGCTCTATGTACACCATCTGGAGTCTACCAAGATCCTCCATCCCAGCAACCCCTTCCGAAGCAGAATTCGCACATGGCGACGTTACATCGATGACGTCTTTGTCATCTGGGAGGGTGACAGTCTATCTGTGACAACATTTATGATCTGGCTGAATACACAAAATGCCTTTTTGAAATTCACTCATCAAATGTCTAATGAATCAATGGTATTTTTAGATTTGAACATCTACCATGAGGCAGGGTTTTTGAAAACCGAGACATTTCAAACCCACAGCGAGGAACTGCCTTCTCAGGTTCGACAGCTTCCACCCTCGTCACCTGAGAGAGAATCTACAATAAGGGCAGTTCCTACGTCTACGCCGTAATTGTAGCGAAATTGCCAAATACAAATCCCAAGCCCAGGACCTGAGTGAAAAACTGAAACAAAGGCAATATCCGGACAAGATCATAAAAAAGGCAATGAAAAGGGCACGGAACAACAACCGTGAAGCCCTCCTGGAAGATAGAGCCCCCAAGGAGAACACAGCCAACAGGGCAGTATGTGTAACAACATACAGTTCTATCTCGAACCAGGTCTCAAAAGTGGTGAACAAACACTGGCGGATCCTCACAAGTGGAACTCTTGACTTTGACAAACCTTTCTTTGCTCACAGAAGGGGAAAGAATCTAAAAGACATTTTAGTGCACACAAGACCCCCCACCACTGAGATCCATCAAACTAGACTACAGGGGCTACATGGACATTACCCGTGGGGGAACTGCAATAGTTGCCACCTGACGGAGAAAAGTCTGACCCTTACCTTCCAAAATGGCACGAGATGGGAACAACGAGCCTTTACTAACTGCAACAGCAGGAACGTGGTCTACCTGATCACGTGCCCATGCAGAAAAGAGTACGTGGGCATGACCACACGGGCTGTAAAAACTAGGATAAATGAACACAAAAGCAATATAAGATGCAAAAAATCCACTACTAAGATGGCAGGACATTTTTTGGAGCACCAGCATTGTGTTAATTAATTACACTGGACTGTGATCGAGCAACTTCCATCAGACAATGGTTTATTTGAGAAGGAGCAGAGGTGGTTGTTCCGCCTGGGCACAGACACCACCGGATTAAATGACTCTATTCCATGGAGCCAGTTACGATGATGACGTAACATTGCATCTGTTAGAACCCTGTGATGGTCATAAAATGTCAAAAACGTAGTGTCATGTTTTTTCCAACCAAAAAACCCATCCAGGAATGTCTATCCCCATTAACATCATGGAATAGTGGGATATCTTATGCCTATTTTTGAGCCTTTAACCTTGCGGGCGTTTTTTCCTTACTATATTCTATGGAGCCAGTTACGGTGAATGAACCATGATGACGTAACATTACATTTGTTAGAACCCTGTGATGGTCATAAATGTCAGAAAACGATGTATCACGTTTTTTTCCTAAAAACTATCCAGGAATGTATATCCCCATTAACATCATGAAATAGTGGGATATCTTATGCCTAATTTTGAACCTTTAACTTTGCGGGCGTTTTTCCTAATATATTCCTCTTATAAAAGCGCTCCACGTTCAAATTATTCCTAGCCTGTTCCGTTTTCGGAAAATGGCTTGTCACTGGCATGTGCGTAGAGTTAGCATCTCCTTCCGCGCATGCGATTAAACAGACCACAGACGAAGGCGCTGCTTGCCTACGCATGCGCGCGAGGTTCTACCACTCCCTCTCAAACGCGTGCAAGACCGGACCTGAATGACAATGTTTAGATCCTTCTTTGGGCATTTTCCGATTCCCATTTCACACCAATTAAGCCTATTACTACTACTATAAATAGCACTTGTCCAACATGACTCGGCATACCGTCGGAGCCGCGTTGAGGGGAGGAAAACCACCAGACTTGGCAGTTACCGTGAGTTAGACCTGATAGCAGAGAGGCACCAGCTTTCTAAAAAACAGCGTTTTTAGATTCTAAATCCACGCTGTTTTTTTGACATCCATTAGGTTGCTACATTGGGCAAGAAGACAAAAGAACCCCCAATACCACGCCTTGGCTCATGAGGCCAGTTAGCCCTTATCAAAAAGTAAGAACTGTATATCTTCTCAATAATATGTTTTCTTCCCACATTTTCAATCCAAGGGATTCCAATGGCGATCATATCAATTCATGTGTGTCCTAGTCTATATGTTTGTCTATGTCTTTTTCTTTTACAGGGTTGTGGACCTTATTTTTGGTTCCCCGTCACCCTCCTGTGTATTTACATAGGTTTTTCTATGTCAAAATAGTGATGTTATATTACATGGTGTTTTTTCATCCGCAGGTTCTGTATTAACCACGCCAACTGGGCGCAACAGACTACATCCATATAACACGATTAGGTACATTTCACCTATTCCAACTTTTTTGTAGAGCACACTTTGACATCTACACACATGTGAGTAAGGTGGAGATATTAGTGCACATCTCGTCCTGAAGAAGGAGTCCTTGTTACTTCGAAACATGTCGACGCACTTGATAGGTTGATGTACCCTAAATAGTACCAACAACCTCACTCTGCACTTTTTTAACGATACCAGCCGAGGGCTTAATAAAAACTTTTTATTATTTGTTCTCCTACGAGCCAGGTATCTTTTAACAATCACTGTCTTTCACCTCACCACTCACATTTAATTCCTTCACACACATCAACACATAGTCCACTTTCAGTGCTCCTACGTAGCCGTGAGTCGCAGCACGCCGCATCCCGTAGAGGGGTGCGAAGACCCCGATGATGAAGCATGACACCAAGGGGCCTGTTGGTGTGTGAGGGGTATTTAAACAACACTGTGTGCTCCCCACCACTGTAGGGATCACTACCACTACCACTATAACAAGTGGATTCCTTTTGTTTAGTAAAATTACCAGGGGAGATAGAATCCACTTCCTCCTCTCCCTCCCTCTTCTTGTTATTTTCTTATCACGTTAGTTCAACATCTTTATGGCCCAAATCATGATCCATTGCGTTTTTCTTCCCTGGCTCGGCAGTTCTCACTCACTAATTTGAATTTTTATACATTTTTGAAAATTAAAGTTGCTGTTGCTAAGGTTCATTTTGATCCAGTTTCTCATACTGTTTCTCTTCTTTCTATGTGGTTAAAAACAGGTCATGTGGCTCCTAAAATCTATAAATTTGTATCTTCCACTCCGCCTTTGTTATCTCCCATTACACAACAGAAATGGCTTCACCATTTTGACCATGATCTTTTTTTTTTTTTTAAATCTTTTTATTAACATTTAAAACAACATAAAAGGCATTAGGTGACGGGTAATCAAGCATAACATTTTGCATACATTCCCATGTCCAAAATGTTATCTAGGCTTGTCCTCTGGGTCAGGTGACTCCAACGGCACAGCGTCATCTACAATTTGCAGAGGAGTACATATATCCCCCTATAGGAATTCCACGCACCCCAGATTTTCCCCCATTTTTGGGGTCGACCCCTAGCCACAAATACTGATCTCTCTCTAAACATGCACCAATGAAGATCTTCCAACCATTTCCCTATCTGTGGCACCTGGGTAGCACCCCATAATTGTGCAATGTTGCGCTTGGCTATCATGCATGCCAGTGTCACCCATTGTTTTCCGCGCGTGTTTAGGTCAGTCGACTCCCATATATTAAGGATACATCTTCGGGCCTCTATCTTCCCGTCCACCCCCATCACATCACGTATCTTGCCATGTATTCGAACCCAATAGTCCTGTATTTTTGTGCAATGCCATAGGATATGTATAAAGGTACCCGTCTCCCCACAGCCTCTTCGACACCCCCCATCAGTCGCCAAACCCATCATTACTAGCCGGGGACACGTTACATATGAGCGATGTAGGATAGTCAATTGAACTAGCCTTAGCCTCATCATTGGGATCGCGACCACCCTTGGGGAAGATACCGCCTCTCCAATCCTCATCTTCCAGCTCAAAGCCATCCTCACTCCATTGACCTTTAAGTTGAACCAATGGGTCCTGCGTATGGTTAATCAGCTTTTTGTAAATCAGGGAGATAGTCTTACTGGGAGGTGACCATCCAACACTCTGAGGTTCTGTAGTTTTCGACTCCGCTTCGTATTTAGCCGCCATTTTGTGATCGCCGCCATTTTATGTTGCCTTTACTCAGGCAGCACGGCGAACGTAGTATTTTTGCCTTTCTAGCTGCTATGCGTCTCTTCTGTTAAAAAAGTAACCCTTTGTCCTTGTTTATGAAACCGATGTCAGGGCCTGGCCGAGTTTGTTAATCCATGTCTAGACTGATTGATCCTTGCCTTAGTTCACTGTTTGAGTCCCACCATTCTTCCTTTACTTTATCTTATTTGACTGGCCTTCGCTATTCTCTCCTTGTATTCTCCTATTACACAACTATCCTTTGAGGTACACAAATACGTCCTGCCACCCGCAAATTGGATTACATGCACTAGCATTGATTAACTTGGGGGGAGGAGAGAACACGGGGTCTGAAAGGAGGGCGTATACAAGATACTTGATAGCTTCTTTTCAAACTTTTCCTATTTGTCAGTTTTGTATGTTTTGGGAGTAGACATTGTAAATATGTGTGATATAAAAGATTGTGCGCCACGGAATTAAGTGGAAGTCTCCTAAGAATATACAACTGTACTTCTTGGACAACTGTGCTTAGCTGCAGCTAATAAATCAGATTTTCTACGCCTAACAGAGTGTCTCGTGTCTCTGTCAGACAAGGCAGGTGAACCCGGAGATATTAGGCGTGCCCTGTGCCGCTCGGCCCATAAGGCCCGGTTCTCCAACTGACGCCCAACGTGGGGCGGCTTCAGTGGTAGCGGTTCAGCCTGAGGATCGTGAGGAGCCTCGAAAGAAAATTCTGGAGGATTCGCGAACCACGTCAAGCGAAACCCTGTATGTCGAAGTGGACCGAAAGTCTTTTGCAGCGCGGCTACTCCTTTCCGACGGCTGCTGACGACTGCTGCCCTGACTGCCGCCCTGCCTTGGCCCTCTGGTGATGATTGGTATCGCGATTCGTTAGACGGACACCTGTTGGCGTGAGAAAACACTTAGTTAAGTATTCGTGGGTAGCGCCCACTCTTTTGTCTTGTTTTTGTTATTCGACTTTTGCACTAGTCGAAGCCAAGGGGTAAGTACGTTTGTGCTGTGATCATTGTTTTAACCCCCTTGAAGTTTGTGAATAGTCTAGTTTGTTACGAATTGCCTGGACTTAGTAAGTTTAGAAAGTTTTGCTGTTTTGACTGTAATAGGGATTCCTGGCTGGAGGATTCTTGTCCAATTCCTCCGGTTGGAACTCCCACTTATGAGCTCTATTCGAAACATGGTCTTGGCCCTATTATTTTTAATGAAACATGGATCCGATATACGAAGAAAGATGGTGTTTTGCAGTGGCCACAAAATGATAGCTTTGAGCCTGACATATTAGATAATTTAGAAGCAATTTTGTTCAAGAGAAAAGCCCGGCCGGCAATGTTTGACTCTTTCCGCCTATGGCGTAAGGAAGCCAAACAGAAAGAAATTAAACAGGCCAAAAGAGATAAGAAAGCGCAAGATATGACGATTTTACAGGCTGCCCAACAGTTTAAGAATAATGAGACTGATCAGATGATTGAAGTCTCAGAAAGACAGCATTGTATGACAATAGATAGATGTTATCCTGTGTTGCCTACTCCCCCACAGAGTAAAGATCTTGACGAAGATCCCTTAATGTCTCATTTGTTGAGATTACCTCCCCCCTATGTACAAGGTGCTAATGCACCCCCACTGTTGCCACTTGTTTAGCCACCTGTTAATGTGCCACAGGTTCCGGCTCTTCCACAATTACCTCTTCCAGTATTGCCACCCCCGCCTCCTTTGCCACCGACTCCCGTTCCTGGGACTCCTGTCTCTCAGTCTCCTTCTTCCTCAGTTCCTCTTACAACTGTTAGTTCTTCTCCTGCTGTGCTTAACACATTGTCTTCCGTTCTACTGTCAGATTCCCCTACAGCTCGAAAGCGATTAGTCGATACTGTCTCTGGCCTTTTCTCCCCTCTCTTTGAATCCTTTAACTTGACTCCTGCTCTTTCTCAAAGACAATCTCTTAGTCAATTTCCAGGTACTGACGAGCGAACTGTGTTGGATAATCTTGCCCGCAAATGGATCACGAGTGGTCCTCAGTATAGTGTGCCCGATATCATGAGCACCTTTTCCCAGTGGGATGAGCCTAGACAGAGATATGTTTTCAATGTCATGTGTGACACTCTTGTTAAAGGTTGTGAGGATACGGAATTGGGTTCCGCTCCCCAGGGTTTGTTAGATGTGCAAGCTACATTTGATAAGGGACTTATTGTAGGTTCTGAGGTTGAGAATGCCGTACGGACTCTTGTCGCCTTAAGGTCTTTATTCTCTTCTCAGGCTTCTCTTGAACCTGATCCTGCAGTAAGACAAAAAGTGAAACATTATCCGATGAGAGAGGTTCCTCCAATATGGAGAGAGGAAGTTCCACAGGCAGGCCCTGTTCTAGCTATCCCTGCTCATTTCCAGCGTATATGGGTACATGTTCCCAGGAAACGATCTGAAGTTCTGGCGCTTAAACAGTCTTTACTGGACCCTCGTAAAAACCCTGCTGGGTATTATAAAGAGCTGTCCCAGACTGTTGATGCGTGCATCATGAATTTGGCCGATATTGATTTATTGATGGGAAATGTAGTGCCACAAGCATTATGGGCTCGGATTCGTAAGGAGGACCATGATCAAGCCTTAGGTGGTGCGTGGGCTGCTATAACTGCCGCAGATGCAGCACAAGTAGGTGGTGCTAAACCCGATGCTTTGATTACAGAATTGCCCGGTAGGATCATTACTTTAATGAAAACGATGATGCCTGCCCTACGTGTTAACTGGGATAAATTAGCCGCGTGTAAACAAAAGAAAGATGAAAGTGTTTCTGATTTCTTTACCCGTTTTGAGGAAACATTTATCGATCACAGTGGTCAAGACATGAGTACTGAGGGTGGACAACGATTATTTGTGGACAAATTCGTGTTCAATTTACTTCCAGAATTATCGCATAAATTGAAAGACTCCGAGAGTTCGTGGGCCGTTTCATCGTCTGCCCAGATATTAGCTACTGCTCAGTATTATGAGAATAGGGATAAGGAAGAAAAGGAGAAAATGGAGAAAAAGACTAAAGAGTTGAAAACGAAGGTTCTTTTGCAACAAGCTTATCCCCCTCGTTCTGCTCAACGCCAATTGCAACAGCCTCCACAGTTTCAAAGATTATTACAGAAACCTGAACATTTTGTTCCGCGACCTTTACTAGGTCCTAATCAATGTGTCTATTGTAAGGAGGAAGGTCATTTTAAGAGTAGTTGTACTGTTTTATTGCAGCGTAATGGTGGACTGCCAGGACCACGAGGCCGTGGTAGTTTTCAGTCAGCACCAAGAGGTAGAGGGCGAGGTGCGCCGTCACAGACGCAGCGTCCCTCTCCCCCTCAGTTTTCCATGAATTATTTTGACCAACAGAATACTCAGTCTGCACAATATTACAATGATGATTATTGTACTGAAAGTGAAAATCAGGATTTTCATACTAGCTAGGACAGCCGTGGACAAAGCAAGGGAGTGGTATCAGTTCGAGTGGATCAGAATGGGCCTTATGTTGACGTTGTTGCATTGGGTGTTTCAGAGCCATTTCTTTTGGATACTGGTGCAATGAGAAGTTCTATCATTCACTCCAAACTCCCTGGGGCACCTTTGTCTGGCTTAACGAATGTTTCTGTAGGATTCTCTGGCGCCCCAGTTCGCAACCCGGTTTCTTGTCCTTTGCCTATCTCCATTGGTCCTTATGATTTGGAAGCCCCGCTCATTTTAACGACTGGTTGCGGTGAGAATTTGTTGGGTTTGGGTTTATTGGAACGTCTACATGCAACATTGCATTGTTCCCCCTCTGGTGTACATCTTACTCTGGGTGATAAATTGGTCTCTCCTATGTATTTGTCTAAGGATCAACTGCCACTTGAATTGCGTTCACTTCCTGCTACGCTTTGGGACACAGGTCCGAATGATGTTGGTTTGCTCAAAATTCCACCTTACGTGATTACTGTCAAGCCTGATGTTAAATTGCCACGCATTCCTCAGTATAAGATTTCTAACGATGGCGAAAGAGCTTTGTTGGCTATTGTTTATGATTTAGTTCAGAAGGGTGTGGTTGAAGAAACAAGAGGAAATGTTTGCAATAGTCCTGTTCTGCCTGTTCTTAAACGTACTGATCCTTCTAAGCCTCCTGTATACCGTTTTGTGATTGATCTGCGAGAGGTCAACAAAATTGTTGTCCCTCAGTTTCCTGTTGTTCCGGATATTACTGCTTTGCTTACAAAGATACCAGCTTCGGCTGTTTGGTTCTCAGTTATTGATCTCAAAAATGCTTTCTTTAGCATTCCTATTGCTGAGGAGAGTAGGAATCTCTTTGGTTTCTCTCTTGGAGGCCGAAGTTTTCGATTTAAATGTGCACCTCAAGGTTATTGTGAGAGCCCCTCCATTTATAGTCAGGCTTTGAAATCTCAGCTTGACGCCTTTTCTTTGCCTCCAGGTGCTACTCTTATTCAGTATGTGGACGATTTGTTAGTGGCTGCCGATTCAGAAGATGTTTGTAAAAATGCGACTGTTTCGCTTTTACGTCATTTGTCTGACTTACATCATAAGGTGTCACCTTCTAAGTTACAATATTGCCGCCAAGAGGTTACCTATTTAGGTAATCTCTTGTCGAAGGAGGGAAGGCGATTGACCCCAGAACGTATCCATGCAATTGCACGAATGTCTGTACCATTGACACAAAGGGAGGTGCGTGCCTTTCTGGGCATTACCTCTTATTGTAGACAGTGGATTCCGAATTTTTCCTTGTTGGCTTAATCCCTGCTGGCACTTACTTTGAAAGATACGCCCCAACCTCTTCCCTGGACTGATGAATGTCAGAAGAGTTTTTCTGACTTACGTATTGCTCTGTGTTCTGCCCCTGTGTTAGGTACTCCGGATTACAGTAAACCTTTTACACTCTATGTTCATGAAAGAGAAGGTTGTGCGTTTTCAGTCTTAACACAACAATTTGGAGATAAACAGAGGCGATGTGCCTATTTTTCGGCTACATTGGATCCAGTAGCCAATGCATTGCCTAGTTGTCTTAGAGCTACAGCAGCAGCAGCAATCTCCATTCGTCAATCTGCTGGATTGGTATTGGATCACACTCTTGTTGTTATGGTACCACATGCAGTGGATACTCTCTTGAATAGAACGAAAACGCAACACCTCACGAGTGCTCGCTTGTCTGGGTATGAGCTGACGCTTTTGGCCAGTCATATACATATCAAGCGATGTAATGTTTTAAATCCAGCAATATTGTTACCTATTCCAGAAGAGAAAGTTACACAAGAACAGCATGATTGTTTTCTTCGTACAGTGGAGGAAACTAAAGGCAGGATAGATTTAAAAGACACTCCACTTGTGGATCCGGATGGGATCATATGGGTGGATGGGTCTTGTTTCAAGCTTCCTAATGGCGAGACGACTGCAGCTTATGCTGTTACTACTTTGTATACAGTAGTATAGACTGCACGCATTACACAGAATTCTGCACAAGCAGCTGAGTTGATTGCACTGATGAGAGCATGTGTGTTGGCAAAAGGAAAGAGAGTGACTGTTTACACCAATAGCCAATACGCCTTTGGCGTGGCTCATAGCTTCGGTCGTTTGTGGAAGGAAAGAGGATTCTTTACTTCCCATGGGACTAAAATACAGCATGGTTAGTTGGTAACTGACCTTCTTGAATCACTTGCCTTGCCTATTCAGATAGCGATTGTGAAATGCAGTGCACATAAAAGGATCACTGATGATGTAGGTGGCGGGAATGCTTTTGCAGACGAGGTAGCAAAAGAAACAGCGAAAGAAGTTAAGAGTCGTATGTATGTTGCAGGTCCTGCAATATGGGTCAGAGAAGTAGGTATGTGTGAGGACACAGTAGAAAGTGTGAAAATGATCCAAGAAGAAGCAACTGAGAAGGAATTAAGTAAGTGGAGAGAGAGTACGGGAATGTTGGACGCGGCAGGGTGTTGGACAGAATTGTCAGAACACCAATGTTGGTTGTTACCAGATGCCTATGTACTGCCAGTAGTTACTATGGCGCATGGTCCAGCTCATATCAGTGCGAAAGGAATATGCAAGCTTCTGGCCCCAGTGTGGCAGAATGAAGGTATCTCCAAAAATGCGGAAAATGTGGTAAAGCATTGTATTGTTTGCTTGATGCATAATCCAGGAAAGGGAACACCAACTCCGGCAGGTCATTTTGCTCCCCCTACGTATCCTTTTGAGGTCTTACAAATTGATTACATTCATATGGAACGTTCTAATAACCTTAAGTATGTTCTGGTGGTGGTCTGTGCCTTTTCCAGATGGATAGAGGCCTACCCCCTAAAGGATAATAATGCCTTGTCCACTGCCATAGTCCTCTTGAAGGAATTCTTCCCGAGGTTTGGTTTGCCGCGCATTGCCTGGAGTGACAATGGAAGTGAATTTGTAGGTCAAATTATGCAGAAAGTGTGTGCGGGTCTTGGTATTAGGCAGAAATTCCACGCGGCAAACCACCCTCAGTCAGCGGGTTTGGTAGAGTGCTACAATGGCACTCTCAAGCTAAAATTAGCAAAGATTCAGGCCAGCACGGGCCTTGCTTGGCCCGATGCTTTACCTTTGGCACCTTCTCTCTACGAGAACCACTGTACATTCTCGTTTAGGACTTAGTCCTTATGAGGTCGTTTTTGGGCGCCCGGCCAATGTCTGGGGAGTCCCTCGACCTAAAAAGTATTCTGATATTCCATACCCATTGTTGGTTGATTACCTGTATGACCTCACCACTAAATTACGTGTTATTCATCAACAGGTTCAAAACGCTTTGCCAGAGGCTTCCTCAGATCCAGGTCATTCTATTCACCCTGGAGACTTTGTCTGCTTTAAGAGTTTCCAGAGGAAAAAGAACCTGGAACCTCGTTGGGGACCGCCGCGACAGGTGCTTCTCGTCACACATACAGCAGTGAAGGTTGTCGGGAAGAAAAACTGTGTCCACGGCGTGCACTGTAAGAGGGTATCCTTGCCTTTGCAGACGAGGTAGCAAAAGAAACAGCGAAAGATGTTAAGAGTCGTATGTATGTTGCAGGTCCTGCAATATGGGTCAGAGAAGTAGGTATGTGTGAGGACACAGTAGAAAGTGTGAAAATGATCCAAGAAGAAGCAACTGAGAAGGAATTAAGTAAGTGGAGAGAGAGTACGGGAATGTTGGACGCGGCAGGGTGTTGGACAGAATTGTCAGAACACGAACGTTGGTTGTTACCAGATGCCTATGTACTGCCTGTAGTTACTATGGCGCATGGTCCAGCTCATATCAGTGCGAAAGGAATATGCAAGCTTCTGGCCCCAGTATGGCAGAATGAAGGTATCCCCAAATATGCGGAAAATGTGGTAAAGCATTGTATTGTTTGCTTGATGCATAATCCAGGAAAGGGAACACCAACTCCGACAGGTCATTTTGCTCCCCCTACGTATCCTTTTGAAGTCTTACAAATTGATTACATTCATATGGAACGTTCTAATAACCTTAAGTATGTTCTGGTGGTGGTCTGTGCCTTTTCCAGATGGATAGAGGCCTACCCCCTAAAGGATAATAATGCCTTGTACACTGCCATAGTCCTCTTGAAGGAATTCTTCCCGAGGTTTGGCGCGCATTGTCTGGAGTGACAATGGAAGTGAATTTGTAGGTCAAATTATGCAGAAAGTGTGTGCGGGTCTTGGTATTAGGCAGAAATTCCACGCCGCAAACCACCCTCAGTCAGCGGGTTTGGTAGAGTGCTACAATGGCACTCTCAAGCTAAAATTAGCAAAGATTCAGGCCAGCACGGGCCTTGCTTGGCCCGATGCTTTACCTTTGGCACCTTCTCTCTACGAGAACCACTGTACATTCTCGTTTAGGACTTAGTCCTTATGAGGTCGTTTTTGGGCGCCCGGCCAATGTCTGGGGAGTCCCTCGACCTAAAAAGTATTCTGATATTCCATACCCACTGTTGGTTGATTACCTCGATGACCTCACCACTAAATTACGTGTTATTCATCAACAGGTTCAAAACGCTTTGCCAGAGGCTTCCTCAGATCCAGGTCATTCTATTCACCCTGGAGACTTTGTCTGCTTTAAGAGTTTCCAGAGGAAAAATAACCTGGAACCTCGTTGGGGACCGCCGCGACAGGTGCTTCTCGTCACACATACAGCAGTGAAGGTCGTCGGGAAGAAAAACTGTGTCCACGGCGTGCACTGTAAGAGGGTATCCTTGCCTTTGCAGACGAGATAGCAAAAGAAACAGCGAAAGATGTTAAGAGTCGTATGTATGTTGCAGGTCCTGCAATATGGGTCAGAGAAGTAGGTGTGTGTGAGGACACAGTAGAAAGTGTGAAAATGATCCAAGAAGAAGCAACTGAGAAGGAATTAAGTAAGTGGAGAGAGAGTACGGGAATGTTGGACGCGGCAGGGTGTTGGACAGAATTGTCAGAACACGAACGTTGGTTGTTACCAGATGCCTATGTACTGCCTGTAGTTACTATGGCGCATGGTCCAGCTCATATCAGTGCGAAAGGAATATGCAAGCTTCTGGCCCCAGTATGGCAGAATGAAGGTATCCCCAAATATGCGGAAAATGTGGTAAAGCATTGTATTGTTTGCTTGATGCATAATCCAGGAAAGGGAACACCAACTCCGACAGGTCATTTTGCTCCCCCTACGTATCCTTTTGAAGTCTTACAAATTGATTACATTCATATGGAACGTTCTAATAACCTTAAGTATGTTCTGGTGGTGGTCTGTGCCTTTTCCAGATGGATAGAGGCCTACCCCCTAAAGGATAATAATGCCTTGTACACTGCCGAAGTCCTCTTGAAGGAATTCTTCCCGAGGTTTGGCGCGCATTGTCTGGAGTGACAATGGAAGTGAATTTGTAGGTCAAATTATGCAGAAAGTGTGTGCGGGTCTTGGTGTTAGGCAGAAATTCCACGCCGCAAACCACCCTCAGTCATTGGGTTTGGTAGAGTGCTACAATGGCACTCTCAAGCTAAAATTAGCAAAGATTCAGGCCAGCACGGGCCTTGCTTGGCCCGATGCTTTACCTTTGGCACCTTCTCTCTACGAGAACCACTGTACATTCTCGTTTAGGACTTAGTCCTTATGAGGTCGTTTTTGGGCGCCCGGCCAATGTCTGGGGAGTCCCTCGACCTAAAAAGTATTCTGATATTCCATACCCATTGTTGGTTGATTACCTGTATGACCTCACCACTAAATTACGTGTTATTCATCAACAGGTTCAAAACGCTTTGCCGGAGGCTTCCTCAGATCCAGGTCATTCTATTCACCCTGGAGACTTTGTCTGCTTTAAGAGTTTCCAGAAGAAAAAGAACCTGGAACCTCGTTGGGGACCGCCGCGACAGGTGCTTCTCGTCACACGTACAGCAGTGAAGGTCGTCGGGAAGAAAAACTGGGTCCACGGCGTGCACTGTAAGAGGGTACCCTTGCCTTTACCTTATGACCAGTGGGTCCGAGAAGGCGTAGGTGACAGTGAAAGTGAATAAGTACCCCGATTTGTACCTTTCAGTAGTGCACGCCTGGACTGGACAAGTTCTGAGAAAGAAGATGACGACGTGTTGCAAGAAGCTGTACCAACACATTTACGATTAAATACGACAAACCCAGAGCCTTTGTTTCAAGACCAAACGATACCTGGCAAGACACGGTACAATCTAAGACCCAGATTAACTAAAGACAATTGAATTTTTTTTTTCTTCTGGTTACTTTTTTGAAAGAGATTTCCTTTTCACTATCCATCAAGTTGCAGGGACACGGTATGAGTCTTAGGCTGTGACCTGAGTAGTGACATAGGTCTGCAGGACTTGCAGTGTCATAGGACGGCTAATAACCACAACTAAGTGATCCAGGACGATTACCGTGAGCAACGCTTTAGAGAATGGACAATAAATTGGAAGGGAATGATAAGAAAGTTGCAAATGAAAATTAAGTATAAGAAATTATTGTTTAGTCGATGTGGCGTAGCATTGTGTATTTTAGTATGTTTATGTATTTTATTAGCTTGTGTGGGTTGGATTGTCCACACTATGCAGCAAGCACCTGTTCCAACTTCTGTTTCTTTGTCCCTTTTTACTACTACCTCCCCGCATAAGTTCTATACACTCCCAGATCATGAGCAAATTAGGAGAACAGAATACTTCAACAATTCATTCATCCCGTTGTTACATCAGCATCAATTGGTAGTCAACACTACTGATTGTTGGGTTTGTGGGCTTATGCCCCATAACGCTGAGAAAGGGATGCCATATTTAGTCCTTCCGTTTTCTCATGAAGGTTCCGCTTGGGCTTATTTGGCTATGTTTTCTAATGCATACCAGAATCAACTTCGACATCCTCTTGGTGGTCCACGAAATGGTGGAGCAGATTATAGTCATAGTTCTTTAATAAAGAGAATAGTGACTATGGCTAAAATTGCCGAAATTGGTAAGATTCCCGTTGATGAGAAACGAGCATATGATAGTTGGAACGTGACTCATTACGTTACTGGCCTTACTGATAAGGCTAGACAAAGAAGATCTTTGCCAATTTGGACCATACCTCATAGAGGTAACTTATGTCTGCAGATAAATGGTCAAGATAATAAGAATAAACAGGAAAAGAGTGTTTGTTCCCATACATACATCTATTCACCCTTGATTTCTTCACCGTTGGTACCATCTCAAGGTACATACTTTGATTGTCATGATAGAGCCTATACATGGCTTCCCACCTATTTTTCAGGAACATGTTATGTGGCTTTCCTTCTTTCCCCTACATACACTGCTCCTTCAGGTCATTATAGAAAAAGATATGGCAGAGGGGTTATTGATTCTAAAGACACAGCTGGACAAGAGAGAGGAGACTTTATCAAAGGGTTTCTGCCTTTCTGGGGCCCAATGGCCAATAGCAGAAACATTAGACAGCTAGTTCGTGTTGTTGAGGCTGCGATAAATGTAACTTCCGGAGCCTTGAGTAATCTGACAGCCGAACTTCAGGCGGATCGTCTTATGACTTTGCAAAACCGAATGGTTTTAGACATTGTCCTTGCAGATAGAGGTGGAGTCTGTAAATTGTATGGGTCTAGTTGCTGCATTTACATTCCTGATAATGCCCCTACAGTATACCAAGCCATTTCTAAGTTACACGTGATTTCCGAGTCTATTCACCAGGACACAGGAGATTGGTCTATGATGGGATGGTTTTGGGGATTACTGTCCACATGGGGATGGAAAGTGTTAACTTTCCTTGGAATGATTTTAGCCATCATTTTCTCTTGCTGTCTTTGTTTGCAGTGTGGCCCCGCCATCTGTGGTCTTTGTGCCACCTTGTGTGTCCCAAAGCCTGTGTCACAGAAAACAGAGAACATTAAAATGAAGTTGCAGCAACAGCTCAGTGACCTCATGACCATTGATATTGATTCAGACTAACTTGAGTCCTTTGTGTTTTGCCTGAGTAATGGCAAAAGGAGGGGCTGAGGTTCTGTAGTTTTCGACTCCGCTTCGTACTTAATTGTGATCGCCGCCATTTTGTGTTGCCTTTACTCAGGCAGCACGGCGAACGTAGTGTTTTTGCCTTTCCAGCTGCTATGCGTCTCTTCTGTTAAAAAGTAACCATTTGTCCTTGTTTATGAAACCAATGTCAGGGCCTGGCCGAGTTTATCAATCCATGTCTAGACTGATTGATCCTTGCCTTAGTTGACTGTTTGGGTCCCACCATTCTTCCTTTACTTTATCTTATTTGACTGGCCTTCGCTATTCTCTCCTTGTATTCTCCTATTACACAACTATCCTTTGAGGTACACAAATATGTCCTGCCACCTGCAAATTGGATTACATGCACTAGCATTGATTAACTTGGGGGGAGGAGAGAACACTGGGTCTGAAAGAAGGGCGTATACAAGATACTTGATAGCTTGTGTTCAAACTTTTCCTATTTGTCAGTTTTGTATGTTTTGGGAGTAGACATTGTAAATATGTGTGCTATAAAAGATTGTGTGCCACGGAATTAAGTGGCAGTCTCCTAAGAATATACAACTGTACTTCTTGGACAACTGTGCTTAGCTGCAGCTAATAAATCTGATTTTCTACGCCTAACAGAGTGTCTCGTGTCTTTGTCTGACAAGGCAGGTGAACCCGGAGATATTAGGCATGCCCTGCGCCGCTCGGCCCATAAGACCCGGTTCTCCAACTCGATCCTCCAACGGGGAGGCCTCTGGAAGCTCGGTCCCCAGAGGAATCCTTGCCACCAAGGCATGCCTTATCTGCAAACAACGGAATCTTTCACTCTCCCGTAACTGGTGCCTGTCTCGCAACGCTTCAAACCTGAGAAATCCCTCCTTTCCCCACATATCTTTGACCTGAGAGATCCCGATAAGATCCCATCTATCAAACCCCTTCGATTTCCACAGACTACAGAGGTCCTCCGAACTCCATAGCGGGGTGGCAAGCGTAATCTTATCATCCCATTTGAGGTGCCGATTAGCTGAGTGCTACACTTGAACTGCATGGGCTGTCGTTCCCACCAAGAGGGGCCGCTTCTTTCTAGCATACAGGGCCCTCGTATAATCTCCACCGGGTAGCTTGCCCCTATCCATCGCATATCCAGGGTTTCCTGGAGATCTGCAGATCACATGATTAATCGCCGCTAGCTGGGAGGCCCAATAATACTTCCGTAGGTCCGAAAGTCCGATACCTCTGTCATACCAAGGCAGGGTGAGTTTGTTGAATGTGATTCGCGATCCGCCTTCCCAAAGGAGCTGCCTCTGGAGAGACTATTTCTTCGAAGTACGGAGGTGACACCGGGTCCAGTGCATTTTGGAGAACATAGAGAAAGCGGGGAAGCACCATCATCTTAAACAATACTGCGCGGCCCAGTAGGGAAAGCGGCAACGCCTTCCAACTTGCTACATCTCTACGGAGCCTATCCAGCGGTGGCTTAAGGTTGTTATCAAATCGCAGCCTTGGGTCCTTAGTTACATAAATGCCTAGGTACCGAAATCCCACTGACTCCATCTGTAATGGGCAGGATTCCGGGATAACCGGAGGTTCTCCGCTAAGAACAAACAACACTGATTTCCCCCAATTAATGGCAAAGCCTGAATATCTACCAAATATAGCCAATATATCAAGAAAACCGATCAAGGATTCCCTGGGGGATGTGAGGTAGAGCAAAACAACATCCGCATAGAGAGAGATTTTATCCACCCACTTGGAGGTCCATCTCAATCCACGAATCATCCTATTCCAGCGAACCCATGCCGCGAGAGGCTCAAGTGCCAATGCGAACAGAAGCAGGGAGAGGGGACATCGCTGCCGCGTGCCCCTTTCCAAAGGGAAATCCTCCGATCTATGGTTGTTCACCACCACTCTGGCAAGAGGGCCAGAGTACAAAAGGCGGACCCAATCGATAAATTCTTGCCCATTACCCATCTTGCCCAAGACCGCGTACAGATAGGGCCATTCCACTCTGTCAAACGCCATAGTGGCGTCTAACGAGAGCAAGACCTCCGATTCATGTATCTGGAGCGCACCGGCTATAATTCCATGCAACCTCCGAATATTAAGGGCTGTACTGCGGCGGGGCATAAAGCCAGAATGAACCGGATGTACTATGGTCGTGATCACCTTGACCAGCCTCGTTGCCAACAATTCTGCCAGTATCTTCGGCTCGGCATTCAAAATGGAGATCGGCCGATAGGAAGAGCACAGAGTCCGAGGCTTACCGTCCTTATGTATAACGACTATGTTTGCAACTCGTTGATCATACGGGAGGCAGCCTTCCTCCCTACTTACTTCAATAATCTCTCGGAGAAATGGCGCTAGTCTATTGCCATTTATTTTATAAAGTTCTATAGGGATCCCGTTAGGGCCCGTGGCCTTCCCGGAATGCACCGCTCTAACAGCCTTGGCAACCTCATCATTAGTGAAGGGAGAGTCCAGGTACTTCCTGTCGTCCTCCAAGAATGCGGGCATTTGTATGTCTCGCATCATGGCCTCATTATCAGCCTCCGTGTAGTTACCCGTGGCCGTGTACACCGAACCGTGATATGTCGCGAACTCCTCCGCTATATGCTGCGGTTCCGTAATACTACCCGAACTCTCTGTCTGCAATTCTGGCACCAATCTGGACCCCCACTCTCCCCTCTCCAAACATTCGATCAACTTTCCCGCCCTATCTCCGTGCTCTTACACCCTACTTTGAGTGTCAGCATGCTGCCCCCGTGCCCTCCCACGTGCCAGGCTCCGATACTCATTTCTCAGGAGACTCAGCTGGTGTTTCTCCTCCGGGGTACTACTTCCCGACTCCTCCCCCTCCGGTGTCGTCAACTCTGTCTCAATTTTTTCCACCTCGGCGCGGCCCCTCCTCCTCTTTCCGGCAATTAACGAGAGCATCTCTCCCCGGATCACAGTCTTATACGCCTCCCACAGGGAACTACCTGACTCCACCGTTCCTACATTAGTTTGAAAATACTGTTCCGTGATCTGCATTATTTCATTTTTGGTTGCGGGGTCTCTGAAATGCCATGCGCTTATGGGAGCTATCCGACCCACGTCTCTCTGACCCACCTCTATTCAAAGCCAAAGCGGTGAATGATCCGATATCCCCCTGCCCAGATGTTTCACCTCATGAATCTCCACCAGCTGCGACATCGGCACCAGGATATAATCTAGCCTTGATAAAGAGTGATGGGCGGCCGAGGCGTG
Source organism: Lissotriton helveticus (assembly GCF_964261635.1). Lineage (NCBI taxonomy): Eukaryota > Metazoa > Chordata > Amphibia > Caudata > Salamandridae > Lissotriton > Lissotriton helveticus. The sequence continues at coordinate 50,299,050 of NC_136067.1, forward strand.
CGTGTAGTACCTTTCCCCCGGGTGACGCTGGCGCCATCCGTCTGTGAGTCCCGTGGTTTCCATGAGATCTGACAACCACCGTCTCGACATCGGGAGGGTCCTAGCGGGATGTCTATCCAATTCACCATCCACCACTGAGTTAAAGTCCCCTCCCACTATCAAAAGATTCGGCACAAGTCCCGAAAGGTGTCAGCCTGAAGGGCCTGGGGGACATATACTGACAAGAAGGTGACCGTTCTTCCCTCCCACTTCCCCGAAACACCGATATATCTGCCTCTAGTATCCTCCCAAGTGGCCTGTATAGTCAACGGGAAGGCATTCCTAACCAATATTCCTACCCCTCTAGATCCTGTGGTGAACCCAGCATGTGCAACCAGTTTTTACCCACCCTTATGCAGCGCCATACAACGATTACCTATCAGGTGGGTCTCCTGCAACAACACATCATCTGGGGAGTGTCTCCTGATCAACTGAGAGACCATTCCCCTCTTTATCTTATCCCCTAGACCATTCACATTCCAGCTGAGCATGGCTATCCCCAACCCTGACTTACTAGAAGACATGTAATTGGTACATCATTTCCTCGACACCCAATGCCAAAAATAACCCAAAGCAAAAAACAAACTTAAACCTGCTATGCATTGTAAATTCAAAATTACTGAAAAATTCCGCAATCCCCCGCCTTCCCCAAGTCCTGCCCCACCTCCCCCCTGCCTAAAGCTTGCGCTCATCCCCAACCAGCAGTGTGCCTGTCGCCCCAACCTACTCTACAACTAACTAAACGTAGAAATGGAGGAGGGCCTGGGAACAACCCCCGCTACTCTCTCCCCCTCCACCATGCCGCCCAGATAAAATCAAGTCCCCAAAACGATCCCTTCTGCTTCCCACCCTCCCCCCATGTCTCACTCACAATACTTGAGTCCCATTTCGAACCTGTGTCCCATTACTATTGTTCATTTGCCTCCTCTCTGGGTTGGCCCTCAGTTTCCGCCGCATACGCGCTGTCCAACCAGTCCATCGCTACATCAGGATTGTCGAAAAAACCAAGATTTCCCATTATGCTCCACTCTTAGGCGGGCCGGGAACATGATTCCGTATCTCATTCCCTTATCCCGTAGTCGCCGTTTCACCACCAGAAAGCTCTGCCTCAGTTTTTGCACCGCTTGTGTGAAGTCCGGAAAAAAGGAGAGGGTCGCATTTTCAATTTGCAGTGGAGGCCCCACTCGGGCCGCCTGAAGTATGGCATCTCTATCACGGAGGTTAAGGACTCTAGCAATCATAGGTCGGGGAGGTGCCCCGGCTCTAGGCCGGCCCCCAGGGACTCTATGAGCTCTCTCAACTGTGAAGAAGTTACTGAGGCCCTTCGGTTGTAGTTGTTTAAGTATCAAATCCTCAATAAACAGGTCAGGTGCCTGTCCCTCCAACTTTTCGGGCACTCCCAGGATTCTAACATTATTCCGCCTTGCCCTTCCTTCAAACTCATCCAATTTACGATCCGAGAGAGTCCTCGAGGCCTTAAAATCACGTACATCCTGCTGCAGTTGATTAACTTCATCAATGAGGCTGAACGTTTTAACCTCTAGCGACTTCACTTTCTCACCAGTCTTCGTGAGTCCTTCAGGGGGAAGCCTCAAGCTACACCAAGGCGAGACGATTGGTCCCAATAGCGGGCCTCCCCTGCACCGGGGTCAGGCTCCCTGCATTTAGCTGGCCAGCCTGCCTCTCCAAGGACCGGTTCCTACGGGCGCCGCAACACAGCCCCCAGCGTTTGGCTCTCACTTCAGCCAAGTGTTTTCTGCGACCTGGGCCATACAATGTTATTTGGGCCGACTTCCGGGCGGGGCCCGGTCCACAGCGCCCTCCGGCACCGCTGTTATTACACTCTGAGACGGATCGCCCACCACCCGAGGCCCCGGTCTGAACACCAGACCAGGCCTCAATCTCCCGGACGCCGCCTCTCTGCCCCCGAACCTCGGAGGAGGCCCGTTTCTTCACCGGCGGTCACCGCTACCCTTCATGTGCACGGGGGTAGGACCGGGGGACCAGGATCTTTACAGGATGTGGCGGAAGGCGAGAGGGATCGTCGGAGCCGACCCTCTAGGCGGCCATCTTTGTCCCCGGCTTGGCTCCTCCCCGACCATGATCTTTTTAAACATATTACATATTACCCCAGAAACTTGGCAAACTATTGGGAAACTTTCTTTGCATAATAAAATTGCTCCTTCTTTAATTCAGTCTAGATTTTTCTCCCTCAATCTGCTGCATTGGACCCCTGTACGCCTGCACTCCCTCAATCTTAAGGATAATGATCTCTGTTGGAGTTGTAATCTAGCAGCTGGTACACATCAACACTTGTTTTTTTAATGTTCTTTACTTCAACCTTTTTGGGAACAGGTTCGTAAACATCTTGTTCTAATTTTTAACATACAGTTTCAGCTTTCGGTCCCCTTAATTTTGTTGGGTCCATGGGCTACATTATTGCCATTGCCGTTGGATTTCTTAGATATGCAGTTATTAGAATTGTTGCTGACAATTGCGGTGAAGATTATCATTACGGAATGGAAATCATTTGGATCCATATCCTATCATACATGGTGGGCTTGAGTCTCTTTCTTCCGTGGGGCTCATACCTCTGTGGAGGAGAATCACCTTTCCCCTTCTATTTCTAGTGGGGGTTGGCGATCTTTGGATAGATATGTGGACTTAGCTTCAAAAGGTATGGTGGAGCAATATCCCTTTGTGTCGTCTCCTTAATTTCTTTTTCCCGCTTATTTGTAGCAGGAGACTCGCTCTCTTCTCTTTCTCTTCTTTTCTTTTTTCCTCTCTTTCTCTTTTATCTTCGTTTTTATTTTATTTGCAACATACCAATCGCATGTTATATAGGAGCTATATTTTGAAAGTATTTACACTGAATATGTATTGTTCCTTTGTCAGTGTATTACTTTTTATTATATCTTAACTCTTTCTATGTCCTTTTTAAATTAATAAAGATATTAGAACAAAAAATAAATGGAGATTACAGAAAAAAAAATCATGCAGCACTTCTTTCAACAATATTATTTAGATCCATTTGAATTAGAATCAATGTCTTGGATTCGTTAACACTTTCCACTGGGTTTGTATCGCAAAAGTGGTGAGATTTATATTGTGTTGAAAAGTTGTTTAAAGTATGTTCTACTTTGAATCAAGGGGGAGTACTATGGGTGGTACACGAGCATTCCCATGCAACAACCCAGGGATTTGACACATCCCTTTCTACTAGGACATATATATATATATATATATTATGTCGGCGACACTGAAGAAGGACCACTGTTCGAAACGCGTCTGTCATCTGCGCTGTGTGTTGAATAAAACATCGTTTGCCTAAACCTGGAGTGCTTTAACTCTCTTTCCTGGATGGGAGGGAGACTCAGGAGCTTTTATATATATATATATATATATATATATATATATATATATATATATACATATATATATATATATATATATATATATATATATATTACCTACTGGCGGTCGCCAGTAGGTAGTTATAGTTAGGACCTAGTTTCCATAGGAAATCGTCAACATTCTATTTGGAATAACTTTGGCCCTGGTGGATGAATCTTTGCGAATTTCTCAAAGAAGATGGCCCGGTCCGCTGCGCTCCTTCCCTGAAAATTTGGGGGGATTGGTGTAGTGGGGGCTGAGATAAAAGGGGGGTCCCAAAACGTGTTTTCTCCATGTTATTTTCCATAGGACATTTAGACACGGCTACAGGTCGAACGGCTGAATGGATTTATAAGAAATTTGGCAAAACTGTAGAGTCCGGCTCGCAGATTACGCTTTTTGTGGAATGGTGTAAATCCGTTCAGTAGTTGTTGAGAAAATTAAAGTTAAAGTCAATTATATATCTATAAGCGCGGACGGGTGCGCGCACTGAAGCGGCTGCGCGCGCGCGGAATTTTTTTTTGCTGCGTGACGTCTGTTAACGTTCGATTCGAAGGAAATCAGGAAGTGTTGACCGCCATTTTGTCACTGCGAGTACATATATTGTCATTTCAAAGCGTTGGAACATGGAAAGGGGAGAAGGTAGAGATTGTTTTGCTGCGTAGGTTTTCTCAGGGTGTGCAGTAAGGACCTTAAACGCAAAAATATATATATATATTTTTTTTTTCGAAAAAAGTTGCGGGGTGCGCGCGAGTAAATATATTCTCGTTTCAAAGCGTTGGAACATGGAAAGGGGTGAAGGTAGAGATTGTTTTGCTGCGTAGGTTCTCTCAGGGTGTGCAGTAAGGACCTTAAACGTGAACATATATATATTTTTTTTCCAAAAAACGTTGCGGGGTGCGCGCACTCGGGCGCGCACAACTATTTATAAAAGTGTGAAAATGGAGATAAATCAGAAGTTTGAGTGCTTTGATATAAGGTGGCTCTGAAAAGAGCCCTTGTGTTAATTGAGTTGTTTCTGCATTTATAAGTAAGTACCGATGCAGAGTCTGATATAATATTGTTGGCAGGATTTTGAAAGGAAAGACAGGGGCCCATTTTCTGGTTAACAGGCGACCAGGCCAACTTTTCACGCCAGGCCCATTCCTGCAAAGTCGACCGCCATTTTTAGGAGATCTGCAACCACAGGCAGTCACTGGGTTGCAGGAGCAGATGGACTCAAGCCTGTCGGGCGAAGCATCGTTGCACCGCCACAGTGGACGAGACCCTGCTGGGTGAGTGGAGCGTCGCTGTACCGCAACAGTGGACGAACCCTTTGCCGGGTGCGTGGATCGTTGGGGGTGCAGCTGAGGGGCCTCCACCTGGGGAGGCGGGAGAGGCTCGTCCGCGCCGCCTCTCCCTCCCAGTGCACCCCACGGCGTCTTGCTGACATTTGTTCTGGCCGGACCAGGCGATGAAGAGAGGGGGGGGTCGGAGGCATATGCAAGACATTCCCCCCTCGTGGCCTGCAAGGCGCTGAAAAAAGAAGAGAATGGAAAGACAACTACATCTCGGGTAGGGCCCATGCCTTCTCTGGCCGATGGCGGCCGGCCGCTCTTTGCCACGGCCCCAGGAACGGATCCCTTGGTTCATCCTGGGGACAGGCCTTGGCGAGTGGTGTCGCCTCCGGACTATTCACGTAATGGTTCTCCACCCCAGGCCGTTGCCGACGGCTTTTGTAGACTTTCTGACGCTCAAAAACCCTACTAGAAAGCAGCCCAAAAGTAGCCCAACATTGCTACTTTGGGGAAGGAGGGACAGGGACGGCGTCAAGTAGACGGCGAAATGCATTGTGGGTTTGTTGCTGCGGCCGTTTGTCATGTAAATAGTTGTTTTAATATATTTTTGTTCAAGAATAAAAACGTTTTAACCTGTTATTTTGCTGTCGTGTGGTATATTTCTAATATTTGTCGCTCTGATGTCGTTTCCCCTCCCAAATGTAACATGTGATTGTAATCTACAGCCGGACATTCCGACAGGACATGAGAGCAAAAGGGGGGGTCAGATCTGAAGGTATTACGCTTTTTGTGGAATGGTGTAAATCCGTTCAGTAGTTGTTGAGAAAATGAAAGTTAAAGTCAATTATATATCTATAAGCGCGGACGGGTGCGTGCACTTAAGCGGCTGCGCGCGCATGGAATTTTTTTTTGCTGCGTGACGTCTGTTAACGTTCGATTCGAAGGAAATCAGGAAGTGTTGACCGCCATTTTGTCACTGCGAGTAAATATATTGTCATTTCAAAGCGTTGGAACATGGAAAGGGGAGAAGGTAGAGATTGTTTTGCTGCGTAGGTTTTCTCAGGGTGTGCAGTAAGGACCTTAAACGCGAAAATATATATATATTTTTTTTTTCGAAAAAAGTTGCGGGGTGCGCGCGAGTAAATATATTCTCGTTTCAAAGCGTTGGAACATGGAAAGGGGTGAAGGTAGAGATTGTTTTGCTGCGTAGGTTCTCTCAGGGTGTGCAGTAAGGACCTTAAACGCGAAAATATATATATTTTTTTTCCGAAAAAAGTTGCGGGGTGCGCGCACTCGGGCGCGCACAACTATTTACAAAAGTGTGAAAATGGAGATAAATCAGAAGTTTGAGTGCTTTGATATAAGGTGGCTCTGAAAAGAGCCCTTGTGTTAATTGAGTTGTTTCTGCATTTATAAGTAAGTACCGATGCAGAGTCTGATATAATATTGTTGGCAGCATTTTGAAAGGAAAGACAGGGGCCCATTTTCTGGTTAACAGGCGACCAGGCCAACTTTTCACGCCAGGCCCATTCCTGCAAAGTCGACCGCCATTTTTAGGAGATCTGCAACCACCGGCAGTCACTAGGTTGCAGGAGCAGATGGACTCAAGCCTGTCGGGCGAAGCATCGTTGCACCGCCACAGTGGACGAGACCCTGCTGGGTGAGTGGAGCGTCGCTGTACCGCAACAGTGGGAGAGTCCTTTGCTGGGCTCGTGGAGCGTCCCTATACCGCCACAGTATGCAAACCCTTTCCTGGGCTCGTGGAGCGTCCCTATATCGCAACAGTGGACGAACCCTTTGCCGGGTGCGTGGATCGTTGGGGGTGCAGCTGAGGGGCCTCCACCTGGGGAGGCGGGAGAGGCTCGTCCGCGCCGCCTCTCCCTCCCAGTGCACCCCACGGCGTCTTGCTGACATTTGTTATGGCCGGACCAGGCGATGAAGAGAGGGGGGGGTCGGAGGCATATGCAAGACATTCCCCCCTCGTGGCCTGCAAGGCGCTGAAAAAAGAAGAGAATGGGAAGACAACTACATCTCGGGTAGGGCCCATGCCTTCTCTGGCCGATGGCGGCCGGCCGCTCTTTGCCACGGCCCCAGGAACGGATCCCTTGGTTCATCCTGGGGACAGGCCTTGGCGAGTGGTGTCGCCTCCGGACTATTCACGTAATGGTTCTCCACCCCAGGCCGTTGCCGACGGCTTTTGTAGACTTTCTGACGCTCAAAAACCCTACTAGAAAGCAGCCCAAAAGTAGCCCAACATTGCTACTTTGGGGAAGGAGGGACAGGGACGGCGTCAAGTAGACGGCAAAATGCATTGTGGGTTTGTTGCTGCGGCCGTTTGTCATGTAAATAGTTGTTTTAATATATTTTTGTTCAAGAATAAAAACGTTTTAACCTGTTATTTTGCTGTCGTGTGGTATATTTCTAATATTTGTCGCTCTGATGTCGTTTCCCCTCCCAAATGTAACATGTGATTGTAATCTACAGCCGGACATTCCGACAGGACATGAGAGCAAAAGGGGGGGGTCAGATCTGAAGTTGAGCAGGCGATAAGATCACGTTTTGCTATGTGGGGCTATCTATGTTCGTGATGGGGCCTAAAAGGGGGCAAGATGGCGGGGCCACTGTGCCGTGACTTTCACTTTAACTCCAACAGTGGTGAGGGTGAACACAAATGAACGCCGCTTATGTACATATACATTTTCATTTTCTACACCACATGAAACCTGCGTCAGGTTTCATATAGGCGTTTTGTTGCAGGTGGGCATTCATTTGCATGAAAGCCCTGTAAAACTAACACAGTGAAATTTAGAAGATTTCACTGAGTCAGCTTTATAGCATTCCAGAATCAAATACTTACGCCTGTTTGAAAAATGCATAAGGGCCCACATGCATCATTGTGTCTTTTTGCATTTCTTAATTTGCGAAAAATAAGGAATCGCAAATTAAGAAATGCAAAATGATATGCATCAATATTTTCGGTATTCTTGTGGGATTCGGTAAAAATCGCATTTTTTACCGAATCCCAAAGAAATACCGATTTCTTAACTTAATTTTCGCAATTCCCATTGATTCCTATGGGCCAAAAGGCCCATAGGAGTCAATAGAAATTGCGAGTGGCACTTAGAAAATTTCATGGGTGCGGGGGGGGGTCCAAAGGACCCCCTCATGCACCCCTGAAATGTACTTTTCAGCATAAGTTACATACACACATGTCCTAAGGACATGTGTGTGTGTAACTTTACAGTTTAAAAAATGCATTTTTGTGCATTTTTAATCAATTTCGCAATTTACCACGAAGTTGAACTTCGTGGTAATTTGCACTTCCAATTTTAAAAAACGCATTTTTTTCTATAATGATGCATAGCATTTAAGAAATCGCACAATTGCGATTTCTTAAATGCTAACGCAATTTTAGAAATCGTAAAAAAGGTGCGACTTCTAAAATGGCATGATGCATCCCAACAAGCACTTTTGCATTCGCAAACGGCCGATTTTAAGGAATCGCACCGTCTGCGACTGCAAAAATGCTTGATGCATGTGGGCCCTAGAGTGATGCACCATGCAATGTGTGGCTTGCTCCTGTGCATTGGAGTAGACATGTCGTGCTTACGACGTGATTCCTGCAATGTGCTGCTTTTGCGGCACAGGTGCGTGACGCATCTGTGTTGTTTTTGCTCAATGGTGCTCCACATTGTAAATGCGGCACACCATGGGTGGCAGAGCAGCGGTGCACATTAACTGGTGCATCTCTGGGGATGCGCCAGTTAACATAAATCTGCCCCTTTACATTTAAGTATGAGCAGGGGACACAGTTTTGGTGAGGCTTATCCAAGGTTAAAAAGAGATGAGTCCTGTTCACTGAAAACTTGGACATAGGACTCACCTCCTCAGCATCGCTGGACATGGCTAAATAATAGCTGCAAAATGTTACTCTTGTTAAAAAAATTTACTATTATAGTCTCTGAGATTTGTCTCTTACTCTGCAACATCTCATTGTTGTTCTCTTTCTTTAAAGATAACGACAACATTAACCATGAGTGATAATAAGCAATCCGTTGATCTCGATCTTATCGTTGAACTTGTCATTGAAACGTCAGTGGAAGTGGATCCCTTAGATGAATTAAATCCTGAGGATGATGAAGAACATGATGAGGATGCCGATTTGTCAGAATTGTATGACATAGGGTGGGAAGCTGACGTGCTTCAGCATATGGAACTATAAACATTTATTTTTTAAATGTACTGGAAATAAAAAGTGAAAATGTAAACCGTTTCATTTAAAATTAAACATAACTTGAAAAACAGGTTATGTGTAGTGTTTTTAATAAAATAGTCAAATATGCTCATAAAAATATTTCTAAACCAATGAAAAGCTTTATTAACAAGTCATATGACCTGTTATGCTTACGTTACGCGCTCCGCGCCGCGCCCCGGATTGTTGGTCATTCAAACTGGGGCTGGCGTCAGCATGAGAGCGCCAACGTCTCGTGGCTACGCCATTCAGAAAATATTGTTGGCAGCATTTTGAAAGGAAAGATCTGCAACCACCGGCAGTCACTGGGTTGCAGGAGCTGATGGACTCAAGCCTGTCGGGCGAAGCATCGTTGCACCGCCACAGTGGACGAGTCCTTTACCGGGTGCATGGAGCGTCGCTGCACCGCAAGAGTGGACGAGTCCTTTGACGGGTGCGTGGAGCGTCGCTGCACCGCAAGAGTGGACGAGTCCTTTGACGGGTGCGTGGAGCGTTGGGGGTGCAGCTAAGGGGCCTCCACGTGGGGAGGCGGGAGAGGCTCGTCCGCGCCGCCTCTCCCTCCCAGTGCACCCCACGGCGTCTTGCTGACATTTGTTATGGCCGGACCAGGCGATGAAGAGAGGGGGGGGGTCGGAGGCATATGCAAGACATCCCCCCCTCGTGGCCTGCAAGGCACCGAAAGAGGATCGTCCGCGCCGCCTCTCCCTCCCAGTGCACCCCACGGCGTCTTGCTGACATTTGTTATGGCCGGACCAGGCGATGAAGAGAGGGGGGGGGGTCGGAGGCATATGCAAGACATCCCCCCTCGTGGCCTGCAAGGCGCCGAAAGAGGAAGAGAATGGGACCACAACTACATCTCGGGTCGGGCCCATGCCTTCTCCGGCCAATGGCGGCCGGCTGCTCTTTGCCACGGCCCCAGGAACGGATCCCTTGGTTCATCCTGGGGACAGGCCTTGGCGCGTGGTGTCGCCTCCGGACTATTCGCGTAATGGTTCTCCATAGTTGTTTTAATATATTTTTGTTCAAGAATAAAAACGTTTTAACTTGTTATTTTGCTGTCGTGTGGTATATTTCTAATATTTGTCGCTCTGATGTCGTTTCCCCTCCCAAATGTAACATGTGATTGTAATCTACAGCCGGACATTCCGACAGGACATGAGATCAAAAGGGGGGGGGGTCAGATCTGAAGTTGGGCAGGCGATAAGATCACGTTTTGCTATGTGGGGCTATCTATTTTCGTGATGGGGCCTAAAAGGGGGCAAGATGGCGTCGAGCTCGGTTTCTCTCACTAGTTTCATATTTCTCATGAGGGGTTGTTCCTAATGTTTCTATTTTAGCAAGGTCAAAAAGAGATCCTATCAGTGGCCTACTGATTTTGTTCGATTCCTTTTGTTTTCTCTAACGATTTTTAAGTTAAAGTTTGCTAGTACGATACAGCGGCTAGTCCGCATTTTATATATATGTCTTTTTTATTAGGGGTGTCCTCCGGTGGAGTCGGACGATCTACCTCTAATAAACGGTAAGTGTTCCTCTGAAGGAATGCGTCTTGAAAGTGGCTGACTGTAATGTATGATATTTCACTCAGTGACTTTCAGGCCCATGCTGTTTCAAAACTGTGCATGTGTTTGAAGCAGGCGTAGGTATTGACGCAGCATAGAAACTACTAGGAACCAATTGGAAGTGTTGTTTTCAAGTCACATGACTTCACATGCGCGTCTCAGGACGTGTACGCGGTGATAGTATCTGGTTGGAAGTAGCGGTCTACTTCAGGGAAGTTTCAAAACGTGAAAAGGAGTACATCTAAACACATCCAGATTGAATATATCTTCTGAGTAGTATAAGTTCTATGATGGGTCTATGAAGAAATTTAATAAGTTACAATCGCGAAGTTTTCCCGAAATATATGGGCGGGTGCGCGCACACGGTCGCGCACAATCGAAAGCCAAAAACGGGGAGATAAACGCCCTTTATAATATGCTCCTGGAGCTGTTTTTGGTACAATGAGTTAGTTCTGAAAAGAACTTTTTTTTTTTTTTTTTTAAAACAACTGTTATGTTGTTTTTTAAATGAAATGAAGAAATTTATCTTTTCTCGGGGCATTTATGACTCTCAATTTTTAGTTTTGTAAGAATGAGGCTCTGCTCTCCGTACAGAAGAATTTCTCCACACTCGTTGCATTTCATGTGCACCTTTGCAAGATATGGTCTCAAGTCCATCACAGCACTCGATGGAGATACAGGTCGTCCAGCAGAAGATGTGCTGGCCACCTCTGATGGTAATAGCGTGGCCAGGGATCTTGTCGATGCCTTTGCAAATTCCACAGGGTGCACTTGTTTGACATGCCGCATCATGGTATGTATGGAAAAGGAATATTTTTTTCTTGGATTTCCTCTTGAGAGAACCGAATTGCATATCGTGCAGGTAACTTTTGGCGGATTTACTTTCTTTAATTCTTCAGGATAAGTAAAAAATTTCCAAATAAAAGATTCCTTTTTTCTTTTTAAAGGTAGTCGCTCATTTCCTTCAGATTCGGAAGATGAATGCGGGGCGGCAGCCATTTCAGCAAAGTCTTCCGAAGGGTGTTGAACGTTGTTCTCTTTTGAGAGTACAAAAGATAGTGAGGGAAGTGGGTGGAGTCCTCCGTGTAAATTGCAGAATAGAAACTACTAAGAACCAATTGGAAGTGTTGTTTTCAAGTCACATGACTTCACATGCGCGTCTCAGGACGTGTACGCGGTGATAGTATCTAGTCACGTACGTCATTTGGAAGTAGCGGTCTAATTCAGCGAAGTTTCAAAACGTGAAAAGAAGTAAATTCAAACATATTCGGATTTAATATATATTTTGAGCTCGATTCAAGCATACAATTGTTAAAGTATAAAACCTTTTATATATTTTTTTAAAATACCAAGGTGTGTACATTCGGTCACACACGAAAGTTTAAAAAGACATTCGGCTCCATTTAATGAAAATTTTCATAATATTAAAAAAGAAGCCTAGGTTTAGTCTGTTTGACGTATTATAAGTTCTTTGATGGGTCTATGAAGAAATTCAATAAGTTCAGATTGCAAAGTTTTCACGAAATATATAGGTGGGTGTGCGCACACGGTCGCGCACGAAAGCCTGGAAATGCGCTATCCATTTTATTGAGAACTGTTGCCGAGAGTGCGCACACCGGGTCGCGCACGAAAGTTTAGAAAGGCTATTTTTATTTACAGACACATTTTAATGCGTTGAAAAAAAGGCAAGGTACAGACTTTCTAATTCTGTATCGCTTTACAAGGAGTCTCTATGCAACTTGAACAGTGAAGAAAACGGCTTGTTTCCGAAAAAAATATTGCCAGAACTTTATGGACAAAAGTATAGGTTGTATACACGAGATATTTTTGAATTAGCATTTTAAAAACCAATGAAATTCACTGAAAAAACCATAGGTTTTACACACGCTATAGTTAGGAAGTAGCATTTACAAAACCTATGAAATTCACTGAAAAAACCATAGGTTTGACACCAGTTATAGTTAGCCGGAAATTTTACTGATATAAAACCAATGAAATTCCACGTTATAGTTAGTTGGACTCACTATAACTTGCGCGTGTAATGCACTGCTGATGACGTCACATATTACATCACTCATGACATCACTGATAACACCATCCTTGTGACACAGTGACAGACCTCCTTTCACTGTAATCTAAACCTTGAAACGCATATTCAAAAATAGAAACTAAAATGTTCAAAAAAATGGAGATACTCATACCAGTTACAACAACCAATTCAATAATTCCACCATCTATATACACATGCACTAATTCACCAACAGTTCTATATAGTCACTCATACATATATTCACTAATCATATGTAGTGATACACCTACACATCCTGTTACACACCAACAGTCATCCAAAAGTTATTCACACACATACTCACACATGCAAATAAACTATTGAACATCCATTTATTTGCATAAACAGCTATACACACACTACCACTTTACTTCTAAGGGAACTTACACATACTTAATCTCTTAAAAATCACTTATAGAAACACATACTAATTTAAACAGGAACTCTTACAATACCTCACTCTCACATATAGTCACTTATATACATCAATATTCACATATACTACATTAAAACATATGTAGTTACTGATAAAGACACTAATAAGACAGTCATTCACTCACTAACACAGACATATGCACACTAAACCACCCATACAGTCCTGCACATATGCTGTCTTCAAAACACATACAAACAGAGACTCAGTCATTCTTGCATCTATGTACTAAGTAATACTCCCACCAAAGCATGCAAACACTCATACTGATACTAAGAAAAACATCTAATAACCTATATACATACACATGTATTTACTCATCAACCCATGCAGCCACTTATACACAAAGTGAAACACTAATACATATATTTAAATATTTAGGCATTACTCAGTAATATATGTATTCACTAAGATATTCAATAATATATACATATGTAACACATATTTATTTTTCAGAAAGACACACATTCACTGGATGGTGTTATCAGTGATGTCATGAGTGATGTAATATGTGACGTCATCAGCAGTGCATTACACGCGCAAGTTATAGTGAGTCCAACTAACTATAACGTGGAATTTCATTGGTTTTATATCAGTAAAATTTCCAGCTAACTATAACTGGTGTCAAACCTATGGTTTTTTCAGTGAATTTCATAGGTTTTGTAAATGCTACTTCCTAACTATAACGCGTGTAAAACCTATGGTTTTTTCAGTGAATATATATATACATATATATATATATATATATATATATATATATATATATATATATATATATATATATATATATATATATATATATATATATATCCATATCTATCTATATATCTATATATATATATATATATATATACACATATATATATATATATATATTCCAACAAACAGGTAAGCCCCACGAAGTGAAGTCGCCAGAAGTTAAATCACACTTGTTTATTTCACAACTTGCCAGCAAGCAGTAAAACAGGTACAGTCTTCAGTAAAAGTCTCTTTGAATTATCTGCTTGAGGCCTTACTCCATTGAGGCTACCTGTGAGTTCGGGGATATATATATATATATATATATATATATATATATATATATATATATATATGTGCATATATACATATATATGCATATATATATATATATATATATATATATATATATATATATATATGTATATATATATATATATATGTATATATATATATATATATATATATATATATATATATATATATATATATATATATATATATATATATATATATATATATATATATATATGCATATATATATGCATATATATATATATATATATATATATATATATATATATATATATATATATATATATGTATATATATATATATGTATATGTATATGTATATATATATATATGTATATATATATATATATATATATATATATATATATATATATATATATATATTTTATTTTTATTTTTTTATAGGGATTTGTGCTCAAAAAAGTATGCCTGCTCGAGGCGGGCATAACTGTGGAGTAAGGCTTAAGTTTCTAAATGTGTCTACACTTTTCCTACTTTGCATGTGTACTAAACTCTACAGTAGATTTAGAAAGCGGGAAAAGTATTACGGTATTGTTTTTGCAGTCAAATTGTCCCCTTTCAGTACAAGAAACCTGTGCTTGGCAGACCGCAGATACTCTGGTACAAGGATTTATGTGTTGGCGCATGGCAGTCTAAAGTACACCAGAGCTGGTGGAGAGAAAAACAGTGCCTATTTGAGTAGATATGGCACTGTTTTCTCTCTCAATTCGACTCAATGCAGTGTAACAACTTTGGTTGTTGTGCTGCATTGCACCAAAAGTCAGGAAATCTTCCCCAATATTTTAGTCAAAATATGTAAATTAGGTTTCAAATTATGTGTTAATTGTTGTAAATTCATAATTATGCTGCAAAAGCTGCGGTCACACAATTGCATGATTCTATTGACACTGACCATTGTCCATTGATTTAACAACAATTTATTCATGCAAGGTAAACAGAACCTCAGGATTCTAATTCAGCTCAGTCCCCTTTGTTAACTGCACCATGAAGGCATGTGAAGACAACAGCTTCGGCAATTTTCCTTTTAGAATGCATTTGATGTTCATTTTCTACACTTCTACTTTCTCAATTGCATAATTAAGCATTGTTCCTTTTTTGTTACTGCAGACAACCTAACCATATAGATAAGCATTTAACTTACTATTTACAAATGTATATGTAACTTGTAAAAAACATATGTCAAAACACTTACAGTTTTGGTTTGCATTTTGTTAAAAGAATATCTCAGTGTATCAATTCCTTCAGTTTCTTCCTTAGTCACAGGAACTTCATATGTATTTAAAATTGAATAAGCTTCCTGAACAAAAATATTTGAGAAATGCAAACTTCATCACTAGGAGAGCACAGGAAGTTAAGAGACATTTAATAACCAAATTATATCTTAGGAAATAATATACAGAAAACATTTTGGCCTTACTTCAATGGGTTCCAATGACATATCCATCATTATTTCATTGTCACGAATATTGGCTAAAGCTTCCATTGCAAATCTTACATCATCCAGGTCACCGATAGGTCTGGAGAGCTTATTTAAATATTCAGCTGTAAATGTTGTAATATCAGACATCTTCTTCTTGTATTCTTCGTGTAGGTATTGACACAGTAACAGTTTCCATGCTTTAGCTTCAACTGACAAAGCAAGTTTTAATGGTTCTAGAAAGAATAGAAAAACAATTGTGATGAACTATCCTTCTTACAGGATCTAGCAGGATCTGCCTGCCCCTGCCTATGCCTGTGTCACCTTTTTGTGCCTTGTCCTCCCACCACGCTCAGCTATGTAGTGAAGTTCCCTTCCTCTCCCCTTCACCTCTCTTTTTGTGAGCTTATTGCTCCCTGTTGGACTTGGGCCTTAGGGCAGGTTCACCCCTAATCTTTTTGCTTTTATTTGTGACCCTGTGGTAGTGATTTTTGGGTCTTGGCGCACTTTTTCCCTGTGTCCCAGAGTAAAGTGCGAGCGTGTAGTATGGCTGGCCTGCCCTCCCATAGGAATGCATGGGGAATGTGTGTGTCCATGTTAGTTCCTGATGCGTGGGGAGTGCAGGCTCGAGTTTAGTATGTATGAACTCGTGAGAATGAATGCTGCGCAATGGTATGTGCGGCTTGTATGTGTCTAGAAGGGAAGTGCTACTTCTGGACATTGATGTATGTGTGCAGTGAGGATGCTGGAGGGTGATTGGCTGGAGCTGGCTGGCATGCCAGGCTCCAGGAAGTCTGGATGGGTCTGCCCGGTGGTGAGTGTGAGATCAGCATGAGTGATGTGTGGGAGGAGTGCACCTGGGTCCTGGATGGGCTGGGTTTTTCCCCACACAATGCTGGCTCCGCCCCCCTGTGGTTTGTCTAACGACCCAAGTCTCCCCAGTGAATGAAAGGGGTGGTTGGGCCATCAAGGGTACTCCCAAGCCAGCTGCAACTGGTTTCCCCCCACCCTGCACCCTGAAACAAAGGATTTCACAGTATAAGAAGGGGCTGTGTCCCCTTACAATTTGTTCTACTTTTGGATCCTTGCCAGAGGGGGCTGTTGCTGCTGCTGGGGCCAAGAGGACTGCCACTTGGCTTGTCTCCCTGCCTGGAGACCCAGTGAGCTGGCTCTGGCCCAGCCTTGCCCCCCTGCCTGCCTCCAGTCCCTGCTGGAGCTTTGCTTTCATGCCCCTAGCGCTTGAGAGCGCTTAACTTAAATTGCCTGCTAGCGCTGTGGAGCGCTTTATTTGACTTTCACGGCTGCCCACGCCGCATTTTTGCCGTGTGCTTTGCCCCCCTAAGCGCTGGGTGCGCCTTATTTTGATGATAGCGCTTTTGAGCGCTTTGCCAGGCATAGCGAGTGCCTACCTCGCTTTATATTTTAATTTGAGGCCGGTGCCCACCCGGCATTGCCCCGTGGTCGTGACTTCATTATCGAGGGAGCCCACCCCTCGTTTGCCCAGCAGATCACCGCCACAGCCCCGGGACCGAGCGAGTGCAGCCGCTGACGTCACCCGGAGAGCCGCGCTGTGATTGGTTACAGCTGCCGGAGGCTCGCCGGGTGACTCGCGACGTGATTGGCTGCCTGCCTGAGAGGCAGGTAGCACCCGAGGAGCCAGCGTCGTCGTTCTTTCCCCATCCCGGGCTCCGAGGAGCGAAAGGAGATCCCCGGTGCCAAGAGAGGAGACGCATCCGGAGCAAAAGACCGGTGAGTGCCGATAGACAGGAGGGGCGCCGGGACCCATTGTCGGGGTCCGCGCCCCCCCCCCCCCGTAGCACGATCCCGCACTGTGGCTTGTTTGGGAGCCACGAGGCTCCGGGGGCATGCCTTTGTTGAGCCCAGGAGGCTCCCCCCCACGGCCGCATCCCGTATTTCGAGCCTAGAGAGGCTCTGAAGGGCACATTTGATTTTAGAGTCCCCCGTGAGGGACTCCATCGTTGTGAAGGGTACAGGGGGTGATAGAGCGGCCCTACGTGGCAGCGGGTCGCTCCCCCTGGTGTCGCCCCATTTGTTTTAGAGTCCTGCGAGAGGCTCACAGCGGGCACAGTTAGTATTGAGAGCCAGAGAAGGCTCGAGGGGGCATTTGTTTATTGAGCCCTGAGAGGCTCTTGGCCCCCAGTTGTTCGTTGAGCCAGAGAAGGCTCACAGCGCCCACATTTGTTCTAGAGCCCCAGAGAGGCTCTTGGGTGCCAATCATTGTTCTTGAGCCCACGAGGCTCCAACGTTGCCCAGTTGTATTTACAACTGTCCAGCACTTAGTGGACAGTTGCTACGTTTAGGCTTGTGTGCTGTGCTGCCTGCGCAGCTTCCCTGACATTGAGACTCAGGGCATTTCAGCCCTTGCGAGGCCAGTTGGCCTGAGGGACATTTCTAGTGTTGTGCTACATGCACCCTGCGCAATTTATGATTTACTGCTTATGTGATTTCTGCGCAAATGTTCTACCTGCACCTCTGAATGTGTTTTAAAAGTGACCTGCTTAGGTAATTGTTTATGGTTTATTCCCCTTTGCTAAAAGTGACCTGCTTAGAGGAATGTTGATGTTTTATTGCCTTTGCTAAATGTGACTTGCTTAGGTGATTATTTTAGGTTTCCTTCCCTCTGCTAAATGTGACTTGCTTAGGTGATAGGTTTTCCTTCCATAGGTCCTGATGATAAGGTCCTAGTTCCCTGCGTGATTTCCCTACAGTGTTTAGGGTGGCGTAGGAGGTATTTTTCCCTTTACCAGTAGTTACTGGTTGTATGCTACATTAACTATTTTCTGTGTTACAGTCATTATATGTTTATGTGCTAAGTGTTATACCTGCAAGTGCTATTTCTAAAAAGTGCATACCCCTGACAGTGGTCCAGGTGGCCCTGTCCTGTACATAATCCCTTGTAAATTCTGCCCGTGCCTGTTGGCACATTGTAAAGTTGTGTGTTATCTAATGTGTTTTTACTATAATACAAAGGCTATTTTTATATAACCTTGTGTGGAGTTTCCTTTGTGGTGGGCCTAGGGTGTTGTCGCTGGGGTGCGCGCGCAAACGCTTTACACATCGCCTCCGAGATTAGCCTTGCTGCTCGCGTCACGTTACCTAGAGGGTGAGCAGGGGTTATCTTGGTGTGTGACTCCCTTGCCCTGACCTTAGAAATGGTGATCCCTGACTGACCTTGGCGTGAGCCTTGGCCGGCCGGGGGTCCCGTTTCTAACACTCCCCCACTCGTTCCTGGTGTTTCTATCTTTATCACTTTGACCCTTACACTCTCACTCTTTCTTTGGGCCTCTTTTGCTTCTTTTCTCGTCAATTTTAGCTTTTGTTCTTGCACTTGGCACTCTGCCACTTTTGACTTTGCGCTCTCACACTCATTCTTTGTCTTTTTTCCCACTTTGATATTTTGCCCTCTTGTATGTGTTTTGCCACTCTTTACCTGATTTTTGTCTCTTTCTCCATTTGTCTCTGCCTCGGCAGCTTTTGCCTCTTGTAGCTATTCGTACCTCCTTCCTTTATCCTGCTCTTGTTCCCCTTCATGTACTCCATGTGGCGACCAATCCTGCTTCTTCTCCCATGCTGCACTCCTTCCTGCCACTCACCCCAGCCCCGCCAATAGCCCCTGCAACTCGTCCCCTCCCCCTATTAATGGCGACTGTGCAGAGGTACTGCAGCTGGTATTCCGAAGGAAAGCTCGTTTGCGCACATTGTACTCTGTCCGGGCCTAGGCACCAGGACCTCAGGTCTTGCTTCCATCCACCATCTTCCATCACTACTCATCTACATCTCTCAATACCCTAAACTACGTATTCATCTCCCTGCTCTGCTGCCGGGTCTTGCAGGCTGACATTGATGGGGCGTTCTCGTCTCCCACCTGCTACTTCTCCTGTACAGCGCCTCTTGTACCCAGCCCATGTCCTTCAACAGCCAACACACAAGGCCCGTACTATACACCTCCCCAAACGCAACCCCCACTGCTTTTTGTAATGTCTCCTCCTCAATACACTTTCCCTCTCAAGATACATTTATGATGTCTGGGGCCTCTTGCACAACCTCTCACTAGACCTGCTCTTCCTAATTAAAACTAAAATCAGCCCCTGGTACCCTGAGATTAAATATAGTAAGACAGGCCCAACAAGCCCAAAGGAGTACTCACCATCATATTTAAAGAGAACATCTACTGCTCCACCACTCTCAAACACCAGCAACGGCATGGATACTTGACCATTTAACTTCACATCACATAGAACTACACTCTGAACTGCACCCTCCTCTATGACCTTCTGGACCTTTCCAACTTGAGAAGCACATTCATGGACTTTGTTGCCCCCCTGATACTAATTTCTAACCCCTTCATCCTCCTTAGCGGCCTCAACTACCACCTGAAAGCTCTCGCTGACCCCAAAACCAACAACATCCTGGAGGACCTGACCATGCTCAGACTCACCCAGAAAGGCCCCACCCATGGAGCCGGGCACCTACTAGACCCCATTTTCACCAACTTCAACAACTTCACATTAAACAAGTCCACATCAGTCATCTGAACCGCCTCACTCTCCTCCAGTTCAACAAGCCCACCCCCACCACTGAACAACTGCTACTTCCAAACCAACACTACGAAACTGGAACAGAAGAAAAGTTTTCATCAGAGCTCCTAAACCACTTACCACAACAATGATCTCCCACAATCTATATCCAGCTTTGATGCCTGAAAAACCTTCTGTGCAGACACCCTGGCTCCACACAAAACTGCCAATGCCACTAGGAACCAGACACAAGCAAGCTGGTACACAGATAAACTCAGACTCACCAAACACCACTGCAAGCAACTCAGACACAGTTGGAGGAAAAGCCACAACCACACTGACAAGAGCAACTACAGGTCAGTCTTCAGATCCTACCATTAACAAATCAGAGCCACCAAATGCTCAGCCCTCACCTACTGTATCGAAAACAGCACTAATATTGTGAAGGAAATCTTCGCCAGAGTTTCCCCTCATCAGTAGCTAGTTCAACAAGTGTTACCCCTCACAGGACCTCTGCACCCAGCTCGCCCTCTTTTTCAGCACAAGAACAGCAACATCTACAACAATTTTAAGCTCCAACCAGACCCATCCACTCTCACAGCCCTCCTGCCAATTGAGGCTAAGCCACAGAAACAAACCATAACTATCTGGCACACCATCACCACACAGTAAACCACAACAACCATGTGGGACATACGTTCTGGAGCAGCATTGGGCCCCTGCCCTCACCACATCTTTGCCAAAAGCCTGGACACAATCGGCTTAGCCCTAACCCCCGATTCAGAGTCACTCCATTCCCACAGCCACCCTTCCATATGCCTGGAAACATGCCACAATACTCTCCATCCTTATGAAACCCTCAGCAGACCCAGATGCATTGACCAACCGCCACCTGATCTCACTGCTAAACTACACAATGAAAGTAATGGAGAAAATCGTCCAAACGACTAGCCACCCACCTTAATGACAACCACTTCCACGACTCCTCCTGAGACAGATAATGCCACCTCCTGGTTCCTAGATTTAGCACTACTACTACCACAGCGCTCCTTAACATGCCTTTCAAAGATGGTATACAGACAAACTCAGACTCCCCAAACGCCACTGCAAGCAACTTAATTGCAGATGGAGGCAGAACCATTGGGACACTGACAAGAGCACCTACAGGTCAGCCCTCAGAATCTACCATAAACAAGCATTTGCAATGCAATAGGTCTCGCATTTTAACAGTTTGAGCTGTTGGCATTGCTAATAATAATGCAACACTAGCAGCTCAAATATTCAGTAATCTGAGACCTATTGCATTGCAATTGGTTTCTTTTGGTGTTTTTTTTATATAGCACGAACTTGAGTGAAAGGTGTGTATTTATGTTGCATTAAGTACAGTGCAATTATGTGTTGTGTCATTATGTGGCACAGAGTGGTATTGTGTGGAGTGTATTTATCTTGCATTAAGTAGAGAGTAATTATGTGACATGCAATTATGTAGTACTGAGTGGTATGTGGAGTGCATTTATGTTGTACTGAATACAGTGTAATTATGTGATGTGTAATCATGTGGTACTGAGTGGTATTATGTTGATTGTAGTTATGTACTCTACTCAATGCAACATAAATACACCCCTCATACCACTGGAGTACCATACAATTACAAACCACACATTTACACACTAATCAATGCAACATAAATACTCTCCACATCATAACACTCAATACCACATAATTACACAACAAATATTTACAACACATATTTACACTCTACTCAATTCAACATAACTACACTCAACATAATACCACTCAGTACCACATATGCTTGTTTCAAGGGTTGTGGTCAGTTTCACATATCGTACTGCAGTTAGCTTCACGTACTGTGATCAGTGTCAGGTACTGTGGCTCATTTGAAGACTGAGGTCTGTTTTATATTGTGTAGTTAGTTTGAGGCAGTCAGGTGCTAGTGTTGCATTATTATTAGCAATGCCAACTGAGACAGAGACAAAAATAACGAAAAAAGGCAGAAATAGGCACTAGAAAGATGCTGGTAGAGGGGGCAGCGAGAGGCGGCAAAGTATTAAAGATTAATAAGGAAAACAACAGGGGTTAGGGGTACAATCACTTTTGAGTAAAGAAAATGAGAGAATAAGCAAACCATCTGGCTGCAGAAGAGCTAAGGGAAACATGGGGCGAGCGAGAGAGCACGAGAAACCGGCGGGTGGAAGATCCCCTTTAAAGAGCATAGAAAATAAGAAAGTAAATGACACGTCGGGATGAGTAAGAGAAACAGCAGGGATACGACCACCTTCGAGTAGGGAAAATGAAAGAATAAGTCAAACATCTGGGTAGGGAGGAGAAACGGCAGTGTGAGTAAGAGAAGCAGCAGAGGGTGAGATTCACAGGTTCGGGAGGGGGCATTAATGGGAGAACCTGGGTAGACACTGGAGAAAGGCACCGGGGAGAATGGGAGAGAGGCAAGGAGCAGAGAGAAGAAAGGCAATTGAGCGTAGCGGCAGACAGAAAGAGAGAGACTGCAGAGAGACATAAACTACGAGGGTCAAGGGTGAGTGGCAGTGAGGTGAGGAGTGAATGCCAGGAGGGACAAGGGTGACTGCCAGGCCATGGGGGTGAAGGGTGAGTGCCAGAGAGGTGAGGAGTGAGTGCCAGGGAGATGAGACGTAAGAGTCAGGAGGGTCAAGGGTGAGTGCCAGGGAGGGGAAGGGTGAGTGCCGAGAAGGGGAAGTATGAGTGCCAGGGGTGAGGGGTAGCTGCCAGGCCAGAGGGGTGAAGGGCTAGTGCCACGGTGGAGAAGGTTGAGTGCCAGGTCAGGGGGATGAAGGGTGAGTGCCAAGGAGATGAAGGTTGAGTGCCATGGGGGTGACATGTAAGAGTCAGGAGGGTCAAAGGTGAGTGTCAGAGAGGGGAAGGGTGAGTGCAAGGGGTGAAGGGTAGCTGCCAGGCCAGGGGGATGAAGGGCTAGTGCCATGGAGATGAAGGGTGAGTGCCAAGGGGGCGAGTAGTGAATGCCAGGAGGGACATGGGTGAGTGTCAGGGAGGTGAAGGATATTTGCCAAGGAGGGAAAGTATGAGAACTAGGAGGGTCGAGGGTGAGTGTCAGGGAGGTGACAGTTGAGTGTCACGGAGAGTCAATGCTGAGTGCCAGAGAGAGAGATGGGTGAGTGCCAGGTGTGAGGGGTGAAGGGTGAGTGCCAGGGAGGTGAGGGGTGAGTGACAGACTGCAAACAGAAGTGAGCTGGAGTCTAGAAGGAGGTGCGGAGATCATCACCCAGTGTGTGCCAGGCTGGGACGCACCAGTGCCAGGTCAGACTTGGGTGGATGCAAGAACCTCTGAAAGGCAGATGCCAAGTCACTCGTAACCTTAGTACAGGAGTGGGGTGCGCAGGAGAGAGTAACATCTTCAAACAAGAAACTATTCAAAATTCTGAAAACTCCACTTTATGGTCTTGCAACCTTATGTGGAAAATAATTAATTAGCAAATGAATGGGCTTACGTAGCGGACTTGCAGCTTGTTACAGCAACTTATTAAGATAAAGTTTGCATTGCAAATAATCCAAAAGTAACACAATTTGAATTAGTAACGGTAAAATTTGCAATGAACTAGCAACAAGTTGAAAAAGCACCCCAGAATTGAACAGAGGATACAGAATAATAAAAATGGGGGCAATATTGGTCTCCTTTTCACAGCTGACAGCCAAAAAAAAGAGTGTTGTGGAGGACTCAGATTCTGGTGGAATCAGAATTTGTAAAAGAGTCAATTTTTCATAAAACTAACAACT
This sequence comes from Lissotriton helveticus, assembly GCF_964261635.1. Taxonomy (NCBI): domain Eukaryota; kingdom Metazoa; phylum Chordata; class Amphibia; order Caudata; family Salamandridae; genus Lissotriton; species Lissotriton helveticus. The sequence goes on from NC_136067.1 coordinate 50,322,888, forward strand.
TTTTTGAACACACTAGTGTATAGTGCCATGCGAGTGCCACTGTCCTTCTCATAAGACACAACCTCTGTGAAACAAACCGATTAGACTAACGGTTTGCTGTTTAAAACTAAGTGGGGTACAAATGCAGTTTATTATTCTGGTCATTGTGGTTGTGTGTGTGGTTGTGTGTGTGGTTGTGTGTGTGTGGTTGTCTGTGTAATTGTCTGTGTAATTGGGTGGTTGTGTGTGTGGTTGTGCGTGTAGTTGTGGTTGTGTGTGTATGTTGTATGTGTGGTTGTGTGTGTAGGTGTGTGTGGTTGTGTGTGTGTGGTTGTGTGTGTGGTTGTGTGTGTGTGTGTGTGGTTGTGTCATTGTGTGTGTGTGTGGTTGTGTGTGTGCTTGTGGTTGTGTGTGTGGTTGTTTGTGTGTGTTGTGTGTGGTTGTGTGTGTATGTGTGTGGTTGTGTGTGTGGTTGAGTGTGTGTTGTGTTTGTGGTTGTGTGTGTGGTTGTGTGTTTGTGTGGTTGTGTGTTTGTGTGGTTGTGTGTGTGGTTGTGTGTGTGTGGTTGTGTGTGTGTGTGTGGTTGTGTGTGTGTGGTTGTGTGTGTGTGTGTGGTTGTGTGTGTGTGTGTGTGTGTATGGTTGTGTGTGGTTGTATGTGTGGTGTTGTGTGTGTGTGTGGTTGTGTGTGTGGTTGGATGTGGTTGTGTGTGTGTGGTTGTGGCTGTGTGTATGTTTGTGTGTGTGGTTGTGTGTGGTTGTGTGGTTGTGTGTGTGGTTGTGCATGGTTGTGTGTGTGTGTGTGGGGGGGTTGTGTGTGTGGTTGTGTGTGTGTTGTATTTGTGGTTGTGTGTGTTGTTGCATGTGTGGTTGTGGTTGTGTGTGTGTGGTTGTGTGTGTGTGGTTGTGTGTGTGATTGTGTGTGTGTGTGGTTGTGTGTAGTTGTGTGTGTGTGGTTTTGTGTGTGGTTGTATGTGTGGTTGTATGTGTGGTTGTGTGTGTGGTTGTGGTTGTGTGTGTGTGGTTGTGTGTGGTTGTGAGTGTGGTTGTGTGTGTGGTTGTATGTGTGGCTGTGTGTGTGGTTGTGTGTGTGGTTGTGTGTTTGTGGTTGTGTGTGTGGTTGTGTGTGTGGTTGTGGTTGTGTGTGTGGTTGTGTGTGTGGTTTGGGTGGGTGTAGTTGTGTGTGTGTGTGTGGTTGTGTGTATGTGTGGTTGTGCGTGTGCTGTTGTGGTTGAGGTTGTGTGTGTGGTTGTGTAGTTGTGTGTGTGTGTGTGTGGTTGAGTGTGTGTTGTGTGTGTGTGTGCTTGTGGTTGTGTGTTTGGTTGTGTGTGTGGTTGGTTGGGTGTTATTGTGTGTGTTCTTGTGTGTGTGTGTGTGTGCTTGTGTGTGTGTGGTTGGGTGGTTAGGTGTGGTTGTGTGTGTGTGTGGTTGTATGTGTGTTTGCGTGTGTGGTCTTACAACTAAATTCACTTACCCTGGCATCTTCACTTAGGGCATGCAATGGGAGGACTAAATCCGATAGACCAGGTCAGCCCACTTTTAATAGAGAAGGGCAGAACTCGCTCCTGGACTATATCCTGGTCGAAACCAGATCGTGGGATAGGGTTTTAGACTTCCAGATCCACCGGAGAAAAGATAGCGAACATAATGCCCTAGTAATGACCCTTAAACCGGGGAGTATGGGTCTCTCTGACCCTCTACCAGCGCCTAACCCAGCACAAAATGTATTGTCTCTAGCGAACAACAGGCGGAGAGTGAGGTGGTGTCAGTTCCAGAAATCTACAACTAAACTGGCAAACATCTACCAACAGGTCCTACCATACTTATTAGAAATGGGTGAGGTAGGTGGAATGGACATACAAATAGGGACAGGGGATAGGCCCCTAACAATCCACAAACAGTTGACGTCAAAATTACTTGATGTCTTTTATCCGGTAGGAAAGCAAAGGGTGAAAAACGACTCAGCCTACCCTTGGTACAATGTTAATTGTCGTGAGGCCAAACTAGAACTTCTAACCGCAGTAAAGGCGAAGAATAGGCTAGCAATTAAGCAGTGTAGGACTAGGTACAAGCAGATTATTCTCCATGAAAAGAAAAATTGGGAAGCCGAGAAGTGGGAAGATCTCAGGAATGCCCTGCATGAAAAAGATCTGAAAGTATTTTGGGCAATAGTCAGCACGAGGGGCGGGGGGGACCACCCGCCGTAGAACCCAACACAGCACCAGCGGTTTGGGAAACACACTTTGGGGCACTGTATTCTGACTCGGGCAATGACGGTACTTTCTCTTCTCCATTGAACCCCTTCCAGGAGTATCGATTGGAAGGGGTTTGGGAGATCACTCTACGCGAAGTAGAATCCGCCATTGATAAATTACAACCTAATGAAGCGCCATGTTTAGATAAGCTACCCGAGGATCTTTTCCAGATGGAACCGAAAATTTGGGGTCCGTATCTGTGTGCCCTGTTCAATGCTATCTTAAAGGGCATGGATCCGCCGGACACCTGGCGCAGGGCGGAGATAGTCCCGATATACAAAAAAGGTTGCTGTCTCTCATCGTCCAACTATAGGCCTATTAGCCTAATAGATACCACTCAAAAACTTATGGGACGGGTTATTTTAGACAGAGTGCAAAGTTGGATAGAGGAGAAGGAGATCCTGAGTCCTTTTCAAGCAGGCTTCAGGTCAAGTATATCAACTATTGATCAAATATTTAGACTACAGGTCTTATATTGGAAGACGGTGAGTGTAGAGGGTGGCAGCCTCTATCTCATCTTCGTTGACCTGAAGTCTGCCTTTAATCTAGTTCCAAGAGAAAAGCTGTGGAAGGTACTGTGCGACCTTGGGATCCCACGTACCTTCTGTATGTGCTAGTGAGGTTGCACAGGGAGACTTACGCCCAATTTAGGTGCAGGAAATACGGAGAACTGTCAGCACGTTTCCCGGTGAAGCAGGGGGTTCGCCAGGGGTGTGTCCTGGCCCCCACTCTATTTTGTCTTTACATCAATGGGCTTATTGACCACCTACTTGGTGTTAAAGACAGTGATGCGCAAAGGTTAGACTCGGGGAGGGTGCCTGGGTTGATGTTTGCGGACGACACTTTGTTGCTGTCCTAAACATCAACGGGCATCCCACGCACTCTGGATGGCTTGTTGACATTTGCATCTTGAGAGGCTTGGAGATCAATCTGTCTAAAACCAAATTTATGATCTTCAACCCCCCCAAGACTACTAGTCCGAATACATCGTTAGACGGCACTCCCCTGGAGAGAGTGAAGACTTTCGAGTATTTGAGTATCACCTTATCGGAACAGTTGGAGTGGGATACTCAATTAGATAGGGCAACCCTAAAGTTAACCCAAACAGCAGGGGGGATAATGAAAATGTACAGGTTGTCCACATTCAAGCCAGCTGCCCCTATCATCAAAATTTATAAAGTTCAGGCTAGGGCGGCCACTCTCTACGGGGCTGAATTGTGGGGGCATTGTAGGCCCGCCAACCTTATGAAAGTAGAGCATTCATTCATGAGGAATCTGGTGGGAATTCCGCCTAGTACACCTTTAGTTCCCCTCCGCATGGATTTACGGTTATTACCCATTGATGAGGAGATTGCCTTAAGGCCTCTCATGTATTGGCGAAGGCTATGGGTAGTACCAGAACTGTCTCCCTATAGAGACGAATTTAGGGAGGTTCTGCCAAGCCTGAGTAGTAAGAAAATCCCCTGGCTTAGCCATATAAGGGCACTTACTACTAGAATTGGAAGGTTGAAGCTTTGGGAAGCACCAGATATAGCGTGCCCATTAACAACTAGGGTAGACCTGGTGCGACATTTCATGTACCATAATTTGTCAACCCTCCAAGTAAGTTCCACTGCGGGTCGCTTGACAACAGAGTTTCTCCTAGTGAAAGCAGAATATAAAAAACGAGAGTTTCTGGATTTGATTTACCCTCCCTCAGCTAGGAAATTATACATGCAATTTAGATTGGGGACTCTCCCTCTTATGTTGTTTACTAGTAAATGGGACAATGAAAAGAACTATGAATGCCCGGCGTGTAAACATAAGATAGAGTACAAAATCCATGTGTTTTCCTTTGCCCTGCATATCAATCATACCGCAAATGATAGGTAATCCCAATTTGTAGAAACCTAGGTTTTAGACACTGTTTTCAAGCTTTTAGGGTTCTAAAGTACGATACCCATCCCCCAATTGTTTTTGCTGTCTCACCGCATTTTGGACGGGATGTGGAATAAGCGTAGGAGTTTTTTTAAATAATTATCTGTGGAGTGGTATATTTGCCTGTCTGTTAAAAGAAATTTATGAAGGCATTTATATATTAGGTTATTTGTAACTTTTATTAATTTAGTGTCTATTTTCGATAACTTTTAAGGAATCTCGATTCTGTATTTATCAAGGGATGCATGAAATGCAGTTTTAATTTGGAAAATGGAGAATATATGATTGTATTGTACTATTTTATCTTATTTATTAACTTGATTGTTGTTTGTATAAATGTATTAATGTGCTTTTATGGCCCGAGGTGGCCGAAATAAAGTTATCGATGGTTGTGTGTGCGGTTGAGTGTCTTTTTCAGCACAAGAACAGCAACATCTACAACAATTTTAAGCCCCAGCCAGACCCATCCACTCTCGCAGCCCTCCTGCCAGTTGAGACCAAGCCATGGCAATAGCCACCTGGCATCAAACAGTACTTTTTGGACCAAATCGGAGAGCACGTTGCTCTGGCACAAAGAAATCAGAGGACTCCACAAATATCCGTTATTTATAAGCTGAGATGAGCTCCTTCTGACCTTTGTACACCGAAGAAAAGAACTGTGCACTTCTTCCTTAAGCATGCTGCCTTCTGAGAGTGTCACCTTACATCAGAGCCCCAATGTTCTTCATTATAGTAACAACACTATAAAGCGCACTGCCCTAACCCCTTTACCAACACCCGTTTGACCCGGAACGCCAATTTGGGGGTAGGAAACTAAATTTAAACCTTGTTTTGCATGCGGCGACCATACAGTTACTCTCTCCCTAATTCCTATTGACTTGCATGCCTGACTGCACTTTCGCTGCTCAAATACAACAAATGTCTAGAGCTCATGGCTTCTTTGGTTCCTGTTTGTTCTATTTCAGATCACTAGTACTTGTATTTAGTAGCTTTTCAAGGATGGTATTCTTATGTTCAGGCATACGCTATCCATATGGGCTTAGCTGCTTATGAAAAACACCACTGTAAAATACCTGCTTCCTGCAACATCCTAGAATATTTACCTACGGTTTTATGTTATGTTATACTGCATTTCTAAAGCGCTCAGCTACTCAGAGTATCCCGGCGCTGCTACCCTAAACCCCCACCCCCAGCTGAACAGAAAGATGGGCTTAAAATAGTAATGTTTTTAGGTTCTTTTTGAAGACTGCCGGATCCACAATCCTCCTAAGAGCAAGAGGAAGCTCATTCCAAGCTAAACCAGCCTTACGGGTGAAAGAGCAGCCCCCAAGTCTCTGGCGTGAAAAGCGTGGGTTCTGAATAAGAAGTTGGTCCGAAGACCGCAAGGTGCTGGAAGGAATATAAAAAGAAAAGCGCTTCTGTAGATATAGTGGGCCCAATCCATACAAGGCCCGATGGACAATCACCAGCATTTTAAATTTCAAACGGGCCTCGACAGGGAGCCAGTGAAGGTGGCGGAGAAAGACCCGCACGCTCTGCCTGGAAGAAAGACCCCGAAGGAGACGCGCAGCCGCATTTTGAACTACCTGTAATTTTTTTATCAGATAGCCTGGACATCCCACTAAAAGCGCGTTGGAGTAATCCAGCCGGGAAAGGATCAATGCCCAGACTACAGTTTCTTTAGCCTCATCCGGCAGAAGGGAGAGGAATTTGCGCAGGGTTTTAAGTATGCCAAAACAGATCCCTGTACGTTTTTTGACATGTGTCGCAAAGTTCAGATTTTCCTCGAACCAGACACCCAAGTTTTTTGCAAGGCCCTGGTCTGATTGGGGAGGTGGAAAGTCAGTAGGCCACAGTCTGGATCGGAAGCCCACAGGAAAAGCTCCAAACAGGAGCACTGCCGATTTTTCCTCACCGCGGAGAGATAACGCTGAGCCGTGTTGACCGAGTCCTCGCCCCTACTCCAGGTAAACAATAACTGTGTGTCATCCGCATAGGCCATCACCCTAGCCCCCAGTGACTCCGCCAGATAGACCAGGGGAGTCACAAAGATGTTAAACAAAAGGGGCTAAGGGAAGAGCCCTGAGGGACACCAGTGGAGTGAGGGAGGGGGACGAGGCAAACGGAGGGAGCCAGACTTGCTGAGACCTATCCTCCAAAAAGGATTGCAGCCAGCTCCACGCCGAACCCGCAATGCCGATGTCAGTAAGTCGATCCAGGTGGAGGGAGTGGGGAACCGTGTCGAATGCCGGCGAGAGATCCAGCATCACCAGAGCTGCTCTCCCGCCGGCATCCAAACAGTCCCTGATAGACTCAGCCACCTCCAACAGTGCAGACTCTGTGCTATGGGCGGCCCGAAACCCCGATTGCGGAGGATGTAGCACGCCCGACATCATCACATAGTTGGTCAGCTGCAAGGTGACCGCTTTTTCACAGACCTTGGCTAAACTAGGCAAAAGCAAAATGGGTCTGTAATTACCGGGAAGCGAGGGGTCCAGGGTGGGCTTCTTAAGTAAAGGAAGTAAGAGGGCCTGCTTTCAAGCAAGCGGGAGGTGTGCCTCGCGAAGCGACTGGTTGATCAGAATGTTAACTTCCAGATTAACCGTATCGGCTAGGTCAGCCAACAGCCGAGCCGCGCAAGGATCGTTGGGGGAACCAGATTTCAGCGCCCCAAGGATTTTGCGAGAGGTCAAGAGGTCAATGGGGCAAAAGGCCGAGAAGGAATGATCTGGGCCCCTCGCCACATTAAGCCGCTGCTGGGGCCAGGGAGGCGTCAGGTTTTTTGGAAAAGAGTCTTGAATATCCCTGATTTTCTCCCTAAAATGATTGGACAGAGTATTTGCCCAGATGACTGAGGGCGTAGCCACTATCTCCTGTGCGCGCGGCGCCACAAAGCTCTGCACAATAGCAAAGATTTCCTTCGCATTATTGTTAGCCCTGTCAATGGGCACGGCCAAATAGGTGCTTTTTGCCACTGAGATGGCTGAATAATACAGTTTCTGTTTGTCCCTAAGAGCCTGTTTGGCCCTAGGACAATAGCCACTAGCCCTCCATATTCTCTCCAAGACCTTACAAGAGTGTTTGAGATCCCTCAATTCTGCGTTGAACCAAGGCTTGGAGGGGGTTTCTCTCCCCAGCTTACGGGGGCCAAAGGCCGAAAGGCCCATGACAGCGTCACTAATCCAATTCGAGAACCTAGTAACGTTCTCCGGAAGGGTGCTCCCAAGTTTCGGGCGCGAAGCCACCAACTTAGCACTCAAAAGCGCCGTATCAATCTTTCTGACCTTCGGGCGCGGTGGCAGGATGGTACATGGCGACCTTGCAAGGCAGTCCACGAAAAAAATACTGGAAAGTGGTCTGACCATGTAACCGGGAGAGGATTTTGGACCAGAACCGGAAAGTTGGAGCAAATAAGGTCCAGCGTATGGCCCCCCTTATGGGTTGGAGCCCTCACCCACTGGGAGAGTGAGGCTAACTGGAGAATATCCCAGAAATCAGCGGCGTCCGGCGATTCTGCCGAGTCCAGATGTAAATTAAGGTCACCCAACAAAAGGAAGTTATTAAACCTTAGGACTCTCTCTGCTATGGTGTCCAGAAAGGCGCCCGCAGGACCTGGTGGGCGATAGAGTAGAGAGCCGCCCAAGGTGAAGTGGGGCGACAATTGCAGGCTAAAATCCAGAGCCTCACAACCCACCCAATTAGTGAGAGCTTCCCCCTGGAATACCCAGCAATCTCTATATAGTATGGCAACACCACCCCCTCTCCCCAGTGGGCGGTCAAACCGATGTATTTTATACCGAGGGGCGGTGGCCAGAATAACTATAGGGTTGGAAAAAGCATCCAACCAGGTCTCTGTAACAAAAAGGAGATCAAGATCCGAGTCCAAGATCAAATCGGCGATGTCAGTATGGTGCCGTTTGAGAGATCTGAAGTTAATGAGGCAAGCTTTAAAGCTGGCCGGAGGGCGAGAATGTATGCACCGAGCCTCCGACCGGAGCTGAATGGTCTGTCAAAGGTGCTGTTGCATATTGAATCATATAACACATATACCCACTATATGCTATGCTGCCCTCCAGATGTATTAAGTCCCTTCTAAAATATGCTGTTATTGTTATAAATGTAAATTGCTTAATAAACATATTTTTAAAAATTGCTACAATTAGTTAACTTCAGAGTGTTTCTATATAAATGTGAAACCCTACAGGGTGATATATGTATAAATACCAGTCATATACATTCTTCAGAAATATTTTGCTAATATGTGATCAGTGCTTAGCTCAGTAACCATTCTACCATTGCATAGATTGTTTCCAAGATTAGAGAACAGGTTTTTGAAGAAGCAGGCTTTCATTCTTAATGTTTATTTCTATCGGAAATACTTCCCCAGCCATAGTGAGGGAGAAACTACATAAATGTACACAGGGACCTCAGACAATCTATTGCATACAGCTACGTCTTCTAATATACAGTAAACACATTTATAGTATGGAAAATAATGTAGGAATATTAGTGGCTGGTGTCTTTAAAGCTCAAATATTAAAATTACATTTGAATAAGTGATCTAACAGTTTACTTGGATATTTTCACGCTCATTTACCAACTCAAAAGTGTTGCTTATGCTGTATAAATAGAAACATTTCTTACTTGAAACACTTACTAGACTGCTTGGTATCTTCCTCATATTTATAACCTTATTTGCTGTGCAGCAAAAAGAATCCTCCATAAAACACATCAATTGCATTCAGCCCTACCGTGAATTGTCTACATTACTTAACTGTAATCATCATTATTTTAATTTTCCATCATCTGCCGCTTTAATCTGGCACATCCTCCTTAAGAATATTTCCTTTCCTTTCTACTACCTCATAAATCAACCAAGCTTAAAAGGAGATACCGGTTGAATGTTAAAATAGGCCCTGGCCCTTGAACACCACCGTTCACGTTTCAAGTCGACATCTTTTCTAAACGACGACTCTTTATCATTATCTGAGCCTTGTACATTCTGTATCAGGACTAAATTCACTCTGTAAAATGTTGTTGTTGTATGTTAGGCAACAGCTCTGCAAGGGTAGAATAAACAATAACAGCCAAACTAGATCTTTGGCATACAGAGTATAGGTAAAGTTATATAAAAACTCTTTCAGCCCCTGGTTTTGGCAGAGCAACATTTTGCTGACAATGTAAAGGTGGCGCAATGCCAGGTTTCGAGCCCAGCTGAATCCTGTTACTCTCATGAAGAGGACGACAGCTCGCGCTACTATAGATGGTCTCCTAGATGACACCTTCAGGAAACAAGCATTTGCAATGCAATAGGTCTCGCATTAGGAAAGTTTGAGCTATTGGTATTGTAAATGGCAAAGGTTTTATTTATGTTTCTTTTTTTTAAATAGCTAAATTAATAGCTTTGTCATTTACAATGCTAATAGTTATAACTTTCGCAAATGTGATACCTATAGCATTTGCAATGCAATATGTTTTGTATTTACAAACCGCGAGAGGACAAAAAAAAGCTCTGGACCACCGCCTCCTCCCAGGCCTTCAAAAGTGACCTCAAAGTTCTCCTCCTCCAGAGACACCTCCAAAAGTAATTCACGTCCTCTTGCTATTTGTGAGGAAGACTTCCCACTACTGATAATTTCTACTTTCCATGACCATGGAAGTGCCTTCCCAGTGTATGCCTGTGATTGGAGGGTCTGCCTTTTTGCAGTATTTTCCATGTACTGGTGTTCGGTGCCCTTTTCTAACATGCACACACCACTCTGCCCTTGCAACACACGGCTGCTACCTCTCACATGTCTTTGCCTTTGATACTTGCACAAGTGCCACCTTGCCCATGTAACGCTTGTTCCTGAGCCTGAGTGTCTAGCGTTCGCGCAGACGAATCCAGGAGAGGAAATGCTAGTGCACCCTCTGGTCCGTCATTCCTCCCACAGTGATCGCTACTGGTCTCCAGCTGGATGCATCCTTACGGATGCTTTTCCAGCGAGACCCAAAAAGGAGAGTGAAGGGGGAGATAGAAGTGAGGGAAAAAACAAGTAAAAAAGGAGAGAAAAAGCAGAGCAAGACAATGGAGACAGAGGTCCAGTGGACCTCCAGGGTTGAGGAGCACGCGAAAACTGTGGGTGGAGGAGGGCCTCGAACACCAACACTCAAAAGTGCAGGGGCTCGGGGGAAGGCCTCACTTAATGGTGGAGCTGCGAGGGAGGGAAAGTAATTTCACTGACAATGAGTCAGTGTTCTTGCTCAACATGGCAAACCTCCACGCTTTATAGCAGTATTTGACTCCAGTATGACTTGATATTATCTGCTCCACCTGGATTCTAGACATGATTTCCTTACTTAGTTGATAAATAGGAAATATATAAAGTTTTTGTAGGGAGCTACTTAAAACACAAAATTAACCACTGAATGAATACAAATATAATGCTTTAATTTGCAATCAAATTTATTAACGGCATACCGCCACAACTACTAAAACAGAACTGTTACAACAAGTTTTTCAACATCATAATTATTCACTTTTATACCTTCCAATTACAAATGAAATATTTTTGAATACAGGATATTTTCAGCCAACGTGTTTGCGGCATTTACATGCTGCTTATTCAGGGCTGAAATTACAAGACCAGAAACAAAGCCATTTTTAATGTATCTATTCTTCCTCTGATAATCGTATAACAGATAATTGCTGTCGTCACCTGAACCTTTCTTATAGTCAGTCTATAAATAGGTTCACATTTATTCTATAACAGTCTTTGTCTAGTATTTCAAAGCTAGTAGCATCTTGATCCCTAGTCCATCCGAATTATATTCATCTTGTGTTACACGTTTTCGTAATTAATTTCAAGTTCTATATCTGTCCGCATTTACAGAACCCTCAAGGTATCTAATTTTGGCTAGATTTAGCAGTGCACTCCCCTAAATGATATCAGAAAGCCATAAATCCAATATTAGTAATAGTCCTATTATAACATTGTTCCTAGGACTTCCTGCATGTTTCAGTATCATGTGAAAAGTGCCACACAGAAAGAGACAACCCCAATTCAATTGCAGTAATGATCTATCAAGTTTCATGTTTGTCTAATGATGAATAATTTCTTAAAGTACTATTCTTACCAGTACTGCTATAGCAATGAGCATCCTGATTCATATATTATTAACGTGTAGTCCTTTATTTTAGATAGGCAGTAGAAAATTATAATGTTACCTGAGAAGAAGAGAGAATAAAAAACGGAAAAGGAGAAAAAGAGGAGAAAAGTAGAGAAAATAAATTCACCATTCATTCTGCCATTCATGTCTTCAGAAAGGTATCCAGGCTCCAACTAGTCTCTATCTCCTCTTAGTGTGCTCTAACCGAGCATACGCTAACCTGTGGCAGCTCCCCAACTCTCACTTCTTGGATGTTCTATTCAAAGCACATAGCATTCTCGTGTCCATTATGTGAATTCCTTTAATTGTTTTACCCTGCTCATGTTGTTCCAACCCCTCGTTTAACAACTGATTGTGCCATCCTCTTGGGTCAACCCGTTTTTTATCTCACACTCCCAATCCATATAGCTAAATACAGTTTTTAACGTAGGTGGTACTATAACGCCGAAAGAATAGACCACACTTACACTTTGGTAAAGTTCCTTTTACATGTAGATCATCAGTCGTATCGAAAATCCAATTCTATATCGTTTTCACACTTGAAGTCCTTCCATATCATTTATATTCTAAGAAGATTGAGAACAATTTTACTAAATAGTTAACAAACCGTTTTCCCTGTTCATCTCTCTCAGATTGTCTATTACCGCTAAATTCTCAAGTTTAGCGGCTCGTTGCATGAACGTGTAAGTTCTTATGTTTACCGACCCATTGCGTGAACGCCTGAATTGTTATCTAAGTCCATAGTACAATTGACTTAAAATTTACCCACACATTGCCAGTCACAAAGTCAGTCTGATATATAAAGTGCTCCAATCAATACATCCTTACGGTTCCCCTACTTTCACTTATTGTAATGCGGTATTTAAAGCACATGCATGCATGTTCCCGTCCATATAAATCCCATTAACGGTTTCACCCATCTTATAATATTCCGACTGCGCATTTTATACCTGGTGCGCCATACTCTAAAATCAATCATTTGTATAGTTGACACTCCCAATCCATATATCTTAATACAGACATAAACACGTCATATTGTCAGTTGCCCCAACTCACGTTATTGTTATCTACCTAGATATAAATGTACACGTTCTTTCTGTCACTGGTATTAACGGTTTTCCCCAACTCTCTTTTTACGAACTGCACATTTGTTTGCTCCCAATTGTCACTATTACCTTATGTAAGTAACTTCCGCGCTATATAAAAAAAATGGATAATTAAATAAAAAATAAATACCGCAAAACATCCTCGTTACTCTGCCGGCCTGCGACCAGGAAGTCAGGCAGGCCGGCGCGACAACAGGAAACAGGAAGTAGGAGGGCGGGAGCCTACCCCGCCTCCCACGGAAGAGCCGGAAGAGCCGCGATTGGTTGCAGCACCGGAGCAGGCAGGAGCCTACCCTGCGCCCCGGTGCCGAAGAATGGAGGAAGAGTCCTGCTGCCGGTGAGTGGGGCTTCGCTTTGTGGCTGGCCTGCGAGGGCGGGAGGGGGGCATGTGTGGGCGCGCGCGCGGTGGCGGCCTGTGTATGTGTGTGAGCGTGCGTGTGTCTTGGAGTCTGTGTGTATGCGTGTGTGACTGTGGGGGAGGAGGAGGAGGGGGTTGCCTGTCTGGGTGCCTGCGTGTCTGTGTAAGTGTAAGTGCGAGTGCGCGCACGTGTGTGTGTGTGTGTGTGTCTGTGTCTGTCTGTGTGCATGCATGCATGCGCGGTAGGCTGGGAGTATGGGAGGGCGGCGCAGGACGGAACGTGCGCGTTCGCGCACACCAATCCAGCCTGGACAAACTCGTGCACCTTCTCGTCCGTCCTTCCCTCGAGACAGCTAACTATACGTCTCCAACCCTGGAAGCATCCTTTGGATGCTAATTCCAGGGCGAGACCTAAAAAGGGAGTTTGACAACTCTAAGAATATTTTGGCAGATCCATACACCCTATTCATATTAGGCTAGGAAGTGCTAGGTAGGCGTATAGGTAAAATATATGTACTCATATAATCAATGTAACAGCACGATGGTTGAACTTTTTATTTTCTCTGACATTCTTGTAATGCTGATCACTCTGTTTCATTTCCTTCTATTTCCTTCTATTAATCATTGCAGCACATGTATTTTACACAACAATCTTATTTATTCAGTAAATGTTTGAAATGCCAATTTGAGCATTCCTTGTGTCTCTCTTTGGGCTACCTAAGTTACTCATGAAAGGGTTAGATCTGTTTCTGCAATTTTCTTGGGAAGTCAAGGTTGTCATGCTCTTTGGTTGCAGACACCATCTGGTACCTTGTAAGGTTTAGAGGTCGAGCTAGCCTGGACTAAGGGCAACATACCCTGATGGTGTGCATGGACTCAGTCCCGCATAGTTTTGATATTTATGTTGTCCAAATGCACAGTCTTACTGAGATAGTAGGAGCTGTACAACATGCTGCCATCAACGTTCTAGCTTGGGTACTCATTTAACGGGTCTCTTGAGTAGTTTTTCATGCTTATGCCCAAAGCCTTATTCACCAGTTAACCAGGGTTGTAGGATGGTACAATGCAGAGTAATATATTGGATGTCTTTACCACACATTTTTTACCACAAATGTTTTAACCACGCATATGCTTTTACAATGCATGCCATTACCATGCATTGTTATTATATATAAAAACAATGTATTTGTGGGGGGAGACCCCCACATCCCCCAACTTACCTTAGCGTCATAAAGGCATGCATTGTAAAGGCATGCACGTCGTAAAAATATGCATGCTAAAAAATGCATGGTAAAGTCAGAATGAGGTAAAAACCTCGTTGTAAAGGAGGTTTCCCGTTAACCAGAGATGTCCATAGTGTTAGGAAAAAATCCTTCTCAGCAAAGTACGGAATCCCTATTACTTGCAGAAGGTTGTTCAAGCTTGGATATTTAAACAGATCACCCCACACTAGCTAACTCCGAAAATTAAAATGGCCAATTCAGCACAGGCGATTTTACCACTAAACTGCAGACATGCATTAATACAAATGTTAATGCAACATGGACTCCCTCAAGAGGGCGGGGATGTTACCTTCATGGTAGAGATCCACAAAGTGTACCAACAGAAGTATTCTATTCATGAGTTATATTCCTGGCAGTAAATGCCAACAGAGGGAATTTTCACACATTTACTGAAGAGGCAGTACCAAACAACTATACTCCATATGAGAATTTACAAATTCCATTACCATATCATGAACACATGAACCAGTTCCTAGGCGATCTACTACCACATACATTAGATAATGTCAGACTGGGTCCGCTCAGTAATGAGGGAGTGACATGGCCAGTTCTATCTGGCTATACACCATATGCGTCACCAGGAGTTTCACAGCAGCAGAACTTGTAGTACTCTACACAGATATAGTTACACTATAGAGGTGACTAATAATATTTGTTATGCAAATAATACCAGCAATACCAGCAAGACATTTCAAGCTGCACAACCACAATTGGTGAGTCCTGGAATTAGTCCAGGGACTATTAATGCAATTATGGGTAAGGTTCCCATCAGACAGGATGAGATGTCGTTCTGGATAGAACAAAAAACAAACCAGCTTGAAGCAGTGTTTCCTCAAACGAGACCCCACGAAAACACAGGATTCTTACAATGTATCTTTCTATTTAGAAGACTACAGCACATGGGGCACAGCATTTGCTGCAATCTATACCAAAATGCATTGACTGTTTTGCTGGAAGTGCTTAAACATATTCAAAGTAGATTTGGGGATATCATTAATGGGCATTTTTGCTACAGTATCCTCAATGATATTAAGTAATACAAAAGGGGAAGCAGCAGCATTGACAGTATCAATGCCTCGAACAGGTTGCTCCGGCAGTCAAAGAGCGTGAACTACCTAAAATAATTGCAGCAATTTATTTCTCAATAGGCTGAGATAATTTGGGAGCCAAACCTAATAAACCACAACTCAAGGGTAAGTCCGATAAGTATAACTAGAAACCTCCTCCACAGGAATCCTATGAGAGGTGCTATAACTTGTGTAATCGTAAAACAATTAGACAGCCTAACAGGTATCAGGATACTGATACACATCCTTCTTGTTCCTTTCAGGAATCATCCAAAAAATGCTCTGAGAGAGGAGGACGATCAGTGCACAGGTCAGAGTAATACGTAAAACCGAAGAAGGACTCACAACACGGTTCTGGCTTCATAATAAACAAACATTAGCATAGATAATAGGTCTCGTCTTTGGGACCTTACAAGTGTTTAACCATGCAGCACATTATACTGGGTGCTGTGCCGCCATGGATTGAAGAGCTATATAATTACTATATACTGAGTCATGCAGTCTGATTCGGGAATACATGCTTGCCTGTGCCATGCACCTCTTTCTGGACGGCATTATGATAACAAACACTTGTAATGCAACAGGTCACGCATTTGCGAGAGTTTAAGCTATTGGCATTGTAAATGACAATGGGCCTGATGCATAAAAGGGTTTTACCCATTCTGTGTCTATGGGAAAAGGTGTTAGTGCATATGGGCCAATGCATTTTATTTATGTGTTTTGCAAGCAAACACAAAAATAAAAGGCATTGTCATTTTTAATGCCAAAAGATCAAACTCTCGCAAACGCGAGACCACTTTAATAGTTTCTTGTGATGCTGCCTGCCGTATTCAGGTTACCCTGAGCCGTGTCTAAAAAAAGGGGTGCAGCCACCATTACCTTTTCCATGCTCATGACGAGCTGAGCTCGTCATGAGGCATGGTGCTCCGGTGCTCATGATGAGCTCAGCTCGTCATGAGCCGTGGAACGCTCAGGTGCGGGGAGAATTCCCCTGCTGTGCTGAGCGTTTCACGGGAGCCGGTGCACCTGTGACGAGCTGAGCTCGTCATGAGCACAGGAGCACCGTGCCTCATGACGAGCTGAACTGAGCTCGTCATGAGCATGCGGGCGCTGTGCGTGCCCCCTCCCCCCAGCACAGCGGGGGAATTACCCCCGCAGCAAAGGGGTTAAAGTGAAAGCACGGCATGGATGCTTTTACAAAAAAAACACTTGTTTGTGAAGTAAACAAACAAAAGTTTATTTTGTAAGAGCACCCCTTGCTGTGCTTTTAGTTTGATGGAGGCAGCGCACCCCTGTTTAGAAGCGGCTCGCTGTAACCTGACTATGGCGAGCAGCATCTAAAGAAAGGGACGTGGCCACTATTAAAACTAAAGCATGGTATTGTATGTTTTCACAGCAAAATAAAAAAAATTATTTTGCAGCGCAGCCACTAAAGTTAAAGAGGACCGTGCTGACAGATACACTAAATAAAGAAGTGCTGCTGTCATAGTTACAGTGGAACACGCTGGCAAATTAAATAAATAAAGAAGCGTGGCCACAATAGTTAAAGTGGACCGCCATTACTAATTAAAATATAAAAGCGGGTGGCGTGTTACATTGTAGGAAAGCACGTAATGGGTGGACTAGGGGATAATCATTAAAGAAAATAGTGCTCACAGACTAGATAAAGTAGACGTGCATGTAGGGATCGAATTTTCAATAAACACACATTATTGGCCTAATGTGTCCAATATAACCTTGTAAACATATAATCAATCAATTAGAATAAAGGGCATTCATCTAGTAACCTAAAAATCACTCTTTATAGGTTAGTACTATTGGCACGGCTGGAGCCATTTTGTTTCGTTTTCCAGTGTACAAATGCTGTTTCCCTGAAGTCACGTGATTATGTCTTTCTTTCTAAACCATGGCGTCAGCCAAACCATGTTCGATGTCTGCTAACTGGTAGCTCAAGGGAAACTCAAGGTCGCACCTGCCTTCCTTGCGGGATGCGTACATTCTCACAAAGCCCGTTCCTGTCCTCCCGGGCTCTAGATAGAATGGGAGGCACCCGGCTGACCTGCCCCCGGAATAGCTTAGGCCTAGGATACTAGCAATCAATTGTGCCTTATATGGGTATTCCTCTTGGCCTGCTGACAAACTGTGTTTTTACTTGTAGGGTGTCATCCTCAATGTGTGAAACGTATATATGCCTTGTACTTTGATCATGTAAGCAGTCTCCTCTGCGCACGTTCGAGGTTGAGTAGACCGGGGCTCCCCTGTCAGGGTCTGTATTTGATGAATAAACGATTGAACCTTCTCCATTGCCGACTGAATTGTTATTTGTCCTTAGTCCTATATGGGTTATTGGTAAGTGTGACCTGTTAGAATAGATTTGATCCCTTCAGTTGCCGACTCCGCCGGGACTCCGCGATAGGGTCGTCCCCTCCTGTAAGCAGGAGTAGCGGGACAAGGAGGAGTTCTGGCCGAGTGGGTGGACAGAAAGAGGATCCTGATTTGAAACACCCGTTTGTGGTATGAAAACAAGCCGTTCCCCTCTCGAGTCCAGTATCCCTCCCAGCTGTTGAAGACCCTACGCCGGAGTCCTACGGGCTTAACCCGAGAGAAGAGCAGACTGTGTCAGTCTGTTTAGATGTCGGCAGTGGAGAACCCGCAATCGACCTGAGTGCACCAGGTGAGTGATCTTTGGAATTGAATTGGATAAGAATCGCTTGGAGGAAGTGTTTCTTTTAGAATAACAGTTAACTGTCTTTGTTTGAAGGTGGCCGGGGAAGCCGGACCACGAGGGAATCTGGGGATCTATCGTTGTGGCGAAGGGGCTGCGAGAGTAGAGACCTCACGGACTTGTTTGGTGATTAATCGAGAATACCTCTGATGCCTTAGCAGAGTACGGTGTTGCTCGCTCGGCCGAATTCTCTCCAGGAAACCTCTGGGAGCCACTGGGTAAGCTAGGGGTCTGGAGACGTGTCCAGATACCCGGCCCAACCAGAACAGGACCATGGGATGGCCTGTGAGAGAGTTCGTGGTTCGCCTATCTGAGGGTCTCGGAGCACGTTGTTCTCTTTTGGTGATATCTGTCGGTCTGGAATTCTTTTGAATCGATTCCCGAACAGGAGTCAACGGGCTCTGTTCGTATTTGAAGACGTCATTTGCATTTGAATAGGTTTTGAGAAATAATTGCCTTGCACTGCTTTACAGCACTTTTCTGTGACGATTGTATGAGTGAGTGTCACGAAAGGACGCGTCCGATTGTGTGTGTGTGATTATATGTAAAAGGAGCGAGTAGAATAAAGCACAATGCCGTGTTTTAGTAAAATGTGTTTTGGGTGCTGCTGTCGGAGAGGTACGCGGCTCGAAGAAAGACAGCCTGCCCCTCCCAAAGGCAGCCCCAGTTTCGATATGTACACCAAGAATGGTTTACAGCCAATTCTGTTTAATACCCTGTGGAACAAGTACACCAGGGATAATGCGGATCTACAATGGCCTCTTACGGGGTCTTTTGATGAGAAAAAGATTAATTATATACAGAATAAATTGTTTATGAAAAAAAGTCGTCAGTCAATGTTTGACTCCCTGAACTTATGGTTGAAGGAGGCAAAAAGACGACGAATTAGGGAGGAGAAGCTGGGGAAGATGAAGTCGGGTCAGACGGTCACACAGAAAGCTATAGCATATGATAAAGACAAAGTGGAGAAGAATATTGAACGGATGGACAGGCAGTTTCGGTTGGAAACCGATAAAAGCTATGTAGCCAGACCAGAGACAGGAGATGAATTAGAAGAATTGTTGGAAACCCGACCACCTCCCCCTTATGCCCCGCAAGGCCTGTATCCGGCCGTGCCTGTGGTACGAGCCGATCAAGCGGGTGCTGTTGCAGCCGCCCGACCACCGTCAGGAATGATTGCTACGGCCCCCGTTGGCAGATCTGGATCTGATATTTCAGTTTCCCCTCCTTCTCTTCGGCCAACTACCTCACCCTTGTTATCCCTTTGGCCGGATGCGGCTGTCCCTTTCCCCTTGCACCCTGTATTTCTTTCTCCTCCAACTCAGATCTTCGAAATATGGGTGGCCCTGGTGCCACACCCAAGCGACCGATATCTGACCCGAGTGATCAACGAGCTTTCACTCGGTCGCTGCTAGGGCAGGAGGAGAGAAGAGCTATTATAATTCAGGCATCCCAGTGGATGGGGAATCCTATTTATACCTTGGAAGATATTTGGAGTACTATGAAGGATTTTGAACCCGTTGCACAACAACTGGCTCTAGAGAGCATGGCGATCCGATTGATCTGACTATGGGAACAGTGTTTCGAGGAAGGATTACCTCCTCAGATACTGCGTGACATCAGGGATCATGCTCATAAATTTCATCTCCAAGTCGAGGAAGTATATCAGAATGTAAACACCCTTTTGAATTATAGGGAAAGGATGCACCGAAAGAGCGCTGAATGGGGAGCGCAGCACCCCATGAGAGAGGTGCATCCCCACTTTTTCCCTGAAGTACCTGAATTAAAAGATGCTAATAATGTAGTAACTAGGGCATGGGTGGATGCCAGGCTTCAGGAACAATGGGTGTATACCCCTTCGGAAACGGAGTGAAGTGCTTACATTAAAAGCACAGTTACCATATCCCCGTAAAAATCCTACAGCTTATTACAAAGAATTGACCGAAGCTGCCAGTTCTGCCATCATGACTATAGCTGATATCGAGCTATTTTTTGGTCTCCTAATTCCGGTCGATATTTGGAGACAGATACATGACACTGGCCATACCCCTGAATTAGGAGGAACATGGGACCAATTAAAAAATTGGGACAAGGAACGAAAGCCAGGTGAGAAGCCCCGGGATGAAATATTAGCCGTGCCCGGTAAAATTGTTGCATTCATGAAAACCCTTTTACCTCCTAGGAAGGTAGATTTGGATAAATTAACAGCATGTAGACAGAAAAAGGATGAAAGTGTGTCTGACTTCTTTACTCGGTTCGAGAAGGTGTTCATAGATTTCAGTGGTCAGGACCTCTCTACAGAAGGGGGAATTCGATTATTCGTGAATAGATTTGTTACCAATCTACTCCCGGAGGTTATGTCTCGCCTTCAGTCGTCTGAAAGTACGTGGACTACAGCTGCACCATCTGTCATTCTTAGTTTGGCCCAATATTATGAGCATCGCGAGAATGAGAGTAAGGACAGATCAGAGAAGAAGACTAAGGATTTGAAAACAAGGGTACTATTGCAACAAGTTAGCAGAGGGCAAATGACAGGAAGGGGAGTGCGGGGCTCGTATCAAAGGGGCCAGCCAGCGGAAAGAGGCAGAGGGGGCACGCCGAATATTGGGATAAACCAATGTTCCTATTGTAAGGAGGAGGGAAATTGGAGAGTAGATTGCCCTTTGCTACAAGGACGAAATGGACCCAGTAGAGGTCGAGGAAGAGGTCGAGGAAACATAGATCGAAATAGTATGAGGAGGGAAGAATCACAGCACGATGGTTCTCGTAAGAATCATTTCGATGACCCCCAGAATAGACAATACTATAATGAAAGCTACCAGAATGACAGATACGAGGACCGAGATTACGCATGAGACAGCCAAGGACAGAGCGGGGGCCGTATTACAGTACCAGTGGACCAAGAGGGACCTTATGTAGAAGGAGAACTGTTGGGTACATCAGGGAAGTTTTTAGTGGATACTGGGGCGATGAGTAGTTCAGTCGCCCAGGCACTGGTCCCAGGGGCAGCTCTGTCTGGCCAAAATAATGTATCAGTCGGATTCTCTGGAATACCGGTAGTCAGCCCCGTTTCAAAACCTCTGCCTTTTACGATTGGTCCCATTTCTATGCATACCCCTTAATCTCCTTACTTTTAATTGCGGAGAGAATTTGTTAGGTTTGGATATTTTAAAGAAACTCCATGCACGAATTTACTGTTCACCCGATGGTGTTTTTCTAACAATGCAGAAACCACCTATAGAGATGGCTCAGTATTTTTCTAAAAACTAGTCCTTGCCTCCGGAATTTGCTACCATCCCTCCGACTTTGTGGGCGAGAGGGTATACCGATGTTGGTCTGTTAAGAATAGACCCTGTGTCAATCACCATAAAACCAAACGCGCAGATGCCTCGCATTCCACAGTATAAAATTTCACCAGAGGGTGAAGAAGCCTTGCTCCATATTATTCGTGACCTCATTGACAAAGGGGTAGTGGAAGAAACAGCTGCGAATGTCTGTAACAGTCCCATTTTGCCGATTTTGAAAAAGACTCCGATTGATGGTGCCCTGGATTACAAGTCCGCATATCGTTTTGTGATTGACCTTAGAGCAGTCAATAAAATAGTGGTCCCACAATACCCAGTGGTACCAGATATCACAACGATCCTTGCTATGATTCCCCCTACTGCTCGATATTTTTCTGTTATCGATTTGAAGAATGCTTTCTTTAGCATTCCCATTCATCCTGATAGCAGACATATCTTCGGATTCTCATTAGGAGGACGAAGTTTTAGATTTACGCGCGCACCTCAAGGCTATACAGAAAGTCCTAGTAAATATAGCCAGGCCTTGAAAGCAGTATTGGATGAACTGATTCTGCCCACCGGCAATGCAATCATTCAATATGTGGACGACATTCTGGTGGCCTCCGATACGGAGGATGGGTGCAGAGATGCAACTGTGAAGTTGTTACACCATTTGGCTAACAAAGGAAATAAGGTCTCCCTTTCCAAATTTCAATATTGTCGACAGGAAGTGACCTACCTTGGCCACTTACTGTCGAAAGCGGGGAGACGACTAACATCAGAACGAATATCTGTAATCACTAACATGTCTGTACCGTGTACCCAACGTGATGTCCGTGCTTTTCTTGGCATAACCTCTTACTGTCGCCAATGGATTCCTAACTATTCCCTCACCTCTTAACTCTTGTTGTACTTGACTACCAAAGATGTGCATGAACCCCTACCCTGGACGGATGAATGCCAAGAAGCCTTTGACTCTTTGAAATCTGCTTTATGTTCTGCACCTGTCTTGGGTACCCCGGATTACCGGAAGCCTTTTTCACTCTATGTGCACGAGGTGGACGGTTGTTCCCTTTCAGTGTTAACTCAGGATTTCGGGGAGAAACAGGGACCCTGTGCCTTCTTTTTCTGTGCCTTGTGACATGGTAGCACAGGCTCTTCCCAGTTGTCTGAGGGCCACTGCGGCGGTAGCGGTGGCCATCTGACAATCAGAGGGGATAGTGTTGAACACTGACCTCACAGTAATGGTACCACATGCTGTGGATATTTTGTTAAATAAAACTAAAACCCAGCACCTTACGAGTGCTCGCTTGACAGGATACGAGCTGACATTGTTTGCACCCCACATTACGATTAAGAGATGTGCTAGACTGAATCCAGCAACACTTTTACCTCTCCCTTCTAGTGATACAAAGGATGATATCCATGATTGTATATTTAGAACTGAGGAAGAAACAAAAGGGCGTGTAGATCTCACAGACATTCCTTTACCAGAACCCCAAGGAGAATTGTATGTTGATGGCTCCTGTTTTAAGTTACCAGATGGAACTGCAACAGCTGCGTATGCTATTACGACTTTCAAAACGGTAGTGGAAACTGCTAGGATTTCACACCATTCAGCCCAGGCCGCTGAACTAATAGCTTTGTTACGTGCGTGTGAAATTAGCAAAGGATTGAAAGTAAACATTTACACGGACAGCCAGCACGCCTTTGGCATTGCCCATAGTTTGGGGAAATTGTGGAGGGAAAGGGGTTTCTTTACCACACATGGCCAAAAGATTCAGCATGGTCCTTTAATTGATCGTTTGTTGTTAGCTTTGACACTACCAGATAAAGTGACCATTATCAAATGTAGCGCCCATCAGAAAATAGTTGATTCCACAGGAAAGGGAAATGCTTATGCTGATTCAGTAGCGAAAGAGACAGCTCGGACTAAAATGACTCCCATGTTTCCTAGTACTTCAGCCCGGTGGGTGGCGGAAACGTCCGTATTTGACAATACCATAGAAAGTGTAAGAGAATTGCAGAAGGAAGCCACTATAGATGAGGCACAGAAATGGGAGCAGGAAGTAGGGAAACTAGACAAGAACGAATGTTGGATAGATCGAACTGAGAGACAGCGTTGGTTACTCCCTAATGCATTGGTATATGCGGTAGTGACCATGGCCCATGGCCCGGCACACATAGGAGCAAAAGGTATTTGTGCAGTATTAGACCCCGTCTCGAGCAACCCAAACATTCCTAAGACGGCCTCACAGGTGGTCAAATATTGTCCAGTATCTTTACGCTATAATTCGGGGGGCAGAGAGTCCGTTCTGAGTGGCAATTTTGCACCACCATCTTTGCCATTTGAACTTATTCAGATTGATTACATCCAGATGGAGAGAGTTAATAATTTAAAATACGTGCTGGTGGTGGTTTGTGCTTTCAGTAAATGGGTTGAAGCCTACCCCACCAAAGAAGCCACTGCGGTGGCAACTGCTAAAGCCTTGATTAAAGAATATTTCCCCAGATATTGTTTGCCCCGAATTATCTGGTCGGACAATGGAACACACTTCAACTCTGCACTAGTTCAGAGTGTATGTGATGGTTTACAAATTCCCCAGAAGTTTCATGCAGCCAGACACCTCCAGTCAGCAGGGCTAGTCGAGAAATATAATGGCATATTAAAATTGAAAATGGCAAAGATCTGCGCGAGCACTGGAGTAAAATGGCCTGATGCACTGCCTTTGGCATTATTATCCTTGAGAACGACTCCACACACAAGAACCGGGTTATCTCCATATGAGGTCATTTTTGGCCAACCCGCCAATGTGTGGGGAGTCCCTAGACCTAGGTCCTTTAGAGACATTGATTATCCTTTGATGACAGATTACTTGTATGCTTTAACTAAAGATCTGCATTCTATTCATCAACAGGTATCCGAGGCATTGCGGCCGCTACCAGAGGGTCCAGGACATCGGCTGGAACCCGGCCAGTGGGTTCTGGTGAGGAACTATCAAAGGAAATCCAGTTTGGAGCCGAGATGGTCTGAGCCCTACCAGATCATTCTCGTTACCAGGTCAGCTGTGAAGGTGCATGGACGGAAGAATTGGATACACGCGAGTCATTTGAAACGACTCCCTCTACCTTTGCCCTTTGATTTGCAAAACCGCGAAGGAATTCCAAGCCAAGAAGGAGAATCGCCCCAGAGCTTTGTACCTTTTTCAGAAGCCCAAGAAAAGGGGCAGCCAAGTGAAGCTGTACCCCCAGTCGACAAAGTGGTGGCCCAATCAGAGGAGACCAGTGTTGAGGGTACATCACAGGCTTCGAATGTATCTGATGCCCGTGCCACTGAGTTGTTTTCTGATCAAGAGCGACCGGGTCACTGCAAATACAAACTGCGGCCCCGAAAACAGCACGGTACCCCAGATCCTCATGGTAGGAGTTAGGGAAAGACTTGAGTTTAGAAACCTTGGATAGATTTGCTGGGGTACTGAGCGAGACACTGGACTGAACGCGTTGAGAGCTTGGAACATTGTGTTCAATTGCTCTGTTCAGCAAGAAAGACTGAGTTGGGGGCTGCGGTCGTTCTACGAAATAAGGGAAATTGTTGGCTGTATTTTGGTCATGGAGAAAAATGATAAGAGTCTGCCTGTGAGACTCTGAACGGACACAGGGAAGAAGAACCCCTATGGTGGCGTGCGTGCTTTGTGGATACAGATAGTTTTTTGGACTTATAGAGAGGGACCAAGTTATATCTGAACTTTTAGCAAGCATGTTTCCTTTTGCCCGATTTGCGATGGAAGATGAGAGACCGCTAGCCCCTCGGCAATATATGGATAATATGCATTTGTTTTCCGGATGGTCCACCAGAGTGAAGGTGGCATTCGTTGTTTTTATCATTATTATTACAATTATTATGATGAGTGTGTTTGTATATCTAGAATTTCAGCATCCAGTACAGAATATATTAGGCACCACTGTTGCCCTGGAAGAACATCTCTTTTACTCTTTGCCCCCTCATAAGGCTAGACATAGAGAGACTTATATGAAAAATGCTTTTATAGAAATGTTGCATTAGACCCATTCTACTACAAATAAGACAAACTGTTGGGTATGCGGATTACTCCCTTCAGTCATGCACCAACACGAACTGTTTATTTCCCTACCGATGTCCTATTTAGCCAGTTGTGAAGCATGGTTCCAATTGTTATCCTTGATGTATTCGCATTATGTAGCTGAACCGAAAATGTATACTGAAAAAGATTATGAAGCTATTTTGAAATACATAGAGAAGCATCAGGGATTTGATGCAGCTGGAAATGAAGGAGAGGGTTCATTGGACCCTAATGCCTGTATGAATTTATATACTGATTATAAGAATGTTACGTGGCTAATGGAAGAAATGCAGGATTTTGAACTTTTCAATGATACGATGTATTTTCAGCATTTTAAGGACCGAAATGTCACAAATGACAAGGCCTTACCAATCCCCATCATTAATACTACCTCCCCTTTCTGCATACAGGGCAGGGGCCATGTTAAAGTAGGCAGGAGTAGGTGTAATTACACCTACACTCTACAAGTGTACAGTACCCCACCTATGATTACCCCACCAGATGTTTATTTTGTGTGTGGTGAGAATGCCTACACATGGCTTCCCCGGGGTTGGGCAGGAAGTTGTTATCTTTCGTTTCTTTATCCCCCTGTATATATTGCCCCTCCTGACTATCATAGAACTCATCAGTTGATACAGAAAGAGGAAGTAGTGAGCCGAAACATTAGGAGCTATGATCTTGATGCCACTGACCAAACAGATACTTCCTTACAACAATTTGAAGACTTTGCGAAGGGACTTACTCCCTTCTGGGGGCCCATATTCAATAGTCGCAGTATAAGACGCTTGTCTAGGATAGTTGAGAATGTGGTCCAGACCACTACTGGAATCCTAACTAACATCACAGTAGAGCTTGCTGCGACGAGGCTTGTTTCGCTCCAGAACCGGATGGTTCTTGACGTCATCCTCGCCGATAGGGGAGGAGCCTGTCGTGTGATCGGCAGTTCTTGCTGCGTGTTTATTCCAGATTCGGCCCCCACTATTCATTTAGCTATACAGAAACTACATCGATTAGCTAGTGAGGCCCATGTTGATAATGGCACCTGGTCCCTTAGCAGTTGGTTTTGGGGTCTTTTAGCTACCTGGGATTGGAAGATATTTATGGTACTGGCAGGGGCCTTTGGAGTAATATTTACGTGTTGCTTGTGTCTCCAATGTGGCCCTGCCTGTTGCTCGTTTTGTGCCACCAGGATCACTTCGGCATTGCAATTTTCTCGACAAATCAAGATAGAAAAACAGATGATCCAAAAGGAAGTGTCTGACCTCATGCAAATAGATGAGGGGGTTTTTGTAGAATAAAAAAATGTGTATTGGCCATATTAGGCCAAAAGGGCCGTCTGTAGGGATCGAATTTTCAATAAACACACATTATTGGCCTAATGTGTCCAATATAACCTTGTAAACATATAATCAATCAATTAGAATAAAGTGTATTCATCTAGTAACCTAAAAATCACTCTTTATAGGTTAGTACTATTGGCACGGTTGGAGCCATTTTGTTTCGTTTCCCGGTGTACAAATGCTGTTTCCCTGAAACCACGTGATTATGTCTTTCTTTCTAAACCATGGCGTCAGCCAAACCATGTTCGATGTCTGCTAACTGGTAGCTCAAGGGAAACTCAAGGTCGCACCTGCCTTCCTTGCGGGATGCGTACATTCTCACAAAGCCCGTTCCTGTCCTCCCCGGCTCTAGATAGAATGGGAGGCACCCGGCTGACCTGCCCCCGGAATAGCTTAGGCCTAGGACACTAGCAATCAATTGTGCCTTATATGGGTATTCCTCTTGACCTGCTGACACACTGTGTTTTTCCTTGTAGGGTGTCATCCTCAATGTGTGAAACGTATATATGCCTTGTATTTTGATCATGTAAGCAGTGTCCTCTGCGCACCTTCGAGGTTGTGTAGACCGGGGCTCCCCTGTCAGGGTCTGTATTTGATGAATAAACGATTGAACCTTCTCCATTGCCGATTGAATTGTTATGTGTCCTTAGTCCTATATGGGTTATTGGTAAGTGTGACCCGTTAGAATAGATTTGATCCCTTCATGCAACAACACAAGTAAAAAGTTCAGTCCTCATGAGAGGTTAAAAATGCAGATAAGGCGGTACCAGGGAAGGACTACTAAGCCTATTCATTAATCAAATGCAATGATTTAAAAAGGACAGTAACATGACGACTGATAACAGTCCTTCTAGGCAATTGCTGTTTTTAGAGGCTTTTTCTTGCCCCACACCTAGAGCTTGGCAGAGAAGGTATTCTATTGCAATGGCTAAAGAGTACCCTCTCAACCAAACTGAAGGTCCACCTGCCTCATTTACATCTGACGGGACCTTAAGTACATATTAGATGCTGACATACTCCTCTGCTGCGCTGACATAGTAAGAGCCAACGGTGATTTGGCAATTGGACTGTCTGTCTGAATTAGAGAGGGCGATCAAATGGTCAGCTTTTACTCACTCCTACCACACTGAAAAACCTGGTTGCAAGACATAGTAAAAACATTTAAATACCCCCAACATCATGGTAGAAGACTCCCATGGTGTGGTGCAGGACCCTGGCTCTCTATATACGATACCAAAGTAAGGTATAGTGTGCACAGAGTCTAGGGAGTATTCAGGGGTATAGCAGAGGCTAAATTAGGTAAGTACTAACAGCTCTCTTTGTGATAGTATGGGTGAGCAGTTAGGCTTTTCCAGAGGGTGTGTTAAGCATGTATTGTATTCACTCACTCAGACTGATGGCACACATTCAGAGACTGAATCCAGACCAATTTGGTAAGTATAAAAAAGGTATACTTATGTTTTATTTCTAGAACCAAGCAGGACTTGGCACAGGTGAGTGAAATATATTCTCAAGTGCAAGACTTTACAAGTGAAGTTGTGAATGAAATTGCAATCGTTACAGGTTTGTATTGGCTTTCAAAACAGGTTAAATTGAACAGTACTTCCTTTTGGAATACTTTTGGATTAAATCAACTGCTCAGGGTGGTATGCCTAGATATGTATCAATAAAGGGAGGGACAGAGGCTGCTTAAAGGTCCAGCATAAGAGCCCCCAGAGGATCAAGCAAGCAGAAAAGGTATGCAGGTCCTTAGAAAAGAGAGCGAGAGAAAGGGAAGAGGCTGCGTCATTCTAGAACGAGCCGGCCTCTTCCCGTTCTAAGGAACTGCATACCTTTTCCGCTTGCCTGGTATGCCTAGATACCACACCTGGGATCTCACATTAACTACTTGCATGCTGATTACGAGCTCAGCTTGTCATGCAGCACGGTGGCCGTGTGCTGGTGACGAGCTGAGCTCGTCATGGCCTCCGCGGAATGCCCACGCGGGGATAATTACCCTGCTGTGCTGGGTGTTCCATTGAGCGTGCGTGGCAATGATGAGCTCAGCTTGTCATCAGCACATGGCCACCGTGCTGCATGACGAGCCCAGCTCGTCATCAGCACCGCGGCGCCACGGGTGGCCCCCCTCCCTTAGTGCCACGGGGGAATTAGCCCCGCGTCGATGGGGTTAAGTAAGACTTTATAAAATTTGCAGTTTATTTACTTTTTCTTTCATACAAAGTTCAGCTCAGCACAGAAGATTTTCAGGAACAAAACTCTTAACACGGGTTCCTATGTGAAAAAAAATGTTAAAAGTTTCTCAGGTAAGTAAACGACTTACGAGTTTTGGGGGTCAGGACCATGGTTCCACAAGGTCGGGAGGAACTCAATTTACACCACCAGCGGTAGTCTGGAAGCCGTGTGCAGAGTACAGGGGTCCAATGTTAGCCAATCGGGCTTACGAGCAGGCCATTTGAGTGTGGGAGCAAAGCTCCTGGGGGTAAAGTCAGCACTGCAGGTGCCAACAATCAGCGTAGGAGATGCACCAACAGCGGTACAGAGGCGGCAGTGGGCCAAGGAGACATTGGCGACCCTGTGGATTCCAATGGAGACCTTCAGTTTATCAATGATGCTGCAGGCTCGGGCAGGGAGGCTTCATAAAGGCCACAACCAGATATAAATTGGGTTTTTGGGGGATGCCTGGACACTGTTGGTTGGGCCACCCAACGCTGTGGGGCGTCAGGTGCAGGGGTGTCTCTTTTGGCGTCATTTTCATCTTACCAGCTCTAATCACGGTCAGGGGGACCCTTTAGGTTGAGGCTGCAGGCGTCTGCTTGAAGATTGAGGGTGGTTGGGGATCACCAGATCCCAGGTCAGGATCACTGCGGATACCTCCTTGTGGTGCTGGGCCACTCAAACTTGGACCTTGGGCGTCGGGTGCAGAGTGGTGCAAAACTGCATAGCCGTCTGGATCCAGGAATCTGTGGGTGAGTCTTTGTTTGGGCAAATCCAGTGCTCACAGGAGACAGAGTCTTAAAGATGGTTGCAGGGCAGGTCCTCTGGGCTCTGGGGGCTTGCTGGCTACTGGACATGTCGGGGTTTCGCTGTAGTCAGGTCGGACAGGCCGGTAAGGCTGTGGCCAAAGCAGTTGGTATCCTCTTCTTCCTGGGTCAGCACGGCTCTTCGGTCCTTTTGTTTTTCTTCCTCAAATCTGAGAAGGCAAGGTTCAGGGTTGCCCCTAAATCCTTAATATAGGGGTGTTAAAGGGATCTTCAGGTCGGGACCAATGGGTCCCTTACCCTATTATGCCACCCTGCAGTGGGAAGGGGGGGATGAGCCTCTCCCTAATTGGGTCCCCTCATCTTCAAGATAGAGGTGACTGAGATGTGTGCTTCACCTCGCTCCCCCACCTGAGCAGTGGGGTTGTCAAAGGTGGGTACACCTCTCTTCCTAGCTTGGTTTTTCTGTTGATTCTCCCGCCCAAAGTAGGGGGTAGAACTGGTGGAAGTCAGTTGCTGGGGGCAGCAAAAGTCAGGGATAGCTTACAAAGGTGGCAAGGCTTTGAAGCTTCCCCTTCATGGACCCAGCCCATCCTGGGGGAGGAGGCATGACATCTCTGCTCAGGTAGAGCAGGGGCTCTCAATCCAGGGGTCCACAAATTGGTCTGGTGGTGGTAAATGGCGGGCAGACATTCAGGAACCACACCAGGGCTTGTCATTTTTAGGGGAATCTCTAAGATGCCCTTTGAGTGCATTTTACATTAAATCCCAAACTGACATCAGTGAGGGTTTAATGTGCTGAGAAGTTTGTTACCAAACTTCCCAGGTTTAAGTAAACCCATTATGAAGCTGTGGAGTTTGTAATGGCCAACTCCCAGTCCATATATTCTGTATGTCTTTACTACATTAACAATGTCTAAGAATGGGCTTAGACACTGTAGGGGGATGTTCATGCCACTGTACCCTCACCTGAGGGCTAGGACACCATGCTAGAGGGGTGACTTACCAAGGCCTCAGGCATTGGGTTGCAAGCATGGCACAGAGGGATGTGTGCCATGTTGACTCTTCACTTTTCTGTGCACTAAAACATGCAGCCTACAATGGCAGTGTATGAGTGTTAAGGTACAGGGCCTCTAAGGGTGCCACAATAGGTGCTGCCTCCCTTAGAAGCCTTCCCTGGTCACAGTGCCGTTGATATCCCTGGTACCTCTTACTAGGGGCTTACCTGTAGCTAGAGATGTGCCAATTGTAGGTACAAAGGTACAGTTTTGGGAAAGAACACAGGCCCTGGGAACCCGATTGGCAGGGATCCAGGGCACTTCAAATCAGGTTGCATCAAATGTCAGGCAAAAAGTGAGGGGTAACCATTTAAAAAGGGGCACTTTCCTACATGTGGTGGACATTAGTTGTTGTATTTTCAATTGATTTGGGATTTTGTTTTTGCAAAATAAAAAACAAGTTAAACTTTTGATGGTAGAACCATCATGTTGATGGCACTGTCCATTAAACTTAACTCAGTGACATGAACTGCCTTGATGGTGGTTCTTGTCAGTGACTAGAAAAGTCTATTGGGCCGGCCGAAATCTCTGAATTTGGAGTATGGGTACTCTGTCAGGACAACAGAGGTTTTTACTCTATTGCCTTGAACAGAGAGCAATCCTTAATAATAAATAATAATAATAACTGAGTTTATAAAGCGCCTGGTTACACTAGGCTAGTGTGTCCATGCGCAGTACTACGGTAAACCAGAGCACTACAGCAGAAGTAATTCATCCCATGCCCCGCTACCTGGCCCAGGCCTATTCTTTGGGAAAGAGGTAAGTTTTCAGCTCTTTGCGAAACGCCAGCTCCGACGTCTCCAGTCGGAGTCTAGGAGGCAGTTTGTTTCAGTGTTGGGCTGCCAGAATGTGAAAGGAGCACCCTCCCATCCTCATTCTAATGAACTTTGGAACCTTAACCTGCCCTGTCCCGCTAGATCTCAGTTGCCGGGTTGGGTTGTATAGGGTAAGTAGGTTGTGGAGATAGATGCGCCCTTTCCCCTGTGTGATACAATGACTGACACACAAGGCTTTGAACAACACCCGTTCCCTAATCGGGAGCCAGTGTAGAGATTCCAACGCCCTCTTCGAGGAGGATCTCTTGGGCAGCATTAGAAACAGGCGTGCCTCCGCATTCTGTATATGCTGCAGCCTTTGAATGCACTTAGCATTTGCTCCCAGATAAAGGACATTCCCATAGTCCAGCCTTGATGTTATTAAGGCATGGACCATGGTTTTCCTTGCTGTCGTCGGTAGCAGGTCCAGTGTCTTCCTGAGACCCCTCAGAATACCAAAGCACGTGCCTGCCACCCTTCTTGTGTGTTGCTCAAACGAGATCTTAGTATCGATCCATACCCCCAAGTTCCTAACTTGCTTGCTAGGTGAGGGTAATGGGCCCAGCGCTTGAGGCCACAACGCCGATGTCCACACCGAAGGACCCTTCCCAACAATCAGCACCTCAGTTTTATTTCTATTCAGTTTGAGGCAATCATTCGCTATCCAAACCGCCAATTCTTGCATACAAGTACTGAAATTGCAGTTGTGTTAAAGCCACTACCAGCTGAGTGTCGTCTGCGTAGGACACGACTTCCACCCCAAATCTATCTGTGATTTCCACCACAGGTGCTACATAAAGGTTAAAAAGAGTAGGGCTGAGACTGGACCCTTGTGGCACCCTCTGTTTCAGGCTGATGCCAAAGGACCGATAAGGTCCCTGTGCCACTTGAAATCAGCGATCTTTCAGAAAGGACTCCAGCCATTCCCACGCTTTACCTGCCACTCCTCCCCTTTTTAGACACTGTAGCAGCGTGTGATGAGCTACAGTGTCAAATGTGGCACTTAAATCCAGCAGAATCACTGCCGCCGTCTGCCCCTCGTCTACAAATTTTCGTAAGGTCTCCTTAGACAGGAGCAGCGCTGACTCTGCCGAATAAAGTGCATGGAAACCTGACTGAGTGGGGTGGAGCAGCTTATGAGCATCAATGTGGTTGGGCAACTGAATATTAACAACCTTCTCAGCGATCTTGGCATTGTAGGGTAACAGTGAGATGGGGCGCAGGTTCTTTAAGTGCTTCATGCTAACTTTAGGCTTTTTTTTCTAAAAGAGCACCACTGCCTCCTTCCAAGCTTTCGGTACCTTTCCTGAGCTAAATGATAGCTCTAACAAATGTCTGATGTAGGGCTCTAAGATCTCCCCACTACCTCTCAAAACTTTAGGAGATGCAGGATCTTTAGGGGAGCCAGATTTAATGCTAGCAACTATTATGCCTAAAGAGTCCGAGAAGGAACGTTGAAGGTCGTGAGACAGTCCGTCCCCTTTAAGTTGATAGGAGCCTCTTCTACCGTGCAGCCTTCTCTGGCAACCTCCAGGAAGGAGGAGTAGATCCTCTTCACCTTATCCGGTTACAGGATTCCTCAGACCCTGTCACCGGTGCTGCAGCACTGGATAGGTCAGATATTTTTTTAAAGACAGAGAACAGTTCCTTCACCGAGTTCTCTGCTCCCTCTATAGTAGGATGCCCGGGTCTTTCTAATTAGGACATGGCATCCTTTGTGACTGTTTTTATATTTACTCCTATCCTCTGCCGAGAAACCTCTCCTCCAGCTCTCTCAAGGTGCTTGCATGCCGCCTTCTCCTTCCAAAGTTCGGTTCCGAACCATGGGGCAGATTTGGTTTTTCTCCTTGGTCCTTTTCTCGACCATGGCGCAGTGCTATCAAGTGCCTCCACAATGTGTCAGACTCTTACACCCAATTAAGAAAGAAATCTCAGTAATCTTTCCCATAATGGGTAAAACGGAACAGAATTTTTCAGAAATGTTCACAGAGATGAAATTAATAAAGAGGCATTTAGCAGTCTAACATAACTGCTTGGATTCTCCTCAATATAGACTACATGAGATATAAGTGTGGCTCAACAATGAACCTGCCTGGAAGCAGGAAATGTGACATCTCAAACATAAGGTCACAGACCTATACAACCAGTACTTGTACTTGATGGCCATTGATTCTTATTTCACATATACAACTATCCACTTTGGGTTTGCGGACGTTCCAGAAACTTTAAACAGTAGCGGTCTGCCTTGGGATGGATGCGGGCAGGAATTATCTGCCTTGGTGGCCAGGGGGGACCAAGTGCACAAAAGTATCAAAATGAAAAGAAATATCAATAATACATGATTGCTCTTAAGAGTGCAGAAACTAATAGAACCGATGTCACTGGGGCTCATAATACAATAAATTAAATACATTATATTACTGAGACTGGTTACTCATAGATGTGTGCATAAGGCTTAACAGAGCCTCTTGTTTCTGATCACCGGTCTGGCTTCATAATTTCTAAATTCAGTCCAGCTCTAGGGGGTTATACACAAGGAACCTTCAAGAAGGTGTATCCAATAGAAAGAAAGATTACTCACCAGCAATTTAATTCTCCTTCAGGGGAATCTTCATTGAAGTCATCCGAATTTAATAATCCTTCGCAAGTGAGGTATGCTGGAGCACTTTCTTTAATACAACATATAAAATAATGGATTTTTTGCAGAAAAGTTAATTTTCCAAAACAAAAATATATGTTTAGCCGGCTAATATGCATGCAATATTGGGCACATTTCGTGAATTCAAAAATGTAATTAAATAAAAATGAAAAACAATAGGGGCAGTCATGCTAGGTAGCTGTTGGTGGCGGACAAATTGAAATTGACCCTTAACGACACACATATCACTAATATCAGATCATTGTACGTCAGTTGCTTTAGTTTGGTTTTACGGAGATGAATGATGCTGCTTAAAACAATAACTTGTTTGTTACGTATACTAGGAAGTAGATAGAGTTGGTTTTGACTTCATTTGTGATTTCCATGAAAGAGATCAAGGTATACAGGCAAGTAACATGCCCTTCTTCTTAAGGCATTCTTTATTAATGGTCGAAACCACTGATTATAGTGGTAACTATCTTGTCCCTTTAAAATACAACTGAAAGAATCAAAAAAACTTTGTGCCATCCATTAGGCTCCTTAAGGAGATCTGGCCTCCTAGGGGTCAGCAGAGTAGTGTGTATCAAAACACTAGTAGCTCTTTAAAGTGAGGGCAGACCTCCAGATGCCTGCCTTTCAGATCCCCGCAATGGCAATTAACCTAACAAATAAGTTACTTACCTTCTGTAGCGCCTTATCTGGTAGAGACATGAATTAACTGCAAATTCCTTACCTTTGAATTCTCCCCAGGCACTAGACTGAATCCGGAAATTTATTTTACAGCAGTCCCTTGGCGCGTCGGTAGAGGGCATCGTGTGACTCCATAGCAACGTCATCCACTGGATGTGGCGTTGGCAGAGTCCATATAAGCCCTCCCCTGGCACGCTGATCTCAGTACTTACATGACTATTTTCTGCACCGAAAATGAGGAGCCACTTATAGAAACTGCCTCTGGAAACAGTGTGCCCCAAAACAGTCATCTTTATGTCAAACCTATTACAAAGTCCTAATGAAAGGCATTAGAATGCCCAGAAAGGGTTCTTGTAGACAAAAAAAGAAGCCAGTTTGCATCACGGGGAGGGTAGGAATCCGCTGCTATATCCTATCGCTACCAGATAAGGTGGCCCGAAGGTAAGTAACGTAATCATCTGATAGAGACATCTAGCCGTCGATTCCTTACCTTTGAATTAGATACCCAAGCAATGCCATCCCTGGAGGAGGGACTGAAACCTGATCCCACTAATGATCCCTGAAGAGGACTAGCCGGTCTGTAAATAAGACACAGTGACCATGCTGTCATAGGAATATAGGTGAGGAAAGGGAGATGCCCCATTAGAAGGACTGTGGTAAAACCCCAGGGAACTATAGTCCGTAGACATGGAACAGCATGGGGAAACACACAACCTGTGGCAGTGAAATAAAAAAAGTGCTGGAGAAGAACACTTCATAGAAACATAAATACTAAATAGATCCCACGATGGTATTCAGACCATTACTGGACTAGGCCGAAGGACCAAGGACAATAGCCAATGCCATTGAGCCAGATATCTGTGTCATAGAAAAATGTATGTGAGTTAAACCTGCCCTACGAAACGGAGGAAAACATGTATCTCAAAACACATGGGTAGAGCACCAAAGAATGCTTCACTAGAAGTATTGTGAAACAACAACTATTAGCATAGATCACTTCTGGTCGGGGAAAACACTTCTAGAGAGAGGTGAACCCTCTGGGACTATCTGACGTAGAAGCCAGAGTGGAGAAAGTATAAATAATTGCATATCCAATGACCAAGTGAAGGTCTCACTAGGACACAAGGAAAGGCGCAGATATGTAAGCATGAACATGCGCCCTTTTGAAGAAAGGCAGCACAACAATGACTGCAAATATATACTCTGCTCCAAAACCACCTTTACCCGGGCACTGACAGACAGGTGCCTTGTAACTCGGGGGTGAGCCCGCGGTCTAAAACACTACTCTGTCTCCAGCCACAAAGGAATCTGCACTCACCGGGTAAGTTCATCATTTTAATGTAGCAAATGCGTTTCAGTTATCGCATTCCTCAATGTTCACAGGCGCGCCAGAAACTACCACAATTTAACGTCATTCCAAGTGTAAAATTCATCGGCATTAAAGACGGCCTAGCAGGTATATTTGATATACAACCATCGCCATCTTGGTGTGGTGAACCTCTTATCAGAGATAACGCTTTATAGATTGCTGTATGACTCTGAAAAAATCCTGTCTGGGCCCATATAGCAGCAGATTCAAAACAATCACATAATTCATTATGGAAATCATGTCGGCAAACGTTAAATAGCTCAATAGATTTCCCAAAAACAATAATGTCAACATATTAATATTCATCGATGTAAGTATTAAAGTGCCAAGTGCAATATTTTGCCTCAGATAGGCTCCTTGTGTCCAATTATTTGATTATGGGGACAGCAACAGCAGACATACAACCTTAATACGTCCCTGAATGGGCTTTTTCAACTATGTCCATTACGTCTCAATAATGCCAACGCAGCTATATCTCATATTTTAAAAGTACAAAATACTCAATGTTTAAAGGGACTAAATCCTTACTGTGTACATATCTTCTACTGTCTTCACAAGAGTCTACAATATATCAGACACCTGCGTGCCTCCTATGAAAACTTTGTTCATAAAGCCTTTTGGACATATTTAATTCTAACTATCCATCATTTGATACATGCAGTCAAGCTCAAAGGTGTATTGAAAATGTTCCCCCACTTTTCATACCCAGTGGGGCCTTTGTTTGTAGATCAATAATATATCTTGATTCCAACCATCTCAGCTTCAAAATTCCGTCTCCTCCTCTCACATTTATGTATACATCATCGGCACAGAAATAGCGCAAGAGATCTCTGTTGCTATTGTGCATCATTTCAAAATGCTTTGTCACTGGGTACGTTACATCTTTATTTACTATAGCTCTTAAGTGTTCCATGATACGTATTTTCGTGGGATCGGTGGTGCTTCCAATATATTTCAACCCACAAGGACATATCAAACAATAAACTGTGTAAGGTGTATTACAGTTCATAAATTTGGCTATGAACTTGGGTTTACTCAGTCCTGTAATGTTCTTGGATAGAGCTTTAGTACTATTAGCACAAGCCTTACATTTACCACAACGGAAAAAAACCTTGCAGTTCTTTAAAGGTTGAGCTTGTTCCCTCTTTGGCGTACTGGCTTTGTAATATATGGTCCCTGAAAGATCTGGCTCTTCTAAAGGGTTATCAAACAGTAGAATATATATCAGATCCTACCCCCCCTACGGACAGGGACCTAGACACCATCCTTCAGGCTATTAGGACCTCACAGGCATCTGTCGAAGGGAAAATTGGTGGCAGGATCTTCGCAACGCTACCAGGCGGCTGTCGGAAGCCGAGTTTCGCATATCCAGGGCAGAGGATGACATTGTGCAACTCAGGGAACAAGTGTCCCACCTTCGTACTCATACCAAAGAGCTCCACAGGCGGGCTGAAGATGCGGAAAACCGTGCACGTAGCAACAACCTCCGCCTGGTTGGGTTTCCCGAGAGGGTGGAGGCGGGCCAAGCCACCACCTTTGTTGAGGACTGGTTCAAGACTTGGATGCCGAGTGGGGCCTTGTCGACGTGGTTCGTAGTAGAACATGCCCACAGGTCCCTGGCACCTAGGCCTCCTCCCGGCGCCGCACCGCATCCCATTATCCTCATAGTTCTCAACTACAGGGACCGGGACGTCATCTTGTGAGCAGCTCGGGAGCTGGGCCTCTCAAGTGTCAAAACCATGTAATCATGATATTCCCGGGCTATACCAGGGAGGTCCAGGACCTCCAGCGCTACTACACAGAAGTTAAGAAAAACTGCGAGCCCTGGGCCTACAGTACCAACTCCAATTCCGAGCACGCCTTCGTTTCATCTTCCAGGTTAGGACAATCTTTTTTGACTCACCCCAGGCGGTGTGTGCATGGCTGACCAGCGGCAGGCCACCTCCCCGGAGCATGGAGCGACGCAACCTGAGGGACAGAGATCGCCGGGGCGTCAACGACGGCGCCGGACGCGGTCACGCAGAGGACGTCGCTCACAGGCGCCAACGCTCAGGTCCTTGAGTGCGGCTGCTCGGGACCCCGGGGGACTCCTCCAGCCAATCGGGATCTCCACCCCGCAGCGGGCATCACTTCTCCGCGACTTTAGCGTTCAGGTCTCCACCAATGGCGCAGGCTGACTCAGACCTTTCCCGCACTCCTACCCTTGGATGGCACTGCAGGTACACTCTATTGAATGCCTACCGGGGGGTGGGGGGGGGACAGCAGCCGTTGGACTCTTGGTAGGTCCTTATGTTCATCTACACTGTTACGGCCGATGCACTGAGTATCTATTCTTCTGGAGGGGTCCTCCATGCAACCAACATGAACGTTTTAGTTTGATTCAATTCCAAAGGGTCGACAAATGTTTCTGTTTTCGAAGTATAGGGTGGGGGTTGGGGGGGTGTTGTTGTTGTGGGGATTTGGGAACTTGCGCTCCCAATGTTCAATAATGTATTACGTTGTTTTTCTGCACCATCACCCACCCGGCACTTGGTTCCTTGGTTACACGGGTCCTTCACATAGGGTCCTGCCCACCAGCGCGCCTTCGCACCAACACTGGGCCACGTGCCTGCCCACTGATCTACATGCCCCAATACGCCACTGTCACAACTTTTATCCCCCATGAATGACATAACACCTCCGAGAGCAGCCCTCCATATTTTATCCTGGAATGTAAATGGCCTCTTGGACCGTCACAAACGCACAGCAGTACTGCGCTATGTGCAACGCCTCAAGGTAGATGCGCTCTTGCTCCAGGAGACACACCTGATGGGCAATCACTGCCCCTTTTTGGCGCGATACGGCTATGATCGGTTCTGGCACTCGGGCTTCACCCGAGGTACTCGTGGAGTAGCCAATATTCTGAAGCGCACCCTTCCCTTTGTGGTGACACAAGTCATCCATGACCCGCATGGCACGCTTGTGATGGTTTGTGGTACTCTTGGAGGCACCCCCCTTAACCTGGATTCCTTGTACTCACCCCCTTTGATGCTTGCTGCAACTTTGAAACAATCCACCGCCCTGTTGCCCACCCTTCCCACAGGGTCCACTGTCATTGGGGCGACTTTAACGGGTTCTCATCTCCGCTTCTTGACATAACAGGCACCCCATCTTCTTCTAGGCTGGCGCAGGCGAAACAACTAACCAACTAGGCGGAATCCCTTGGCCTTTGTGATGCAAGGAGAATTTGGCATCCCCGTACTCAGCAATTCACACACACTTTGGCTGCACATCACACGCAGGCCTGCATAGACTCCATTTTTATTCCATCTACGGATTGTACCTCGATCCAAGATATCCGCATACTTCCAAGAGGCATCTCGGATCACTCCCCGCTGCTCCTCAGTACAGGGACTCCTCCCCCTCACTCCCGCCCGATGTGGCGGTTAAACGTCTGGTTTCTTCAGGGCAAAGAACTCAAGAAGGCTGTGGGGCTAGAGCTGAAGCATTATTTCGCCACTAACGCGGGTTTGGTTCCTTCCCCGGGTACCCTGTGGGAGGAATGCAAGGCCAGACGCGGACACTTGGGTAACTGATGGGCGGGACATGTGCTCTGCTTCCCCAATTAGACCCTACGGCCCAAGCCGACCTGGACCGCCCAATCTCGCATGACGAGATTAATGATGGTATCACGACCACCTCGTCGGGCAAGACTCCCGGACCACACGGTCTCCCCCAGGAATACTGCGCAGCTTACCATGAGGCCTTGGTGCCCCGCCTCGCCGACCTGTACGCCGAGGCCTTGGAGAGGGGTTCCTTTCCACCCGAGACAGACATAGCCACCATCGTGGTCCTTCCGAAGTCACAGCCGCCATCTCCCCACTGTACTGAGTACTGTCCCATCTCCCTTATAAACACTGACATTAAACTTTATGCTGCACTTCTCGCACAACGGCTGAAGCCCCACCTCACTACGTTGGTCCACCCGGACCAGTGCAGTTTCATCCCCTGCGAGGCACGAGACATTGCATCCGTCGGCTGCACCTAGCACTAGCGAACCGTCAAGTGCTTTCCCCATGTTTGGCACTCCTCCTCATCGACTTTGAGAACGCTTTCGATTCTGTGGATTGGCCATACTTGGACGACGTGCTGAGGGCGATGGGTCTCGGCCCCTGCTTCCGGCAGCTGGTGGGAGTGCTATATGCCCAACCCCAGGCGCGAGTCTTGGTCAATGGGGTCCTATATGATGCCTTTTCCATTCAAAGAGGCACGAGACAGGGATGCCCCATCTCGCCCCTTCTCTTTGCCTTGGCCGTGGAGCCCTTAGCGGCCCTGATCCGGTCAAAGAATCTCGTGCGGGGGTGGGAATGGCCCAACTCTGCAGTAGACAAAATTGCTCTTTATGCAGACAATGTCTTGCTTTTCTTAACTGATCCAGCTCAATCTGGTTGTCTTCAGATTTTGTGGGCATGTGGACAAACCTCCGGCCTTCACATGAAAACTAAGAAATCGAGAGTGTTTCGACTGGCAGTCCACGATACCGCTTTGGCGTCAGTCCTTTAAATATCATAGGATATGGATCACTCTTCTCCCGGAACTGGGATGGTCCCTTAATATCACCCCGCTGGTGAAAAAGGCTAAGGCGGACCTCCTCAGATGGCAGACACTGCCGTTGAACCCATTGGGAAGAGTCGCCTTGTTTAAAATGATGATTCTTCCCAGATTCCTTCATGTCCTCCAGAATACCCCCTACTGCTTTCCCTGAGTGTGGTTTCGAGAGATGGACACCATGGCTACTAAATTCCTCTGGGGGGAGGGCCTGGTTGGCGTTTAGTACCTGTCAGATTCCATCATTCGACAGGGGCATGGGGATGACGCACCTATAC
The DNA here is from genome assembly GCF_964261635.1 of Lissotriton helveticus. Classification (NCBI taxonomy): domain Eukaryota; kingdom Metazoa; phylum Chordata; class Amphibia; order Caudata; family Salamandridae; genus Lissotriton; species Lissotriton helveticus. Next base: position 50,363,863 of record NC_136067.1, read on the forward strand.
CTCTACTACTTGGCAACTCGCCTACTATGTATCCATGACTGGTTCAACGGGGGGTGGTCTGATCCAGCCTATAGGCTTGAACTAAGTGAACTCGGCCTGCCACATATCCAATCCCTAATGTACGGGGAACCCATCCAATCCACCATGCCTGACGCAACACACTCTGTGCTTCTAGCCTGGCGGGCCACTTTTCGGCAAACCAAATGGACGCACAAGCTCACACAGCATACGCCCCTATGGCAAGGTACATGGCTTCAGGAGGTCATCGGTTTACAGGGGTTCCGACAATGGGATCTAATCGGGATCTCACAACTTGGCGACGTGTGGGCGAGTGGCCACATGTGATCCTTTACGAACCTTAAATCCAGATACTCCCTGCACCCATTGCAGTTCTACAAATACTTACAACTGCGGCATGCCCTCCACATACACGTACCGGAGGACACTAGAATCCCTGAATACAGTCCAACCGAGGCGCAGACCATGTTGGGAGACCTGGGAAAGGGGGGTATTTCCTGCATTTATAAGACGTTGGTCAACAATACCCCGAATTCACTTGACCAACTCAGAGACCAATGGGTGGAGTGGGTGGGTCCCTTGGACGAGGAAGACTGGAGAGATGGCCTCATGTCGCCTAGGACGGTTACCGCATCCGCTAAACTCTGTCTGATTCAATTATATTATCTACACACGGCATATCTAACCCCGCAACGCTTACACCGAGCCGGCCTCTCCCCATCCGCCTCACGTTCAAGATGCGGTCAAGAACCAGCCGATTTTTTCCACATGGTATGGGCATGCCCCCGATTGGTGTAATTCTGGGGAGAGATTGAGAGCGAGCTGTCCGAGGTGCTGGGATGAGAGATTCCCCATGAACCACGGCATTCCCTTTTGGGGATTACAGATGGGCTGGACAGGTCCAGGAATAAGAAACTCTTCTATAACACTGCCATGGTCGTGGCAAAACGGGACATAGCCGCTTCCTGGAAACTCCCTACTCCGCCAAGTTCTGAGAGGTGGCGGAGGGGGGTGGACTGGTGCACGGCACAGGAAAAATCCATATACGAGGCACGGGGTGCCCTAAGAAATACCGGAGGGTGTGGGGCAAATGGTTGGTCGCCATAGAATAACTAGTTCCGTCTATACAGTGTTCCATATTCAAGGTGGGAGGGTGGGATTGAATGCTAAGCCAATGTTCCTTCAACTGTACTGTGCCGATATTGCTATTATGCCATGTTGTGTTAATGGTGTTGCACTCTGTAAAACAATAAAATTGTTTATAAAAAAAAAAGCTCGCCATAAGGAATACTATTGATGAGTTTATGGGGGTGGCTACTAGTTGCATGAAATAATAAATTACCTGCTGTAGTTTTCCTAAATAGGGCAGTGTATAGTGCAAAACTCGAAGATCTAGGAAATTCACCGATGTTGAACTTACTTCACCAGTGAATTTCAAATTGATGTCATTATCGTTTAACACCTCAATAAAGGCCATGGCAGATTTAGAGGACCCCTTCCATATTATAAAGAAGTCATCTATGTACCTATGCCAACTTATAATATTAGCCATTCAATGTTCATTGGCATCCGGCCATCTGCTTCTCACACCAGTCCACAAATAAATTTAGGTAGCTTGGGCAAAGCAGGTGCCTATCACAGTGCCAGAAATCTGCCTATAATGTTGATCTTGAAATAGATATTATTGTAATAGCAAAATTTCATAAACTCCATCAACATTTTGTTGTTTTATGTTATGTTATAGTGGTATTTGTAAAGCGCACGGCTACTCTTGCGAGTGTCCCAGCGCTGACTTAACCTTATTGACGGAGCAGTTGGAGGCCACTACGGGAGCTCCGCTCTCATTGAAACAACCAGGTTTTTAATTTTCTGTCTCAAGAGAGATGGCAGGCTATTCCACAACTTAGTGGCGGTCACCTGGAACGAGCGTCCGCCCAACCGAGAGCGTGCACATTTTGGCACGATCAATAGCTTCTGAGTGGGGGATCACAACGTTCTAACAGGGGCATATGGCTGAAGTCTTCTCCTGATGTAAGAAGCTCCGACATTGTGAAGGGCTTTCTTTTAAGGCTAACACTAGAGCCTTGATTATCACCCTTTTCTGCACCGGAAGCCAGTGCAGGGACATCAGGAGGGGCGTCATGTGAGTTCTGGGATCAACCATCAGACGAGCCCTTGCTGCCGTATTCTGTACCACCTACAAAAGGCCTAGTAGGTAGTCAGGGAGGCCGAGATACAGAGCATTGGCGTAGACCAGCCTAGATGTATTCAGAGCTTGGACGACAGTTTTCCTATGAGAAACTGAGAGGAGAGGGAGAAAGTTCCTCATCATGTTCAATAGTCCAATACAGGTGGCGGCTACAGATTGCACTTGTGCCTTCATGGACATGCCCGTGTCCATTTTTAACCCAAGATGTTTTACGATGGTGACTGGGCAGGTGGGAGGGTTGTATCCCCAATGTCATCACAATCAATCACAATTACCTGTAGAAAGAACCAAACTAAAAAGAAGTCATAGCCAGTCTTACCTGACAGAATCTTTCTAGGCTTTTGAGATTCTCATAGTGACTGTCCTACAGTCTCTCCATTCTCCTATCTCACTCGCTAAGAGATCTCTCAGCTCATCCTGACTTGTGCCACATGTAAGCCCTCATCATTCCAACCAACAGAATCACACAAACTACTGCTAGTAACCAAGAATTCCCCTACCAAGGGTGGCAAACCAACTCCTAATCTTTCAAAAACCTTTACCAACCATGTACAAAACTGCTTCTGTTGCCAGGTGATGAACTTCATGATGAATCTCAGTGATGTTACTTATATACTTCCTCAGATCCTTGCTATGGTCTGGGATATAAGTACAGCACTGTTGAACCCTCAACATTTTACAGACTCCACCCTCAATTGTTAATAATACATCTAAGGCAAGGAGGTTTTGCATCAACATATCCCTTATCAACACCATCTCTCCTTCTATAAGCAACAGAGACTGCGCTGTATTCGCTGACAACTTATCCACAATAGCTGACAAGCTTCTAATCTTTATATCATTCAGAACCACTTCCAAACTTGATATCATTGCTCCAAATTCATCTCCCACAATCTCTCCTGGACTCGCACACCACTTCTCTCTATGATGTAATCCACCTTCCAACAGGCCTAAATCTTCAAAATGGTAAATCTTAGAAAACACAACAGCCCCATAACATGTACCATGCCAATTCTATCGCAGTCGCACATATGCATTCTTCCCACAAAAAATACACATTAGGTACCGCCTGCAAGGTGTCTTGCAAAAATTTCTTTGCAGTGGCCTCAATTGTGAAAATGTGATCACACATGCTCTGGCCAACAAAGATCTCATCATAATAAGAATGTGCCTGTTTAATGCAAAGCTTTCCTCGCTGTTCAAAATCTAAAGCTATTGGACCACAACTCCCTTTGCCTTGTGTGCCATCTCTTCCTTGGTCCATTCACATTTTCCTTCGCTACTAGTAAGTTTTACTGCTAACTGTCTATGTCTATCTTCTTCTTGATCAATGAACTTTTTCTCTACTTCGGTTAATATGCATGTCAGATTGTGGCAATGAGCATAAGCTGTATCTAATGTAAGGGTAAATGCTTCCCTATTCTCTCTTCCTGCTTGTTATAATCATACGTATTCAGGTGCTTATAAGCTGGGACTTCTGAAAGCACCCCATCATAATTAGAGAATTAGTATTCATAGTGACCCTTACCGTAAAACATATTAAGTAATAAACTGCATGTAATACAATATGCCAATATGCCAATGGGAAGTGGTGATACGGGGTAACCTCCTCTAGCATCGCAGGCAACTGCACACACAAATAACAATCTCTCACATCAATCATATTCACATACTCATACAACAATTTAGCATAGGCATTCGACGTATAATCACCCTTAGACAAATCTACATGTAACATGCAACTAGTCTGTTCTAGCATAGCTTTTTGTGCTCCTACGGTACCCTCTTTTGTGCTAGAAGTAACAGGCATGGATGTCCAACTTCTGCATCATGTGAAATCTTTACAGACACAATAATAACTACTGCTATCACTGTTATTACTCCTACTATAAGTGTACCTATCACACACTTTGCTCTACGGTTCGGAATTCCAGACTTCCATTTTTAATTGAGTTTGGTTCAATACAGCAAGAGGATTAAAGCAAAGTCTCTTTCTGTGCCTCTGGTTGTCGTTCAACAAATTCACACACAGTTCAATGGAGTCATGGAAATCAAGATCACAGTTCATTGTACTTTTATTTACATAGTTCGCAAAGACTTCCTTAGCCCTCTTTCTTCTTCTAGGAAAGTCCCTAAATGTATTCTTCTTCCACTCGGGCCTGGGTTATCTTCTTTAGGGCAAACGTTAATTACAGTTCACAGTTTAATCAACACAGTCTCTTATAAGCTCAGAGTCAATCTCGTCAATGACATGCTGTAGAATCTCAAGACGAACTGCTGAAATCTCTTGAGCCGGTGGCTGGTATCCAAAAGCTGCGAAAGACAATTCTCACAGAATCAAAACGTGCACCCTCTCAATATTGGAGGTCTTGATATCGTCACTGTCAACACTCCACTGGCTTCTATTCCAGGGACTAACAGTTCAATTTCAATGTTCAGTTCTGGAACTCTGCTGGCTACTCGCAAAGGCCTAAGTCTCCATGTTCCAACTGTTCCCAGCATCTGTGATCAGATAAGTCCACTCTGGGGCAGCACACCTCTGGCAGGGCACCCTTGCTCCTCTTGATCTCCTCATGCCCTCTTGTGCTTTCTCTCCATCACATAGTTCTGATTCAGACATTTCTGACACAGGGGCAAGATCTCTTTCAGATGCCAGTCTCAAGTTTTGCCTCTTCTGTCTCACAGGCCATGATTCACTTAAGAATTCTTCTCTCCCTCTCTACTCCTGATCCTCTTGCACACCAGTCCTTCCAGCTGAGTCTGACTCTGTACCACTTGCAACGTTACTGTCTCCCTCAGAGTCAATACCCGGGCCTTGTGTAGTGTTACCCCCCTCAGCTTACTCTGATGGGTAACCAGCTTCATCAGTAACTACCTCCACAGCTAAGCTTGTCCTCTCCAGTGGCCTCATAGCTAGGGTTGGATTTCCTTCTGGGAGTAGAACTGTTTCTTCCGAGGGTCTTGAAACTCTACAGGTGTGGGAGGCGTGTATCCAGTTTGGCAGGCCTCCACACTTTACAGCTGTATTCATCACCAAAATGACTTGGTATGGACCTCTCCACTGAGCATCAAGACATTTCTTCCTCACATGCTTCTGAACCAGTATCAAGTCACCTGGACACAGGTCATGGCAGACATCCTTCGAGGTTGGGGCAGTCGCAGCTTCAACCTAGTGAGACACAGAACGGACTACGTCCGCCAGTCCTTTGCAATAATCAAGGATCAAATCATCGGTGATGTTTATCAACGCCAAAGACGGTACTGCTGGCAAGAGCATCGCCCTCCCCATCAAGATCTTATGTGGCAAGAGTTCTGTCCTCCTATCAGGGATTCTGCGCAAACTCATCAACACCAAGGGCAATGCATCTGGCCATTTCAGAGATGCTGATGAGCAAATGTTTGCCATTCACATCTTGACAGTTCCATTGGCCTACTCCACAAGACCAGATGCCCCTGTCTATAGCTACAATGCAGTCTCTGATCAACGTGTAAGGCAGTACAAAGCAGCTTCATAATCTCCCAATGAAAGTGAGTTCCTCTATCCGACTCAAACGAAGTTGGAAATCCGAAACGTGGTATTAATTCTCTAAGTAACAGCTGCGCCACTGTGAGACTATCACACCTTCTTGTTGGATATGCTTCCACCAACCGTGAGAAAACACACACCTCACTAGGATGTACCACAATTTATTGCACCTAGGTATCTCAATGAAATTAATCAAGCTGGATCCTGTTGAATGGACATCCCCAGACCTTCCAATGTGACTCAATGCAACCAAAGATTTCTTTCCAGCATTCATTTGTTGACATGTAACACATCTGTGACATACTGCTTCAGCAAACACACAAAACCATGGATTAAACCACGTCTGTCTGAACACTCACACCATGGCATCCCTTCCAATGTGAGCTGCTCCATGAATCTGCCTTGCCATAGAGCTCAATAAATCATCTGGCAACACTGCTTGACCATCAGTTGAAACCAAAATGCCATCATCTCTTTTCTCACAACCCGCCTTAAACCATCCAGCTACTTCCTGATCCGACACTTCTCCCTAAAGACGCTTGACCTCATCCCAAGTGTCCGCTATGGATAACATCATGCTGAGCTCAGTTCTTTCTGTGCTCTCTCTAGTATGTTCCCCATTAAAAATGCACCCTTGTTCAGCACAAAAAAATAGCAATTTCATTGGTGTACCTGTTGCCCAGCATCACAAAGTCCTCCCCCTTCCCGTGGGCAATGCATTTCACCACAGTTTTCTCTTTTGATCATTGTCAAGCTCCCATCCAGTGTCTCACATATTGCCAATTTCTGATGGGAGATCCTGATGACGTTAAGAAACCCCTCTGTGACCATAGCTGTCCAAAGTCATGAATCACACCGAATCCATACTGGATATCGGTGTAGATGGTGGACATGGATGTGTCAAAGCAATGATTTCAGCTACCTGTGCGCAGTGTACTCCCAGTAAACAAGCAGCTTCCACGATTCCGTAAATAGTACAGACAGCAAACTCTGCTCGCAAATAACCTGCATTGTCCCTTAAGTATGATTCATCTACAAAAAGGATTTCATCTGATTCAGGCAGAGGTTTATCGACAATGTCAGGTCTCGGTTTGGTGCAAAGTTCAGTCATATTGAGACAGTAATGGTATTCACAGTCTTCACCTTCAACATTTGGAATAGACATCAAAGTAGCAGGATTCAATATAGAACATCTTTTGACAGTCACATTCTCTGAGGCAAGTATGGCTTGCTCATTGCATGCAAGTCTGCTTTTGTCAAATGCTGTGTCTTGATTCTCGTCATCAAAAGCTCAACTGAACGTGGAACAGAAACAGTAAGAGGATGACCCATCACAATACTTTCACACCTTCCAATACTGACACCTGTTGCAGCAACGGATTTGAGACATCTGGGAAACGACGAAGCTAACGGATATAGGGTAGCTGTAAAGTAGACAAGTGGTCTACGGACACCTCATTGAGTCTTTATTAGTACTGACAGTGCACAACCCTCACGCTCGCAACAAAATAGAAAGTATGGCTTATTGTAATCAGGCATTCCTAGAGCCGGAGCGTGACACCGGCTTTCTCTCAGCTTCCAGAAAGACAACCAAACTGTCATTATCCCATGGTACCGGATCACTTACATTCTTGTGTGTCAACCTCTGCAGAGGTTTTGCCTTCAATGAGGAGTTGGGAATCCACTGACGACAGTATCCAATCAGTCCCAAAAACATCCTGACTTCCTTTTGTGTGTTAGGCACATTTATATTCATGATTGCCTCAATGCTGTCTGGTGACACCTTCCTCTTGCCTTTCTCAATGCAATGACCCAATTACTGGACTTCAGGTAAACAGTACTGGATTTTGCTTGTGAACACATTGAGTCCATTCTCTGCCAGGTGATTCAATAGGGCAACTGTATCAATCCTACAAGCCTCTTATAATCAATATAATGCACAAGAACGGAATTATGATGCAGTACAAAACTCTCAAGATTCTTCTTCAAAATCTTGAAAAAATTGATGGACTCTCAGTATAACCTTATGGGATACGATACCACTTTAACACACGATTTTCCAGATGGAAAGCAAACAAAAATTGGTTTTCCTCATGTAAAGGTGTGGAGAAGAATGCCTTACATAGATCGATCACTGTAAACCACTTCACAGGCGATTTGGAAGAAAATCACTGACGGATTCAGTACCACAAAGCAACATGGAACTACAATCGTGTTGACCTTTCGTAGGCCTTGCATGACCCTGAACTTCTCACTCGGCATCTGCAGTCCTATAACAGAGGAATTGCATGGTCTCCCCATTATTTCCTTTAGAGTGCCCTGTTCAATCATGCACTCAATCACAGGCTTCATTCCTGCCACCGTTTCTGGCTTGAGGTTGTACCGGGGCGTTCTCGGGAAGTCAGAATTCGGCTTTATCTGTATCTTAACTGGCTCAACCCCTCGGATCAGTCCTATCTCTTCTACCGTGAAATCCCACACTTGCAGAGAGACTGAGTCCCTCAGGCCTTATGCAGATCCTCAGTTGTCAATACAGGGAACATCTCTATGCAGAGATTATGGTTTGCCAGTTTCAATGCAATGTCGTCATAATTTTTCTGCAACTCCACTCCCTTGGGTGTGCAATAGATGGTACAATTTAACTTACACAGAAGGTCACGTCCCAACTAAAAGACTGGACTCAAATCCCACACAACAAATTAGTGACAATCCTGATAGGTTCCTATTCTCACAAGTATCTCATCTGTCAACGAATTGTTCATTCTCTTATAAGCAACTCCTACAACTTGGAAAGATTGTCCCGGGAGGGGTAGGTTTGGGACTACTGCATATCTCACAGTAGAAGGGGTAGCACCAGTATCAATAAAAAATGTGATGGGATGACTGTCAACATTTGCCTCTACATATGGTCCTCTCTGTTCTACCTCTAAGACTCTTCCTTTCCCCTCTGGCACTGTCATTATAGCAGGTCTGGACCGTATTCATCGAAAGCTTAGATAAAGGGCATCTGCTGGTACACTCGATTTCCCTGTGCAACTCTTGAAGGCTGGGGAACCTGCACTGTGGACTTAAGACTCCCTTCGTCTATGTACCTGGGCCTCATCACTGTATTTACGATCTCAGGTACCTGCTCTACTGCCTCACCTTGGATCTGATTGGACAGATTTAACCGACACTTGCACTTCCATTGCCCGATTCTGTGACAAAAATGACATGAAGTTCTTTCTAGGGTACCAATGTCTATCCCCATCTTGGGATCTATGGGTTTCCCTCTTCCTTGAGCCGATGCATTTTGAGCTCCTCCATGATTGTTTCCCTGCTTTCGACCCAATGTTCCTTCACTCGACTGCACTTGGTCTACCCTATCTGCATTCCTCATCTGGACTAACATCAGCTTATCTTTTAGTTTCCTATGTTCGAGTCTACCTCCTCTAATCCTTGACAACTGTAATTTAACCTATAACCTACATTTTTTTAGGTTTGGACAAATCCACATCCTACTTTTGTGCTACTTCTGTCAGTTTCTCATGTGCTTTCCTTGCTTTAAGGGTAACGTCCTTCGCCACAAACAACAATTAATCTTGCTCATAAAGTTCTATCCTTTCCAGGGACAAATTTCCATTCATCATCTCATCTACTTCTGCCTTTATTCTTACCACGTCCAGCACTTTAGCCTTTACTGTGGCCTTGATTGTTCCCTGACTTGATGCACTACTCATTTCCTAGCTTTCGCTGCTCTGATTCCTGCGGAGATTTCCTTCCGCTATGTTCCGTGGGACATACTGACTCCCAAAAGCTTCCTGATCAAATCCTCCTCCTGTTGTTCTCCCTATTGGTCCTCTAACTGGAGCATCTCAAGTCCTCAAGTCTGAACGTGACTCTGCCAATGACACTGATTTTACCGCACTAGACCCAATAGGCCCTCTGGAAGAGTCTGAAGTGCTGGCAACAGAGTACTAGCTTCTACAGGCACCAAAAATGGACCATGCCCACTCAGAGTACCATTTCTGCCAACATTACTCCCTTCTCCTACTGCTGACTGTGGTTGACTACTTTTTTCTCCCAGACCTGGATGATACACCTACACTATGGGGCTAATGGTGACCGGTACCATAGGGGCTTCTGGTAACCACGTAGCAGCATTAACTCCATTCATCTCTGTACCTCTCGATATTGGAATCCCTGTTCCTTCCATTCATGTTGAAATCTATCCCACTACTCTTTTACTAGGGTTCATCTGCATTACCCCTGGTTTCTCCATAAGTGCTCACCTTCCCTCATCTGATTCTGAATTGTATGGAGGAGGACACTCGGCTAGCAACCTATCTAACAGGCTATCATCGTGTCACTAGCATCCTCTTCCTTCTTCTTCTTAGCATCTCCTGTTTTCACTAATAATGGAAATAGCCTCTCCCCCATGATGGTGTCAACCCTCCAGTTCTTCAACTGCGCATCCCATCTATCATCCTGATACGCCTTCATCATTCTTTTAATCCTTCCCTGACTTCGCTCCTTACTCTTTGCCTGTGCTGCTCTCATCCATGCACCTAATGCCTCAAACTGTGTTGATCTAGGTGGAGGTCGCAATAAAGCCATCACTCGCCTCAACTGATACAGCACCTCGGATCTGAATGACCCATAAAGTGGAAAAGCCAAATCTCCCTCTTTTTCCATAATCCTATGCTAATTATAGAGCCAAACTGCTGTGTGTAGTCCCTACATTTGTGGCCATGTAATATGCTAGGGTATCCTCGGGTGGTGCTTCCTCACCCACTCGAGTTATTGCTCCTCTATCTCCCTTACAAAGATCTTGTAAAACTCTGAAGCATAGCATGATTGAATCAGATTCCTTTTACCCGCAAAACGTTTTTGTTTCCACTTCCTGATGATAATCCATCAATCCCAGCGTGGCTTTACACCAACCAGCCTATCAGAGCATGACACCCTCCTATGTCACTTCTCCTCCACCACAGCAGTTCACCCTCCTTCACAATTTCACTTTGCGCATTCACACACTTCCCTCATAGAATCTAGTAACTATCTGTCCACCAAACGACCAGACAACTACATATTCAACTGTCTGTCCACGAAAGGACCGGACAGCCTTGAGTAATTGTCTGCCTCTCCTCTGGCAACTTTTTGTTCGCAAAAAAACCGACAGTTGCCATGAAACGACCGGACAGTCATATGAATAAAATCAATAGGATCCAATCTCTCAAAACCATTCACACACCGTGACTCACGACCTGCATTGGCCACTTGAATTGTAATGGTCTCCCTTGTGCACTAGCTTCCCACACTACTCTATCAAGCTCACTCACACACGTTCCCTATCTCCAATGGGTCCTTGATAGCGCTTCACGACTCCCACAATGACTGGACTACATAACTCAGTGTCTTCTACACCTCAAATCTATCCTGGGATCGTAGGTTACTCGTTGAGCCTGACATCAAAATCATCAAATCGTATCAGATGGACAGCACGCTTTCGGCCCGAAACCACATTCACTCGACTCTCATCCCAACTCCACAAAACATCACACAATCAAATCATCACCATAATCTAACACAAGCATCCCTATTAATTCTCACTCCACTGGGAACCACTGCTCCCGCCAAACCGTCACTCTCCGTTGGCCTCTGCCAATGCCCATCGTTCTCCTCTCTCGATCTTTTGGGCTCTCATCCTTTGGGCTCTTTGGGGCTCTATGGCTAAATATTCCCTAATTTTCTAGATTCTCCCATCACTTCAAAGGTAGCCATCTGACAGTGCTAACAACTGATGGGGCCAGGTTCCCTTTTGTCAATGTACTCTGGAATCCTCGGTCAATGGACCGTTTGTACCTGCTTCGAAGTGTTGAGGGGAGAAATATCTCATTAAGTCATGCTCACATCTTCAAAGAATCATGACTCTGAAGAATCACAGACGCCAGGTTCTAGGTTAGTAGGTTTATTACAAAGCAAAAAATAACTGGACATACAGGCACCTCAAGATGAGGTTGTACAATTAGATCGGAACTAATACAAAGCCGAACCTGCATGCAACGTTCACTCTTTGGAAGATGAAGAGAACGACAAATTCCAAGATCAGAACACAGGCAATAAGTGCCCCCACATCAAGATCAGCCTTCATTTGAGGTTCGTAAGTAAAAAGCATTAGTCTGTCCCTACACTATTACTAACGTGACATTCCTACTTAACAACTTCCCAGGCAAGTTAGGAAAATCTGTCAGCGCATAAAAACATCCTAAGAAGTGCACTCACGTTGAATGAGTCAAGTAGCATAAAGCTACAGAGCACGTTCTAAGATGCTCCTTCCCTCTCTATAGATCTCCTCGCTTCGCCCAACTCAACCCCTGGGACACTGTCCCTAATTCAAACACCGAAATCATAAACACGTCCAGTTCACACAACTGCCATGTTAGTTTCTTCTATCATTTCACCTTTACATGTTATTACATTTCACATTCTAATGATCAAATGTTAACACAACAAAATATTAAATGGAGGTGCAGACTATTTGTGATTATGATGCACCCATACAAATGAAAGAGCACAATTGAGCTCTATCAGGATCATCTAGTACAAAGCCACTATGCCAAAGAGAGAACAAGCTCAACCTTTAAAAAACTGCAAGGTTTTTTCTCTTGTGGCAAATGTAAGGCTTATGTCAACAGTGCTACATTTCTATCCAATAACATTTCAGGAATGAGTACACACAAGTCCATAGCCAAATGTATGAACTATTTCTGTGTAGATCCTGTACCCATAAATGTGAGAGGAGGAGGCAGAATTTTGAAGCTCAGGAGGTTGGAATCCAGATATATCTTATTGATCTACAAAGGAAGGCCCCACTGGGTATAATGGGGAATAATTACCAGTACACCTTTGAGATTGACAGCGTGTATCAAATGATGAATAGTTAGAATTGAATATGTCCTAAAAGCATTATGAACAAGGTTTTCTTTGGAGGCATGCAGGTGTCTGATGGTGCACAGACATAATATCGACTCCACAATATCGAATGGACAAAATATCGAGTTTTAAATATCGTTTGGAGAAAATATCGACAGGACAGAATATGGACAGCCAAAATATCGTTTTTAAGGTAAGTGAAGTAATATCGACTGTAAATAATATCGAAAGTAAAAAATATCTTTTTTTATATAATATGTAATTATTTATAGTGTTTTTATGTTATAATATGGGTGAAAAGTGTCATTTTATGTTATAATTATTTTTAATTAATGATTTTTTTTTAATTATTGTGTAATTTTATTCTGTAGCGGGTTGTGGGTTTATAGGGGAATAGGGTGGGAAGTAATTTAATTATAATTAATTAAATATGTAAATTTATTAATTGGTAGTAATAATTAATTAATTGGTAATTAAATATTATATGTTAATTATTTAAAATTTAATTGGTAATTAATTTAATTTAATTGATTAATTGCTAATTATGTAAATTAAAATAATGTATTTCCTGTAGCGGGTTGTGGGTTTCTAGGGGAATAGGGTGGGAAGTAATTACATTTTTATTTATTAAATATGTAAATGTATTAATTGGTAGTAATATTTAATTAATTGGTAATTAAATAATATTTGTTAATTAATTAAAATGTAATTGGTAATTAATTTAATTTAATTGATTAATTGCCAATTATGTTAAATTAAAGGGGTATTTTTAGGGTTCAGGGTCAGTTTTTAGTTTTTGGGTAAAGGGGTATTTTTAGGGTTCAGGGTCAGTTTTTAGTTTTTGGGTAAAGGGGTATTTTTAGGGTTCAGGGTCAGTTTTTAGTTTTTGGGTAAAGGGGTATTTTTAGGGTTCAGGGTCAGTTTTTAGTTTTTGGGTAAAGGGGTATTTTTAGGGTTCTGGGTCAGTTTTTAGGTTTTTGGGTAAAGGGGTATTTTAAGGGTTCAGGGTCAGTTTTTAGTTTTTGGGTAAAGGGGTATTTTTAGGGTTCAGGGTCAGTTTTTAGTTTTTGGGTAAAGGGGTATTTTTAGGGTTTAGGGTCAGTTTTGGGTTTTTGGGTAAAGGGGTATTTTTAGGGTTCAGGGTCAGTTTTTAGTTTTTGGGTAAAGGGGTATTTTTAGGGTTCAGGGTCAGTTTTTAGTTTTTGGGTAAAGGGGTATTTTTAGGGTTCAGGGTCAGTTTTGGGTTTTTGGGTAAAGGGTTTTTTTAGGGTTCAGGGCCAGTTTTGGGGTACAGGGGTACAGTGTAAAAATTAAAGTAAAATTAAATTTACATTAATTTAATTTAATGAAATTAAATTAAATTAAAATATATTTAAATAATTTTAAATAAAAAAAAATTATTATATACTTACCAATACTTACGTTGTAATGGTAGTGCGTTGTAAAAGTTGCGTTGTAACGTCATATATCCACTGTTGCACTCTTTGCAGTGGGAATAGTAATTTTTACTCTTTTGTATTTGTACGTTAATAATATTGGCTATTATTTAATTAAATTTTGTTACTATATATATATATGTTTTAAGAAATATGATTAAAAAAATATTATTTTTTTACTTTCATTAATTATTTAATTATTAAAAGTTATTTTAAGTATTGTTAATTATATTTTAGTAATTAATTTTTTATATTAATGTAATTAAACATTGTTTTTATTAAAGTCGATATTTTTTACAACTATATTTTTGTTAACGATATTTTGTACTCGATATTTTTGTACTTACCTGTTTGTACATACAAACTCGATATTTTGGTTGTAGATATTTTCTCGTCGATATTTTGGGTAGTCGATATTTTGGTAGTCGATATTATTTCAGTGATCCGTGTCTGATATGTTTTAGACTCTTGTTAAGACAGTAAAAAATATGTACAGAGTAAGGATTTAGTCCCTTTAACATTCAGTATTTTGTACTTTTAAAATATGATATATAGCTGCGTTGGCATTGGGGAGACGTAATGGACATAGTTAGAAAAGCCCATTCAGGACAGTATTAAGGTTGTATGTCTACTATTGCTGGCCCCATAATCAAATAATTGGATGCAAGTTGCCTATCTAAGGCAAAATAATGCACTTGTCACTTTATTACTTACATCGATTACTATTAATATGTTTGACATTTTTGTTTAGAATTACAACAAGCTAAGCTTGTGGTGGGTTTTAGGCCATTTTATTTATTTATTTATTTATTTATTTAATTTATATAGCGCATTATAACCCAGGGGTCTCTAAGCGCTTTGTCAGGATCAAAAACATCGAGTAGCGTGGAGGACAACTGTTCATAAAATTTACAACCCACCCCATGCTTGCTGAAAAAGCACTGTTTTTTATTTTTTTCGGAAGGACAACAAATTAGTCTCCTTCCGCAATTCCATTGGCAGCTTATTCCAGGCTGCTGGAAGTAAATAGGAGAAGGTACGACCACCCACTGTGGCCAGTCTACAGCGTGGTTGAGTAAGGAGGGTGGCGTCAGCAGATCGAAGCACCCTAGCTGGACTATAGGGGACTAGGCGAGATTTCATGTAGGTTGGCGCCTTACCGTAGAGGGCTTTGTGAACAATGCACAACCCTTTAAACATCACCCTTTGCTTAACCGGCAGCCAGTGCAGTTCTTGCATAAGGGGGGATGCATGGGTATTCCTAGGCTTTTTAAAAATAAGCCTAGCAGCGTCGTTCATGACAACCTGCATCTTATTCAGAAGTTTTTGCGGCAGCCCTATGTATAGCGAATTGCCATAGTCTAGCCTAGCTAGGATCGTGGCGGAGACCGCTCGCCTCAGAGTGGAGAAGGACAACAAAGGTGAAACTTTCCTAAGTTGTCGAAGGAGGCCGACACAGGTCCCCACGACAGTCCCAACTTGTTTCTGCATAGACAACTTGCCATCCACCTGGATGCCTAAGCTCTTGACCACGGCTGCTTGTTCCGGAGGTGACCCCAGTTCTCTTGGCCAGAAATGCTCATTCCATGGGTTCCCTGCGATGGTGATTGGCAGTACCTCGGTCTTATCCGGATTGATCTTTAATGAGTTTCTGGACATCCAATTGGCTGTGTACTTCAAGATATTATGCAATCTTGCGAGAGCACCCGGACCATCATCTAGTTGGATCACTATCTGGGTGTCATCCGCATAGTTGTACACCTGGCAGTCCATCTGGTTAAGCAGTCTAATCAGTGGTTGAAGGTAGATGTTAAAAAGGAGGGGCGACAGGGCGGACCCTTGTGGCACTCCACAGCTGATCGATGTAGTGGTGGAAAGAAGGTCACCAAGCTGCACTCTCTGTGCCCTCCCTTGAAGGAAGGAGGAGAGCCAAGCATGTGCCGTGCCCTGAATGCCGAAATCCATCATCCGCGACAATAATTGTTTATGACAGACGGTATCAAATGCCGCGGAGAGGTCTAACAGCACCAGGACACAAGAAGTTTTCTTATCTGCCCTGTTCCTCAGTTCATCCAGAATAGACAGCATAACGAGTTCCGTGCTGTGATTCGCATGGAACCCAGCTTGATTTGGCTCAAACAAGTTGTTACTTTCCAGATGTTCCGACAGGATGGTGAGTACGTGTTGCTCAACCACCTTCGCCAGGAACGGCAGCTGAGATATAGGCCTGAAATTTTTCAGGTATTTCACGTCCGCCCCTGTTTTTTTCAGCAGGGGAAATATATTGAGCTAATTACCGTTTGTCGACACAATAGTACCTGCCAACATTGCAATAATGAATTATGTGATTGTTTTGAATCTGCTGCTATATGGGCCCATACAGAATCCTGTTGTTTTCAAAGATTTTTTACAGAGTTATACAGCAATCTGTAAAGCGTTTTTCACTGATAAAGGTTCACCACGCCAAGATGGTGATGGTTAAATATCAAATATACCTGCTAGGCCCTCGTAAATGTAAACACATTTTACACTTGGAATGACAGCAATCTGTAAAGCGTTTTTCTCTGATAAAGGTACATCACACCAAGATGGTTGCATATCAAATATACCTGCTATGCCCTGGATTATGGCGATAAGTTTTACACTTGTAATGACATTAAATTGTGATAGTTTCTGGCGTGTCTGTGCACATTGAGGAATGCGAGAGCAAAAAACATATTTGTTTGCACAAGTTACATTACCATGATGAACTTACCCCCATGAGTGCCGATTCCTTTGTGGAAGGAGACGGAGCAGTGATATATATATATATATATATATATCTATATATATATATAGATATATATATATATATATATATATATTACCTATTGGCGGTCGCCAGTAGGTAGTTATAGTTAGGATCTACTTTCCATAGGAAATCCGCAACATTCTATTGGGAATAACTTTAGCGCCGGTGGACGAATCTTCGCGAATTTCTCAAAGAAGATGGCCCGCTCCGCTCTGCTCCTTCCCTGAAAAGTTTGGGGGGATTCGTTAAGCGGGGGCCGAGATAAAAGGGGGTCCCAAAACGTGTTTTCCCCATGTTAATTTCCATAGGGCGGTTGGACTCACTTTTAGCAAGAACGGCTGAATGGATTTCCACCAAACTTGGCAAAATTGTAGGGACTGGTAGCCCGATGTGCCTTTGCTATGTCTCAAGATATGTGTTCCAGTGGATTTTGAGTAATTTAGGTTAAAAAAAATATATATATCTATAAGCGCGCCCCGGTACGCGCACCGGGGCGCGTACCAGCGCGCTATGTGAGTTTGCGAGCGGAAAGCTGATTGGCTCTCGGGTGTCTGTCAACATTCCAAACAGTCCGGAGCGGCCGCCATCTTGTGTCTCGGTAGGATCGAGACACAAGAGGTGGCAAAAACAAAGGGGGAAATGACCAAAAGGGGGCAGCGTAGACCCCCCCTGACCCCATAGGTTTGATGTGGGGGCCATAAAAAGGCTTCGCGGGGCAAAAAAAAAATTGTTTTTTTTTTCCGATTTTCGCGGGGGAGCGCCCGGTACGCGCACCGGGGAGCGTACCATGGGAAAAACCCAGTAAAACAGTAAAATAATAATTTAAAGTGCTTAGAGGTAGGGTAGCTCTGAATAGAGTTGTGTTGGGTGGGTGATTTAAGTACCAACATGTATGTACCAGTGCAAGTCTTAAATTCAATGTAGACCATCTCTTCTGTAGATAATTTGCATGTTGTTACAGAAGTTATTGTGGTATATGGAATCTATACCATAGTCTGTCAGGAAAGCAAAAACAACATGGAGGCAGGAGATGAAAAAGAGATGTCAAATACACATTGGAGATAATATAGTGGGAGAAAGGAAGTAACCATGAGCAAAATTACTATGTAACACAAAAAAGTTGCACAGTATACTATAAGTCTCAGTTTATATTATAATCATGTTGGTACTATTTCATGAATTACATATAAAAATGAATAATGTCTTGAACAATTTTTTATTATTAAATATAAATGTATTGTTGTGATTTTTCAAAATTTAAAAGAACTTCCAACATTACATCATCTGGAATGTCCTCATTTTGATTCCATGATTCTATTGCTTCAACACAGACAAGTAATTCATGGTCCAGAGACTCATCCATAAAGTCAAAGTCATCAATATTTTTCTCAGCAATATTTTCCTCAGGATTGTTCTCCACAACAATTTCGAAAGAAATATTAATTTTGTTTTGTTCTCCTTCCATTTTCTTGCTGTAAATTGCATAAAAAATAAATATATCAGTAGAGTTAGGGCACTGTTGGGTTTAAGTTCAGACAGGTACTTCTGAGTTTTTAACAGTGAAGTTATCTTTGGGCAGTGTATGGTATCAGGCAGGAAGTAGAAATATAAAAAAGTGCATGGGAAGAAGCCTAAGTAAATTCATAATTATACCAGAGAAGCCTAACTCAATCTATAACTATAACAGAGAAGCCTATCTCAATCTATAACTATAACAGACGGACAGTAAATAACTATCAGAAAACGTTTCTACAAATTAACTTAAAGTGCCCCTAACAAATTAACAACTTACCTTATAGAAAGGTGATGAAGATAAATGAGAAAATCCTTTAAAGATGTACCGCAGGTAGTTGTAGTCAAAATGGCCGTGTTTCCCTCTCATTTTTCATTTATATTCATGTACATAACCAATGAAATGTCAGGAATTAAAAGTAGAAAATGAAAGTAACATTTTAATTGGTTGTAAATTCTAACACTTCATATGTGTTTTTGTCATGTAATTTACCTCAGGATATTTAGACAGGGATACAGCCCAAATGGCTCAATGGAATTCCACCAAATTTGGGAAAATGGTAGGGACTGGTATGTAGTAGGGCCTATTCTATATTTGGTGAAAGTCTCACCAGTGGTTTTTATGTAAATTAACTTTTAAAAAATGTTGGGGGCGCTTACCGGTGCGCGCCCCGGTACGCGCACCGGCAGCGCTACGGGAGTCCTCCATCTTGTGTTTTGGAAGAACTGAGACACAAGATGGAGGACAAACAACGTTGGGAATGGGTAAAAGGGGGCACGGTAGACACCCTCTGACCCCCTAGGTTTTCTGAGGGGGGCTTAGGAGGCCCATATAGGCCCAATTTCTTTTTTTTTTATTTAAAAAACAGAGCACAGGTCATATATAGAAGCATTTCATTACACTACTGAAACCTTATTTTTATACAAAATACAATTCCTCTATGTAGTAACATTTCTTTACCAAGTATTAACAAGAAATATGACACAAAGGAAGAATAAAAAAGCTTAATCTGCTTCCCAATCTTAGAAAACACAGGTGACATGTTTGTGAAAAGTGCAGATATATTTATTTAATCATGCATACACTATTTATTCCTTCAAAAAAATGTAAAAGCCATTCATTTGCCCTTTAATCGTTTTTATATTAACATTAAGAAAACTGAGTACAGGTTATATATACAAGCATTCCATTTCACTACTGAAACCTCAGTTTTTGACAAAATACAATTCCTGTATGCAGCAGAAAATGTTTACCAAGCATTAAGAAAAAAAATAACAGAAAGCAACAAGAAAAAAACACAATGTGATTCCTAATATGAGGAAAGACACCTGACATGATTGCAAAAGGTGCAGAGGAGGTGAGGAAAGTCGAAATGGCTTTCATGATTGTGAAATTTGCTGAGGAGGTGAGACCTGTGTCTAAGAGTGCAGTGGGGGAGAGGCTTTATGAAGTCCTGTCCACTGCACTCTTGGACACAGGCCTCACCTCCTCTGCTCCCCTGGACAGGCCTCACCTCATCTGCACTCCTGGTTAGGCCTCACTTTATCTGCATCCTGTTACCATCAATTATACCCAATACATTGAGGCATGTCCAGGGGGCAAAGAGGAGGTGAGGCTTGTCCAAGGGTCAGAGGAGGTGAGTCCTGTCCATTGCACTGTTGGACACAGGCCTCACCTCCTCTGCACCCCTGGACAGGCCTCACCTCATGCGCACAATATACTTACTAATCTGAGAAACCACACGTGACATGATTGAGAAATGTGCTAATATATTTTTTAAATCATATGCCCGATGTAGGTCGGTCGGTAACGGCCGAAAATCGGTATTTTCGCCCGTTACCGACCGGTATTCAGTAAATGGTATGTAAGGCCACATATTTCACAGAATTGGTAAATTTACCGATCGGTAAATTGACCGATTCTGTGAAATACCGAATCTGTATTTTATCATCAAATATATTTGATGGTAAAATACCGATTCCGGTGTGCATGCACATGTGTGCATGCACACCTGTGCCATATGACAGGCAGACCTGCCCTTAGGGCAGGTATGCCTGCCACATGGCCCCCGAATCTTTTTTGGGGGTGCTAGAGGGTGTCAAAGTGACACCCCCTGCACCCTTGTCAAAATCTGTATTTACCGACCGGTAATGCCCCATTCATTCCTTTGGGCTTCAAAGCCCATAGGAATGAATGGGGCTTTACCGGTCGGTATTTACCGAATCGGTAAATACAGATATTTACCGATTCGGTAAAAGGAACATCTGGATGTTCCTACATATCCACCCCTTAGATTTACCGATTTTTAATTACCGAATCGGTAAAATTCGGTAATTAAAAATCGGTAAATCTATTTTACCTACATCGGGGCCATAGATATTATCTAATCCTTGTCAATAATGTAAAACCAATTCATATGCCCGAAATCTTTTTTTAGAATAACATTTAAAAAACAGAGAAAAGGTCATATGTATAAGTATTTTATTACAGTACTGAAACCTCGCCTATTTACAAAATACAATTCCTTTATACACCAACATTTCTTTACCAAGTATTATCAAGAATGTATAAGTCTCTCTTATATTCTCTTCCTGACTTACTCTATTTTCCACCAGTCCCATTCTAACAGCCTCCCTTTGACTTATTCCTTTTTACATCCTGATTCTGTGTTACACTGTCTTACACTTTCTCTTTGACTCACTTTCTCTTACACCCTGTCTCTGATTTATTCCCTCTCTCTCATTACTCCTTGTTACATCCTCTCTCTGATTTACTTCTTCTTACACCCTCTCTCAAACTTACTCTCTCTCTCTACCTTTTACAGCCTCTCTCTGTTTTAGTCTCTTTTACATCCTCTCCCTTTTTTAACACCCTCTCTCTGTCTTACATCCTCTTACACCCTCTCTCTGTCTTCCACCCTGTTACACACGTTTTCTGACTTACTCCCTTTTTCCCTTTCTTTGACTTACTCCCTCTTCCTATTACATCCTTTCTCTGTCTTACAACATATTATACACTCTCTCTGTCTTACTCCTTCTCTATGTTTTACTCCCTCTACCTGTTTCTTTGTCTGATTCTCTCTGTCTCTTTGTGTTACTCCCTCTAGCTTTTTTTCTCTGTGTTACTCCTAGTTACATAGTTGCTGTGGTATAAAATTAGATATGTTGTAAACTAGTGTTTATATTGTTTACTTATTGTCATTACTTTGTTGTTTGGTAATAGTGGTCTATAATGTGTTATTTTTTTCTTTACCACAGATTGAAATCAAGATTTCAATAGTAAGGAAATATGCCCTCAAGGCAGAGGAGAAGGAAAGATGCCAAGCGGAAAAAATTAAAAACAGCAACAGAATTAAAGCACTCTCCTACAACAAATACTTCAAAAAAACGGAAAAAAAGCTCCTGGTAAGACAACTAAGTCTTTTTTCCGGAACATATGTAGATAAAAAAAAATGTTAATGGAAATGTGAATATACCTCTGCCTCATTTGCTAGGATTCTATGTGACAGACCCCCTGGCCCTAGAATTACCTTCTGTCATGACTTACTTACACTTCTAGAGCCTTTTATTAGTAACCCCAATTTCACTCTTCTGGGGGATTTTAATTATCATCTGGAGAGACATTATGACAACGACACTATATCTCTAATAGAGCTACTCCTGTCATGTGGGTTAAGCCAGTTGGTGAATGGTCCTACACACCTTGCTGGACATACCCTAGACGGTATCTTCTCCAATGACACCAGACTATCGACAGGAACTCCCATCCCCCTGTCGTGGTCTGATCACTGGGCAGTCCCATTCTTTTTTAATGCGACCCCCTTTGGGGTAGGGAATCAAGCTAATAGGAAGACTTGGAACTTTAAAAGAAACCATAGCAAGATTTCAAATATTACCCTTGCTCCTTTCATCTCAGACCTAGGCTCCCCCTCCGATTTAAATGCAGGCGCTCTGAATCTATCAAATGGACTTTCCAAGGCAATGGATGCCCTGGCCCCCCTTAAAAAACATTATTCCGCAAGAAAGACCCCTTCAGCGCCATGGTTCTCAGAAAGATTGAGACTTCTACGGCAAAAATGTCGACAGATGGAAAGAGCATGGAACGCGTGCCCGATCCCCTGGGGAAGAAGCAACATAAGTTAGCACTGAGAGATTATAAAAAGACTATTGATGTCGAAAAAAAAACTATTTTAGCGAAATCACCACCTCACTAAAATCATCAAGGGACCTGTTTAAAGTCATCAACACTCTGTCAATACCCAGAGTTATTGACCCCATTGCGGAGTCACAGGAACTATGTGATAATATAGCAGACTTTTTTCATTCCAAAATTTCTGACATCTATCTGTCCCTCAAAACTCGCAACATGGAATTGGATACCAACAATGAACTGTCGCCCTCATTTGTACCCCTTTTAAATAATGAACCCCTGGAGCAGATTCATTCTGTCAGTTTATTTAGTTTTCCCCTCCTGACCCAGAACGAACTAAGTATCCTCCTGGACACCAATAAATCTAGTTCACCTCTAGATCCCTGCCCACTA
Organism: Lissotriton helveticus; assembly: GCF_964261635.1. Taxonomy (NCBI): domain Eukaryota; kingdom Metazoa; phylum Chordata; class Amphibia; order Caudata; family Salamandridae; genus Lissotriton; species Lissotriton helveticus. Next base: position 50,386,813 of record NC_136067.1, read on the forward strand.
AAAACATTGAAGGCATGTAGAGATTTAGTCCTCCCCCCCCCTGCTAGGAGTTATGAATCAGGCCATCTCTGAAGGATCCTTTCCAACCATATGGAAACTGGCAGTTGTTAGGCCACTCCTTAAGAAACCATCTCTGAACCCAGAAGTATTAAAGAACTTCTGACCCATCTCCTTACTACCGGCCCCGGCCAAGATGCTGGAGACCCATTTAAATCGTCATTTGACCACATATCTAGAGGAAAATGGTCTTCTTGATATTTCTCAACATGGGTTTCGGGCTATGCACAGCACCGAGTCAGCACTTACGGTCGTGGCAAATAACATCCGCCTGGAGGTTGATAGGGGACAGACTACGCTGCTGGTACTTTTAGATCTTACAGCAGCATTTGACACCCTTCCCCTACAATTTTGGTCGAACGGCTGAGGGGAATAGGAGTGAGGGAAAGTGCGCTGGGCCTCCTGTCCTCCTTTCTCCACCAGAGACAACAGAGCGTAAAGCTTGGAAGTTTTCTGTCCCCTTCCAAGAACGTGCAATGTGGGGTTCCTCAGGGCTCTTCTTTGAGCCCTCTTCTTTTTAACATCTACGTGACCCCACTTGCCGAGGTAGTACGATCCTTTGGATATCAAATCTTGTCATATGCAGATGACACCCAGATTATCGTATCCTCCACTCTACCCACCACAGAAGCGGCCTCCAAATTTAGAACATGTATGGAGGCTGTATCAAATTGGATGGTGCGAAACTACCTACAACTGAACGGGGAGAAGACAGAGGTTCTCGTCTTTGGGGGAAATCGTGACATCTGGTCAGGAGACTGGTGGCCACCAGCCCAGGGAAATTGCCCCCATCCCACCAACTCGGCCAGGAACCTTGGGGTCCTTATGGATTCAGCCCTTTCTTTTGATCTTCATGTCAATAGAACAGTATCCACCTGCTGCAACATCATTCGGATGCTCAAAAAGATTGCTCCATACTTGTCATCCGAGGCACGCGAGCAGTCAACCGTGGCCCTGGTGTCTTCCAGGTTGGACAACTGCAATGCGCTGTATGGAGGCATCAGTAAGAAGTCACTACATCGCCTTCAAATTGTTCAAAATGCTGCAGCCAGGATGGTTCTAAACTTACCTAGGCTTTCATCGGTGACCCAAGCTAAGAAGGACCTCCACTGGCTTCCTATACAAGCCAGAATTTCTTTCAAGATCATCTGTCTTACACACAAAGCTCTGTTTGGTGCTGGTTCAGAAGGCATGAGAACCCTCATCAGCCCTTACATCCCTAATAGAACACTTCGGTCCTCCTCGAAAAATCTTCTTGTTGTCCCCAGATTTAAAAAGTCTAGATGGGGTGGTCGAGACTTTTCCACCATCTCCCCGAAACTATGGAATAGTCTCCCTCCTGTACTGTCTAGTCAACCTTCCCTGTCCATTTTCCGGAAGCATTTGAAGACTTGGCTTTTTTCTCAGGCCTACTAAACCTACCTCCTGTCTTGTCTGCCTTCTTGTCCCTATCTCCGTGTAGTTATGCGCCTTGATGCCCCTCGGGCTAAGTTCGCGCAATATAAGTCTTATTCCATTCCATTCCAGAAGGAGAGAGCAAATTTGAAGAGGAAGGAGAGGCCCTCCAAAAATGTTACTACTGCAGCAGGAGAGAATAATATGAATAGGAATAGAAGGGAAAACCAATTTAGGGACATTCGTAAACGAATGTTTCGCAATAGGGTAGTTTTAAATTTGTTAAAAAAGGTTAAAAAAGGTAAACAGAGAGCTGCTTTTTACAAGAAAAAGAAAAATGTAGAGAAGATTGTTGATCAAGCTTTTGAAGTTAAGAAAAACTTATTTATTTTAGTAATCAATAGAATTAGGACACTTAACAAGACAATTGATGTTTTCAAATCAAACAGTAGATGCAAAAGAGTAATTAATCAAACTAATTTTTGTAAAGTTTTTTCTGGAGAATGGATGCATAGTTCAAGTTGTGAGCCATTTTTTAATGAGGAGAGTTACTTCCAGGAGAATGATTTGGTGCATGCAGTTGACACCAGTGGTCGAGCATATGAGGTGAAAGACGGTTGTCCGATTGAAAAAGAGAAACTTGTGTCTAGAGATGCAGAAGAGGTGTTAACTGATTAATTTTTAGGAAGACGTACTAAGGGTCCAGTGTACATTTGGAAGTGTAGTAGTATTTGTAGTGTGCGACAGGATTCAATCGATTTGCTGCGTAATTTCTTACGTACATATAGTAAGAAAAGTCTAAAACAGAAAATGAAGATGTTGCAAGACTTAGATCCTTGCAGAGTGAGAGAAAACACAGGTTTGCGTGGGCATTCACTGGCTTGTCTTTCTAGAAAAGTATGTCAGAGTGTTTTTCATCATTTTAGGATGTTAGCAGTGCATCATAACAAAATGAGGAAATTAGTGAGAAGGTTGTATTATGCAAAAAGTCCAGCATTTAAGCTTAAACAGTTAAACAGTGCTCTTTTGCATGGAACTGCATTAGATGTTAAGAAGATTTGTGAAGAAATTGAGATTTGTTATTTTGGTGAAAAAGAGGACAGTGTAGAAATTGACACAGTAATAGAAGGTAATGTGGAAGACAATGTACAGATTTCAAGTACAGAAAAGTTTGACCAGGAAATTACCAAGTTTAAGGTGAAATCAAGTGAAAGGCCTAATTTTACTTGTGTGTGTTGTCGACTGACTCATTATAGGATTCAGACTAGGTTAGTTGATTTATATGCAAAAAGTGAAATGGAAAATAATAGTGAATAGAAGAATTTTGCAACTTATTTGTTGGTGGAGAATTCTTTTGATTTGAGTTCTGATCAGCGTATTTGTAAATATCGTTATAATAAATGAAATGAAAACAGAATGCCTGCTAGAGCTGTTCATAATAATCTTGAGTTGGTAGAATTCCTGCTGAATTGATAGATTTAAATACATATGAATCTATTTTCATTCAATGTGTCCATCCTTTTCAGGCTATTGTTCGCATGGAGCCTAAGATAGGGAAATTGCCTCCTTCAGATTTACAGAGAGGATTAAAGGGAAGAGTTGTTTATTTGCCTCTAGATTTCAAGAAAAATATTGATACAATTGGTGTAGAAAAAGTGGAAGAGGAACCTCTAGTTATTCTAGTTAATGGGGTTCCGACAAAGAGTAAGAAAATCTAGCAAGATTTAGTGGATGTTAGGAAAGTCAAAAAGGGAACGTTGTATTTGGTCAAAAACAATGAGTACTACAAAGATGTATGTGTTGGAGCAGAGGAAACAGCTGCAGAAGAAGACAGTGATTGTTCAGCCGGCCAAATTGAAAAAGTTGATGTGTCTAGAAGTGAAGAAATATATGAACATTATACTGTTCATCCTTTGCATTCCAAAGAAGTAATGGGGAATGCAATTGACTTGGTACAAATGAAAGCAGCAAAAGGAAGTCCCATTAGTGTATGGGAAGAAAGTTTGGAAGCTCGTTGTTTTCCACAGCTATTTCCAACAGGTCGAGGTGGACGATATGACGATCGACTAGTTCAAATTCCTGCATCTGAATACCGGACTTTAAGATTATATGCTGAAGATCCAAGGTTTCATCAATGCATTCCATATTTGTTTCATCTACTGTATGAAAGTGACTTGTCTGGGCTTTCTTATGCAGTAAATCATATACTGAAAAGTGGAGCACATCTGCAAAATGTTTCGGCGAGGGACTTTATGGAAAAAGTCAATCTGCAAGACAATATTTTGGAATCTCATCTAATCAATCTCATGGCATGTCAGCGTGGTACAAACGAGTATTGGTACCGTCGTCATGGGGAATTGAAATGTATGTTAAGAAACTTAGGAACTCCTACATGGTTCCTCACTCTTAGCTGTGCCGAGTATGCATGGGACGACTTACTTCAATTTCTACGAGAGGCAAATGCAAATATACAAAATATAGAATTCAAAACACCTGGAGAACTGTGTTCTTTGGATCCAGTGAATGTATGCAGATATTTCAATCATAGATTTGAAGCTATGATGTCTTTTATTACCAACAAAAAAAATCCTCCCCTTGGAGAGGTTTTGGATTTCTTTTGGAGAAAGGAGTATCAAGCTAGAGGTGCTCCTCACATACATATGTTGTTATTGATTAAAGATGCAGCCAAATTTGGAACAGATTCGAATGAAACAGTGATGAGTTTCATTGAAGAGTATTCAACATGTGCTGCTCCGAAAACTACTGAAGAAAACAGTTTAAGGCAACAAGTTTTACGCTTTCAATCCCATCGTTGTGGAAAGTACTGTCGTCGAAAATTCAGAAACAAGGAAAAGTTCTACACAAAATGTCGTTTCGGGTTTCCACGACCAGTGATTTCTAAAGGAAGAGTAAATAATTTGATGTCTTCTCTACGACATACTGTGACGAGGAAATCACCAAAAAATACATACAATTTAAAAAGAAACGAAGAGTCCAAGTACATCAACGACTAAAACCCAGTGATTTTGTCCATGTGGAATGCTAACATGGATATTCAGTTCGTTGCTGACAACTCTATTGCTGTGGCTCGATATGTGACGTCTTACATCACAAAAAAAGAAAAGACAGAACTGAAGGAAATGTGGGAGGACATTTCACATGAAAAGAGTATAAGCAAGAAATTATACAGTTACAGTCTGAAGATGTTGTCGCATCGAGAAATCGGAGCATATGAGTGTTCTGATCGGTTATCATCAGCAAGTCTCTATGCCAAATCGAGAACCATCATTTGGGCGACTCTAGGTCTTGCTGCAACACGAAACCGAGTATTGAAATCTGTACAAGAAATTGAGTATTTGGCGGAGAAAGAACCAAACAGTACAGATATTTTGAAGACAAACATGTTGGATACATACTATCCAAATAGAAGTAGTCATCTTGAGAACACTTGTTTGTATGAAGTTCTGCAAAACTATACTTATAAGAGGAACATCACAGAAGATATCAATAATGGAATATATGCTGTCATTGGGTGTGAAGGATGTCTAGTGAAGCAGAGAAAAGACCATTTGATTAATCATCGAAAATTGAGTTGCGAATCTCCAGACAAAAGGGTATTTTATTATTTAGCTCTTTTGCAACTCTTTAAGCCATGGCGTACAGAAGAGGAACTACTCGGAGATTTTCTCAGTTACGAAGATTCTTTTAATGCAACCAAGGATACCATAGAATGTCCTGTTTTTCCAAATTATCTGCAAATGTTGAACGAAGAGATAGAGCAAGAAGCCACAATTGCTGCAGAGATTGCTAGAGACAGTTCTCAAGACAGTCAGAGTTCTACTTCATTGAGTCAGGATCCACTAGGAGGACCAATTATTGAAAATGAAGCTGCCACTGCCATGGATGAGGTGGAAAGAGCTATGGAACTAGCTGAAGAGGATGTAATTAACTTAGAAGATTTGGTGAAACAACTAAACGTTGAGCAGAAACCGATATATGACGAAGTCACAGAACAGATCGAACATGGATTCAGTCATGAGAAAAAAGAGTGCTCATGTACATCATTTAAGCTTGTCCAACTGTACGTGAGTGGAGAAGCGGGAACTGGAAAAAGTTTTCTGATTAAAGCAATTGCAACTTATCTGCAGAAAAGGACTGAATCACCGCTGTCTTGTGTAGTAACCGCTCCAACTGGGCTGGCAGCACATAACATTAAAGGGATTACTTTACATCGTTTACTGATGCTACCAGTTGAGCATGATAATAAATTGCAATACGACAAGCTATCTGGAGATGCGTGTTCTGAAGTTTCTAGAGTCCTGAAGAAAATGAAACTTCTTATCATTGATGAAGTAAGCATGGTCTCAAATCTAATGCTTGCTTTTGTGCATTTGAGAATGCAAGAAATTCTTAGAACAGACTATGATGTCTTATTCGGAGGAAAACACATTATTGTTTTTGGAGATCTACTGCAGTTGACTCCAGTGAAAGGACAACCAGTGTTTAAAATGCTCATGCATGAAGATACCAGGAAGTGCCTAGGAAGCATTGGAAATGTTAATATATGGTTAAACTTCAAATATGCAGAACTGCTTCAAAATATGCTACAGGCAAAGGATGAAGATTATAAAAATATTCTACAAGATGTAAGAATCGGAACACTAAGTGAGCATGGGAAAGAAGCTTTACATGCACGATTAATTTCAAACTTGTATCCAAATGAAAACATTCTTCCAGAGAATATTTTTAAGAAAATTACTGAGAACAAATCTGGGATATGTTTGATGCCAACTGTGAAAGAATGTTCCATCTCCAACAACAAAATGTTAAAGTTAGAAAATGAAGAGATTGTGAAACTGGAAGCTATAGATAAAATAGAGCATATGGGAGCAACAATTATTTTGTCTGAAAATTTGAAATCAAAATTGGATTCATTAGAGAAGAGTATATTTAAAACTGCTGGTTTTGAAAAGACTCTGAATGTGTGTTTAAATTGTTGTATCATTTTGAGAAGGAATTTAAATGTTGAAAGAGGTCTGGTAAATGGAGCAATGGGTCATGTTGTTGATTTTGTGAATTACAGAAATAGAGATGGAATTGAATTTTTAAAAATGTAATTTGATGGCATTGAGGAAGTACAACAAATCAGTCGTTGTTCTGCTAGATTTGTGCTTGTAAAAGACTTATATGTTCGCCGAAAACAGTTTCCTGTTTGTTTGGCATATGCGGTGACAATTCATAAATCTCAAGGTTTAAGTGTAGATAGTGCTTTGGTGAACATTGGAAGTTCTGTGTTTAAAGAGAGTATGGCATATGTGGCATAATCACGAGTCAGAACTTTATCAGGATTGTACTTGGTTGAGTGTGATGAGACAAAGATTTGTGCAGATCTAGATTGTGTTAAAGAATACAATAGGTTAAGAAGAGAGTATACTCCACATTTGCCTCAATATCCTCTGTTTGAAAAACGTGTGGTAGGCCGAAAAAGAAGAAATGAGAATAATTGCAGTGAGGTACTAGCAAAAAGACAAAAAGTAGATGAAACTGTAATTGTAAGCAGAAAGAAAAAGGATTCTGTTGAAGATGTTGTTGGATTTCAGTTTGAAAACAGTTCTGGTGTCAACTGCTATGCTAATGTAGTGGTCAATGTTGTTTTTTTCCTTCAAACTTTACAAGAACAGATTGTTGAAAATCAGGATCAAAGATTCTGCTGTTTATTGAATTCTGTGTTTGAGAAATGTAGCAGTGATAGAGCAAAAATAGAAAGTGTTTCAGAAATTCGAAATCTTTTAGACATATGTTCTGGTCAAAATCAATTTTCACAGAATATTCAGCAGGATTGTCAGGAATATTTAATGTATATGTTTGGTGTATTGGAAGATGAAGGTGTAGATGTAGAAAATCTATTTGGCCTTTCTTATCAATGGCAGCATGACTGTGACAATTGTAGTTTATCAAGTAGTACTAGAATAGACACTGAAAGATTTATATATTTGACTTTACCAGACTGCAAATCAGTGTCTTTCAATAATCTAGTTAAAGCAGCTGATCACAATATGGTGTGTACCCAATGTAAGTCTGCAATGCTGTCCACATTATTTATACAAACTTATGGTCAGTATGTCATTTTAATGTTCCAACGATGTAGACCTGATGGAACTAAATTGACAACTTCTATTAAAAATTTCGTGGCTTCTCAGTTATCAATTTCAGGAAGAACCTTTGCAACTGTAGCTATTATTTATCATGACGGTCCTTCGACAACATCAGGGCATTACACATGCTATTTAAAATGTCAAAAAGGGTAGAAGCTGTGTAATGATACTCATTTGACTTTCAAACAACGTTTGCCTTTTGACTTAAAAAACTCATACCTAGGGGTCCATTAAGATGGAGTAGTGGACTGCCCGCTAACAGTGCGGGGGTCCCGAAAATGGCATTAGGATGCGCCCGCCACAGAGGCGGGCGCATCCTGTATGTTTACCATTGTGGCGGGCGGAGCAGGAATCTCCACCCGCCGCAATGGTAAAAGTGCATATTGTGCTTTTCAAAGTGCAACATGGCAGGCACCGCGCGGTGCCTGCCATGTTGCAGTTTGAAATGCGGGGGGGTACCATAGGTACCCCCCATGTGCACCCCCGAAGCCACGGACTCCCAGGGGGCCCGCAAGTGGCCCCCGCAGGGAGTCTCCGCATGCCTTTCCCTGGCGGCATTGCCGCCATGGAAATGCATTGTGCACAGCCCATAGTAATACGGCGGGTGGTGTCTAAAAGACACCGCCACCATGTTACTGGTTTTCTGCCCCGGCCGCTAGGCGACCAGGGCGGAAAACAGGCGGGCGGTGTTTCCCACCGCCGCTGTCCCTCCCGCCATCCAAATCTGGCGGGGGGGAATTGGGCTGATGATGTCGGGCGGATTTCCTCCGCCAGGCTGGCGGTAGCCACCGCCAGCCTGGCGGAGGAAATCCGCCTGACATCATAATGGACCCCCTAGTGTTTTTAGAACCAAAATTTAAGTAAAGGTAATTGGCCTATGAAGACTGGAGCAGTTAATAAAAGTTAGTTTACTGTTTAAAATTATATTCTGAGTAAAAGTGATCAATATAATATATAAAAAATTGAGTTGTCATATAGGTACTGTAAGTGGATCTCATAGTAAGTGATATCAGTATTATAGGAAATGTTGAATATGAGTAAGCCAGAGATAGAAATATGAATATTTAATCATTGTGAAAATTTTCTATGAGCTTTTCTTTCAGAACGTCGGGAAAACGGTAATGTCAGAGTTTCTTTTGAGTAATTTGAAAACATACTGATGCATATGACACTATTTGGCCTTAAGGAAAAGTGAAGGATTGACCAAAGAGTCATGACTGTACACAAGGAGAAAATTAAAACATTGAAAAATATTTCAGATGTTCTTGGAGCTTTTCTTATAGAAAGTCGATGAAATGGAAGTTTTAGAGAACAGCAGAGTATTTTCCAACGAAAAGGATCTTCATGATGTACTATTTGGCTTAAAAGAAAAGTAAGTGAATCAAAGATTAGTGTACATATGTGATTTTTTTAAGTTTATATGGGTTTGGGGGCGCTAGAGGGCGCACTGCAGAATGGCTGCCTGAGGGTGAGGCTCCTGCAGCCTGGTTCATAATCCTGCAAGTATCCTTGCGGTCCAGTGTCCGAGCCTGCTGAAATTGTACACGTTTGTGCACGATACCATAATCTGCACTCGTTCGAAGTTTCAGGGAAATTGGCCGTCGGGAACTGGTACTTCGGTGCCACTGAAGTTTCCCCGGAACTGGCGCTGGTGAGCTGGCAGTGACCGCTGCTGGGTATTGCGGCTGGGAAACACCGCGGCTGCACACTGAAATCGACTTGTGGAAAGCGGAGACTATCGGCGATTGGGGGCTGCCAGGGGCTCCGGAGGAGCGCTCCTAGCTATACACCTACCTGGAGCTGATGCGATGTGTGCGCTGGGCGGAGGGCGTCCTTGATGCCTGCTGAAATACTGGGGAGGACTCGAAGGCGCGGCACGGCGGCACGGCGCCGGGAGTCGATCCCAATATAAGGCCACCTGTTGTGAGGCACCTCGGAGATCCTTGCGGGGAAGCTCGTGCAGCGGAGAGGTACAGGCTGCGCAGTATAAGACTGGCAATAGAGGTGGTATACTGGTGGATGTGGCGCGCTGGCTGGAGCACCGATACTCTACATGTTTCTGCACTGCTGCGGGGCTGCACTGCTTTCCACGGACTAGGACAAGGAAGTAGATGGTTGGTCCTCCAAGTGGGAGGCATGATATTAATGGCTTGATTACACTAAGCTGAGTGCCATAGTGGAATGTGCAGAGGGGTCTGGTCACTGTGGATTGGTGCTCACATCCTCCCAGCCTGAGGTGGGTCATGATCAAGGCGCAGTGGTGAAGACTACACTGATTACTGCATGGGCGCACGCTGATCCTTTGCGTATTTACAACCTAGGTGGCAAATTCGACCTGTGTCACGCTGCGCAGAACTGTGGCCCCGGGATTTACAGCGGACTCGATTTTTCTCTTCCCTCTTTCTCCCCTACAGTTGAACTTGCTGGCTCTGACGTTGGCAGAACGCGAGTAGGGCTTTGCATCGTGCTGCCTGCTAGCCAGTAGGGGTTCTGAGGTGACTATATTGCACGTTCTGCGCTGATTGCACGAGGAGCCCACTGTGTGCCTATTAAGTGTCAGGTTGCAGACATGGGACGTCCGGACTCCCGTCAACCTAAACTCACTTTTGATAATTCTAAAAAGGGTTTGACGTCAAGTCAGGGCAATGCACAATCACGGAGGGTTGACCAAGCACCTGATGGGTCCTCGACTGTGGAGCTGAATAACCAGCAGCTCTTACAGGAATCAGGCAAGGCTTTTCCACGGTAGTGGACAAGGTGGACAGAATGTTCTCCCGAATGGACGCTATAGTGCATAAAATGGACCAGCATGAAGAACGCATTGTCGAGACGGAGCGTCGGATTTCTGAAAATACTGATGTCACTACAGGACACACGACACAGCTACAGAGGATGGAGAACCTACTGCGGGTCATAGCGGCGAAAAACGAGGATTTGGAGGCTCGCAGTAGGCGCAATAATATACGCATAACGGGTGTGCCGGAGTCCACAAATACTGGGCGTATGGAGGAGTATGTGGAGAAACTACTGAAATATGCGATTGGTGCTGATGTATTCTCTACTCAATTTATAGTGGAACGAGCCCACCGCTCACTAGGACCGGTGCCGAAGCCTGGCGCGCCGCCTAGGCCGATTATTGCACTGCACGCTTACTGAACTATAGAGATCGAGATGTGGCGTTACGGGCGGCCCGCACTAAACAAACACTGAGCTATGATGGAGTGTCCTTTTCTATATACCCAGATTTCACTCAAATGGTCCAGGAGGAACGGCGCAAATTCCTGGAGGTGAAGAGGAAGCTGAGGACTGCGCAAATTGACTATGCTTTGTTATACCCTGCCAAGCTACGGATTACCCATCAAGGGAAACAGAGGTTCTTCAATAATCCGCAACAGGTGGAGGATTATCTGCGATCTCTGAAGCAGGCGAAGCGCGGGCCGACGGAGCGAGGTGCAGAGGGTAGAGCGTAGCATCCTGAGGACGGTGATGAATGCTGAGATGTTGCTGACTGACCGGGGGTACACCCCCCCCCCCCCGGGGGCACACAGCTGATGGGCAAGGATATGCCTCTGTTGATAAGAGACGGATATTCGGAAGACTATTCCAGCTTGCAGGCTCCGGTTATGCCGGTGGTAATGTAAACCAGGCCCCCACCTTCCCCTCTCTCATAGGACCTGGGAATATACTGGGTCATAGGGCTTGGAGAGGGGAGGTGGTTGTGTTGCCTACTAGTTCTGTCCCCCATCGGGTGATCCCCATTACTACGATCAGTTGATTGGGAGTTGCTGAACTGTTGTATGGAGTTGTGGTCTGGGGGGGGGATGCAATCTATTGGAAGGTTGGGGCTGACTGAGTGGGGGGGTGGGGAGGGGGCGGGGGAGTTTACAGTATGGTGGGCCTCCACTGAGTTGTGGTTTCTGTTGTTTGATGAATGGGAGAGGATCGGGGACTTTTGGAATGGGGGGGCGGGCACTGGGGGGGCGCTCTGACAAGGTTGGGGGTTGTCAGTGGGAGGAGGGGGGGCGGGGTGGGCAGTTACACAGTTGAGTGGGTGGAAGTGCGGATACATGTCTCTATGCAGATGTTTGATGCTGGAAGCGACTATGTGCTAGGCCTTAGGCGAATATTTTGCTTTGATACGATCATTAACGATAATGAATGATGAACATGGGGGGAAGGTATCGGTGATGTCCTGGAATGTGTGAGGATTGAATGACGCCAGAAAATGTAGAAATGTGTTGGCATATTTGGACAGGCATAGTGTGCACATAGCCATGCTACAGGAGACGCATTTACACCCACGCTCCAGTCCCACTTTCGCAGCTAGATGGGCCTCGATTAGGAGATTCTCCTCATATTTGTCATATGCCAGAGGTACTGTGGTACTCATTAGGAACTCGGTCCGTTTTCAGGCCCTTGGGGATGTGGTAGACCCAGATGGTCGTTATGTGGTATTGTGGGCAGACTTGGCACCGACACGATTACTAATGTTAATTGCTATGCTCCAAATGTGGATACACCTGATTTTTTCACTACACTGTGGGGAAAGGTTGTCAGCATTGGATCAATGCACGTCCTCTGGGGGGGAGATTTTAATGTGGCATTAAAACCGGGCATGGACAGATCGGATGGAAATGCGCACTATAACAGGAATGCCAGGGAGGTGTTGACTGGAATTATAGACGAGGGTGGATTGATAGATGGCTGGGGGTTTGCGCACCCTATGCCCAAAGAAGGCACGCATTTTACGACATATGCCAATACCTGGGCTCGTCTTGATTATTTTCTACTGTCCCGAGGATTGGTTGTAGATTTGGGTAAAGTTACGCATCTGGCTAGAACTTATTCGGATCACTGTCCGGTGTTGCTTCAGGTTGCTGTGCCCGGATATAGTAGAACACAACCTCAATGGCGGCTTATACCTACGGCACTACTGGATCAGGTTTTTAAGACTGAGCTTGGAGAGGAGATTGAGGCATTCTTTCCTAGGAACAAGGGATCCGTTGATAGTGTGGAAGTGATTTGGGAGGCTTTTAAGGTCACGGTGAGGGGGTGCTGTATAGCTAAGAGTTGTGGTGTACTGAGAGACATACAAAATACTATCAGAAAGCTGGAGATGGACCTGAAGGGGCTTGAACTACAGATGGCGCAAAGCGCAGATGCGGACTTACATAAAATGTTTAGGGATAAATTGTCACTGTATGAAGAGGAGGCTGCCAGGGAAGCAAAGCATAAGGGAAAAAAATGGACTGCGAGGCAGTATTGTGAAGGGGGTAGGCCGGGTAAGGTATTGGCAACACTCACGAGACACCCACGATGTAGTACACACATTTTGGAAATACACACTGAAGATGGTGGGATATGTCAGGATACTAGAGGGATACAGGATCTTTTTTTGGAGCACTATGGGCAGTTGTATACCACTCAACAAATAGGAGAGGAGACTTACGGGGATTTCTTAGATGACATAGCATTGTGCTGGCTGAGTGATCACCATAGATCATTCCTCGGTGCCCCACTAGAAGTGGATGAGATAAGGGACGCAATAATGTCCTTACGTAATGGTAAAGCAACCGGACTCGACGGTCTTCCTGTCGAGTTCTACAAATGCTACATTGATATAATGGCGCCAGTATTGAAAGAAGTCTTTGAGGAATCATAAGAGATGGGCGTGCTGCCTCGCTCAATGCGGGAGGTGGTGATAACTTCGCTCTTGAAACCTGGCAAAGACCCTACGGAGTGCGATTCCTTTCGTCCGCTTTCGCTTATTAATTGTGATTCTAAAATATTGGCAAAAGTCCTCGCGACGTGCTTAACCCTTATAATGCAGAAAATTGTTTTGCCGGATCAGGCCGGTTTTGTCCCTGGTAGGTCCACCAACCATAACTTACGCACTCTTTTTTCTTTAATCCACACAATAGCTCCAGAGTTGCCGGTAGCTGCAATATTCCTCGACACTACTAAAGCGTTTGACTCGGTCGAATGGAACTACCTCTTCGCCATATTACATAGGATGGGATTCCCTAAGATGTTTATAGCATGGATAAAATTGCTTTATACTGAACCTGTGGCGAGGGTGGTTATTAACGGAGAATTATCTAAGCAGATGTCCATCACAAGGGGCACTAGGCAGGGGTGCCCTCTATCCCCCTTGCTTTTTGCGATAGCGATTGAGCCATTGGCGTGTCGCATTTGGCAATTACATAAGGACAGTACCTTTAAATGTTTTCAACGACAAATAGGAGTGTCACTATATGGGTATGATGTGACCCTGTATGTCGTGAACCCCCAAACGAACCTTAACCCTATCTTGCGGGAATTCTTGGTGTTTGGACGCCTTTCAGGTATACATATTAATTGGAAAAAATCGCTGTTCTTTCCACTCACGCCAGCGGTTACACGATTTCCGCTGGATTACCCGTTTGAGTGGTGTGACTCAGATCTGAGCTACCTAGGAATTATAGTGACTCTGGACCGGGAGGTGACTCTCAGATTGAACTATGGAACTGCTATTACCAAAATGGCAGATAATATTACACGTTGGGTGACGATGCCGTTGTCTATGGCGGGTAGAGCATCTCTCATCAAGATGGTCATACTGCCACGTTTTTTATATCTATTTCAGAACATTCCTTATTTTCCGGGTGCATATTTCTTTAAAAGATTGCGTTCAGAACTCCTCCGATTGTTTTGGGGTGGCAAACAACCGCGGTTGAGGTGGTCAGTCATCACACAACCGTATAGCAAAGGAGGGTTTGATGTCCCAGACTTTGAGATATATTATATGAGTGCACAGGCACAATACGCTTATCACTGGATCCACCCGACGCCTTTCATGCCGCAATTAGCGGTCGAAGATTGGATAGCAAAGCCTCTTCCGCTCCATGGCCTGATTCATGGCTCTATAGATTTACTTGAGACACCGTATACTACGGTGACTTGCACCATTGACGCCTGGAGGAGAGTAGCCAGGGTACTAAATGTTGATTCTTTTGTATTCGCCACGCATGCCGCTTGCCTATCACCCTCAGATAGCTCTATTGCAGGAAACGGGCTTCCGCTTGCTGTGCAGGCGCCTCCAGATTGCCACATGGGGAGACCTGTTTTTCAATGGGCAATTTCATACACAAGAGCATATGTTTCAAGAGATGCACCCTACACCTTTAGAGGTTTTTTATTACATAAGATTAAGGCAAGCACTGAAAGAGATCTTACCGCACTATCCGAATGAGCCGGGAATAGTGATGCCACTTCATACTATGTTAACGCCGACGGGCGGTAGTCATCTAGTTTCTAGACTGTACAATGCTATCAGACTACAACGCACTAGTGTGGAGAACAATGTATGTCAGTTATGGAGCACTGATTTGGGTAGTGAGATCTCGGACGAGCAATGGACCTACTGTTGTGGTATTACTGCCAACATTTCATCTAGTTGTGGACTTAAGATAATTCATTACAAATTCTTGCAGAGGTTTTATTACACGCCTGCCAGGAAGCTACGATTCCGCCTTTCTGATAATGACAGGTGCGAAAGATGCCACGCAGAGGGGGCAGGTTTCTTTCACTTGGCTTGGGAATGCCCAGGGGTATACGAATACTGGACCCAGGTACACGCTGCACTGCAAGTTATGCTTGAGGGGCACTTGGATAAGGACCCCCTCATTATGCTCCTAGGGTACACCCAGCATACTCCCCGGCCTTCTAGGAAATTTCTAGATATTGTTTTACTACTGGCGAAACGGAAGATTGCATGTAGATGGGATAGGGGGAGGGCTCCAAAATTTAAGGACTGGTTGAAAGACGTTATTTACTGTCAAGATCAGAATGCGGTCTATGCTGAGCTACAACCTGTTAGTAGTAGGCCCAAGGATATTTGGGGCCCACTACAGGTTTATTTACAAAAAAGTGCCGAAGAACAAGCAACTGCTGAGCTTAATAACGTTTAGAGGGGGTTACATATGTAGATCCACATGTATTAGGCCTGACACTTGGAGGCCCCTTCTACTTAATTGTTGTGTCTTATGTCGGGTATAGAGAAGTTGCCCCGGGGGTATGTACTGAGGATTGGACCCATTTGAGACATGATGCTATGTGTACGTTACCGTGCTATTGTTTATCATTTCTATAATATACAATGATTGATGGTCTATGGACTCATGCGTTACCACCCTTGAAGTATTGCACTACATGTATTATTGTAGACCTGATCATGTCGCTTCCTTCCAGGTGGATGTCATTTATGAGACTGTATTGTACATCTGTATTTGACTGCTGAGAAAATGTACTGTTCATGTTTTTTCTTATGTCATAAAAGCAATAAAAAAAAATTAAAAAAAGTTTATATGTTTTTTTTTAA
This sequence comes from Lissotriton helveticus, assembly GCF_964261635.1. Classification (NCBI taxonomy): domain Eukaryota; kingdom Metazoa; phylum Chordata; class Amphibia; order Caudata; family Salamandridae; genus Lissotriton; species Lissotriton helveticus. The sequence continues at coordinate 50,402,779 of NC_136067.1, forward strand.
ACACAATCTTTTAGATTGTGTTTTTTTTTCCGCTGTCATATGATGAGTAGTTTGAACTCACTATTTTTAGTGACATTCAATATATTCTGAGAACAGCAAAAATAAACTATCTAACATGTTGTACAAGTTATTCTATAGTTTGTATTGTGTAATTTAAATTGTATTCCCATTGTCTCACACTCACTTTCTTTTTTCCACCCTCTTTCAGCTCTCTTTACTCACTCATAATGTCTTTCTCTCACTCTCTTTCACCCCCGTTCCTTTACTCCACTTCTTTCACAATCCCTCATTCCCATTTCAACTGTCTGCATCCCCTCTCTCCCTTGCATCACTTTTCAGCTTTCAGTCTCTCTGCTTTATTTCCCTTTTCCGTCTTTTCGTTCTCTGCTCTTTTAGTAATTCCTCTTTACTCACTCACCTCTTTTGTTGCACTCTGTCACTATAACTCACCCACTCTCCCTCACTTGTCTTTCTTTGCTCCTTTCTTTTGTCCTCTTCTCTCTGTTTTTCGTTCACTACCTCTATGTCCTCAGTCCCTCACTCTCCTTGTGTTATGCTCACTTGTGTTTATCTACCTTCTATCATTTCTCTTACAACAACCTCACTGCTCCTCTCTCATCGTTCTTCATCCCATTTCTTTTACTCTGGTTCCATTACTACCCCTCATTTCCTATTTTTTAGTGTCCTTCTCTTTATTTTCATCACCGAATCACATTCTCTCTGTTCCACTGCTTTATTCCTCTTCCCCTCTCTTTCCTTCTTTTGCTCCCTTATTCATTTTCCTTTCCTCATTCATTGTAATCCACTTCACTCAGTCCTACCCTTAGTTCCTCTGTCTACCAACTTCCTCACTCCTTTCCCCTTAATCTTTCTATATTATCCTCACTCCCTTCATCCCTTCACTCTGTGACTCGCCCTCACTCACTATCAGTCATCTTCCATTCCTCATTCTTGTAAATGCATCCTCAATCAGACTCCTTTCCCTCTCAGTCATTCCCTTTTTACTTACTCCTCTTTCCTGATTTAGCTTTGCTAACTCACATTCTTTTAGTATCTTTCTTACCTTCAGTTCATTTCTCTCTTCTTCTCTTCCTCTCTGTCACTGAATGTATCTGCCTTACTCTTAGGAATTTGCTCTCCTTCTATTTCTTTTTCTCTCTTTTTGTCCTTCTACATTAGTTTATTTCCCTTTCTGTGTCCTTCACTCTTACTTTATTTCTTAGTACACTTTTATGTTTTTTAAACTCTTGACCTGTCTCTTCTATTTTAAAATATATATTTTACTAATTATAACTTATTTTTTCTTCTCTCCTTCACAGATACAAAGTGTAGTAAAAACATGTAATTACATTTACATTAATTATATGGTAAGTGTGACTAAAAAATGTAGTTTGTCATCACCCTTTGCTTTAACCTCACTACTATTCTCTTACCCTACCTCACTCCTGTTTGCTTACTCTGCTTCCCTCACTTATTCTTATCCTACATGTTTACTCCTCTTTCCTTCACTCTCCTACCACATTCAACTTCTTTCAGTTCCCCTGCTTTACTTACCTTACCCTCTGTTCCCTTCCTTCGCTCCCTCACTCATTCCCTTTCCCTTACTCACTTACTCCACTCCTCTCACTCCTTCTCTCAGTCCGTCTGTCCTCACAGTTCCTCACTCCCGTTCCCTTACTCTGTCACTCTTACCCTCACTGTCTCTGTCCCCTCACTCTGTCAGTACTCTTTCGTCATGCTCAATCCCTATAACTCATCCACACTCCCTCACGTACCTTTCTTTGCTGCATCACTCACTCCCTTTCAGTCACTCCTTCCTTTACTCTCTCTCTCCTTTCTCTCTGTCACTCCCCATGTCTTACCCTTATTCACTTTTATCCATCCTCTTTTACCCCTCTTTACTTACATCACTTCTCTTTTCTCAACCTCCCTCACCGCTGTTCCTTTACTCCGGTTCCGTCACTACCCCTTATTCCCCATGCTTTACTGTCCTTCCCTTACTTTCAACACCCACTCACATTCTCCTAGTACCTCTGCTTTAGTCTTCTTCCTCTCTCTTCCTTTCTTTTGCTCCCTTATTCATTTTCCTTTTCTCACTTATACCCTATTACACCTTCTCTCTGTCTTACTATCTAATACACAGTCCCTTTGTGTTGCTCCCTCTAACTCTCTTTCTCTTAACATCACTCTCTCTGTTCCCTTCCCTCATGCTCTCTCCTTCATTATTTTTTTTTTCTTTTTTTTTTGGTGCGTGTACCGGTACGCGTACCCTGGAGAAAAAAGAATGACAGAGTTTTTTAAAAATGTAGCATTTTTTTATAAATTGGAGGTAGTTCTAAAAAGAACTGTTTTTTTTAATTCTTTTTGTTGTTTTATATTTTTTTTATTTTTTTTTTGAACATGTTTTGCTTTTTTTGGCTTTTATGAACAATTTTATATTTTTTTTGTATTTTTTTATGGGAACAAACAAAAAACAGGGAATTGTAAACGGCTCAACTGGAGCAAAAAAAAAACAGGAAAAAATTAAGGCTTCTTTGGGCAGTGGTGGTTGTCTCCAGCACGGTTTATGAGTTTGATGCTCTGCTCCCCATAAGAAATTGTAGTCCCACAAAATATACAAGTAATCTTGTAATCTCCAAACTGGCGTTGGATGTTTAGGACCATCTCTCTAGTTTCTGGACCCGATGGAGTGGGTTGTTTGGAGGTACTCGGAGAAGATTGGGGAGGGTTTCTGGTCAGTTCTCTGACCTCTGCTGCAGAATTGTTATTGGGGTGCAATCGTTGCATGTGGCGAATCATTGTGTGATTCACAAATTAATATTTTTTTGCAGGGTTCCCCCTGGATAGTACAGCGCCACAGATGAGACAGGTCACCTTTGCAGCGTTTACTTTCTTTGCACCCCTTGGGATTTTAAAAAACTCCCATATAAAGTGCTCCTTAGGTTTATATGGGGGATTGTCTTCAGGCAGGAACTGCCTTCTCTCCTCCTCCGCCTCCTCCTCCTCCTCTTCTTCTTGACCACCAATGTGATGTTGTGGTGGTCCTTGTGGTGGTGGCGGTGGTGGTGCAGATGCTCCAGCTGCTGCTGCTACTGTAGCACAAGTTACTACTTGTGTAACGATATATCGGTAAGAGACATTAGTTAGTATTAGATTCCTTACCTTAGAATATCCCCAGGCGTCAGACTGGATCCGGAAATATTTGCGTAGCAGTACCCTTGCGCGTCGGTAGGCGTCGTCTGCGGCTCCGCGTCCGTCGTCGGCGTCGTGGGTGCCGTGATGACGTCGTCGGAGTACTTAGACGCCGCCTCCGCGTGCTGACGTCAGTTCTTAGACACAGCTTTTCCGCGCCAGAAACGCAGAGCCATGTTAAAAACCAACACTGGTGCCATTGAAACTAGGGCCCTGAAAGGGGACAACCCTAACCCTAGATATTGGTTCGCAGAACGGGGAGGATGGGAGGGTCGGTAAGGAATCTAATACTAACTAATGTCTCTTACAGATATATCGTTACACAAGTAGTAACTTGTGCATCTGAAAGAGACACGTTAGTATTAGATTCCTTACCTTAGAATAGATACCCCAGCAATACCAACCCCGGTGGTGGGTCTGCGAACCAATAATCACACCAGAAATACCTGGAGGACGGAACGGCCAAAAAAGCCATCCCTCCGGACTTGACTGTCCAGGCAGTGGTGTCCAGCCCAGTAGTGTGCAGCGATGCCCACGTAGCTGCCTGACAGATATCCTGTAAGGGCACACCCCGGCCCAGGGCAGTTGTAGTCGCCGTGGCTCGGGTGGAATGAGCCCGTAATCCAACAGGGGGCTCCTTCCTAGCCAAGGAGTAGCATGCCTGGATACACAAGATGATCCACCGGGAGATGGTCCTCTTGTGCACCGCTTTCCCCTTCTTCGCGCCCATGTAACCAACAAAGAGTTGGTCATCCACCCGGAACTGGCGTGTGCTATCCAAGTAGAATGAGAGCGCACGTTTTGGGTCCAGACGGTGGAGCCGCTCTTCCTCTTTAGAGGGGTGCGGTGGCGGGAAGAAGGTCGGCAAGGTGATAGACTGCCCGATGTGGAAGGCCGTGACAACCTTGGGCAGGAAAGAAGGTTTGGTACGCAGCACCACTTTGTCCGGATGGACAGAAAGGAAAGGTGGAGTACAAGAAAGGGCCTGGAGCTCACTCACTCTGCTGGCAGAGGTGATGACAACCAGGAAAGCAATCTTCAAAGTCAGAAGGCGAAGAGGACAGTTGTGAAGTGGCTCAAAGGGAGCGGACATCAGAAATGTAAGAACCAGGTTCAAGTCCCACTGAGGCATCACAAACGGAACAGGAGGAAACGTGTGTGTGATGCCCTTAAGAAATCTGTTAACAATAGGGGACTTGAACAAAGAAGGTTGATCAGGCAGCCTGAGAAAGGCTGAAAGGGCAGAAAGGTAGCCCTTGATAGTGCCCAGAGCAGAGCCCTGCTGGGCAAGAGAAAGAAGGAAGAGAAGGACCTCAGAAAGAGGGGCATTGAGGGGATCCACAGCCTTTGCTGTGCACCATGGCACAAATCTGTTCCACCTGCAGGTGTATACCGACTTTGTGGAGGGACGCCTGGCTGCCAGAATGATGTTACAAACTTCAGGAGGCAAGTCAAATGGCCTCAACTGTCGCCGCTCAATCTCCAAGCATGGAGGTGGAGACTGGACAGGTTCGGGTGGAGGACCGTCCCCTGCTGCTGCGACAGAAGGTCCTCCTGAAGAGGCAGACGAACCGGGGGATCGACTGACAGACTGAGTAGCTCTGGATACCAGTACCTTCTCGCCCAGTCCGGAGCCACAAGGATGACTTGGGCCTGGTCGCGCTTGATCTTCTTCAGCACTCTGGGCAGAAGTGGAATAGGCGGAAAGGCGTACAACAGGCCGCAACTCCACTCGCGACGAAAAGCGTCTCCGAGCGAGTGCCGCCTTGGAAATTCCAACGCGCAGAACTGATGACATTGCGCGTTCTCTTCGGTGGCGAATAGATCTAACCAAGGCTCTCCCCATCGCTGAAAGAGGCCTTGCGCCACGTCCGAGTTCAGACGCCATTCGTGATCCATCATGCACCGACGGCTGAGCTCGTCCGCCCTGGCGTTCAGAGAACCTGCCAGGTGTTGAGCCACCAGTGTCACGCCCTGGCGTTCCAGCCATTGCCAAAGGCGAAGAGCCTCTTGACAAAGGATCCACGACCCCACACCGCCTTGTTTGTTGCAGTACCACATGGCGGTGGTGTTGTCCGTGAACACCTGCACTACACTCCCCCGGACAGAGGGGAGGAATGCCTTAAGTGCCAGACGAATCGCAGGTTGATGTGGAGCCGGGTCTCCGCCGGAGACCAGAGGCCTCTGATCTCCGCCTCTCCCATGTGGCCTCCCCAGCCCTGGAGGGACGCGTCCGTCACAACTACGTGCTCCGGTTGGGGAAGGGAGAGGGATCTGCCGCTGACCCAATTGCGGTCCGTAAGCCACAACTTCAGCTGTCTCGCAGTGCCCTCAGAGATCAGGACGTGGTCGGATAGGCTGCCCTGATGCTGGGCCCACTGAAACTTCAGGTCCCACTGCAGAGCCCGCATCCGCCACCTGGCGTGATGCACCAGTAGGATGCAGGAGGCCATCAGCCCCAGAAGCCGCAGCGTCAACCTGACCGAAACCCGGGATAACGGCTGAAAGATGGGAATCAGAGCCTGAATATCCCGGACCCGCTGTTCGGGCGGATAAACCCGAAACCACGCCGAGTCCAGAACCGCTCCGATGAAGAGGAGCTTCTGAGAGGGGCACAGGTGTGACTTCGGCACATTGATGGAGAACCCCAGCTGGTGCAGGAGGTCTGCTGTCGCCTGGAGGTGGCTGACGACTGTCTGGGGCGAGCCCACCTTCAACAACCAGTCGTCGAGGTAGGGGAAGACTGAAACCCCTAACCTGCGCAGATGAGCTGCGACCACCGCCATCACCTTTGTGAACACCCGTGGGGCGCTGGTAAGGCCGAAGGGGAGCACGGTAAATTGAAAGTGCTCGTGGCCAACCATGAACCGCAGGTAGCGCCGATGGGCAGGCAGTACGGGGATATGAAAGTAAGCGTCCTGCAAGTCCAACGCTACCATCCAGTCTCCTGGGTCCAGGGCAGCCAGGACCTGAGCCAGTGTCAGCATCTTGAACTTCTCCTTCGAGAGGAAGCCGTTGACGTTTCTTAGGTCCAAGATAGGGCGTCGGCCCCCTTTGCCCTTCTTGGGTACCAGAAAGTAGTGGGAGTAGCAACCACACCCTTCTTCTGGCCCAGGAACGCGCTCGATGGCCCCCTTGGCCAAGAGGGCCGTAACTTCCTCCTGCAGAAGTCGCAAATGATCCCCCGACACACGGTGGTTCTGCGGTGGCATGGCTGGAGGAGTCGCCTCGAAGGGGAGGGAGTAGCCCCTTCGGACGATTTGCAGCACCCACCTGTCCGATGCGACAGTGCGCCAGTGGAGGTGGTGATGGCGAACCCTGCCCCCCCCTGGCGTCACATGGGCCTGAAAGCACACCTTCCCCCGCAGCATTAGGAGGGTTTTGAGGCGAATGCTGCGGGGGAAGGTGTGGACTGACCTCGCCGCTGCCCCCGACCGCCCGGACGGCGGTTCCCCCGGCCGTCACCGCGTTGGGTATTGCCCTGCGGAGCGTGGCTGGCGGCGCGTGTGGGCGCACCCCTTCCGTGGCCACGAAAGGAGTGAAAGGCAGCCGATTGCTGGCGCTGGCCCGAGAGGCCCAAGGACTTGGCCGTAGCCCTGGAGTTCTTAAAGCGCTCAAGCGCATGGTCTGCCTTGTCGCAAAAGAGGCGACGGCCATCGAACGGCATGTCCATGAGCGTGCTCTGGACATCCGCCGAGAAGTTGGTGGACCTCAGCCAGGCGTGGCGTCTGACCGCCACCGTCGTTGCCATCGCTCTACCTAGCGAGTCGGTGGTATCCAGCCCACACCTGATGGAATAATTTGCTGCATCCCGGCACTTCCGCGACCTTATCCCACACAGAGTGGGTGTAACGTCCCAAGAGGCAGGCGGTGTTGGAAGACCGCAGGCCTAGACTAAGGGATGAGAAGATCTTCTTCCCATACTGGTCATACCTCTTGGATTCCCTGTCCGGCGGGGCCGACGGGAATGCGGTCTGGGAATTGGAGGCCAAGATGACCAGGCTCTCGGGGGTAGGGTGGGAGGACAGGAAACATGGGTCGCCCGTGGCTGGGCGGTGGCGTCTGGCCACGTTCCTATCTACGGGCGAACCCGTAGCGGGCTTGGACCAAGTGCCCAGAAGAACGTCGGTCAAGGCCTCATTAAAGGGCAGCAGAGGCTCGGCCGAGCTTGACTGCGGTTTAAGGACCTCAGTGAGGAGGTTAGTCCTCACGTCCGCGACAGGGAGCTCAAGGCCCAAGGCCTTGGCAGCCCTCATCAGCACCACACTATATGTTGCCCCCTCCTCCGAAGCCACGGTAGGAGGGGAGACAAAACCAGTGTCTGGAGAGGTGTCCAGGCCACTGGCCTCCCCCAGGTCTCCTGTCCAGTCCTCATGAGACTGACACTCTCTGGTCAGAGGGTCTTCTTCAGACCCCTCCCAGTCCTCTTCATCACCCATCTCCTGAAATTCAGGGTTCTCAACCAATGGGGCCTGTTCATAAAAGTGAAATTCACCAAACGACGTCTGGAGCGGCGCCCAGCGGGGCCGTCGCGACGGCTGAACAGGAACGGAGGTAGGACCGGGGCCGGCGCCGCCCGAGGACGGCGCCGGAGGCGACACCTGAGGGTCCGACGCCGGGGAGGTCTTCAGATCCACCGGCGACGAACCAGATCCCGAAGGAGGACCAGCGGCGTCCTGCGGCGCCGGGCCCGAAGGCGCCGGCGGCGTCGGAACAACTGGACCCCTCGGCGCCGGGCCCGAAGGCGCCGGCGGCGTCGGGATAATGGGGGCCTGCGGCGCCGAGCCCGAAGGCGTCGGCGGCGTCGGGGGCCGAAGCACCCGACGGCGTCGGGGCCGGAGCCGCCGACCCGCTAGGGCCCCCAGACGGATCCGCTGGGCCCGGAGGCGTCGCGGAGCCCGTCGGAGGAGAGAGTTTCCTCATGGCCATGAGGAAGCGCTCAATCTCCTCCGGCGTCGCTTTGAGCCCAGGGACCGGAGAGTGTGGGGCTGAACGCGGCGCCCGCGTGGGCGGTGTCACTCGAACCCCCGGCCGCATCGCGCGAGCGTCGGGGGGAGTCCGCAGAGCGATGACGCCTCTTGGACTTCTTGTGCCTCTTACCTGACGACGACTTCGACCCGGAGGAGTGCGGCCTACTCTCGGAGCTGTGGTGGCTCCGAGCCCGCGACCTGTCCCTCGACCTCCCATGGGATCGGGACCTCTCACGGCGCGGGACCGACTGCCGGAGTTTGAGTCGCCTACGGGACCGCTCCCGCCTGGCTTTCGAGGAGAGGGCCCGGCAGTCGGAGCAGGCCTTGTCGTCGTGGTCGACGCTTAAACAAGACAAACACACGCGGTGAGGATCCGTGACCGACATCAGACGGTCGCAATCGTCACAGTGCTTGAAGCCGGGCATCCCTACGGCACCGTTCGTAGTCGAGAAACTTCGAAAAGCAATCAAAAAATGATCAAAAAGTTAGTCAAAAATGACTACGGTTACTGCTTTTTCCAGATCTGCGCTTGCTGGCGCGGAAAAAAGAAGAACTGACGTCAGCACGCGGAGGCGGCGTCTAAGTACTCCGACGACGTCATCACGGCGCCCACGACGCCGACGACGGACGCGGAGCCGCAGACGACGCCTACCGACGCGCAAGGGTACTGCTAAGCAAAAATTTCCGGATCCAGTCTGACGCCTGGGGATATTCTAAGGTAAGGAATCTAATACTAACGTGTCTCTTTCAGATGCCATTCCTCTATCAATAGAAGCAGGTCTTCCTCACTCAAAGAACAAATTGAGAATTAGGAAAAAAGGTGGGGGCTTTCATCATTTGGAAAACAAAACTGTTCTGAACCAATGAAAAGTGTTATTTTCAGGTCACATGACCTGGGCTTTCATGATTTGGAAACCAAAAGTGTTCTGAACCAATGAAAAGTGTTATTTTCAGGTCACATGACCCGACGCGCTTACGCTACGCGCCCCGGGGCGCGCCCGGGGGCGCGTAGCGTATGCACGTCAGGGCGCGCCCGGGGGCGCTTATGTAGAGCGATCGTATGCGCTCGGGCGCTTCCGGGTGCGCTTACGCCGTGCGTCATAAGACGCATCACGCGGCTACGTGATACGTCACGATGATGTTTTCGTTCGAGGCAATAGCGCTAATGGGACGCGAACCGGTACGCGAACCGGGGCGCGGCAAGACTGCGCTTACCGGTAAGCACATCGGTATGCGCCCCGGGAGCGCTCCGGGGCAAAAATATATATATATATATATATACATAAAAAAAATAGTATTACATAAATATACAATATAAAATTCATTATAAAAAATATTACATTTCATACCTATAGAGATTTGCTATTAAAAAACCTTTGAAATTCACTGAAAAAACCATAGGTTTTACACCAGTTATAGTTAGGAATTAGCATTTAAAAAACCTATTAAAATCACAGAAAAAACCATAGGTTTCACACCAGTTATAGTTAGCTGGAAATTTTACTCGCATTAAACCATTGAAATTCCCACGTTATAGTTAGTTGGACTCACGGTAACTTGCGCGTGCAATGCACTGCTGATGACGTCACATATTACATCACTCATGAGATGGTCAGTGACATCACTCATGACATCACTGATGACACCATCCTTGTGACAGAGTGACAGACCTCCTTTCACTGTCATGTAACCCTTGAAACACATATTCAAAAATAGAAACTAAAATTTTCAAAAAAATGCAGATACCCATATCAGTTACAACAACCAATTCAGTAATTCCACCATCTATATACACATCCACTCATTCACAAACAGTTCTATATAGTCACTCATACATATACTCACTCATCATATGTAGTGATACACCTATACATCCTATTACACAACTGTTGAAAATAGCAATGTGTATGTACATAAGCGGCGTTCATTTGTGTTCACAGTACCCCTTGTTGTAAGCAGAACGGATATCGCTAAAACACTGACTGTGTTATCCCGCTAGCATAGACCTATGCACACACGTACACGACAGCCATTTTAGGTATCATGGTCTCCTAGTTCACGATCGATCATCGGCACACTTCCCTGACCCTGCAAGCTTCCCCCATGCACCCTGACCGCCCCCGCTCTCACATGCACAAGTCATGAGCCCTCCCCTCCCGCATGACTCTGTCTCTGAGAATCGCACCCCGCGCCTGACCAACACCTCCTGTCCCTCCATGAATACCCCTCCTTTGATGACCTCTTCCTCTGAACTTAATTGTTTGCACGGACCGCTGGTCATCCCTTAGCCCGAGGATACAGTTTATTGCCCACTACTGTATGCACTCGTCTTTCTTGAAAGAAGCCACTATTGATCATGGCCACCCCACCCCCTGAGATTCGATCAGGCACACACATTCCAATGGAATCAGCAGAACTCTCAGCTGCGTGACAGCCCCCTCCTATTGCATGAAGGATAAGGGCCCCTACTGTAGCCACGTGTTGGAATATCTTCATACTTCACAATGTATTGATTGTAATAAAGGATGCCTGTGTGCCACAAACCTGTGTATAAAAGGCGAAGCCTCAGAGAAACTTGTTAGAGCACCTCCCGAAGACACTATGCGAGTGTCCGAAATGACATGCTCTCCTCATGAGTAATAAACTCTGTTCTTGTTTTCCTACTTCCAGTGCCCGTCTCTTCATTTGGTAATTATTTATGATGGGAACGAAGAGTCGCCCTGCACCAGCAGCCTGGGCATCGGGTGCGATATGGGCTGACTTTTCTACAATTGGCGTCCCAACGCGGGGTCCATCAGCGACATAGGGTCCGGTAAGAGAGGTCCAGACGATGGGGTGAACATCTAAATGATTGGAGTATACCTGCCTTGAGAGGGCCCTCGTCCGGCTACCGATTGAAATGAACTTCACCGATTCCGAACGGACCTCTCTCAAGTGACCTATTGTCCTGACTGGAATCCCACAGGAATGCTGCGGTAAAAACATGGAGAAAGAGAACGATCGGGCGCTGGAAAAAGGAAGGCGAAGAACTGTCCACATGGTCCGGTCCGGGTAAGGTCGTGACACACGACAAATTGCGAAATTGATTGATTGATTGTTTGAAAATACTAGTATTACTTATTGATTGTCTCTGAGAGATTCTCTATTTGCAAACAAGCACAGAGTCGCCATACTCTGTTTAGTCTTTGCAGATAGTGAAGGATAGGTAATGCAGACTTTTGTCCCCATTGTAATCCGTCATACCTATTTTTCTCCCCATTGATTGATTGTTTGAATCGAGCATTGAATTGTTCGAAGTTGGTTCTCTTAAGGATCTTCTCTGCCTGCAAACGGGGAAGAATAGGAATATTCTCTCTCCCTTTGCAGATAGTGAAGGGTAGGTAACGCAAACCTTTAACACGTCGTGCCTATTTCGTTCCTCATTGATTGATTGTTTGCCCGAACATTGACTGTTGGGGAATTGGTTCTTTTTGGAGGTATTCCCTGTTTGCAAATAAACGTAGGAAAATCTTTGCAAGTAGTGAAGGGTAGGTAATGCGGACCTTTGTCCCCCGTTGTAATCTGTCATGCCTATCTACTCCCCACTGATTGATACGCCAGTTTCACCCGGACCATTTACTAGAGGTAGGTCATCTGGTCCGACCAGAGAGCACCCCTAGTGAAAAGGACATATGTAATAATAACGAAGTGATCACTGTATCCTGTTAATAGAAACTTTAGCATGAAACAACCTGGAAAAAAAGGAATAGGAAAACGAAATCAGTAGGCCACTGATGAACTTTTTATTAAATAACGAACAAGGTAACGATAACAATACTTAATGATAAAACCTATTATTGTCCTAGAAACAAGAAACGTTAGAAATGAGCCCGTAATAAGAAACCTGAAAACAGTAAGAGAAATCAAGCGTGACATTACAACGGCCACAAGGCAACGAGGCTTCATCGCCCCTCACTGCCCCAAACATGTCTGTCCCACCGCCTGCCATGCCCAATAACGGCAACCTGAGAAAGATACAAAGCAACAGACATCCGCCCCCATTCTGGAAACTTCCAAAGTGCAACAGGTTTGCGGCTACGCCCAGCCGGAAGCAACACATATAGGGCGGGTCCTGCTGCCAACCGTCGGCCGGAGATCATCACATAGGGTGTAGCTGGAGGAGAGGCCGAGGCCGAAGGGACCCGGCCAAGGGGACTGCTACGACAACCCTGGAGAGTTGCAGGGGGGGGAATGTCTATGTCCTCGACCCTCCCCTCTCTCTCCCAGTCTGGACCAGCATCCATGGAGGGCCTGGGAGTGGAGAGGCCACTACACGAAAGGCCCAGGAGAGGCGCCAAGCGCCAAGGTCTGTCCCAAGGATGGACTAAGGGACCCGTTCCTGGGGCCAGGGCGAAGAGCGTCCGGCCGCCATCAACCGGAGGCCCGACCCGAAAACATGCCAGGCGCCACTTCTTTCTTTTTTCTTCCATAATGGCAGCGACAACACTGGGGGGGGGATGTCTTGCACATGCCTCCGACCCCCCCCTCGTCCTCATCGCCTGGTCCGGCCATAACAAATGTCAAGCGAGACGCCGTGGGGTGCACTGGGAGGGAGAGACGGTGCGAACAAGCCTCTCCCGCCTCCACAGGTGGAGGCTTCCCAGCTGCACCCTCAGCGCTCCAGGCGCCCGGAAAAGGGTTCTTCCACTGTGGCGATGCTGCAACGCCTCGCCCGGCAGGGTGGAGCCCGTCCGCTCATTTGACCCCGCGATCGCCGGTAGCTTCCGAACTCTCAAAATGGCGATCGACCTGGCAAGAGCGGGCCCAGCATGAAGGAATGGCCCGGTCACTTGTTGACTCCACCATCATTGTTCTCCATGACCTTGAAGATTCTAGAGGAGCCGCGGGAGTCCCCGACCCCCGCAGATACCCCCGATGGGGAATGACTGCCATGATTGCCCACGGAACGATGGAAATGTAGCCGCAGGACGTCGGCGCTCCCATGCTGTCGCCAGCCTCAGTTTGAATGACTAGAATCCTGCAGACTACAGTTCGGATCAGTTCCGGTGAAAGCACAGTATGACCCGGTAGGAACATTGTTGCCTTCCTCCCCTTTTTGATTGATGGTTCAGACCACCGATCCTTTCTTTTGCCCTTTAACGGAACTTTTGGACTGCCAAAAGAAGCTCTGGGCCAACCACGAGTTATTAGAAATTTAGACTATGCCTGGTTCTGCCTGACCGCACCCAAAATGGCGCCAATGCAAATGAAACTTTCAACTCCTTGTTGTACCCCGATTGTTCAGCCCTGGTGTCATGAGATATGTATGAAGGTTTTTTTTTTAACCACATGAATTGATATAGGATGTGTACTAATTATATGTTCGGACAATTAATTGATTCAGGATGTGTACTGTCAGTTCGGGAAATGAATTGATATGGGATGGGTACTGGCTATATGTTCGGACAATGAATTGATATTGGATGGGTACTGATTATGTGTTCAGACGGTAAATTGATATCAGATGGGTATTAATTGAACATTCGGACAATGAATTGTTGTTAAGTTTGGCGCATCATGATTATTGAAAGTTGGAAGCCCAACACTCATGACACTCGCTCACACTGAAGTCTCGACATGATTTTGTTGCACTTGTCGCACTTTTAGATTATGAAATAAACGACCACCGACTCCATTAAAGTTTTCCGCTAATAAGTATCCCCACATATAACAGTTCCAGCCTGCTCCGTGGCCGGCCCACGGGGTTGTAAGCCCATATTTATGCACCGACATTCTTATTAAAGATTTTCTGGAAAAAGCAAACGTAGTTGTCACGTGTGAATTAGTAAGTTTCGAATAAATGACCACTGTTTAAGGATTAAAAGGTATAGTACGCAGAGATACTGCAAAAATGAATGGAACAGGTTTTTGTTGTATGTACTTTGCACATCTTTGTACGGCCTAAAGCAACCGCTAAAAGACCCTGGAATTCAGTCTATACTTTATATGCTACCTGTATCAGAAAAATTGTGCTAAAATGCCCCTAAGTCGCTCAAAAGGAGTGCCATCTGGCCTCCCTACATACGATCCGTAATACCACACTTGGGTGACCTATGCTATCCACCGGCTTCCGATAATCATCTCTCGCACACTAAAAGGTTCATCTGGGCTTAAATGCCGAATTGGCAAGAACTGCGTTCCGGGGAGATAGACCGCGTATGTAGTAAGTAAAAGCCTTTTCGGGTTTATGCGCGCTGATGTATTCTTAAATGCTGCCCCCGCCCCCTTCTTTTTCCCTCTTTTCTGCAGGTCACTTTGGAACATCGGTTAAAAATACGAAAAAATAAAATGGTGTTCTAACGGACGAAGAGACGGGAAAAAAGGCGTTCGATTATGGTGCCCACGCACTCCGAATAATACAATCTAAACTAATGTGCGCACATGATTAAACCCTCCACACTTAACTAAATAGGGAAGGTTTAAGGAAAATTCCGAGGTAAGGATTACACAAGTACCCTCCGACGGGAGGACTAGGGATATTGCCGACACTTAAAGACCTACTACCTCCTTTTCGCATCCTCATAGACATGTAACCCAAAGCTGCCCCATTATTCTCCAACTGACACCGACTATTGTCTCAGCCTGGAAACGCATTTGCTAAAAATGACTCGAATAAACCACCGTGAGCATTAGCCCGACCAGGTTAGTTCATGACCAATTGCCAAAGGCGTAAGTGTGTACAATCAAAGCCACCAGTAAGGGCAGCCGACGGTTAAAAGAGAAGAAAAAGGTAAAAAGAGCTTAGGATGCTAAGAATGCACAGCATACAGAAAGGGATAATTTTGGCCAATAACTGTTTTATGTTTTGTCGTGGATTTTTGTGTATGATACATGTACTGTCTTCCCCGTCTGAGTTTGTGTGTACGTAATGTATGGATTTCCGGATTACTTAACCCCTGTTGTTCTATGTTGTGCGCGCACTGAATGGTCCATTATTGTACACGTCTCACTCTCTCTCTCTCTCTCTCTTTCCCCCTCTCTTTCTCTCTCCATGTCACACGTGCACTGAATGGACCACTTAGAGTGCGGTCTCTCTCTCTCTCTCTCCCTCTTTCCTCTCTCTCTCTCTCTCTCTCTCTCTCTCTCTCCCCCTCTCTCTCTCTCTCTCTCTCTCTCTCACTCTCTAAAACTCCCCTGTTCCCTCTTTTCTTGTAATGGTAACGTTGTGCCCCCCCCGGCACAGCACCTAATTGGGTTTCCTCGAACACAAAGGTGTTTGGAAAAATTGACAGGAACTAAAACGACTGTAACTTGCCATATTACTACCTCTCCTTTCTGCAAAACAATAGAACCCGAGTTGGTCATGAAAGAAAGGACGGGTCAGACGACTAACGTCCCCTAATCTGGCCTTTATAGGGGGACTATAACGTCAATGGCCTCCTGTTTCTCAGTTCGCTAAAAATGCAATTCCCAATGCACAGATTACTTCGCTCCTCTGCACTAAAGGGTGGATGTCCAGAGTACCCCACTTCCCCGATCGACCCCAGCTCCCTGCCCAAAACATCCCCGTTTCCCCCGATTAACCCCAGCTTCATGTCATCTACCCTCGAAAGCGAAATTGATGACCTTGATTAACGTTCACTCCCCAAGAAGAGCATGTTTTACGTGCACCCCCTTCTTCATTACGTTAACGCCCCACTTACAAGAGTTAGCCGACCCCGAAGGGAGATGTAAGATGGTCGATACTTGGGTTAAAGGGAAGGACGAGTCTCTACATAAGGACTCGATTTTGAATTTGATGTAATACACTGTGTATAAAAGTCCAACTTCTCTCATCATATGTCGCAAATGAACGCTAAGCAGGTCTATGAATTCAATAAGCAATGCCCTTCTACAGGCTCCATAAGTGACGACTTCTGACTGTGACCGATGAACTTATCCCCCACCTACATAGGATTGGGGACGGAATTGAGATGTATAAATGTCTTCTCCTGCCAGTTTTTCTAAAACTTGTTTTCTACCCATTCAAAGATATAATCACCGGAGGAGAGGAGCTGGACGTAACGCACAGCCTGGCCACAGATCATGGAGCACGTGTGACGACCAAAGGTGGAGCCGCAGAGCAACGAGACGCGGGATGAGGCATAACTTTCAAACTCGGCAGATGAAAGAATGAACGGCTACCTTGAAGCCCTCGACTTGCTGACCCACTCGTGCCTGAAGTCCCCGTCCCCTTTTGAGTCCGACTGTTGGGCTTGCCTGGTCATTGTCCCTTGCTCCCTTGGTCTCTTGGTGTGTTCGAAGATCTGGCCCCACTCCGCCCTCTCTTCCCTCGATTATTCAACAAACTCTTTCGCATAAACTTTTGACTATGGAATGGGATTTTGCCACGGAAAAAGAAAGACACGCAGGTGCCCAGCATGAGGCACCCCTAAGAAAATGAGTTAGGAAACAGGACTGTGATCTAACAGCAGAGGACTGATCGCACCCTGCAACGCGTAAGGATGATTCCGAGCTGGACTTATAGCTCCACCGCCGGTGCTCAAAAGTGCCAACGAAAAGAAAACGGACTACCAGAGTCTACCAGTGGTGGCTCGTCGTTGAAAAAGACATTTTTCACTAAGACCTCCCCCTTCCTGAACTTTCTACCCACCCCTTGACTAGTTGTTTACATCGAATTGCATTCCTCCCTCAATTTTTATTGCTTATAAAAATGTTTCGTCGGTCACCCATGTATCTAGCTTCCCAAAGTACTGATAAGACCCGAAGGTATCAGATTACTCTTAATTAATGTCATCGTAGAAAAAGTCTGAACTTGATTCTGTAATGTTTCGGAACCTCTTTTTTTTTACTCCGACTAAATATTATGCCGATCTCTAGGCTTGTATGAAGAACCCAACAAATGTAAACTGACATGTAGTGCATTCTGCCTATCGCATCGACTATGTAGAAATTGAACTCGCTTATGTAAAAAAGCGGCGACTGTTGAAAATAGCAATGTGTATGTACATAAGCAGCGTTCATTTGTGTTCACAGTACCCCTTGTTGTAAGCAGAACGGATATCGCTAAAACACTGACTGTGTTATCCCGCTAGCATAGACCTATGCACACACGTACACGACAGCCATTTTAGGTATCATGGTCTCTTAGTTCACGATCGATCATCGGCACACTTCCCTGACCCTGCAAGCTTCCCCCATGCACCCTGACCGCCCCCGCTCTCACATGCACAAGTCATGAGCCCTCCCCTCCCGCATGACTCTGTCTCTGAGAATCGCACCCCGCGCCTGACCAACACCTCCTGTCCCTCCATGAATACCCCTCCTTTGATGACCTCTTCCTCTGAACCTAATTGTTTGCACGGACCGCTGGTCATCCCTTAGCCCGAGGATACAGTTTATTGCCCACTACTGTATGCACTCGTCTTTCTTGAAAGAAGCCACTATTGATCATGGCCACCCCACCCCCTGAGATTCGATCAGGCACACACATTCCAATGGAATCAGCAGAACTCTCAGCTGCGTGACAGCCCCCTCCTTTTGCATGAAGGATAAGGGCCCCTACTGTAGCCACGTGTTGGAATATCTTCATACTTCACAATGTATTGATTGTAATAAAGGATGCCTGTGTGCCACAAACCTGTGTATAAAAGGCGAAGCCTCAGAGAAACTTGTTAGAGCACCTCCCGAAGACACTATGCGAGTGTCCGAAATGACATTCTCTCCTCATGAGTAATAAACTCTGTTCTTGTTTTCCTACTTCCAGTGCCCGTCTCTTCATTTGGTAATTATTTATGATGGGAACGAAGAGTCGCCCTGCACCAGCAGCCTGGGCATCGGGTGCGATATGGGCTGACTTTTCTACACAACGACAGTCATCCAAAAGTTACTCACACACATACTCACACATGCAAATAAACTATTGAACATCCATTTATTTGCATATACAGCTATACACACACTACCACCTCACTTCTAAGGAAACTTACACATATTTACTCTCTTAAACAATCACTTATAGAAACACATACTTATTTAAACAGGAACTCTAAAAAATCTCTTACTCTAACATATACTCACTTATATACATCAATATTCACATATACTAGATTAAAACATATGTAGTTACTGATAAAGACAGTAGTGAGACAGTCATTCACTCACTAACATACACATATACACACTCATCCACGCATACAGTCCTGCACATATGCTGTCTTCAAACCACATACAAACAGAGAGTTAATCACTCATGCATCTATGTGCTAAGTAATACCCCCACCAAACCATATAGACACTCATACTGATATTAAAAAAACCAACTAATAACCCATATACATACACATGTAGCTACTCACCAACCCATGCAGCCACTTATACACAAAGTGAAACACTAATCCATATATTTAAATATTTAAACATTGCTTACTAATATATGTGTTCACTAAGATACACTTAATAAGCCAGTTAACCAATCAATTAAAAAAAAAAACATCCATGTAAACACTTATTTAAACATTTATTCTTCCATCAACTTTTACATATACATATATAACACATATTTATTTTTCGGAAAGACACACATTGACTGGATGGTGTCATCAGTGATGTCATGAGTGATGTCACTGACCATGTCATGAGTGATGTAATATGTGTCATCATCAGCAGTGCATTGCACGCGCAAGTTATAGTGAGTCCAACTAACTATAACGTGGGAATTTCAATGGTTTTATGCGAGTAAAATTTCCAGCTAACTATAACTGGTGTGAAACCTATGGTTTTTTCAGTGAATATATGTGATCAAGGCAGGGATCTGCTGAAACGCGTCATGATGATATGGTCGCATATTGGAAAATAAATTAAAATAAGCACCAAACAGGGTCTACCTCATCTTATTGCAAGTCTTTCGGAGAAGTTGTGGAGTGGACGAGTCTTGCAGCATATATATATATATATATATATGTCGTCCTGTCCGCCCAAGTCGCGAAGGCGGAAACATACAGGCACGGACCTCCCAACTCCTCAAAAATATTTCACGGACTCCCACACAGATTTAATGGGCAAGCAGTGCGATTTTTATTGCGGCAAAGTTTTTCATGGACCAGTGTCCTCCATGACGCGTTTCTCTCCTCCTGGGAGCTTGATCACATGATGCGTCTCCATTAGTATGACGTATTTAAAGTGAACTACGTGCACAATCAGCCATAGAAAATAGGCTAACCGATTGCTGTACAATAAAAGTAAACAACAGACTCGGGCAATTTCTAATGCTCATTAGTAAGAGAAATGCAGTAATTGATCAATAAAGTGCATAGTGCGAATAGCAGCTGGTAAATACAATAAATACATAGTGCAAATAATATCACTTTCACAGTTATAATATCAACAATACCAAACCCAGTAATTGATCACTGAGGTAAGGCCAATCACAGCAAGTGCCGGAAAATCAAGCTAACCAACAGCATCATCTCATCAAACGGCATTTTAAAGATATTCAAAACTATTGATTGTATAAGGCAAAACAAAAAATATTCATCAAATAAGCAATATTCCTAAAATGTTATAACATCACTTGTGTGCAGAATTCTCATCAGGCAAGTCATTCCAGAAGTAGTCAATAATTAAAGTGCAAATGCAATAATATATGGGTACAATCTCTTATAGACATCTCTGGATAGTATGTCACTGAAGATATTCGGTTTAAATGTATTAAAACCACTGATGTTAAAAGATATCAGCTGTATAAAAACCTGAATAAGTAGTTAAAATGCCTTATTTACAAATTCAGTATTGTAAGAAATGGACCAAAAAGTGCCATTTGCCTGACAAGTGCAAATGGTGCTGTGCAAAAAAAGTGTAATGTGCAAAAACAAATCATCACATTAGCAGCAAGGGGGAAACTCCTGGATCACCTTAAGCCTAAGTAATCCTAAAGTGCATATGTACCAACTGTAGGAAGGTAGATCCCTGACTATGGTTGCCCCCAACTTTTTGCCTGGTGTTTTGCTGGTTTTCTGACTTAGTTGACCTGGGGCCCTGCTATTCAGGACCCCAGGCCTACCGCTCTCTCTGTAAGATGGATTCCATGTACCTTAGGTGCATATCTAATTGGATACTGAGTCACCTTATCAGTCCCTGTACAGTGTACCTTAGGTACCCAGGGCATAGGTGTGCCCAGGGCCTACCAGGGGCTGCAGCATGTATTATGCCACCCCTGGCTGGCCATCCAAATCTGACACAACTGGCTGCACGACAGCTGGGGCAAGGTGGTGTAATCACCCTTTGCTTTAGATATAGTATTCCTATATCTAACCCTAAAATGGACACATGTATTCCTATCAGTCACTCTTATGGCAGGCCTTAACAATCCTGAAGGCAGAGTGCTTGGAATCATGTGAGATGGTGCTCTGGCATGAGCTGAGCCCGTTTGCAGCTTGCGGAACCAAGTCCTAATAGCTGTTCCATGATAACGCATACCATATACTTTTAAGTGCATTATAATCCTCGCGGTTATATGCCAACTCTGGTATCGCTTTATCAAAACATGTCGAGTAAGGTGTCATACGAATTGGAATACTAACCCCTCACCAATTCTGGCGAAGGGGTTAGCATTCCACCCTTCTAGAGGGACACGACATGTTGGTAACCTGTAACCCCAGTTAAAGTCAGACATAGCCTCAGCTCCACAAGATGGATGCTGCCATCGAGACACAAGTCTGCCCTCCTGCTGCTGGGAGTCCTCCCAGCCCAGGAGGCAAGGACAAAGGGTTTCCTGCCAGGGGCGGTGCCAGCACCGTCCCAGACAGGATTTTGTGTATCCTAGGTAGGCAGGGCTTTAGAGGAAGGTGACTGCAAGTGGCACCCCGGTGCTCACTGTGCATAGGCCGGCTTGAACCAGTTCCAGGGGCACTCCAGCCCCTGATCTGGGGAAAGCCCGCCAAAGGAGAGGGGTGTAACCACCCCCCTCCTAGTCCCACCCATAGGGCAGGACTTAGTCGCGTGCCAGCCCCTTTTTGCAGGATAAAGGTAGGAACTGGCCCCCTTCCAAATTAGATCATCTTTGAATCCTGTACCAACTTTCCACGAAAGGACCTCAAGACTCTTCTCAAGATTTCTCCCTTGTGACTAAGGAGTAGTCACCCTGCAGCAGCAGGCACCAACCAAGCATCGCGGTCTGCTGTAAAGTCTCTCCTCCGGATCAAGACTGCCCAGCACGACGAGAACCGGCTTCCCTGGCACCTCTGACCTCAACCTGCATCATCAGCCCAGCTGTGATCCGTGGGTGTGACGAGACCTCGAGGGACCGGCCATCTTTAAAGACTGCACGACGCTTGTCCAGCACGACCACCGAGTGACCCTCGACTGAGTGCTTTGGGTAAGAGAAGCCCCGACGCTGAGCAGCTCCAGCACCGAAGTTCAGCCCCCCTGCATCCACGAGATCTGCGTGGGGCCCTTCTGCTCTTTGCTGCTCACCGCGTTGTCCAGGTCGCTTGCCCGTTGGCTAGTGGCCCTCTTACGGCGCTCCACGACGACAAACACCGCTGGTTTGGTTGCTCCAGACTAGCCCTTGCTCCCCTCCAAAAGAGGAGCACCCTGGACCCTCCTGGTCCACTCCAGACTCCATTTTAAGTCCACCGCGTGGGCTTGCATTTGCCAAGACTTGTTGCCCCAATCCTGGGTCCAGCGACGTCGACAGCAGAGACCTTCGTGGGACAGCTCGCACCTCCATCCTGGTCGCCGACAACGCCTCCTGGTCCGAGAGACTGCAGAGCCCAGCAGCGCCCACTCACCTGGTCGAGGTGACTTCGTCCGGTGCCATCCTGGTGCCCACCTAAATCACTGGCTAGTGATTCAAAACTTGGTCCCCTCTGCTTACAGGTTTTCTTCTTCCCTGATCCAGGCTTGGATCACCACAAACTTCTTCACTGGCCGCCTGCCAGCAACTTCTTTCTTCAGGCTCCTGGATCTTCAACGAGGGTTTCCGACGCAACTTGAACCCTATGCAGCCGCAGCCCCTGGGCTAGGTAAACTGAGTACTCCGGTGCTCCAGCATAGTCCAACACCCTAAGTGTTCGGATCCACCCTTGTTTTCGACCCACCTAGTCGGGTTCGCCCGAGAACAGTAACTTTGCAATTACTAGTATCCATAGACTTGTTCCCGCATTACGCGTGAGAGTTCCCACTCTGCACACGGCGTCCCTAGGCCTCCTGCTTCTAATCCAAGGGTTCAGCATTGTAGGCCTAGCGTTTCTACAGTCTAGAAAAGTATTACTTACCTGCTAGTAACTTCGCATTCCACTTCTTGTGTATATGGTTTTTCGTGCCCCTCGGGCATTTGTGTAAATTGTGCGACTTTCAGTATTTCTTTAAGAGTTTTGTTGTGTGCTTAGCTCCCTGTCTCATAAAGATCCAGGGTAGTCCTGTTATAAATAAATACACTTTATTTTTGATAACAACTTGTGTGGTGTCCTTTCACTTGGTGTTCAAGGGGTAATGTGATGGTAAAACAGCTGGCTTAACACGCCCTCTGGAGTCTTAGCCTTAGACTGCTCGTATCCATGCTACTAGGATAGCTGGTCTATAAGGTTGACTGACAACCAATCATCAATAAGGGTTGTTTGGACTGATACATAGTGATCACTAGAATAGTGAGCACTGCATATTAGGCCAACTTCTCAAATTGGTGAGCAGCGGTTGGGATTTGAGCTTGCTGTTGTTTTACCACACATATCCTAAGAATATCATTTGAAAGATCACATAAGTACTAAGGTACATATAACTTAGCTTAGAATACTCTGAGTTCTACTGAACCAGCTGTTGTAGCTCCTAGGGCCTAGCACACCCTAAACTACAACTCTAGCAAGGGATCAGTAGGTAAACATATAGTGTAGGTAAGTGCACCACTTACACCTCACTAGAAAAGCATGTCTACCCATGGAGAGTCTACTGAGACTCCCCTTGTGGTTATTGACCCTCCATAGGTCAAATCAAGATATGCAGCTCTCAGTTTCCAGGAGATGAGACAAGTGTGTACCTCCAGGAAACTGAAACAGGGGTCTAACCCCACCATTCCCTTTCTAATAGGTCTCTTAGAGACATATGATGCGAGAAAGATTTCTCAGTTAGATGGGAATATGCCAGCCCTAGAGGGTACCATTGGAGATCCAGACCTCCTTGACACTGAAGACAGAGTTGAGGAGGGAGATCGAGATGACCTCTCTGAGGGTGAGGCAAACAAGGGTCCTGAGTTAGTCAGCAGACTCACTAGGGCCAACTTAGACCTACTTGGGCAAGGATCTGGGGGACCCCCAGTACTGACCCTAATGAGGCCTAACCTTGGAGTTAGAAGAGGTAGATCTCCTTCTAGGGACTCCAGGATATCTCTGCACTCTAATGCCTCTTCTCAGAGGAGAAGGATTTCTCCCCAGAGCAGATTGACTTCCCCTCAGAGAAGAGAGCATGAAGCAAGGATGAAGCAGGCTAAACTGAGGATTGAAAGGGAAGAACTTGCCCTGGCCAAAGAAAAGCTTGCCTTTGCTAGAGAACAGCAGATGAGTGGGACAGTTCCCACTGGTGGCAGCAATCTCCCAAGAGATAAGGAAAGGAGTTTAGATACTAAACACCTGACTAAGATAGTGCCCCCCTTTAAACAAGGGGATGACATCCAGAAATGGATGGCTGCTTTGGAGAGGGCCTGCACTGTGCAGTGCATTCCCCAGAGTCAGTGGGCAGCTATACTGTGGCTCTCCTTTGATGGCAAAGGTAGAGATAAGCTCCTCACTACTAGAGTTGAGGATGCTAATAATTACCAAGTCCTGAAAAATACACTGGTTGATGGGTTTGGCTTAACCACTGAGCAGTACAGGTTGCTGTTCAGGGATACCCAGAAAACTCAGTCTCAGGATTGGGCTGACTTTGTTGATTGTGCCACTAAGGCTTTGGAAGGCTGGCTACTGGGTAGCAAGGTTACTGACTTCACAGGATTGTATAATCTTATTATGAGAGAGCAAGTCTTAAATAATTGTCAGAACCAGTTATTACACCAGCACCTGGTAGACTCTGATCTGACCTCTCCACAAGAATTGGGTAAGAGGGCAGACAAATGGGTCAGAACCAGGATTAGGCCTAAGAACCAAGGTGGTGACCAGAAAAAGGAATCAACCAAGCCTCAAGAAAAGGGTGGGGATAAATCTACAGAGAAAACTTCCCTAGGGCCCCAAAACTCCAAGAATGGGGGTGGGTGCCAAGACACTTCCTCTACCCAGAAGAAACCTTATTGTTATCCCTGTAAACAGGTGGGACACTTGAAAACTGACAGCAGTTGCCCAAAGAATAACAATAAGGAGAACATACCCCCAAGTAACATTCCCAAACCTCCTGTTACTACTAGTAGTAATCCCCCAGGTGGTGGGAGTGCCCCCAAGAATTTGGGTGCATTTACTTTGGGAGTTCCTGGGGACTCTGGCCTAACCAGGTCCCCTGACTTAGATACTCTTGTCTGTGAAAATGGCATGGGGTTTGCCAACTTCACTACTTGTCCCAACACTTTGAGCAAGTACAGACAGGAGCCCCTCATCAATGGTATAAACGTTGAGGCCTATAGAGATACAGGGGCTAGCATCACCATGGTGACTGAGAGTCTAGTCCCCTCAAGGCAACTTTTACCTGGTGCCACATACCAGGTGACCAATATTGATGGAGTACAGAGAAATCATCCCATGGCAGTGGTAAATCTCAGCTGGGGAGGTGTCACTGGCCACAAGAGAGTGGCAGTGTCACCAAACTTGCCTGTAGATTGCCTACTGGGGAAGGATTTAGAGCTCTCAGCCTGGGCTGAGGTAGAGCAAGAAACCCATTTTAAAATGGTGAACCTCCATGGTAAGGTTAGTGGGGTAGTGATAGCCACAGCCCCAGTCCAAGATGTCCTCCCTGAACAGGTCAGGAGGGCTGTGCCAGTCACAGCCCAATCTCAGACAGCTTCCTTCCCAGAAAAGGTTAGCAGGGCTGTGATGGTCACAGCCCATACCCAAACTGAGTCCCTTCCTGAAAAGGTTGGTAGAGTTGCGATGGCCACAGCTCAAACTCAGACAGATAATAGTGTTGTGAAGCCTGAAACTATGGATCACTCCACTCAGACAGAGAGCAATGAGGAGGAAGAGAAATCTCCCTCCCACCAGACTTTAGGAAAGGATCAGCCTCCTCAGGGAACTGATCTGACCCCTTGTGAAGAAACTGCCACAGAGGTAGTCAGGCCTAGCCTGGCAGAACCCCTGATGTCAGTGGACCCTTCCAAGGTGGGGCCCAGTCTGGAGCAGGTAACCTGCCCCTCTCTACCCTGCCTCAGTCAGCCCAGGGCCATAGAGGTCAGGGAGGCCAGTGGTGGACCCCAAAGGGCCCCCTGTCCAAAAGAATTCCCCAATCAGCAGATTAAGGGCACTGAAGCTAGTAATCCTAGCCAAGTGAAAATAAAACAGACTCCTGAGGGATCCCCCTTAAACCTAGTTAGGGAACTCCCACAGATGGACACTGTTGGGCACAGCCAAACCTGGGACCTGAGGGCCCCAAACCTGACCTGTCCCTCCAGCAAGCCAAACAGAGGGACCCAACCTCCAGCTTTAGGTAGCCAGAGGTTGACCCTGAGAGCTCAACACAACTCAGTCTTGGAAAGAAAGGCCTCTATGGTGGATAATGATTGGAGGAAGATGAGCCCAAAAGTAGTGGAGCCTCACTTCAGTACTCCATCTCAGCACCAGCCTTTTTCTTTGCCAAAACACACCACAGGTAGAGATTCCCTATGGTGGAGACCCTCAGACACCCTTAGGGTGAGGGATTGCTTAGTGGACCATGAGATAGGGGGTAACCATGCCAGTGCTGGTACTTCCTTATATGGCCACTTAGGCAATATAGGCTTACCTGGTCAAGGGTAGCCTTATCTCCTTTCGTTTGGGGGGGGGTTATGTAGGAAGGTAGATCCCTGACTATGGTTGCCCCCAACTTTTTGCCTCGTGTTTTGCTGGTTTTCTGACTTAGTTTACCTGGGGCCCTGCTATTCAGGACCCCAGGCCTACCGCTCTCTCTGTAAAATGGATTCCATGTACCTTAGGTGCATATCTAATTGGATACTGAGTCACCTTATCAGTCCCTGTACAGTGTACCTTAGGTACCCAGGGCATAGGTGTGCCCAGGGCCTACCAGGGGCTGCAGCATGTATTATGCCACCCCTGGCTGGCCATCCAAATCTGACACAACTGGCTGCACGACAGCTGGGGCAAGGTGGTGTAATCACCCTTTGCTTTAGATATAGTATTCCTATATCTAACCCTAAAATGGACACATGTATTCCTATCAGTCACTCCTATGGCAGGCCTTAACAATCCTGAAGGCAGAGTGCTTGGAATCATGTGAGATGGTGCTCTGGCATGAGCTGAGCCCGTTTGCAGCTTGCGGAACCAAGTCCTAATAGCTGTTCCATGATAACGCATACCATATACTTTTAAGTGCATTATAATCCTCGCGGTTATATGCCAACTCTGGTATCGCTTTATCAAAACATGTCGAGTAAGGTGTCATACGAATTGGAATACTAACCCCTCGCCAATTCTGGCGACGGGGTTAGCATTCCACCCTTCTAGGGGGGCACAACATGTTGGTAACCTGTAACCCCGGTTAAAGTCAGACATAGCCTCAGCTCCACAAGATGGATGCTGCCACCAAGACACAAGTCTGCCCTCCTGCTGCTGGGAGTCCTCCCAGCCCAGGAGGCAAGGACAAAGGGTTTCCTGCCAGGGGCGGTGCCAGCACCGTCCCAGACAGGATTTTGTGTATCCTAGGTAGGCAGGGCTTTAGAGGAAGGTGACTGCAAGTGGCACCCCGGCGCTCACTGTGCATAGGCCGGCTTGAACCAGTTCCAGGGGCACTCCAGCCCCTGATCTGGGGAAAGCCCGCCAAAGGAGAGGGGTGTAACCACCCCCCTCCTAGTCCCACCCATAGGGCAGGACTTAGTCGCGTGCCAGCCCCTTTTTGCAGGATAAAGGTAGGAACTGGCCCCCTTCCAAATTAGATCATCTTTGAATCCTGAACCAACTTTCCACGAAAGGACCTCAAGACTCTTCTCAAGATTTCTCCCTTGTGACTAAGGAGTAGTCACCCTGCAGCAGCAGGCACCAACCAAGCATCGCGGTCTGCTGTAAAGTCTCTCCTCCGGATCAAGACTGCCCAGCACGACGAGAACCGGCTTCCCTGGCACCTCTGACCTCAACCTGCATCATCAGCCCAGCTGTGATCCGTGGGTGTGACGAGACCTCGAGGGACCGGCCATCTTTAAAGACTGCACGAAGCTTGTCCAGCACAACCACCGAGTGACCCTTGACTGAGTGCTTTGGGGTAAGAGAAGCCCCGACGCTGAGCAGCTCCAGCACCGAAGTTCAGCCCCCCTGCATCCACGAGATCTGCGTGGGGCCCTTCTGCTCTTTGCTGCTCACCGCGTTGTCCAGGTCGCTTGCCCGTTGGCTAGTGGCCCTCTTACGACGCTCCACGACGACAAACACCGCTGGTTTGGTTGCTCCAGACTAGCCCTTGCTCCCCTCCAAAAGAGGAGCACCCTGGACCCTCCTGGTCCACTCCAGACTCCATTTTAAGTCCACCGCGTGGGCTTGCATTTGCCAAGACTTGTTGCCCCAATCTTGGGTCCAGCGACGTCGACAGCAGAGACCTTCGTGGGACAGCTCGCACCTCCATCCTGGTCGCCGACAACGCCTCCTGGTCCGAGAGACTGCAGAGCCCAGCAGCGCCCACTCACCTGGTCGAGGTGACTTCGTCCGGTGCCATCCTGGTGCCCACCTAAATCACTGGCTAGTGATTCAGAACTTGGTCCCCTCTGCTTACAGGTTTTCTTCTTCCCTGATCCAGGCTTGGATCACCACGAACTTCTTCACTGGCCGCCTGCCAGCAACTTCTTTCTTCAGGCTCCTGGATCTTCAACAAGGGTTTCCGACGCAACTTGAACCCTATGCAGCCACAGCCCCTGGGCTAGGTAAACTGAGTACTCCGGTGCTCCAGTATAGTCCAACACCCTAAGTGTTCGGATCCACCCTTGTTTTCGACCCACCTAGTCGGGTTCGCCCGAGAACAGTAACTTTGCAATTACTAGTATCCATAGACTTGTTCCCGCATTACGCGTGAGAGTTCCCACTCTGCACACGGCGTCCCTAGGCCTTCTGCTTCTAATCCAAGGGTTCAGCATTGTAGGCCTAGCGTTTCTACAGTCTAGAAAAGTATTACTTACCTGCTAGTAACTTCGCATTCCACTTCTTGTGTATATGGTTTTTCGTGCCCCTCGGGCATTTGTGTAAATTGTGCGACTTTCAGTATTTCTTTAAGAGTTTTGTTGTGTGCTTAGCTCCCTGTCTCATAAAGAGCCAGGGTAGTCCTGTTATAAATAAATACACTTTATTTTTGATAACAACTTGTGTGGTGTCCTTTCACTTGGTGTTCAAGGGGTAATGTGATGGTAAAACAGCTGGCTTAACACGCCCTCTAGAGTCTTAGCCTTAGACTGCTCGTATCCATGCTACTAGGATAGCTGGTCTATAAGGTTGACTTACAACCAATCATCAATAAGGGTTGTTTGGACTGATACATAGTGATCACTAGAATAGTGAGCACTGCATATCAGGCCAACTTCTCACACCAACAATCACAAATCAGAGCTCAAGAAAATGTAAAAAGTACTGACATCAAGACAAGAAAACTCCTAAGGTAAAAAGACCTACTAAAAAACAGTCTATGTACACCTTTCTACCTAAAAAGAGACACTACAGAAAGTTATGAAGGTGCTCATTCATATTCAGGCCATATATGAGCAAGTTACCTTCGGTTATGATATATCTGTAATTTATTAGTTGTAGATTCCTTACCTTAGAATTACCCCCAGGCATCAGAGTGGATCTGGAGAATTTTTTTTGTAGCAGTACCACTGTGTATCGATATGTGGCGTCGATCGACTCCGCGTTCGTTGTCGATGTCATGATCGCCGGGATGACATTGCGGTATCTACTTAGACGTCGCCATCGCGAGCTGACATCAGTTCTTTACATGACATTCCAAACCAGAAGCGCAGAGCCATGCAAGAAACTGACCAGTGGTGCACAAAAACTAGGACCCTGAAAGGGAGTCCCTCACACTAGAAGTCAGTTTGCAGAACGGGGAGGATGGGTGGGGCAGTAGGGAATCTATAACTAATATATGTCTCATACAGATATATTGTTACTAAGGGTAAGTAACTTGTTAATCTTAAAGAGACTATTAGTTAATGATAACTTACCTTAGAATAGATACCCCAGAAATACCAACCCCAGAGGTGGGTCTGCGAACTAAGTTCACAGCAGAAAGTCCTGGAGAACAGAATGGCCAAAGAAGCCGTCTCTCCGGACTTGGCTGTCCAGGCAGTAGTGTTTTGTGAACTTGTGGAGGGATGTCCATGTAGCTGACTGGAAGTTGTCATTAAGGGGGACTCCACGTCCCAAAGCAGTAGTGGCTGCCGTCGCCCTAGTGGAATGGGCACGCAGTCCTACTGGTCGTTCCTTTTTCACCAAGGAATAACAAATTTTGACGCAAGGACCCACCGAGAGATGGTTAATTATTGCACGGCCCGAACTTTCTAGTCACCCACATAGCCAACAAAGAGTAGGTCATTCCCCCAGAATTTTCTTGTGCGGTTGAGATAGAAAGATATTTCACGTTTTGGATTCAGACAGTGTAGTTTCTCTCCCTCCTTTGAAGGATGCGGGGGCGGGAAGAAGGTGGGCAAAGTGAAGGTCTGTCCAATGTGGAAAGAAGTTAACCACTTCAGGGAGAAAAGATGGTCTAGTCCTAAGGACAACCTTGTCTGCATCAACAGCAATGAAAGGAGGCTTAGAAGACAGAGCCTGAAGGTCACTCACCCACCGAGCAGAGGTGATGGCAACCAGAAAAGCAGTTTTTGAAATTCAAGAGACTGAGAGACAATTATGTAGCGGCTTGAAAGGTACGTCAAGACCAAGTTCAAGTACCACTGGGGCATTACGAAAGTAATGCGAGGAAAGAGGTGAGTAATGCCCTTAAGAAATCTATTTACAATAGGGGTCAGGAAAAGAGAAAGCTGATCAGGAAGCCGAAGAAAGGATGAAATGGCTGAAAGACAGCACTAAAGGGTCACCAGAGCAGAGCCCTGCTGAGCCAAGGAAAGTAAGGAAAAAAGAACCTCAGAAAGAGGAACAGAAAGGGGATCCACAGCCTTTGCTGTGCACCATGTCGCAAATGTGTCTCATTACAGGCGTATACCGTTTTAGTGGAGGGAGGCCTGGCTGCCAAGATAACATTACAGCCTTTGGGAGGAAGGTCAAAAGCTATTAACTATTGCCGCTCAATCTCCATGCAGGAGGTGGAGGCTGGACAGGTTCGGGTGGAGGACTGTCCCCTGCTGCTGCGACAGAAGAGCTTCCTGAAGAGGCAGTCTGATCGGAGAATCGGTGGCCATGTGTAAGAGTTCGGGATACCAGACTCTTCGTGCCCAATCCGGAGCCACAAGAATGACTTGGGCCTGGTCGCGCTTGATCTTATTCAGCACTCTGGGCAGGAGTGGTATAGGTGGAAAGGAGTATAGAAGACCACAACTCCACTCATGAGGAAAAGCGTCGCCGAGCAATTGATGCCTTGGAAATTCCAACGCGCAGAACTGCTGCCATTGCGCGTTCTCTTCGGTGGCAAACAGATCTAACCAAGGCTCTCCCTACTGATAAAAGAGACCTTTCTCCACCTCTGAGTGAAGATGCCATTCGTGATCCATCATGCACCTTCGGCTGAGTTCGTCCGCCCTGGCATTCAGTGAACCTGCCAGGTGTTGAACCACCAGAGATATGCCCTGATGTTCCAGCCGTGCCCAAAGGCGGAGAGCCTCTTGACATAGGGTCCATGACCCCACCTCGCCCTGTTTGTTGCAGAACCACATGGCGTTGGTGTTGTCCAAGAACACCTGCAATCCTCTTTCCTGAAAAGAGGGAAGGAATGCCTTCAGTGCAAGACGAATCGCCCGGAGCTCCAGAAGGTTGATATGGAGCCCGGACTCCCCCGGAGACCAGAGGCCTCTCATTTCCGCCTCTCCCATGTAGCCACCCCACCCCAGAAGTGATGCACCTGTCACCACTATGAACTCAGGTTGGGGATGGCGAGAGATCTGCTGTAGAGCCAATTCCGGTTCGTTTTGCCACCACTGCAATTTGTGTGCAGTGCCCTCCAAGATCTGGACTAAACTGAAAGATTCCCCTGATGGTGTGCCCACTGGAACCTCAGGTCCCACTGCAGAGCCCGCATATGCTACCTGGTATGATCCACCAGCAGCATGCAGGAGGCAATTCTGACTGAAACACGGGATAGAGGCTGAAAGATCGGAATCATGGCCCGAATATCCTGGACTCGCTGTTTGGGAGGATAAGCCCGAAACTGCCTTGTATCCAGAACCGCTCTGATGAAAAGGAGCTTCTGAGAGGGAATCAGGTGTGACTTTGGCACGTTGATAGTGAATCCCAGTGAATGCAGGAGGTCCGCCGTAGTCTGGAGGTGGGAGACAACAGCCTGGGGCGAGCTCTCCTACAATGGCCAGTCGTTGAGATAGGGGAAGACTGGAACCCCTGATCTGCTCAGATGAGCTACAACCACCGCCATCACTTTCGTGAACACCCACGGGAGCTGGTAAGGCCAAACGAAAGCATGGTAAGCTGAAAATACTTGTGGCCTACCGTGAACCGTAGGTAACGCCTGTGGGCCGGCAGGACGGGGATGTGGAAATAGGCGTTCTGCAAGTCCAACGCTACCATCCAGTCTCCAGGGTCGAGGGCTGACAGAACCTGAGCCAATATCAACATCTTGAACTTCTCCTTTCGGGGGAAGCGGTTGACGTCCCTGAGATCTAAGATAGGACGCAGGCCTTTGTCCTTCTTGGGTACCAGAAAGTAGTGGGAGTAGCAACCACAACCTACTTTTCGCACAGGGACGCGCTCGATGGCTCCTTGGGCCAAGAGAGCAGTAACTTCCTGGTGAAGAAGGGCCAAGTGATCTTCCGATATGCGATGGAGTGTAGGTGACATGGATGGAGGGGTAGTCTCAAAGGGGAGGGAGTAGCCCCTTTGGACTATCTGCAAAACCCACCTGTCCGATGTGATGTCCTGCCAGTGGGGGAGGTGATGGTGAATCCTGTCGCCCACTGGTAACTGGTGGTCCTGGAGGGTCAGACTAGGAAGGTCTGGAGGCTGCTGCAGAGGGGGCACTGGTGGACTGGTACAC